>NC_137938.1:3001200-3673700 GCF_963969265.1 Rhamphochromis sp. 'chilingali'
GGACTGTTTTTGTGAATTGGTGCTATATGAATAAACTGTTCCTCTATAACACCATTGTTCACAGTGAAACACAAAATGACTTCAGTGTTCATTTAAGACATGTTTGGAAAATGTTAGTGATCCATAACCTTTGAGGAGTGCAAATATGGACGTTACCTTTATGTTTAATGCACCAAAGGACAAGAACGTAATGTAGAGGCATGGTAAAGGACACACTATTAAGTAATGCAAATTTGAATGTTGTTGTTGACACAGCCTGAGCACAGATATGATTCCTGTGTGATTTTGAGTGTTTGTGCTGCAGTGGAGCGGAGTTCAGCGGAGCTGCAGTGGCTGCTCAGCATGGCTCAGAATGACCCAGTTCACTATGTCAGGTCAGACATCACTCACCTCATTTTTGTCACACCCTCACCTTAAAATGTTTGAAACAAATTCACACTCTTTGAGTGTTTGTTGTTGCGTTTCTTTATATGATGAGAGATTGAGTCAGTGTTGATAGTGAAGCAGCTGCTGCGCCTGACGTGATAATAAAGTCAGGGTATCTGTGGCTGTGAAAAAAGCCTTTAAAATTCCTTCTACTTAAAGGTCTCATATCATAAAAATGCCTTTTCTGGATTTTGAGATTTTTATCAACTTTGTGCTATAAATAAAAATCTGAGGTTGTAGTTCCTTTAGCCCCTGGACAACAACAACAACAACAACAACAACAACAACAACAACAACAACAACAACAACAAAGCCAGTCAGAATTTTCTCTGCTTCTTGTGGGAACAGAGTGACTGTAAAGTTTTTGTTTAGAGCAAAACTGTGAATTCACACATCACAAGTGAGGAAGACACTTTTTGCTCATTTTGTTTAGAGCTATACGTTGTTATCATTATGTGTTACTATAATGAGTGTAGCATATGTATGCATATATGTCTGTGTGTATCATGTCTCTTCCATAACTAGTGGGTTAAGGCTGAAACTTTGCCATTAATAATGATGCTTTTAATACAGACTTAATATATCCCTAAATTCTGTTGATTTCACGATCATCATCCCTCTGTGAATACAATCTTAAGTTCTTCCTCTACATTTGTTTTATGTGTCCCATTCAGCGTAGTGTACTCCTAAACGTAACTTACAGCAGGCACGTTTCAGGAATTTTGGGAATGAGCACGAGTACCTGATATGTAGAATTATTAAATCTGTTTCTGTTCTTGACCTACAGACATAAGATCCTGGGTATGCTCTGTAAGAATCCACCATTCACCAAGACAACAGACTCGGCTCTGTGTAACGAAGCGCTGGTCGACCAGCTGTGGAAGTTCATGAACTCTGGTAAGAAACACAGGAGACAAACATTGCTAGTGGCCCCCTGCTGTGCAGGCCCCTGCTGTGCAGGCCTCTGCTGTGCCCAAACTTCAGGGTTTTAGTTCATGGCTCTTTATTGAATCCAAATGCAGTCTCTTGTTGTAAGTTTAAATTTTAGCTGTTTGTTCTTGAGTGCAGTGTTTCAGGGCAAATTTCAACTCCTGAATGAACCGATTAGAGTTTAATGATACAAGTATCTAATATGATGAAGTGATAAAATGTAGGGCTGGGCGATATGGCCTAAAATCCACATCGCGGTATAATTTGAAGCATGTGCTGTAACGATATATATCACGATATATTCTTTTCTTCTGTATAACGTATTTTCCACACTATAAAGACTTAAAATCCTTTAATTTTCTCAAAAATTGAGAGTGTGCCTTATGTATGAATTCTGGTTGTGCTTACTGACCTCGAACCGATTTGGGCAGAAATCTGTTAAAAAATGTTTTAGTACAACTTTGGTAAGCCGCACTGCTTGATGGATCGTCAGAGCATTACGGCTGCCGTAGTGAGGAGCTTCGCGGAGTAATCTGGGTCCAAAACTCCGTCAGCTTCAGGTCCCAAAGTCAAACAAACACTAAGAGTTAAAAACGGTCTAAATTCTTTCATCTTTAATAAAATCATCAGCGTTGCTGCTTTACCAGGTGTAATAATTAAGTTTTACATCCATGAAAACAGAATTTATTAAATTTAACGGAGTTAGAAGTTAACAGGAAGTTAGCTCGCTAGTTTACACCTAAACATGACCTACCATGTTCTGAGAGATTTTTGAAACTAATTCAAACGTACAGCTCTGCTACCACTTCCAACATAAATGAAGACAGAAAACTAAACAGCAGTGGCGTTTGCAGGTTACTGAAGTTGGACTACCTGGTTTATAATGTTGTGCTACGTGATTGCTAGCGACACAGCTATGTTAGCATAACATTAGCTGGAGGATGAACGCCAACTTTTTTCCACTTGATAAAAGTTAACATGAGGGATTCTGGTGGTCAGGGACAAATGCAATCGCATAGCAGGATGCTGTACACGGGCCAAACTTCAGTCAGGAGAACAACTGAGATTATTCATCCACAATACGAGGTTAGTTATTAATATAATGAAACAACATGGGAACAGAGCAGCTGTGAGAGAATTCAGCATTAATGAATCAATGTTACGGAAGTGGAGGAAGCGCAGGTTTTGGCTTTCCCCATGTTTCAAAAGTGCTTCATGTCTTTGCTGTGACTGTCGCCCGCCATAATTTGCAGATGGTAATGGTTGTAGCCGCTGCGATGCTTTCGACCAAAACAGGCGCAGCTTGATGACATCATCAACATACGCGATAATAATAATAATAATAATAATAATGGATTGGATTTATATAGCGCTTTTCAAGGCACTCAAAGCGCTTTACAATTCCACTATTCATTCTCTCTCACATTCACACACTGGTGGAGGCAGCTACAGTTGTAGCCACAGCTGCCCTGGGGCAGACTGACAGAAGCCAGGCTGCCATTTCGCGCCATCGGCCCCTCTGGCCAACACCAACACAGCGATAGAGCGATATAGTCAAAATCTCTATCGTTGGCCAAATTTATATCGTTTCTATTGCCCACCCGTAATCAAATGTAAAGTGATGACATTATAGTGTCTCTCTTTGCTCTGACAAGAAGAAGCTCAGCTAAAACACTTCTCTGTCCATCATTGTCCGACACGGTTCCTCAGTAGAACAATAGTACAATACTACACACTTTTTCATACACTGAATTGTAACACACTCTACAGTGGTCATCTTGAAACTGTGATTGTACAGACTCCTCTTTTCTCTGCTGCCTGGATGAAGACGTGTAAAGTAGGGCTGGGTATCGTCCCTGATTTCTAGAATCGATTCGATTTGAATCTGGGAAATTTTGCCTCAGACAGTCAGAAATATTATAACTCAGATCAGTACATTTACATCTTTTTGTATCTATAAAAAGGAAGCTGACACTTTCCAGACTTTATCAAAGGTGTGAGCGTCACAGCAGAGGCCTTTGTGTCAAAGCAGCTGAAGATAAAACAGAAACACATGAAGGTGGTTTTCCTGTTCTGGGATTTTATAAAAGTATTCTGCAGTCGATCAAAAACGAAAGAAAACCATTAATCAACAATGAACATCACCTCTGACGTTACAGCGGTTTGATTAGAGACACGGCGTTTTGCATTTTGTATAATTTTAAAAAGTTTACATTTGTTCAGTATTGAACGGCAGAAATTAGGTTTTCTTTTTGGAAGTAAGTAAAAGGGAAAAACAGCGGCCGACAGCCTGTAAACAACGTAGACTTGTGCGTAACAAGCAAGCGAATTTTATCCTGGTGGAAGCAAAACAGCAAAAGTCAGAGTGAGTCCATGACGATGTTTATGTGAAGCTTAGTTTGGATCAATGTTGTTTGGAGAGAGATAAACTAACAGCTTCTGAATCAGCGCAAAAAGGGCGTGAACATAAAGCTCGACCCGCCGACACATCAGAGTCAGCGAGCTGTCGGCTTTCAGCCCCGCCCGTGTCCGTGGCGTCGGTGAGAAAGTCACAGCTCACTGATTCTGATCCGTCGGCGGGTCGAGCTTTGTGTTCACGTCTCTGTGCAGAGTCCGTGCTCCTGCTCTCATTTACTGTCTTAAATGTTTGGTGGTTGTTGATATTTTGTGAGGTTTCACCTGAGATTCTGGTGTTTCAGGAAAAATAAATTCATATTAAAAAAATCAGGATTTTAATGAATCGATATCACGTTATCCAAGCGAGAATCGATTTTAATCGATAAATCGATCATCAAAACCCAGCCCCAGTGTAAAGCATCAGAAGTAAAATCTGCACGTTGATACACTCTAGGTGCGATGACACAAATGGATGAACAATTTTGTCTAGCTCAGAGGACGAGAATATAGCTCACGATTTAGAAATATTCCTCAAATTAAAGAAATGGGAACTTGGTATAGTTTTATATATGAGTCAAAGTTCAGAGCCTATCCAGCTCATCATGTGACTCAAACGCCACATAAACCTGAATGTCATCAGCATAGAAATAATAAGAAATGCCAAAAAAAAGAATGATACCGGCTAAAGGAAGCATGTAAACAGAAAATAACAACCAGGATTACGCCTTGTGGAACTCCATGTGTAAAAGGAGAAATCGCTTCCTCCAACAGAGGACGTCCTTCAGATAAACAGGAGGGAAACCAGTGAAGTGCCGAGTCAGAGATACCAACAATGGGTACAAACCAATTACCTGCAACAGATGCCATTAAAAATCATTGTAGAGCTTTGAAACAGCAGTCAGGTCTCTGACAAGCATGATGAGAGTTTCATTTAGTCTAACCGGAGAGAACCAGAGAAGAACCTTAAGTCCGTAACCTGATTCTCACCATGACGGAGAAATAAATAGCTACTCTGTGACATCACACAGAAAAAATGGCATGAAACTTTAGAGCAGACTAACAAGGAGCACTTGCACATAAGCACAACTCTTATTTGAACACATGTTTAATGTGAACCTGTTTTACTGGAACGGTATACGTGTGACAGAAAGAAAGCACAATAGCTGCTGGAGTAGGCACACAGCTTCCAGACTGAACACAGGACCTGATCCTGTCTCGTGACAGCCTCACACTGCCGTCAGTCTCGCTCTGTGGCTGCACAGCTGTCTCCTCAGGTTCACAGCAGTGTGTCTGATTAATGAGCTTTAAGTTTTGGTCTGCTGCCGTACGGCTTTTGTTCCTCGGGAACAAATTACAACGTAGCTTTTCCTTCTCCTCTCACGATGTGGGCTCTACCCATGAACCACAGGCAGGGCAAATTACACTGATGGCGAGGTCAGCTAATGCTCACTCAGTTGTTCTTGCAAGAACTGCGCCCACAGCTAATATACACTGTATGTACCAGAACCAAGAACATGTTTTCTTCACAGCATGCTGTCTTTAATTTCTCTGGGACACAATTCCAGGAAAGTCACTTGAGCTAAAAAGTTTCCTCTCTGTACACGGAGCCACGGCCAGCAGAGGCTTGGAAGTTTAAGTTGAAAGAAATTATTGTATTTGGACTGAAGAACTTAAAAAGCACCAGACTTTTACCACTTCTCTTCTGGTCGTTACATCTGCACTGAGGAGACCTGCTCTCTGAATGGTTTCAAAACCCAGACTCTCTGTATTGTGTTGTTCTCAGCATGCCCCACCAAGGCCCCTTCACATGCTGCCTTTAACCCCCTCAGTGAGCATGCAGGAGGACGCGGGGTTCTTTCAGAAAAGTCGTTTACTGGTCCATTTACAGTGTTTTCCAAATGTTTGAAGGCCTTCTCATTGAGTTTGTTTATTATTGTTGGCAGGAGGCTGTGAAGTGCAACCATCAACTGACTTATTTCTATCAAGCATAATAACTGCAGCTTATAATCATCTCATCACCACAACAACATGAAGCTGCGATAAATAACTTCCACGTGTCTGACTGGACAGACTTCTGTCAGACTCCTAAACCAAGCAGCTGTTGCTCAGCTCTCATACAGGATACTGACTGTAATCCTCTACAGCAGATCACAGCAAAAGACTTGGTTCTGTCTTTGTGCTTTCAAACTGGTAATGCAACACTTGAGTCTCTCAGTCAGCTGGTTTCCAGAAAATGAGAAAACCTTCAGCTTTTGCCAGTTTGCATGAATCAGCACTAAAGTAAAGTGGCATTAAACTGCAGATGCATATTCTCTGCTCCAGAATGACCTTGAGCCTTGGTTTAATTCCTTCTACACACCTTTAGCTCCACACAGGTGTCTGCAGATCTGACACCCTGAATGATACAGCCACACGGACATCCTGTTGAGAACCGAGGGGGAAAAATAATCCTTCAGTTCAACCTTTTCTTGTGATTTGTGTGTCCACTACAGAGAGAATAAGTGAATAGGCGGAGTTTCATGAGGTTCTCTCGAGAGCGGTGTGGCTCTGCAACTCAGTGTGGCTGTAGTAAACCATCAGTTTCAGTATGGATAAATCTTTCTGTTTATTATGAATGATTTATTTAAAACAAATATTCAGTGTATTCAGTGTGAGAGGAAGTTAAGTAAAGAAAATATAGGATTTTCCAGTGGGATGACACAAATGTCATACAGAGAGGAAGCTGAAGATGATGCAAATCATCAGCTTCAGGGTCTCCAAACATGCTGCTGTGCATGATGATCAGAGGTTTGTCCAGAATTATCTTTGCAAACTTGCTCTGTGCCACCACGTTGTCTTTAGAGACAAGAGGTTTTCTCCTGGCAACCCTTCCAAACATATTAGCATGTGGCCGCTCATTACCATCCTGCTTCCTGCTTCCATTGGATTGCATTAGACTTTGTGTAGTTAGCTGTCCTTCTGACTTTGCTGTGTAGTTGTTGTTAGCTGCCAGTCGCAGCAGATGGCCCCGCCCCTCCCTGAGCCTGGTCGGAGGTTTCTTCCTGTTAAAAGGGAGTTTTTCCTTCCCACTGTCACCAAAGTGCTGCTCATAGGGGGTCATATGATTGTTGGGTTTTTCTCTGTATGTATTATTGTAGGGTCGACCTTACAGTATAGAACACCATGAGGTGACTGTGATTGGGCGCTGTATGAATAACATTGTTTTTCTGTGTTTTAGTGCTAGCTGCCATCTTTTGATGTCTTCAGAAGAAGCTAACTGTACAAATTTAAACCAAACAATATTGGCAACTGTGAGAGTTAAAAGGTCTTCATGGATGTGATTTCTGTAGGTCCTTTGACTAGTTATGGTCTACATCTTGGTGCAGCGCTTATATACAAACCCAAAGCTCTGCTTTCTATTGTGTCCTCAGTTTTCATTATTTCTTTCTCTTCCAGGGGGTCCTGTCTTTCAGCCAAAGGTTTAGTCTGCCAAACAAAATACACTCCATGTCAGAAGCCAATTACAAGTATATGTTCACAGTTTCATGTTCTTCTGGGCTTTTATTCCAACATGTTATTAAATTTATAGATTTACAAGTTTGAGGCATGGACATAAATATTAATGATCATTGTTTCCTGACGATGTCTGTTTGCCGTTCTGGTTAGTGTGAGCGGCTGCCAGTTGAAACCCGAGCTGCCCGGCGTGTGGTAACCTTAAATACCATGTTCTGATAGCGTGTTGGTCATTTTATAATCCTTTTTCTCCATAGCCCCCCGTGTGTTAAACCAGCACACTCACACAGGATGGTGTTTCACTGACTGAAGGTCAGGGAACACAAACTAAGAGGACGTTCTGCTGCTGTTAGTCGTTTTTTCAATCATCTTCTAAAACCACAGGCCAGCCTCTGGCCTTTGGTTTGCTGGCTTCAGCAAGATTTGGAGTTTACTTCATGCCAAATCCAAACTACTCAAATGACTCACATAATGAGACATTCAGGCTTGCTGTCACTGAGAGCCTATTATCTGTATTTAGTAGTGTTGGGATTGTCTCTCCGGGGATGTCAAATAAAGCGTGTGGTCGAGCAGTATGCAGGATTAAATGCGGGCATGTACTCGTTGAAAAAAACGTAACATGCTTGTAGATTTCCAAACGACTGCACTCAAAGCTGCCGTGTTAGAGAGTACGACAGCAGGCTCAGGAGATGTAATATATCCTCTTCTTTCTCAGGTACGTCCCATGACTGGCGGCTGCGCTGCGATGCTGTCAATCTCTACTACATGTTGTTTGGTCTGACTCGGCCCTCGTGCCTTCCGCTGCCAGAACTGGGCCTGGTACTCAACCTGAAGGAGAAGAAAGCAGTACTTAATCCCACCATCAAGCCTGAGCTGGGAGTCGGTGCTGTTATGGACACGCCTGCCAGCATAGGCATCCACGGTGTGGGCATGAGCTATGCAACAGTAAGTGTTGGGCAGTCACTTCATTGCCAATGTTGTTGTTTTTAAAAGCAAAACTCCACCCGTCCACGCCGTCATGGTGCGAAAGGCGATGCAGACTCTGGACAGGTTGTAGCCTATCATAGGGCTGACAGACAACCACAGTCAAGTCACCAGTTAGCCTAGCATCCATGTCTTTGGACTGTGGGCGGAAGCTGGAGTGTCTGGTGAGAACCCACACAGGAACCAGAGAACATGCAAACTCCACACAGGAAGGCCTCGGCTGGCCAGTGGAGTCAAACCCAGGATTCTAGCTGCTACACAGCTACCAAGAAGCTAACAGGAAGTAAAAACCATCAAGTATTTCACCTCGAAAGCTGGATCCTCACTCCCCACTTTATTATGTACATCGGTTCAACTGCTTGTTAATGCAGATATCCAACCTGGTCGTCTGTGAACACAGAACACGTCACAGCTTGAAGCAGATGGGCGATAGCAGCAAAGGACACACTGGCTGCTAAGAACAGCAAACTGAGACTGGATTGTGTTTTTAGCCGAAATCCTCAGTATGACATGAAGGCTGGAGCCACCAGGGCGTCTCCACAAGCTGCCTTTACCCCCACTCAGTGAGCATGCAGGAGGACTGTGGGTTCTTGTACTTTCAGGGATCTCAGGAAAAGTAGTTTACTGGTCCATATACGGTGTTTTCCAGATCATATTTAAAGACTTCGTTGCTGCTTATTCAGAGTTTGTTTATTATTCCATGTTGGCAGGAGGCTGTGAAGACCTATTTCTATCAAGCATAATAACTGCAGTTTATAATCCTCTCATCACCACAACGACATGAAACCGATCACTTTTGGTCTGGTTGATAAATAACTTCCCACTTCCACGTGTCTGACTGGACAGTTTTCTGTCAGACCCCTAAACCAAGCAGCTGTTGCTCAGCGCTCATACCGTTTGATCACTGACTGTAATCCTCTACAGCAGATCCCCGATGAACTGGAGGAATGTTGCTTGGTTTGAGTTTCTGCTTTGACAGTTAGATAGTAGGATCAGAAAACATGGATCCATCCTGCTTTATAACCACGGTACAGGCACTTTCTTCTCCCGTAGTACCAGCTGAGCATCGTTTCAACACCCAAGCGTACTCGAGTATTGTTGCTGACCATGTCCAAATCCTTTATGCCCACACTGTCTTTATGTACCATGTTCTGACAGCTGTTTCCAGCAGGATAACACACAGCGTGACAAACCTCGGGTCACTGCACACTGGTGTCTTAAGGATGAGAGTGAGTGAATATTCTGAAGCATGGCTCCCAAACAGACGACGAGGCGTCCAAAGACCAACCTGAGAACTTAAGTTGAACTTGGAGCGGAGTAAATGTTGGCGGTTTAAGTGTCTCCAGCAGCCTTACGACGGTGTGATGAGTTATCGTGTCGGGTTTCACTCGTTTTTAACTCCAGCGGTGATGTCAGCAACTAACTGCTCGGCGGTCGTTTCTTTTCCTTCAGTCGTTTTTGATTTACGTGTGCCACACTGAAACGTTCACACGGCGCACACGTAGAAGCTGCCTCATAAAAGCGGTATTATTTTTGGTTGGACCCTGTGTAATTATGGCTACTACAGCATAATGCTGCCAGCAGTATTTGGCTGTACCCCATCGTCACTGCGTCAGCCAGAATCACCAAACAGAACAGCCTTCTGCTTGTTTGTCCATGATCAAAATCTCTGCGGCGGTTGATTGAACCACTCCATTACACACGCTAACTGCAGCGCACACTCAGAAGTCTGCAGGTTCTCAAAGATATGATTGAAACCATGTAAAGTGTGTCATGACTCTGTTTAACATGAAGTGCCCAGAATTTTAGGACTCGGTCCTCTTCACTGCCCTTAACCCCAGTTTTTCTACCAACACGTTGGCCCCACACCTTAAAATGACCGTTGGAAAAGCGAGTATGGCGAAACGTGCACATGTTACATTTTAAGACGGTGTTAATCTTTTTAAATAAAAGCCTCACACTCCAAAATCGCCTCTGCAGGGCTAAAGTGAACTGGAGACACATTTCAAATGCTCAACCTCTGTGTGCAAGCTAGCATCAGCCAAAGCAGTTAGCACTAAAGCCCTGACGTGGTAGCATTGTAGGACTGCTTAGCTCCCACTCAGCTGTACTTGTTGTAGTCACGTACTGTTGGATGGACAGTGGCAGTGTTGAAAAACACGTGGACTCTAACAGTAATGTGAGCTAGGTATGTATGCACAGGCAGAGGCCCATAGATGCTTCAATCTAATCATAACTGCTCATTTTCAACCAAGTTTCAAGTCCTTGTGTAGCTGGATTTGCTATTTGTGATACTTGGTGAGCTGATTTAGCTTAAATGTTAATAGCAATTATAACAGTTCTCTAATAAAGTGTGTATTCTATTGCTGTAGCTACTTTACTGCCCTGTCCTGCTGTCAGAGCTGGAGCTGCTGCTCATTCTGATTTCTTTCTTTGTGTCTGTCAGGTGGACGACGAGCCAGATCCTGTCTCACTGGGTGTGTGTGGCGTAGGCCAGCCCCCTCAGGGCCTGAAGAGGAAGGCTGACACCCCACTGGGATCTCCTCCAGAGCCAGGACAGGTACTGCAGCAGCAGGATGATGATGGAAGGGGAGCACGCTACAAGATCAGAGTAAGACGCTAATGACACACTAAAGGAAAATTCATCACCCATATTTTTAAAACACTAAACAGAAAAGAACAATATAATCTGCACCAAACACCAACGTCTCTTGATGGTGACGGCAGGTGATAGTGGTGATGCAGGACATTTAAACAAGAAGCCATCACTACTGTAGCCGTAGTAACTTCAGATCAGCTGGACAACTGCTGATGCTTTATACCTCTGTTAAGCTGTCCACCAAATCTGAAAAACAAAACTGCTTAACAATGTCTCTGTTCACAGTAAAACTTTCCAACATGTCAAGTCTGTTAAACAAAACTGTTGTGCAGTTTATACTCGATGGGCTGTTCCACTGAAATCTGGAATAACACGTTAAGAAACGTCTCCTCTTTATAGTGGCTCACAAAAGCATTATGATCCATAAAAACTGCTTTCATTGAAACTGAACGATTCACTATCTCTAATTAACTTCTGCTCTGTTGTAGTTCAACACTATGGAAGATGAAGACATTGACATGGAAACTGTTCATGACAGTCAGGCCTTCATTCACCATCACCTAAATCTGCTGGAGAGACCTTCTACACCTGGTACACACACACACACACACACACACACACACACTGCCGAATGCCTAACCCTAAACCTAAACATAACCTAATTGTAACGCTGACACTAAAACCACATTTTGAGCCTCAAAAAGGCTTCAAACTTGTGCGGCCCGGGTTGTGTGTCCTCACAAGTGACTGTTGGTTCTCACAAGTATAGCAGAATGCAGATTTTGGTCCTCACAAAGATAGCTAGACAGGAACACACACACACACCACTGTAGAGGACATTACATTCACGTCACATCCTACAAGCAAGCACTTGACAACAAGAAGAAACCAGCAAAACCAGGCTCAGTGAGGCGCACCAGTACCTCAGCTGGTCGGGGGTGAGGGCGATTAATAATAACTAATGATTATAAATGCAGTGGTGTATAAACACAAAGTGAATAGGAGGCTAAGGCGCTTGGAAGGAGTGACTGGACTTCCTTAAATGTCTTGAAGACGTTTCCCCTCGCATCCACGAGGCTTCGTTATTTCTAACACGGTGAAGAGTACCAGGTATTTCAACCCTTGTGGAGTTCCACTCAGAGCCATCGTTAGCAATATAAACTCAGCCACCTACAACTTTCTGCAAACACCAGCCTAGCTTCACTTGTGGGCAACACACCCCATCACATCAAACACTCCACTAACTTCTCCAACAAGGTCTGCAACGTTATGCTGAATCCAGATAAAAACATGCCTGTGCCACAGGATCTCCAGTATCACCCATTGTAGCCAAGCTTCACAAGGAGGAAGTGGAAAGTGAAGCTCTGGGCTCTTCAAAGGGACAGAGCCTAACCACTGGTACAGCTACATGGATGATACCTGGGTCAAAATCCAAACCCAAGCAGTAGAAGCCTTCACTGTTCATCCCTCTACACTGGAGGAACCAAACAGCCGCTCCATAAACACATGGCAGAACATAGAAGAGCCACCTCGACAGGACATCTGGGGCATTATTAAACACATCCACTGATGGCTGAAGAGCCTTAATCTGAACCTAAAGGGGAGCTCGGGCCACTGGTTTGGGTTGAGTCCAGCCAGGGAATAGAAACCTGCAGAAACCTGACCTTTTTGGGTTTCTGTAGAAAGTAAACTTGCTCTGCAAATAAACTTGGAGTGAGTAACAAATGAGGTCAATATTTGCAGGTTCCCAGTCAGAATTTTAAACTGGTAACTCAACTCAGATTTTGAAGCAGCCACAGCAGCCTCGAGTTACCAAAGATGGCGGCAGTAGGAAAACTGTCAAAGCACTGTTGTGTATTTGGGGCTATGCACACAGCACTGACTGCACGTTTTTCTTCTTCTTCTTTTTTCCCGTCTGTCCCGTTTGGCTCTTTTGTCATCAGAATTATTGTCTAAAGGCGAAGAAAGATGCCGGATTTACTTTACCAAATGGACCATCCCAGCCTCGCTGTATTGGTCTGTTTGATTCACCTTTTATTGTTTATCTTATTTTCACTTGCTCCACACGGGACAGACATGACTGGGAGAAAGAAAGAGGGAAAGAAAAAGAGCGGGGAAGAGGGACGGTGATAAAGGGCAAAAAACAAAAACCAACAAAACAAACAGACAAAAAAACACAAATATCGATCACCTGGATCACCTGTTGAGAAAGAAAAAAGAGAAAACGAGCAAAAAAAGAGCAACATAATAAACAACATCATCGCGATGATCTATGTGAATATAACAGTAAACACTGAATATTATTGTGCAGCACGTAAGACCGACAGCAGTTTCTGTCGTGTAGTGGTTATCACGTTTGCCTGACTGCACTGTTTTTAAAAGAAACCTGCTTTTCGCTGTATTGCTAGTGATGCACGAGAAAGGTAGCCAGCTATCAGAGCGTGGCAACGAACAGGCCTTTGACACACCCCAGCTTTAAATCTGACACTTGTCTTTCTCATCTCAGGTAAAGAGCCATCATCTGTTGAACAGGCTCTGCTGTCCATGCCTGCCACACCCGTGCCATCTTTCCCCAAAGAGACCACCTCCTCATCCTCTAAGCATGGAGGCGACCACGGCCACCATCACCACCACCATCACCATGAGCATAAGAAGAAGAAGAAGAAGCATAAGCACAAGCACAAGCACAAGCACAAACATGAGAGCAAGGACAAGGAGAAGGACCGAGACCGGGACAACTCGCACACCTACAGCAACAGCCCGGCCAGCGGCAGGTCGCTGCGCTCGCCCTCTCTGTCCGACTGAGCGTCCAGAGGCTGGCGCTCTCCAGCTGCTGTTGGCGCCGGCTGGGTTAACGGCTTGCATGTGGCATGCAACAGCACACTTGCCTCCGTTGCTTCCATGTCTGGACTCAACATTGATTCCTCAGTAGTATTATGAACAGGAACTCTGCTGTTGCAGTGTAAGCCTCAGAACCGAAGTCCTCGGCACAGACACCGGGGAAACTTCCACTGAGGCTGTGATGTCATCCAGGTAAACCCTCCCGAGACCTCCCTGTGTCCTTACACCACACACACACGTACACCACTTCCAGGCTGTGTGGGGCGTGCAACCACACACACCTCTCTCCACAAACAGCCTCACCCCACAGCTCAATCCCAGCATTCAGCGTCTGCTGAGGGGAGAAGTGACGGCTCGTGTTGTGGATTCTGCATGGACGGCGTGCAGAGACATTAAACTGATGGATTTCACTGCACTGCACCACTGAAACTCGAGTAGTGTGCGCGCGCGTGTGTGTTTTATACTTTGCTTCCTAATTGCATATGTTTTGGTATCCACAGACGTTGTAACTGCATTAAACAGCGTTCGTGGCTGGGTTTACTCTGGCATCATGTCTTAGCTTTGATTAGGTGGTTTTAACCAATGAGAAGAACAGAAGTCATTCAGCATTTAGATAAACAGCTGAGCCCTCTGTCATCAAAAACGGTTTTTGTATCTTCTGGTTCACCTCACCATGCCGAAATCCAACAATAAAAGAAAAAGATTGTGTCACTCTTCAAATGTTGCCGTTCTTTCCTCATTGTGTACATGTGAATGTTTGTGGGAAGCCTCCTCCTCAGCCTGTCAGGAGGTTGGAAATTCCCTTGATGGGATTGTAGTGTTTTCATTGAGTTAATGACAGTTGTACGAGTCCAAAACCTGTAAAATGCAAATGGGCTGCAGCACAATGTAGAGCGTACCAACTACAAGATGAACTTTTGTAAGAGATCAGTGTAATTTTTTATTGTAGTTTTATTTGAATGGAGCCAGAATATCAGCCAAGCATCAAGAAAAAAGACTTTGTTCTGAACTGTTTTGCATGTCACTGAGTGAAATAAGGATTTGTTCCTCCCCAGGTCTGTGCGCCTGTGTTGCACACACATTACAAGCAATCACTTAGAGCTATTCCCGATCTCAGCTTGATATGTGTATAAGGCACCAGTCCAGTCAGTTTCTGCCATTCCAACCTCTCCTCCACCGTCGGTAGGACCAAAGAGCTGGAGGTCGGGATAAGATCGTAGACCTGCAGGAGGCTGAAATGAGCTACGATGCCATCAGCAAAAAAGCTCGATGAGCAGGTGAGATGACTGACATAATAATGGAGCAGTTATTCAGAAATGGAAGAAATGTTAAGTGACCATCAATCAGCCTCGGTCTGGGGCTTTCTACAAGATCTTGCCTCGTGTGAGGACGATCATGAGAAATGTGGTGAATCAGACTAACTGCACCAGAGGAGCTTGTTGAGGAGGCAGGTGCGCAGGCTCATCTTACGTTCACCAGTGAACGTGTGTCGCAGCTGCAGCAGCAGTCGTGTATGGTGTTGTGAAAAAAAGGACCGAAATGCAGGGACTGACATAGACGTGAGGGGTGAGCTTTGATTTACATGAGGCGATAATACAGATAAAGATAATACAACGGAGGTGGCGAGGACAGGAACTAAGATAAACCTGAACTGGAAAAAACTAGTAAAGCTGAAATCATAATATGCAGGGAGAGAGAGGGGAATGACACACTGAAGGAGGACACAGCTGAACCTGATTAGACACAACAGAGACAGACCCTCAGAGTAAAACAGGACAAAGTCAGGGACACGAACAGAGCACCGGGGGAGGACACAGGATACCAACATCAGAATAAACTAGAACATAAAAGAATAATACTAAACACAAAACGCTGGGTGAAACGACCCAGGACCGTGACAATGTGATTCAGAGGAGAAAGTGTTGTGGGAACATGAAACCAAACAGACCTCTTTGGCATCATCGTGTTTGGAGGAACAGAAATGCTGAGTATATCCCAAAAACACCACCTCCACAGTAAAGCATGGAGGTGGAAACATTACGCTTTGAGACTGTTTCTCTGTTAAGGACACAGGACAACTTCATGTTGCCCTGTAGGGGATAAGAGATGGGACTTGTGTATCGTAAAACCACGGTCCCTTAGCCAGAACACTGAAGATGGGCCTTGAATGGTTCTTCCAGCTTAGCAGTGATATAAAAATATTTCCGAGTGGTCAAAGAAGCACATTAAGGTCACGGAGTGGCTCCAGACTCTCCAGATCTCAGTCCTGCAGAAAATTGTAGAGGGAAGCTTTGAGTTCAAGTCATGTGCTCGCTTGAAGGGGCTCGTCTGTTGGGGGTTTTCTTTGTAGCACTGTGGGGTCTTTACATTACAACATAAAGCACCTTGAGGCAACTGTTGCTGTGATTTGGTGCTATATAAATAAAACTGAATTGAAGTTGCCAAGCAGCAGCCAAGAAACCTAAAGGATTAAGATTTTCTGTAGAGTGGAACAAAATCCCCCCTGAGATGTGTGCAAACCTGTGCTTGCCAATAAGAGTTGTTAGTGTTGTTAGT
This sequence comes from Rhamphochromis sp. 'chilingali', assembly GCF_963969265.1. NCBI lineage: Eukaryota > Metazoa > Chordata > Actinopteri > Cichliformes > Cichlidae > Rhamphochromis > Rhamphochromis sp. 'chilingali'. The sequence goes on from NC_137938.1 coordinate 3,017,426, forward strand.
GTTGTTAGTGTTGTTTTGCCGGAGGACCAAATACTTATTTCACTCAATGACATGCAAACATGAGTTCCTGCCCCAAGTGGAGGAGTTCAAGTATCTCGGGGTCTTGTTCGCGAGTGATGGGAGAAGGGAGCCGGAGATCGACAGACTGATTGGGGCTGCAGCTGCAGTAATGCGGACGCTGCATCGGTCCGTCGTGGTGAAGAGGGAGTTGAGTGTAAAAGCGAAGCTCTCAATTTACCGGTCGATCTACATCCCTACCCTCACCTATGGCCACGAGCTGTGGGTAGTGACCGAAAGAACGAGATCGCGGATACAAGCGGCAGAAATGAGCTTCCTCCGAAGGGTGGCTGGCCTCTCCCTTAGAGATAGGGTGAGAAGTTCGGCCATCCGGGAGGGGCTCAGAGTAGAGCCGCTGCTGCTCCACATCGAAAGGAGCCAGCTGAGGTGGTTCGGGCATCTGACAAGGATGCCTCCTGGGCGCCTCCTGGGTGAGGTGTTCCAGGCATGTCCCACCGGGAGGAGGCCCCGGGGCAGACCCAGGACACGCTGGACAGATTATATCTCTCGGCTGGCCTGGGAACGCCTTGGAGGAGGTGGCTGGGGAGAGGGAGGTCTGGGCCTCTTTGCTTAGGCTGCTGCCCCCGCGACCCGGCCTCGGATAAAGCGGATGAAGATGGATGGATGGATGAACATGCAAATCATTACTTTAACATAATGCGCTTTTTCTGGATTTGTGGTTGACATTCTCTCTCCATTTAAAGGAAACTACTTTAAAATTTAGAGACTGTTCATTTCTTTGGAAGTGAGCAAAGATCTCTGAAAAGCGGTTTGCAAGATGGACGTAAGCCCTCTACCTCACCATGTAAAGCACCTTGAAGCGAGTGTTGACATTGTCGAGATGAAATATTATTTTACTGTTACTATTCATAATCCTTATTATTGTTGCATCATTTATGATTTATCATTGTTATCATTTCATTGACACATTTATTGAAACTGGTGAGGTTATATTAAAGTCTGTATTTCAGGTGTTAGCATAAGCACATAATCTTTCATTGCAGGTGCAACTGTAATCATGTTACACACATATTGCATAATTAAAGGGTTGAAGCTCGGTTAAGTTAATTAATGGTTTGAAGCTACGGGCAGCGTGATGTCTGGCCGATCAATGGAGCAAAGTTCAGCTATTGAAAGGTTGCCTACATGTTTACAGTATAATTTACTACATGTTGCCTGTGTGCATTTAGCAGCCTGCTGCACTGGAGTTTGCCTGGTAACAGATGACCTAGAGGGAGGTCATGCACTTAGATTAACGACACAGACACATAGCCTGTCTGGGTAAACTGATTGCAAGTGTTGTCTAAGTCTAGAAAAGTGTAATAACAGGATGCATCTGGGCGGCGGTGGAGGAACTGAGAGAGGAACTGTTCTGTTTAAGAATATCTGACATAGAATTACTGGAACAGGCATGTTGTTTTTCATCTGCGGTGACGGAGTTACTGGTCATCATAAGTATAAATATCACACCCACCTATTGTCAGGCGGGAGATGGAGCCTGATGTTTTGCAGACCCCATTTTCACCACATGTATGTGTTTTAATAAAATCATTTGTGTTGACCCACTATGGACTTTCAGTCGTATGTCTCTTCCTCAAAATTCGAACCGCGACAACATAAATTAATTAATAAATGAACTTTTGGTTAAATTTAGGCTTCGGCGTATATTTTATTCATTTCTAATTTCAAGTAAAAATCTTGGAACTGACCCAGCATCAGTTTCAGGGCCCGAACTTTAGTCAAGTTTCACTTTTACAGAAGCGGTTTGGCTATAGACGAGTGTCGGCAGCCAAGAGATAGAGATTATTGATACACTGTAAAAAATAAAAATAATTGTCGTGTTTCTTAAGCACCTTACTGTCCTGTGAGTAAATACTCTCAGTCGGAGCTAACCGCAGCTCAGTGGCTGTGGAGACGTTTCCTGTCTCAGCCCGGAGCCCTCCTCCACAGCTGCACCAATCAGAATCCTGTCCGCTCCTTTCAGTCACCTCCCCCTCCCTCGCTGCTGTTCCTCTTCAACGGTCCTCCTCTCCGGTGGTCCTTCGGTGTGGAGAGTCAGCATCAGTCACTCACGGACCTACAGCGCGGTGCAACACCGAGGACGCACAGAGGAACATGTTGCTGCACAAACTGGTAAGAGTCCATGTGCAAGAGTTTTAACTGCAGCTGACTTCCGAAAAATCTGCATGTTTTGTGCGTAAATCCCCGTGCAGTGACGCGTTAGACCGCGTGTTTCTTGGTAGTTTGCGTTATTCTGCGTGGAACCTCTACACCCCGGTGTCCTCCCTGCTGATGAGCATTTGCAGAACAATTGTGGACTCTTCTGTCATTTCCGAAAGGCCACAGATCTGTCAAACTATCAGGCGATTGTGATGCAGCTGAGGGGTGGTCTCTCTCCACTTTGAGCTCAGCACCCCGCGGTGTTCGCAGGTCACGGGGGAAACCTGCAGTTTGTGTTACACCAGCTCAAATAAAGCTTTCATGCATCACAAACTTCTGAAGCTCGTTTATGAGCAGCCAGTGCAAACAAGTCAGTCAATGGTGAAAACGGGGTTTGCAAATGAAAAGTGCTTGAAGTCAAATACGTGACATGTTGCTGTTCCACTGCACTGTGTTTGCTCGCTGATGAATAAACCTCATGACCCTTTCACTAAGATCTCAGGCGGAGCACTGCAGGTGGAGTGTGAATGTAGGCTGCCATGAATATCTGTAGCAGAAGAGTAACTCTTAAATCCCAGCTTGAGCACCACTGGAAGATGCAGCCTGTAGACTGTATGAATGACTGATGTCGGTACTTTGTGTCCTCAGCTTGTGTGGACCCTGTCAGTCCTGTGCGGGGCTGACATGTGTTGGGGTTTTGTGTATGATCGGCCCAAACGCTCAGGAGAAGACGGGACCTCGGCCAGGACAGAAAGTGAGTACGCTGCTGTAACTACACCGACCGCTGATGTCTGTGTGGACTGTATGGTGCTATAAAAATAAGAACTCATGCATGTAGATATGAGTTTTGTTTTCCCAAGTTATGGTGTTTTATGATACTTAGTGGTTGGTGGTATCAAAATGAAGTCATTTTGACAAACAGAAAATTAGATTTTCATGTTTAACGGGGACCTATTCTGATATAGGTCCCACCTCCATATTTTATCCAAAATATTTATTATTGTAGGTCAAATTAATCCAGATTTATCTGCCTCAATTTACTCTGTTATGAAACAAGCTGCTTTAGGTAACCTCCCTTTAAGCCCACTTTGTTCTGGTTGGCCACTCCACGCACACAGAAGGTTTAAACATAAGGCGGCCGACTGTATAAAAAGATGGATGTAGCTACTGTTGACATGTCTGTGAAGTCTCGTCATGAAGCATTTTCACTGTTACTGTCTTGGTATAAAAAAAATCTGATGTGATGGGTGTCGTGTTATTCAATTATACGCGGGTCCACTGTACGATTCATAACCACACTTTATTTTCTTGTTCTTGCTCTGCCCCCACATAACATAACATTCTCTACAGAAACACACCGGTCTCGCCCTCTAGCTGCCATCAGCCTAACTACACTGACCGGCTGCATTAACATCTACTGTACAATGCAATTACACCACATCTCCCCTTTCTAGAATCAATGGGTAGACTACCATTGACTCACCAGACCTTAGAGGGTTATTCTGCCTCTGTGGCTGGAAGGTCTGGTCCTGCGCTTACCTGTAAGGAATACTATATAATGAAAATCTTAACTCTAATTAACCCGTTAAGTAACACAAATTCTTACATGCTAACACGTCACACCACCTGCATTTCCCAACTTCTGAACATGCATATTTGAAAATGACAACCTTTTAGCTTTTACACTTTTACCCATATTGTGCAAACAATACTACGAAAGAGGGGTATTCTTGTATAAAACAGTCCTTTCCATCTTATCCGTTATAAGTCCAATCTGGTTGGTCTCACAACCACTCTTCCGGATCTGGTTCTGGGTGTAGATGGAAGCTCTGGAGAAACTGTCTCTGGCATGTCCGTGGAGCACTGCTCCCCGGCTTCTGCAGATTCTGGCTCCCCATTATTGCTCTCAGTTTGGTCTGGAGAGTGTTTCATGGGAACAAGATGCCGACGATTCCGCCTAATTGTCCCACGAGGTCCCTCCACGAGATATGATCGTGGTGTGGAGTGGCTGCCAATAACGGTGCCGCTGGCTCTCTGGTCTGTTATCCACACTTCTTGGCCTGGAGTGAGCGTGTTGAGGCTGCGTGCGCGATGACGAAGGTTATATGACTGTGCCTCTTTAGTCCTCCTCTCCTTTTCCCTCCGGGTGACAACCACACTATCAGGAAGTGCGGGGTCTAGCAGAGATGGCAGTATTGGCACTGTGGTGCGAAGCCGTCTCCCCATCAAGAGTTGGGCTGGACTATAGCCATTCTGCAGTGGGGTGGCTCTGTAAGCGAGCAGAGCCAAGTGTGGATCAACAGCTTTCCGCAATAGATTCTTGACAGTCTTAACTGCTCGTTCGGCTTCGCCATTGCTTTGGGGATATTTCGGGCTGCTTGTAATGCGACAGAAGCCATACACTTTTGCAAATGTCTCAAAAGCTGCCCCTGAAAACTGTGGCCCATTATCTGTTACCAGCTGCTCGGGGATCCCATGTCGTGCAAAAATCCCTTTGAGATGATGGATCGCGTCCTCTGACCTTGAAGGTGTGAGAGGGGCAATCTCAACAAATCTTGAGGCATAATCCACGACAAGAAGGTAGGTTTTCCCTCTCAGCATAAACAGATTGGCTCCTAGCTTTTGCCACGGCCGCCCCGGATACTGTGATGGCATCAGCGGTTCTGTGTGGTTTTCTCTCACTTGGCAACATGTCCGACAGTTAAGGACAAGCTCATTTATCTGCTGGCTTAGCCCTGGCCACCAAACCGACTGTCGTGCTCGCTGTCTGCACTTAACCACTCCCTGGTGACCTTCGTGCAGTCTGGTGAGCACATCAATTCTCATAGTTGCAGGTATAACCAACCTGTCCCCTTTGATTAGCAGACCATCATGTACGGTGAGGAACGCCCGTTCTGCCCAGTACAGTCTTAGCGCTGGTTCGCTGTTGAAATGTGTGGGCCATCCTTCCTCACACAGCTGCATCATGCGAGCACATACGCTGTCCCTCTCCAGCTCTTCTCTCAGCTGCTCCAAGAAATTGTTGCTAGCTGGCAGATTGTCCATCAACATGTCCACGTAAATATTTGTGCTCTCCAACAACTCCTTGTCTTGAAGTGTTTCTTTTGCTTTCACTGGAGATCGTGAGAGCGTGTCAGCTGTCCACAGGTGTTTGCCTGGTACATGCGAAATCGAGTAGGAATATCGCATGAGGCGCATCCTAAAGCGTTGAATTCTGGGAGGGAGCGCATCCAGAGTTTGTGCCCCCAGCAGACTTAGCAGCGGCTTATGGTCTGTCTCCATTTGAAAGTGTTTGCCAATAAGAAAGTTGCGGAACCGCTCACAAGCCCAGGTCAGACCTAAAGCCTCCTTTTCAACCTGAGCGTATCTCTGTTCCGTTGCAGTGAGGGAGCGTGACGCGTAGGCAACAGGTCTCCACTCCTCGTCCCATCTTTGAAGCAGCACACCCCCTAAGCCATACGATGATGCGTCCGCTGACACCTTGCAGTCACGGCTTGGGTCATACATGGCCAACACTGGCGGTGATGTGAGCGCATCTTTCAGGTTCTGAAATGCTCTAGCCTGGTCAATGTCCCATCTCCAGCAGTTTTTCTTAGACAGTAAGTCTCTTAGAGGTTTGTCCCTCTCTGCGAGCTGTGGGATAAACTTTCCAAGCTGGTTAACCATTCCCAGAAAGCTCCTTAACTCACTCACACTTTGTGGCTCCTTCATCTCCCTCACAGCCTGGGTCTTGCTTGGGTCAGGGCTGATACCGCTGGCTGAGAGAACATGCCCTAAAAACGTCACCTGCTGTTTCGCGATGTCGCACTTGTTAATGTTTAGGGTGATGCCAGCTTTTTGGATCCTGCCCAGCACAGCGTGTAGGCGACAGTCATGCTCCTCCTGCGTTCTGCCCCAGACCAGCACGTCGTCCATGTGGCAAACCACCCCTTCCATACCATCTGTGACCTCTGTGACCATCCTGTTCTGGAAATGCTCCGGTGCTGAAGCAATCCCGAAGGGCAGTCTCTTGAAGTAATAACGCCCAAACGGTGTGATGAAAGTGGTGTATTTGGCTGAGTTTTCCGTCAGAGGTATCTGCCAAAACCCCATGTTAGCGTCCAGCTTGCTGAATATGCTGGCACCAGCCAATCTGCCCAATGTTTCCTCCACCGATGGCAGTATGTACTTCTCTCGACACACTGACTCATTGAGGTGTGTAAGGTCGACACATATGCGTACATCTTCTGTCTTCTTCGGTACCACCACCATGCCTGAGCACCAATCAGTTGGCTCCTCAATCCTGCTGATCACCCCTAGTTCTTCCATACGGGCCAGCTCCTGCTTAACTTTGTCCATCAGAGGCAACGGGATTCTCCGTGGCGTCTTCAAGGAAAAAGGTTGAGCTCCAGGTTTCAGTTTGATGTCGTACGGCTGACGTACTTCACCGAGACCACTGCACAGCTTTGGGTAGCACTTTTTAAGCGTCTCTATAGTTATGCTCTCCAGACGAGCCACAAGCTCCAGCTTGCTAATAGCAGGTCTCCCCAGCAAAGCAGTGTGCAGGTGTCTGATGACAAAGACATCCTCAAGTATTTCTTTGTCTCCCTTCCTCAGTGCAAGCTCACTGACACCAACGACATCCAAACGACTCCTCCCGGGACCCAGCAGAGCCTTGGTTGATTTGTGGAGACTGGGGGGGTGGTTGTGTCTGTAGAGCTCCTTAAACACCTTAAGGGGTAGGACTGTCACATCGGCTCCTGTATCAATTTTAAATGACACGTTTTTGTTGTTTATGCTTAAGTCGACAGTCCACGGCTCACCCTCACACTTAACACTGCCCAGGAACAAACCATGTTCATCCTCTTCAACCTCATGCACTGTTTTTGGTGCCCTGCATACACGCCTGTAATGTCCTTTCTTTCCACATGCATGGCATTTCACTTCATTCGCTGGACAATCCTGCTTTGAATGGGATGGAGCGCCACCACATTTCTGACAGGTTGGCCCTTTTCTGCCATCTTCTCGGAATCCACGTGTTTTAGCTTGACGACTATCAGTCTGGAGCAGTTTGGTTCTAACAGGCTTACGACTGATTTTATGCACTCTATCTACTGACTTAGCATCGCTAGCCTCACCTCTAGAGTCACCTCGCAAGGAGGATTGTTGTCGCTTTACCTCTTCACTTTGCCTCGCCATGTTGATAGCCCTCTGCAAAGTCAAATCTGGGTCAAGCTGCATGCGTTCTGACAGCCGTTTGTCCGTGAGACCGACAACGAGCCTATCCCGTATCAGCTCATCATGTAGCACTCCATAGTTGCAATGTTCTGCTAGCGCATACAGTGCTGTCACAAAAGCATCCACTGTCTCATTGTCTCCCTGTCGGCGCATATTGAATTTGGCGCGCTCATAGATCACATTTTTCTTCACAATGAAAAAAGCCTGGAAACCATCACGTACCCCCTCGTACATTGTCCTTTGCTCCGCTGTTAAACTCAGACCGCGAAGCACATCGTCTGCCTCATCTCCCATGCAGTAAATCAACGTGTTGACTTGGTTTTCCTCCGAGCTGACGTTCAAATTACTGGCGAGACGGAATCTCTCGAACCTCCGTATCCATTTGGACCACTCCTGCGGTTTTGAAAAGTCGAAGGATTCCGGTGGCTGGATGCTGAATGTCGCGCTCGGCCCCGCCGGTGCTCTCTGTGCAGTCTCATCCGCCATATTCTCCCCTCGTTATCCCGCGAGCTCCGCCAGACACAGGTTCGTTCAGTCGAGGTTATATGGATCAGTACAGGACTTCTGACACCATGTCGTGTTATTCAATTATACGCGGGTCCACTGTACGATTCATAACCACACTTTATTTTCTTGTTCTTGCTCTGCCCCCACATAACATAACATTCTCTACAGAAACACACCGGTCTCGCCCTCTAGCTGCCATCAGCCTAACTACACTGACCGGCTGCATTAACATCTACTGTACAATGCAATTACACCACAATGGGAAGGGTGAGACTCCTTGTTGTCCGGTGAGCTCGTCAGTTTTAAAACAGCGTGATCCAGATTTATGAAACAGACTTTATTCGTCATTCAGTGCAAAATGAAACCAGTGACTGAGACCATAAACTCAGCAGTAAAGTGTTTACAGAGGTCAACTAAAAAAGCTGTCTGCCCACAATCTTCCATAGGACCACGAGCCTTTTTGCTATCATGGCTATCGCCATCTGGTGGCCTTCAGATAGAATGCAGGGTCAAGTCACTGATGTCCATTTTTAACTTTTTTGAAACACACTCCGTACGTCTACAGATTTTTTGAAACAGAAGTCAAGTTGCAACAGCTGAGCTTTCATAACTGTGCTCTTCAAACATGATCACTTCTAACTTTAGCAGAAAAGACATGGCAGCTGCCAAAACTCGACTCAGACCTAATGCGAGAACTTTATGTGTGGTAGTATTTATTACACAAACAGAAAGTCAAAGACCAAATAGATCAGCAAAGTTTTTATTTCTTTATCAAGTTAAAATGCCAAAAGCCAAATTTCTTCTTCATTGCTGTAGTTGCTGCTTATTGAAGTGATTTTCTTTAAGATTGCTGAAGGTGTTTTGACAAAATGGGCAATTTCAAGGCAGGTTGTGACATTTTTCTCACAGTTTGTCTTTTACAAGAAAGATTTCTTAATAGAAAAATCAGTTTTCTGGTGTACGGCAACTGAGAAGAACTGCAGTGTGTTACTTTGGAGCATCAAGCTCATGTGAAACAACCCAGTTTTACTCAAGTCCAGCAGCACAAACACGAGAAACAGCATTAGACGCTTTCATTTAGCTGCCAGAGTGGCTCAGCACGGGGAATGTGAAGTGTGTTTTGGATATGCTTGAATATGTCTTGGCCACGTGTAGGGAGGACATACCTAACTTTCTGCTCCACGTCCAAGACACAAGGTTGTTTTTTTTCTGTTTTGTTGAAACACTGTAAATCTGTGTGAGTCTCAGGTGCAATGAGTCGCCCAGCCATCGACAGGAGTGACATCTCCAAACACTAAACGAAAGCAGCCTGAGTGGGTTGTGTCTGCCGGTGCATATGAAATGGACGGACTGAGCGTGTGTTGGTGGTTGTTACAACGATCAGTGTGACCCTGTGAGGTGGTGAGGGAGGGAGTGTGTTTGTGCTGCTCTGCATTAAGTCAACATTAAGAGCTTCAGAGCTCATTTTCAGTCCCAGATTCTCAAACACAGACTTCTGCTGCACTGCACCGTAGACTGTCGCAGTCTGCGACGGCTGCAGCCGTTTCTGGGATTTCTGTGTGTGTATTGGCTGCATGTTGTGAAGAAATTAAAAACTGAATTTGTTCACTGTGTTCATCTGGATCTGGAAGGAACTGTGGACGTTTTGTGATCTCTATTTGCCTTTCCATTCTTGTAATTACCAGTTTTTCCATCACACTTCAGAATCTCTCATTCTGAATTAGAGCAGGGCGATATGGTCAAAAATATTTATCACGATATATATTTGAAAATTTGCGATAACGATATAACCGACGATATAATTGACGCGAGACAAAACACAACTCTATCATCATCATCCATTTATTTTCACTTAAACAAGCAGCTGTTTTTTATGTGCATTAAAGCTATATAAAAATTTAACAGTGCAAATGCAAATTCCTTGCTGACAGTTTAACCAAAAGGCATTTCCAGTAGAAATGGGCTGACATGTCCTGAGCATAACCATGTATAATATCCACTGAAGTTAAAAAGAGGTGCTTTGCAACATTAAACTGCAGTGTGCAGTACGCATTTTTCGGACCATAAGGTGCACGGGATTATAAGGCACATTAAGCGAAACAAAGCAGTCAGATAAATCAAACTTTATTAAACTCATTCTTCTTGCTTCCTCCACTTCTGTACCATTGATTCATTAATGTTGAATTCTCTGGCAGCTGCTCTATTCCCATGTTGTTGCAGTATATTAATGACTAACCTCATATTGTGGATGGATTATCTCAGTTGTTCTCCTGACTGAAGTTTGGTCCGTTTACAGCATCCTGCCATGCGATTGCATTTGTCTCTAACCATCAGGAACCTTCACGTTAACTTTTATAAGTGGAAAAGTGTTAGCGTTCATCCTCCAGCTTCACTGTTTATGCTATGCTAACATAGCTGTGTCGCTAGCGATCACATAGCACATCATTATATACCAGCTAGCCCAACTTCAGTATCCCTACAAACGTCACTGCTGTTTAGTTTCCTGTAGTGATGTGTCGGTCGCGAACGAAATGGCTCTTAGAGCCGGATCTCTGACGTGAACGACGTGAGCCGGCTCCTTATCGCGAGCCGTGGGTTGTTTTTTTTTTTTTTTCTTTCTCTCACCCTCTCTCTCGCACTTTTTTCCCGCTTCACTCCGCGTGCGAGCCTTGTGCTGTGTGCCAAGGTTATTATTGTTAACAAAAACTAACGAAATAACGAAAACTAGAAGTGAAAAAACATTTTCGTTAACGGAAATAAAAATAAAAACAAAAAAAGGAAAACTAACTAAAACTGTAATGAGTGTTCACAAAACTAACTAAAATTAACTGAATTTATAGCAAAAATGTGTTTAGTTTCATTGATGTGTGCGTGTCATACAATAGTTAAGGGTGAAAATGAAGTTTAGTTTCCAGATTTTTTCTTGCTGTGTCTCATTGTGCCAGCAGGTGGCAGCACGTTAGTTGAGTCGTCTGTGTTGCTGCTCCGTCCTCGCGCAGAATCATGTCAAGAAAAGTCGGGAGAAAGCGCCAGAGTCCAATTTGGGATTACTTTGAATATGACTGTGTTTTGGATAAAGCAAGTGTCTTGTAGTGGAAAGAGACAAATTATGAGGGACATTTCTAAAGGGGAAAAATCCCACAAACCTTAAAGTGCACTTGAAAAGCTCGCACAAGAAGGCTAACCTAGCTTACCTTCAGAAGGTAAGGGAGCACACTCAACCCTCATCCCAGAAACAGAAGCTAACCCAGGCAAGGCAGCGTGATGCATCCCGAGACAACAGGATGGGGACATCTACATAACTGTGTGAGTCAATTGCCTTCACAAAGTTTATCAATTCACTTGAACCAAAATTACGAACACCCGGTGCTGCAAGAGTTAATAGTCTCATTGGGGCCAAGATATAAATTTTATAGTTGCCTGGTATCAATGGTTGTTCATCTGCCTTTGTTTATTTATTTATTTATTTAAGGAACCCATAGGTGGGAATGTGAGTTGTCTGTCTCTGCGTGTTAGCCCTGCGACAGACAGGCGACCTGTGCAGGGTGCAGGGTATGGTAGCTGGAATAGCAACATACCCAAGGATGAGCAGAAGAGCATGACTGATATGATGAAACTGGGATTTTGTTACACTTAATTATTGCAAACACAATTAAAACTATAACTGAAACTAATCAAAACTAAACTGAAACTAAGGATTTTCAAAAAAATAAAAACTAAACTAGCAAACAACTGGTAAAAACTAATTAAAACTGATATAAAATTGAAAATCTGAAGTCAAAACTAAATAAAAATAAAAACTAATGAAAATTGCAAAACTATTAAAACCCTGCTTTGCCCTGGGCAGAGGGGGGAGGGTTAGGGGGTAGTTACACTGACAGTAGCACAGACGAGACAAAGAGAGCCAAGGACAACAACGTCACATTAGAAAGGTATAGTAATCGTCCACAAAAAACAAACAACAAAAAACCAAACTCTTGATTCTTTTGCTTTGATGTAGTTACTTATCTAAGGTGGAAAGTTTTTTTGTTTTTCTTGTTTGTTTGTTTGTTTTGTTTTTGCTTTGTTTTATTATTTGCTTCGAGCCCTGTGTACAGGAGCTGCATGCAAAAAGATCTTTTGTTAAAAGGGTTGGCGTAATAAGCAAATGCTTCAGCCAATACCTTTTGATTAGCCTTGTCTCGTGCTTTCTTGCTTTGTGGTAGATCTTTGTTCTGTCTTCACTGAGATATTTGAATGCTAATCAATAAAATCAAATCAAAACTATTTTCAGTTGCAGATGATAAAGGATTCAGAAAGTTTATTCATGCAGGCCCATATGACAGAGAATATGTCTTCTTTTTGTTTTCATATTATAATTTATATTTAATTGTGTTGTGGTTTGCAGTGTTTTGTGTTTCACTTTAAATTTGTTTAAAACGAAAAAGCAGAAAAATAGTTTAAATAGTTTTAAATAGTTAAAAGTTGAAATGTGAATAGCTGGTTTTTGTATTATATGATTTATTTATTACATTTTATGTGGAGTGAATAAATAAAAGTATATTTACGATGGCCCCTACAGACGAAGCACGTACAAACTCCAAAACACGTAAAAACTCCAAAACACGTACAAAACACAACAGAAGTGCTCCAGGATGCTGGGCGCAGTGTTGAGCTTTTGTTACCTAGTGGCTACACAAGCCAGCAAGTACCAACGACCTGATTTGGTGTGTGGTAGTAACAGGTAAATTAACTTTTTTTTAAATTATTTGAGTGCTTGTGTATAAATACACAAACAATACACACATGCTTTCAATTGTGTAATTTAAGTGATCTAGATAGCTCTGTTTGGAAGTTCAGTTAACTCTAGGAATGTGCTTTGGAGTTTGTACGTGCTTTGTCTCTAGGGGCCACCGAATAAAATGCCCGTGGTTGTCCTCTTTTACCTGTGCCAACATATCCTGTAATACAAAAAAACAAAAATCAAACAGAGAGAAGAATTGGCTCCAAGGTATGGTTTTCATCATGTCATGCACCAGTGAGATGTTCATTGTTTGTAATGACAGCAATATAAGATTATACAGTGTTGTATACCTCGGGGCAGTGTTTGTACTGATCTCGCCATTGAAGGCAGATCTCAGTTGTGTACATGTTTAAGTACTGTTCTCTGTACTTTTCCGAGAAGCTGCTCCATGTGCAGATGCCTGTGTAAAGCACAAGCAAAAAACAAAAACACAAACATTTACATTCTGCCAGTGAAAAACATGTGACAACAGCAAAAAAAAATGTACATATAATTTCATAATTTACTGAAGCCCTTACTGTGAAGCCCCCTGAAGTGTGCCCGTCTTCTGAAATATTCAGTAGACACAAGGTCTCTGAACATGGAGCACGCCAGAGCCAGTTTGAAGGCTGTGTCCCCTTCGTGTAGAACAACCTCTTCCAATATGTCGATGAGGACACATGCTGGTAACTGTAAAATATGGGTCAGGCAACAATAATGAAAATACAAAATCTGTCCACCAAGTTTCAGAAATATGAGGACTGAACATACATTACATTTAGGGCTGGGTATCGTCACTGATTTCTAGAATCGATTCGATTCGATTTGAATCTGGGAAATTTTGCCTCAGACAGTCAGAAATATTATAATTCAGATCAGTACATTTACATCTTTTTGTATCTATATAAAGGAAGCTGACACTCGCAAGACTTTATCAAAGGTGTGAGCGTCACAGCAGAGGCCTTTGTGTCAAAGCAGCTGAAGATAAACACAGAAAAACATGAAGGTGGTTTTCCTGTTCTGGATTTTATAAAAATATTCTGCAGCACATCAAAAACAAAAGAAAATCATTAATCAACTTATGAAACATCAGAGTCAGCGAGCTGTCGGCTTTCAGCCCCGACCGTGTCCGTGCCGTCGGGTGAGAAAGGCGACGTGTCACTGATTCTGATCTGCGGGTCCGCGCTCTGTGTTTACGTCTTTGTGCAGAAGCCGTGTACCTGCTCTCATTTACGGTTTTAAATGTTTGGTGGTTGTCAAAATTTTGTGACGTTTCACCTGAGATTCTGGAATTTTGGGCAAAATACATTTATATAAAAAAATCGATTCAGGATTTTAATGAATCGATATCACTACTGAATAATGCCTCTTTCTGCCCTGATGGTGCTGCCTGTGATTATAATTACTAATTCAGTTACATCAACAATTTAAATAAAAGGGAAAATAAAGAGATTACCTCCAGTATAGGGCACCTGTCAGCCTCAGCCTTTAATGGAAAACATGATTATCACATTACATGGAAATGAAGATTACCACCATGTATGTAAACCTGCATTGTGATGAATAGTCTCAACAGTTCTGTGGTTATATTCTACAAATGGTTTTCTCATTGTTGTCCTCTCTCACCTGTCTAATTAGACTTGGTGAAGGCTTGGAGGAGGTCGCCTTTGGTACCCTAAAGCAGAGGCGGAGCCAGACATTTGAAACACCCGGGGCTTAGCCCTGAAGGGTAGTATGCATGTGGGATTTTTTTTTTTTTTTTAGGGGGGGGGGTAGAAATGACTGAAAGATTAATTGGCTCTGTTTTGAGTTTTGTTTTTTTTTGTTTTTTTTGCCTGTCCCGTTTGGCTCTTTTGCATCAGAATTGTTGTCTAAAGGCAAAGAAAGATGCCCAACGGATTTACTTTACCAAATTGACCATCCCAGCCTTGCCGTAATGGTCCATTTGATTCACCTTTTATTGTTCATTTTATTTTCACTTACTGAATACGGGACAGACTTGACTGGGGGAAAGAAGGGGAGAAAGAAAGAGGGAAAGAGAAACAGCTGAGAAGAGGGACGGGGGAGAAGGGCAAAAGACAAAAACCAACAGAATGAGCAGAAAAAGAAAAAAAAGAAGAAAAAAAAATGCATCTATCGATCACCTGGATCACCTGCTGAGAAAGAAAAAAGAAAACAAGCAGAAGAGAACAAGAGTAATAGAATAAACAACATCACAATGATATATGGGAATATGACAGTAAATACTAAATGTTAAACATTATTGTGCAGCACATAAGATCAACAGAACACAGTGTGCTTTGAGGTAGGAGCCAAAAAGGGTGTAGTTTGTGGGTGTGATCACCCGTGTGTACACCTGTGAGCATGGACGCGCTTGTTTTTTTTTTTTAAAAGGTTCCTTCATGTAATAATCTGCTAGAGGGTGTGGGGGGGCCACAGCCCCGTCCTCCAGGGCATGAAGCAGGTATGGAGGAGATCAAAACTCCAGACATCCAGAGGCCCCCAGAACACAAGAGACCAAGGACGACCAACAGAGGGGCAGCCGCGCCACTGTCCCGGAAAGAGCTGAGGAGAGTCCCAGATGAGGGCTCACTCAGCAGCCGCGGAGCAGAAGCCAGGGGGGGTTGCAGTGACGCGCCCGTGAGCTCCACCGGCAGCCAGCCGTGCCTGAGTGACCGAGCCCCAGGCCGAGAGGCCGGGGGCACCCCACCTCCGAAGTGGCCCGAGCGAGCCCCAGGCTCCAGGCCCCGATAAGCGGCCGCCAAGGAGTGAGCCGGTGTGTACCTGGACGCCCATCCCCGGACACAAAGAACCACCAACGCACCGATGTCTGAGGGGGTCCGCCACTGGCAGGGGAAGTGGTGGTAGGGGGAGATAGGCCTCCATACCTTGGAGGGCCTTTTGAGTTTTGTTCAAAAAAGAATGACTTCATATAGGGAAAAATATATATCACACATGCAGGACACCTTAAACTAGTTTTTTAATTAAGCAGCAAGGCAGAACAAAGTCGGGGCTGTATCAAGACACGAGGACTAAACCCCAATTCAACCAGACCCAGAACTGATCCGGAATTAAAACAGGACTACAACAGTTCAAAATCAGGACTACTGAGGACTTAACCAAGACAGAACCAGAATCAGAACTAGATGATAGTAGCACTAAAAATCATCATAGACCTGCACAACACTTATTTTTTAATTCTACCAAAGTACAATATTTAGATTGAGAAAAGTTTATATAATTATTTAGCCTTGTTGTGCAAACAAGCTGCATAACTTAATAAATATAGAATTTGAAAAATAACAAACCTAAAAAGAAACACTAGGTACGAGATACATGAGGACCTATGATACGGTGATACTTTTGGTAAACGACCATTTGACTAATTAGTGATGGGTCGTTCGCGAACGAAATGGCTCTTAGAGCCGGCTCTTTGACGTGAACGACGCGAGCCGTCACGTGGGGTTTTTTTTTTCTTTCTCTCAGCCTCTCTCTCGCACTTTTTTCCCGCTTCACTCTGCACGCGAGCCTTGTGCTTTACGCTGGGCAGAGGGGGGAGGGGCGGTAGTTACACTCAGTAGCACAGGAACAGAGCCGGAGAGAGAGAAAGAGAGGCAGGGACAACAACATTAGAAAGGTATAGTAATCATCCACAACTATTTTCAGTTGCAGATGATAAAGGATTGAGAAAGTTTATTCATGCAGGTCCATATGACAGAGAATATGCATGTTCTTTTAGTTTTCATATTATAATTTATATTTAATTGTGTTGTGGTTTGCAGTGTTTTGTGTTCTTTTCACTTTAAATTTGTGAAAGGAAAAAGCTGAGAATTTAAATAGTTAAAACTTGAAATGTGAATAGTTGATTTTTGTATTATATGATTTATTTATTACATTTTATGTGGAGTGAATAAATAAAAGTATATTTACGGTGGCCCCTAGAGACAAAGCACATACAAACTTCAAATCACGTACGAACTCTGAAGCATGTACAAACTCCAAAACACGTAAAAACACGTACAAACTCCAAAACACGTAAAAACTCCAAAACACGTAAAAACACGTACAAACTCCGAAGCACGTAAAAACTCAGAAGCATATAAAAACTCAGAAGCACATAAAAACTCAAAACACGTACAAAAGACAACAGAAGTGCTCCAGGATGCTGGGCGCAGTGTTGAGCCTTTGTTATCTTGTGGCTACACAAGCCAGCAAGTACCAACGACCGGATTTGGTGTGTGGTAATAACAGGTAAATGAACTTTTTTTTAAATTATTTGAATATATATATGAGTGCCTGTGTATAAATACACAAACAATACACACATGCTTTCAATTGTGTAATTTAAGTGATCTAGTAGCTCGGCTTTGGAAGTTCAGTTCATGCTAGAAATGTGTTTTGGAGTTTGTACGTGTTTTGTCTCTAGGGGCCACCGCATATATTTATATATAAACATATATAAATAAAACCACTTGTTTTTATGTTAGTAATTCCTTTTGTGCATAATTTTATATTATTGTTAATAATAA
Source organism: Rhamphochromis sp. 'chilingali' (assembly GCF_963969265.1). Classification (NCBI taxonomy): domain Eukaryota; kingdom Metazoa; phylum Chordata; class Actinopteri; order Cichliformes; family Cichlidae; genus Rhamphochromis; species Rhamphochromis sp. 'chilingali'. The sequence goes on from NC_137938.1 coordinate 3,034,658, forward strand.
ATTAATTAAAGCAACAAAACAACCTGAAGAGCCGGTTCGGAGCCGAAAGAGCCGGCTCTTTTTAGTGAGCCGAACCGAAAGAGCCGGATCTCTAAAAAGAGCCGGAAATCCCATCACTAACTAACATGTGTGTCTCACCTGCTCTTGTTCATCTCTGTTCTGTCCTCATTCTCCATCCCTCTCTGTTCCTCTCTCTCTTTGTGCTGACAATCATCAAATATACAGATATTTACAAACTCTTCAGATAAAAACACAAACACTTTTTTAATTGTAACATCAAATCAGACTAAATGTTTATTTTTTTTTAGATTGATAAATATAAAAAACATATTTGTTAACTTTCAGAGTAAAGAGAGAAACTATCTGTATTTCTTAATTGTAAATGGCACCAAATTGTATTCAAACTGAGCCACACTTATGCAGCTCCACAATTCTTCTCCTGGTGTTTTGGTTGACATCTCTTGATGTTCCCATGTCACAGAAACAGGCTCTGTGTTTTGCCTTATATGCATCCACAGCTGTGCCACCAGTTTACTCACATGGACTCTACTAACCTATCAGAAGCTTCTTCAGCTCAGAATGGAATCGTCTGGAGTTTCTTATTAATTAACAATAAACTTAGTGTACATGTACTCCTAAATTTGATGAAAGTGATAAAAAACAGAAAGCTCTGTCTCTCTTTATTCTGACATTTAACTAATTCAAAATATATTTCAATATTTATCTAAAACAAAAGTTTACTCTAAATTGATGTTGTACAGTAAAAATGTTTTATGTTTTCTCCCTAAAGTGTAAATATCTGGTTACAAATGTGAATATCCTGCTGTGTACTGAAATCCCTCTTGGGCTACGTCCACACGTACACGGGTATTTTTGAAAACGGAGATTTTCCGTTTTCGTTTTAAAAAATAATCCCGTCCACACGTAAAGGCAGAAATGAAGGAAAACGCTGCTATGAACATGCCAAAGCAGCAGGTGGCGCTATATTCCTAACCGTGTAGAAATGTTGGCCAATCAGAAGTCTAGAAGCCTCGGCGGGAAAAAGTAAACAAAGCTGGGGCATAGAAGCAGAACCGAGTCGTATGTGTGGAGGGACAGTAACTGTGTGTATATGTAAGCATTTAAACACTGCAGATGTAACGGGTGTATTAAAAAATAATTTATATTTCACCAAAGATCCATCCTGCAGTGTTATCTTGCTTTGTCAGTATTGGTTATGTATTTATTTAAATATGTTTATTTTCTGTATTTATATTTTGGGAGCTTTTATTTTGTTTGTGTGACCTTTGACTTCCCACGAAGTCACTTCCTGTAGCTGCGCGCTATTTTCCTCAGTCGCCTAGAGGCCCCGCTGAGGAGAGGTGTTCATGCAGAAGTCCAGTAAAGTGAAGTTGCTGTACTGTTTTGTTTTTATTTTAAACAGTTCTGGGAGAATAAATCCACCCAGCTGGCAAAGTGAGAGCTGACTCCTCTGGTCATTTGCACAACACAACGCAGAGAACTAACGGCAATAAGAGTTTAAGGCCAGACCGGCTACACAGAGAGTACAATTAACAGTAACAGTATTGTAGGAATTCATTTCACCGAAACAATAACGTGGCGCACAGTGTGACGTCAAAAAAGGCGCACATCTTTGACGCTGCGTTTTCTCCGTTTTTCTGTCCACACGTAAATGCAAAAACGGAGTTTTAGAAAATATCCACCCTGGCCGGAGTTTTTAAAAATCTCCGTTTTCAGTGACCAAAAACGCCGTTTACGTGTGGACGAAAGGTGCAAACGCGTAGAAAAATCTGTGTTTTCAAAAATACCCGGGTACGTGTGGACATAGCCTTGTTTTGCATAGAAATATACTGAACAACATACAAAGCATAATATATAAAATAACATTTACCTGAGTTTTTTCTTTGAAAGAAGCCTCTAATGTCCATTCTTATATTTCAGTACATAACTGAAACCGATTTAGTCGGGGAGGGTAAGAACTGAAAATATGAAATAAACACACGTAAGCTAAGACTCTAAAAAAAATAGCATTTGTTCGGCTTTTCATTTCGCCATTTGTTGATTCACTTGAAGAGCGAGTAACGTAACATGGGTCAAGTGATCAGTTTGATATCTTTCGTGATGCACCGTCATATTTACATTATTTGTACAGTACGAATGATTTGCTTTGGTACCTGCTCAAACTTAAGCTCTCCTTAGTATGGCTGGCTCCGTTTCTCCAACAGCGCATTCACAGGCGGCAGCTGCCCCGCTTAGTCGCTTAGTGTCTGAGCTCGGATCATACCAATATCAGGGGGGATTCACGCACAGTCGTAAATTCCCACAGTGTGCACTATGTGCTTCGAATATTGTGTGTACTTTTTGTTTTATACAGTTGTCAGCCAGACATCTAACTATGAAAAAATTACACTCCAAAAGACCCCGGGCTTCTGACAAAACAACCCGGGCTTAAGCCCAGTAAGCCACCCCCACGCTCCGCCCCTGCCCTAAAGACAGGCTGGAGAGTTCCCAGGAGAAGGGATGCTTCTTCTGTCCAGAAGGCGAATCTCTGTCCAAGCCGTAAAAAAAGCAATGCCAGTCAGAATGGACTCTCGTTGTGTACTGCTGCTCTCTTCTGTGTGTTCAGTCACAGGGTTTATAAGTGACTACATTAAGCCACTTTCACAAACATTTGCTTGACCTGATGTGTTGCCGGAGCCAAAACTGCAATTAATACTAACTTTGAAAACTGTGATTGTGATGGTGCCAGTTTGTCTATAATACTAGCCATACCCCTCAATGCAGAATCTCTCCATCAGCTGAATACACCACCACAGGCAAATTGCTGGCATGTCCTCTGTGAACGATAGTGGAGGTGAGGTGCTGATGCAGAGAGCATACTGTAAAGTAAAAGAAACCTTTAACATGTTTAAATGTTATATGGAAGTAATGGCAGGAAAAGAAAAATTCTCACCATCAGCATAAAGATGCCGCAGCAATTTCCATTGAACTGCTGAGGAAAGAACTGTAAAAAGAAAAATGTGTCCTTAAATGAAGAGAGCTGACATGCACCTGCTAGTTTTTTAATCACATTATTTTGTACCTGATGAGCTTTCAAACTTTCGCATTAAAAACATACCTCAAGGTCTCTTCCTGTTTTCTCCATCCAGGATCCAGAGTCAATAGAGGCTGCTACTCTCCTGGCATTGTAGAGAATACACATAACACTCAAATCAAATGTTTGCCATTAATACAAAAATTCATGAAGTAGGGATGCAACAATACGTTTTTCAAACCGTCAGATCCTTGGATCTGAGTTTTTGCCGATACCAAGTACCAGTGCTGATACTTCTACCACACAGAAAATGTAGTGAATCGGAAGGCAGGTTTTTTGTGTGTTTTTTTACAAATAATAACGGTGAATAAGATTTTTTTTTATGTATATTAATAGAAATGACCCAAAAATTCTAAATTTGGATGAAAAATAAACATTTTCTGTGAAACTTTTACCGATTTTCACATTTCAAGTATCTGTTCATGGTATTGGTTAACAAAAGATATGGATACGATTTCATTTGAACCGTATGGGCCTGGATACCAGTATCGGTGCATCCCTATCATGAAGTAGCCTAAGAACGAGGTTCCCTCCTGAACTTTTAAGCCTGAAACCGAGGCTGCTTTTAGACGACCTAGCCAAAGAACACACTTGGCCATTGAACAAGGCCAGAACAATTTTTCATTTCTTTAGTGTCAACCTAAATATGGCTCGGTAGAGATCATCTCCAAAACCATCAGGGCGAAGTGAGTCCAGAAAGAGTATCTGTCTCTCAGCTACCAATATAGCCTGAAATAGACATGTTAGCATCATCCATGAGAAGACGACATGTCAGCCTCCATTATGTTCTATCAGATGAAAAAACACAGCGCGAGAAAGAGAAAGGGCACTCACACAGAGCAGATAATGGTCAGCTTCACCTGCCTGCCTGCTCCAAGCTGGAAAAAGCAGGATGTCCTTGGACCTAAAGTTTTCCTACAGGTATTGGTACAAATTAGTAAAAATGCACACACAGGAGAAAAATGAACAAAAAACATACCGGCAAGCAACGCAGCAGGTTGACTTGTGGATCCTTCCAGGTGGCCCTGACGTAGAGGTCAGCAATGTGAACATCTTTTCCCTAAAGGAAACACACACACACACAAAAACCCAAAATCAATACACAACAACCATTCATGGCTATAACCAAAGAAAAAAGTTACCAGTACAACAGATTACATGTCTTTGTGCAGCTTCGCCCGCAATCTTCAGACAAGCATTCCCAATCTGAAAGAAACAGCAAACAGAATACGGTTTCAGTTACTATTTTCTTTGCAGTGCATTAGCTAAAGTAACAAGATATACTTACAGTAGATTCCATGGATTGTTCCAAACCCAGGCTCCAAAAGTCTTCCCGAGTCAGGCAGATATTGTCTTCCTTCACTAGGAGTTCTCCTCGAGGTCGGTTTTGATCCAAAACATATTCGAGCTAAATGAGAAGAGCATTTCATGTGATTTTGCTTCAATATAATATAGAAAATAATAAAGAAAAAGAATGAAAGGGAAAATACTAAATAAGGCTGGAATTACTCTCATGCTTCAGCAATTCTAAAACCATCAACGACTTTGACTTATTAAGGTTTAACGTGACTGCACAGAAATGCGCCTTACCAGACTGGACTGAAGAGGGTCCAAGTCTTTCTGCCACTTTGCTCCTGGACATACTGATGATCAATCTGCCATTCAGGAGTCCCATATGAGTGGTCCAGGAGAAACTTCCTCTCAGTTGGTGGATCTGATGATATGCAAATATTAGGGGTGCAACGATACTCGTATCGATATTGAACCGTTCGATACAGTGCTTTCGGTTCGGTACGCATATGTATGAACAATACAAAATTTTTAATTTATTTTATCAACTTTCCTTCTGACGATGCTGTCTGTGTTGAGCGCTCAGTGGATCTGCGCTCGACAGTGCAGCCTAGGCGGAGTAGTCGAACGCAGATTCACTGGCAGGGCAACAGTGACATGAGCAAACTTGGCCTAAATACATCATATCATATCATATCAAGGCATGAATAACACTTTCACAAGTTTTACCTGGTTCACAAACTCCTTTCCTTGGTCAGTGATGATTTTCTTGACCATGCCAAACGTGTATAACTTCGAGGTCATGATTGCAGAGACCTCAGCTGCAGTCTTGGACTTAAGAGGTTCTGCAATCACCCACTTAGTATACAGATCGTTCATTGTCAGGACATATTGGTTCCCTAGACGTGTTTCCGGGAGTGGTCCAGTTAAATCCATGCCCAGCACCTCCCAAGGTTCTTTTACCTGTAGGTCACAGAACTTATCAAATTAAAATTTAAAGCTACCCTGCAGCACAAAAGCTTATTAGCATGAAAATGAAATTGGTGAACAGGCCTTAAGATGTACCTTGATGGGATGTAATGCTGGTGCCACAGTCTTGATTGGGTCATTCATCTGGCAGCGATGACAGCATCTGACCTGAAAGATGTATCCCAAAAAATATTTCAAGGATACCGAAAAACCAGTTGATGTAAATTGATAACAATTTAAAAAAAAAACAGACACACACAGAAACTAATGTTGAAATGTAAGTGTGCAAGTAAAGACAAGGTTCTTTATCTTGTTAACTGAAATAAGGCCATACCCATTCACTGATGTCCTGGTTCAATGTTGGCCAGTAATAGCCAGCAACAACTCTGTTTCGGGTACCTCTGACACCATTGTGGTTCCCGGTACCAGGGTTATTGTGCTTTCCATCAAAATGGGCTTTCTGTCCTCCTCTGACATGACTACCAGGCGCATGCACTGCATACTGGGGCCAGTGTAGAAGAGTCTGTTGTCTGGTACAAGATGAAAATGTAAAAAGCTGAAAGAGTTGCTGACTAAAGTAAAATAAAATGTCTGACAGATATTAATAAAATTTGGGATATTGTATCTGCACCAGTATGGTACATTTACCTTCAATTGAAATTAATTTTTAAAACTATATACAGGGTATATATGACAGAGTTGTATTTTTTTGTTATATCTATATATATATAGATAGAGAGAGAGAGAGAGAAAAGGGTTTTAAAAAATAAAAGTAAAAAAATTAATAAATAAAAAATAAAAGTAAAAAAATAAATAAATAAATAAAAGATCAACATTAATTTTCGTAGTTACCCTTCAGTTTGTAATTAGGTGCCATTCTTTTACGGCGCAGTTCTTCAGTCGGGGGAAGCTCTCCATCGAGGAGAAAAGCATGAATTTGCTTGTATACATCCATTGTTTAAATGTCCCGGCAGTCGAAAAGGAGGCAGAGCTGTCGACAAATGCTAGAAGCTAACTGGGCGCTAACCGTATCATTCAAATACATTAAATGTCGTAATGTTGGCAAAGAGAGGAAGTGACGCAAGATTTGCGCATGTGGGGTACCGATCGGGTTTCCGGTACGGATCGGGTAGCGACACCGCTTTTCCCCTTCTCATTCTCTGTTGCCGCCATGCTTTTTCGGCCATGTGCGTATGAAAACAAAGGCACTGCGCATGCGCGTTTCACCCATATTATATCGCCATATTTCATTTTCTTATCGTTGCCTAACATTGTACTGGTATTACAATATATGTATATATATGTGTATGTGTGTGTATGTATGTGTGTATGTATGTATATGTGTGTATATATATATATATATATATATATATATATATATATTAAATATATATAAAATTGTAGGTTGTGTATCCTTCAGGTGTTAATGGGGTTATTGAAAATGTGTATATGTGCGTATGTGTGTATATACGTAGGTATGGATAGATAGAAACATATATGTGTATATATTAAAAAAAAAAAAAAAAATTACACATAACATATAATGTAATTACAAGGAGGTATTTCTGTAGTCTATTGATACTAGATAGTGGAAAAGGGGTGGGATTAAATAAGCTTATGCTTCTTCCTGCTCCTTTTTGAACATGAACGTTATTTGGAGTTGTGGTTGCTCGTTTTCCTTTTGTTTGCTTTGTTCATTTGTCTCTTTTAATTCTATTTTTTTTTTTTTATACTTTTTCAACATGTTCAAAATAAAGATTCAATCAATTACCGTGAACAGTATGATATGGCCCAGCCCTATTCTGAATACATGATTGTTCAGTATAAACTGGGGGTTGGCGACAAATATGTCACCATATTTTTAAGGAAATTTGTGGTAATAATATTTATGACGCTGTAGAAAAAACAATATTTTATCTGTGATTAGCAGGCAGCAGCTAATCACAAACAGTGTAGATCACACATAAAGTACCCCGAGTAAAAACAGTGAAAGTATAGCAGAGCTGCTTGAAACTTGAATTGTGGCTCCTTTGAGTTGTTTGACACTTGAAGAAAAATGACTAAAGTAACCTTGTAACTCCTAAGCCTGAGGAGTGGTCGTGACAACGTTATCATGTGACAGCAGTGTGCAGACACCTTAGGACGTAAGGAGTCTGCACACTGTTGTCACATGGTGAATGTTGTAACTTGGGTCTAGCCCTCCTTTACCACCATGTAAAGGCAATTTCCAGCAATTTCCTGTCTTCCTGACCCATGAACACCACTACCAAGTGTTCCAGCAATGCTCAGTGTTTACTTTTGAGTGGCACATCACCAGCTGCTAGCATCTTCTCCTCATATGCTCATACAGTGGATTAATACTTCTGTGCTAAATCCATAGAGCAGTGTTTCCAAACCTTCTGGAGCATTATGGACCATACTTCACATTAGAAAAAACACATTTATTTATTTAGGACAGTGCATGTTAATGAACATAAATGTAAAAAAAAAAAAAAAAATTACATGAATGTAAACATGCCAGATTATAGCCAAAGGCTAATTTCCATCTGTTGTCCTTAAACATAAAAAATAGACATAATAATTCATAAAAATTCATCATTCATTCATAATAAAAACTCCATCACCAAACTTACACACACACACCATTCTGTTCCCAAATAAAACATTAAAACTATACAACTCATACATGATCACACACTTGATTTGTCCATAACCAGTTTTTAACCTTTGCCTTAAACAAACTGAGTGTAGAGCATTCTCTAATGGGTTGAGGAAGACTGTTCCACAGATGGCCACCCTTAACAGAGAGGACGTTCTGCCCAAATGCTGTCCGTCTGTGGGGTATAAACAAGTCTCCTCGGATTGTAGCTCGAGTGGTCCTGTCTGAGCTTTCTTTATGCCTAATGAACTGCTTTAGTGGTGGTGGAGCAAGGGAGTGTAAGACTTTATATATTAAACACACCATGGCACACCACCAAACAAAAATGTCACAAAAGCATATTGATAATTTTTCCCTGCGCACCAGGCGTAGTAGAATTGGCTCGGTTTGTCCCCAGTATACCTGTTTTGCTTTCTTTTGACCACTACTCATGCTCGGGTCTTCATCAGGGCGGAGTTTTCTCCATGACCAGGTCAGACTGACTACTTTTTATTTTCAAACATTTATCTGTTGCTATTATGCGCTGCGTCGTCTCACAGCATGACTGTTATGTCATTTCTTCTTCATCTTCTTCTGTTTTATTGGCAGTTGGCAACACATTGAATTAGAGCAGGTAGTTGTACTGCCCTCTAGTGGAAGAGAATGTAATTGTTCTGCACGTTACTCACGCCGATCGCTTAGAGTACTAATCAGATGGAACCAGATGATCTTCCACGGCACACCTGATCATTTCTGGCACAGTGGTTGGGAAACACTGTCATAGAGAACATAAGCAGTGCCTCAAACGTGCATTCCACCAATTTGCCTACAGGACAAATCGTTCCACCGAGGACGCCATCACCATAGCACTCCACACTGCGCTGAGTCACCTGGAGCACCGAGGAAGCTATGTGAGAATGCTCTTTCTGGACTTCAGCTCAGCATTCAATCATATCATCCCGGAGATCCTGGTCCAGAAACTGTCTCACCTGGGACTCTCCACCCCCATCTGCCTCTGGATCAAGGACTTCCTGACAAATAGACCACAGTCTGTCAGACTCGGCCCCCACCGGTCCAGCACCATCACACTCAGCACCGGGTCTCCACAAGGATGTGTTTTGAGTCCCCTCCTGTTTACGCTCTACACATCCGACTGCTCCCCTACCCATCTCTCAAACACCATCATAAAGTTCGCGGATGACACCACAGTGGTTGGACTCATCTCAAGGGGGGATGAGTCGGACTACAGAGATGAGGTCAACAGACTGACTGAGTGGTGTTCAGTTAACAACCTCCAACTGAACACCACGAAAACTAAAGAACTTATCTTGGACTTCAGGAAGGGCAGAGCAGACCCGGCCCCACTTTACATTCACGGGAGCTGTGTGGAGAGGGTACACTCCATGAGGTTTCTGGGCGTGCAGATCTCTGATGACTTCTCCTGGACTGCAAATACTACAGCGGTGGTTAAAAAGGCCCAGCAGCGTCTCCACTTTCTGAGAGTGCTCAGGAGGAACAACCTGGAGGAGAGGCTGCTGGTGACATTTTACAGAGCCACCATAGAGAGCATCCTAACGTACGGCATAACAACATGGTATGCAGGGTGCTCAGCTGCAGACAGGAAAGTACTGCAGAGGGTCATCAACACAGCCCAGAAGATCACTGGCTGCTCTCTGCCCAGCCTGGAGGTCACTGCAAACTCTCGGTACCTCAGCAGAGCTGGCAATATCATCAAGGACCACTCTCACCCCAGCAACCAACTGTTTGAACTATTACCGTCAGGCCGACGGTACAGGTCACATAAAACCAGGACAAACAGATTCAGGGATAGCTTCTTTCCCAGAGCTATCACCGTAGTAAATAAGCACAAAAACAATTGAACCTATTCCATACCGTCACTGTCATTATATTATGCTGCTATTCATACTGTCATTATATTAATGCTGCTATCCTGTATATATTGTACATACTATTGTTTGAGTACTTACGATTGTTTTTTTTGTACTTTTTATATTTTACATTTATATTTATTATTGAAACTTGCACCAAGGGAGTGGCACTCCAATTTCGTTGTACTCTGTACAATGACAATAAAGGCTATTCTATTCTATCTGGAGCCCACCAGATGACGATAGTTGCGGTTGCTAAAAGATTACTGGCCCTATACAAGTCTATGAGAAAACAGTTTTCTGATTTGACCTCTGCGATCGCTTTCTTCATGAGTTCATGGACTCGTTCACTCGTTTTGGGTTATACTGAATAAAAAATAAAGCTTTTTTGTAAATCTTGTTCATAGAATGTCTCAAGATGGAAAGCTGGTGGGAATCTTCAAAACGAGCTAAAAAGCAGCAACATTCGTCTTCCATATCTTCTATACTTAAATCTACAGCTTAGATACGTCATAACCCACAAAACTGGTCTTTCTGGCCAGTCTTGTGGAACCTGACAAACCTACGCTGCTTATTTTGCTTTCTTTACTTTGTTTTCTTCTCAGACGCTGTCCCCCTGTTAAACAGTGAGGGTTGAGCTGTTTTTACAAATGGACTCCATGAAACGTGGAGAATCAGGTCGAATTATCCGGCGTTGACCTGACTCAGCACACTAGTGGAAAGACTTTCAGACAAGTGTGCTGTATGACCTCACCAGACAATTACCTGCTCTTGTTCCTACAGTGATGCAACTGGACACCTCAGGGACTTTTTCCAAGGGAGCTGGCAGATTAAACACCCTTTAATGTCCAGTTAGACCGTGTCCTTCCTTCTCACGTTCAGTCCCATTGGGCAATGGTTAGTAAAGTTCATGTCTGCAGTGTGTGAAAATGGACTGTGACAGTGGCAGTCTCTTGGGGAAACTTGAGCTGTGCATGCACTCGACTATTAAACTTTCAGTTAATAGTTGAGTGCATGCACAGTCGACGGTTTTATGGGCTCTGAGGAAGTCTTCATTTCTCCTCATTTTCTCTTGACGTTAGTGTAAAGAGACGTGTGGAAATCGCACTCGCCGTGCTGTGATAAACTAAAAGACTTCACCTTTGACCTATAGTCCACTGCCGCTGGTACAGAGTAGGCCTGAGTCTTATAGCAAAGAAGCTATTCAGGCTTTACTGCACTGACACACACACACTACACCGGCGTGCCAACTGGCTAGGGCAACACCTCAGCACATGTAGTTACAAAAATACACATACATATATATCCACGGGCTGAAAAGCTCGTGCTGGCATCCTGAGGCACTCTCTGCAAGGAAAACTGGTTTTTTGTAAGCGGCTGCACAAGGAGCATGTTGTTTAGCAATAGCTTCACTCTGTCTCACTCTCAGATCTCAGGATGTCTTCAGTTAGGTCAGAGGAGCCAAAATAGGCCATGTTCCTTTGGATATATGGAGGACAAAAGCATGATTGTGTCTTAGGCACTGAGAGTTCCCACAGTGAGACAACGTGAGCGTAGGTGGGGTCCCGGGAGAAGAGTTAAAGCTCAGTAACTGTTGAGTTTGGCCCATGATACAAACTGAGCTTTTGTCACAGTTGTTATGAGTTATTATTTCCTTTCAAAGACATGTGAACAGTGCAGCTTTTCATTCAGTTTTTGGACAATGTCTTTGATTTATTGTCCCTCCAGCTAATGCTCTAAACCTCACGTGTAAATAGATGTGGAGTTAATCAGCTGTGACGTTGGTGGGCACCACTGGGTGCTAAAACTGAACAGCTCAGGTGTTTCTCCAGGAAGCAGCCACAGGAGTGAAGAATAACCTGCACGTGGCAGAATGACTAGTGATCTGTTTGTGTAGCCGTCTTCAACCGTCAAACGAACCACCAATCCTTCACAGTCACATGCTTGTGGTCACTGCATCGCTGCACAGCTCAGCAGTATTGGTGTGCACTTTTGTGTCGTTTTGAACCTCTCACCTCTTTTTTTGGACATTTTTAAAGACCCATTAGAACCTCTGTTTCTTCCTCCCCAGCTCGCTCTGCGTCTCACTACGTGGCGACCTCCGGCTCCTGCAGAAACAGGTGTTTCGAGCTGGTTGAGTTGGAGCCGCCAAACTGTCGCTGCGACAACCTGTGTAAAACCTACAATGGCTGCTGCTCAGACTTTGACCAGCTCTGCCTACGCACAGGTATGCTTATAAAACTTGACTTTGACACCACTAACAATGTGTTGGTCCTAATTTGTGTTGTCTTGTAATAAAAAACTAATATGTGAGGTAATTATCTCTGATACCTGAGAGTTGTTCCTCCAAGTCTTGGCAATGAAGGGCTAAAAAACATTAAAGTGACGCTGTTCAGCTGAGAGATATTTGCCGGGCTGTCTTTCCCTTGAGCTTGCACCTACGCCTGCAGGTCAGGGTGGAGAGGCCAAACCAAACAGTCACTTATTAAGCTGGAGGAAATGCTCAGAGACCTACTTTTAACATCCATCAGGTGGTCGAGAATTTTGTTCCAACATGTAACACGATGTCCTTCTTGTGTTTCGGAGACTCTGGCGTTTCTCTTTGTGTGTAGATAGGTGAGGCTGTGCTCGCTTTGCAGTCTGCAGGACCTACAGAGCGGCTGGATTGACCGGCAGTTTCAGAGTAATGTGGCTGACCTGCACGCGTCTGAACTCCTTTCAGATTTGGCTCAAACTGAATTTTAGGTTTTGATATTTTACCTAAACATATGAACATGAGACTGTACACATGCATCATCTATGTGACAAAAAGCAGTGACCATCCTGTGTAGCTGCCTGATGGGCAATATTGGGAATATTACTCAAAAAAAGTAATAGATTACATGCTACTTTTTAAATAATGTTTTACCGTGTATTACCTCACTCATTTAATTCCTAAAAGCAGTGTGTTGTACTTCTCATTACATTATATTTGCAGTTGTAACATAATATGACATTAAAGCTTATGTATTCTTTTTAAAAATTCAAATACTTGTTGATCAGCACAAAGCTGATGGTTTCCATGGAACCGGGCGAAACAATACATGAATGAAAAAACTGGAGTGAAGATTCGGTACCTGAAGTTCATCCTGGTAAAGACAGCAAACAAAGATAAACGAGTGCTGCTAAGTGCCAACCAGCCGAGCTTCACAGAGGAAGCCTTTATTTGGATAGTGTGTCTTTCCTGTAGCACTTAGAGGGACAGTAAAGTATTTAAATAGTTCTGTGTTTATACAGTCTATAAATGAGTGATTAAAGCACACATACAGGCTTTGATCACATATTTAACTTTCTGTAATATAGCTATGATGTTCCTATTGTCAGCACTTATGAGATTTATGGGATTTAAACGTGAATTTTAAAACTGTCGGAGGTTAAATTCCTACAAAATTGCTTTGAAAATATTTTGAAAAGGGAGAAATTTGAAGTTAAAGTTCAACAAACAGCAAACTATAATTGCTCTTTATTACGTGCTTGCTAACGAGCATTCACACACACGAGTAACATGGGGTTAGTATCTTGTCCAACGATATTTGGCATACTGACTGGAGCAGACTGGGACTGAACCACCACACATCCAGTGTTTCCTCGGAGGGGGCTCTCTGCACCGGGGCTGTGATCGACCGTGGCTGGTGGGGCTCTGGGGGTCCTCTCACCTGGCTGGGGGGCTCCTTTGCCTCCCTCCTGCTGTGTGCCCGGCCTGGAGGCTGCGGTCTGTGACCGGCTCCCGGTGCAGACGGCTCCCTGTGATAGTGTTTCCTCACTGGGCTCATGTGAACCCAGCCCAATTTTACTCTTTAAGTGTGTGTGTGTGTGTGGGGGGGGGGGGTATGTATCCATGATCGTTTATGTTAATGAGAGTGTGGGGAGTGAGTTGGAGGGTGAGGTGGGCTGCTTTTAACCATGTAAAGCACTTTGTGCTACATTTTTGTATGAAAAGTGCTTTATAAATAAAGATTGATTGACTAATCATCTGGTTAGTAGGTGATCTGCTCCACCTGACCTGACCTGCAGCCACCCCACAGTTCCCTGATATGGTCACCTCAGGCAGACAGCTGGTTCACACACCTGCACCATTTAAACCTTTGGTTTGTGAGAAGCAGCCAGTCAGAGGACACCTGGCTTCAAGGGGCAGCTGCTAAAGCATCTTACAGTGGACGGTGCACCGACACCCAGTGTGTGATAAAAAAGGACCAGTTTGAAATTTGAATCACACGAAACGATCTGTTTAAACCAGATCAAAATACACGACAGCCCCCCTTCAAACCACCCATCAGACACATACATGCTACACATGTCAGGTTCCAGCTGACGGCAGCCAGCTACTAAAGTCTGCACAAAGATGTATCTGATAAAGTACATTTAGCTGATTTTAATCTCTGTGGAATTACACACTTCTTGCAAAGTGAGCCAGATCCTGATTACTTTGGCATCTTACTGTATGTTATTCCTACAGTGAAGGTTTCTCTAACCTGCAGACATTTGTTGAACAGTAATGAGTTTGAATTGTTTTCATGTGGATGCCGCCTGCTATAATCAAGCTTACAAATACCCACTTGATATATTTTTGTGAGGCTGACTGTGCAGCTCAGTTGTCTGAGCTGGAAATGAGTCGTAGACTTAACGACAGGTCTCTCACTTTTTGATTGAGCGGTTTGTTGCCGCCCCCTCTGCCTTTGCAGTGCTCCCTCTCTCTGTCAACATTTTCCCTCTGCTGCTGGTGGTCTGATTTTATGTCCACTCCTTCAGGCTGGTGGTCTTTGGCTCACCACCGCCTCGCCACCAGTAACCTCCCATTGCCTGAAAGCAATAATTTACTTGTTTTTCTGGTCGCCTGCGTCTTTTTCCTGACTCTGTCAAATCCTTCTTTGGAAGTTTTTCAGCTTGAGGACTGTTCAAACACGGACCCCATCACCATTGTTGCTCACATGCTGCTTCCCACTCAGTCTGCAGCCAAACCGCTGTCACATTAATATCTCAGCTTTCATTTTTCACTGGTTTCACCACTAACCTTCCAGCTAAGCTGTGCACGTAGAAAGCTTTGGCGTTTTAAACCTCAGTGATTCATGGTCAACATAACTGCTATGTTCTTCTTGCACACAGAGGGCGGTTATGAGTGCAGCAGAGATCGGTGCGGGGAGACACGCAATGAACAGCATGCCTGCCACTGCTCTGATGACTGTCTGGCCAGAGGAGACTGTTGTACCAACTACAAGAAGCTGTGCAAAGGTTTGCAACTTTACCTGACCTCCTGACTTCAAATGTTCAGAGGATTTTGTCCATTATTAATTAGTCCGACCATGCGTTGTAATGAGGACGTCTCATTTTATTACAAAAGTGCATGTGTATGTGTTACATGTGTAAAGAAATATGAACATAGTATCAGTGTTGTGGATCTGGAAAGCTTTTCAAAGACTGGAATTTAGAAAATACTACATTTGAATTTATTGACACCATGTTTTTATATTGGTGTTGGCCAAAAAAAGCAGGTCATTTATGGTCACAATTACTGGCTTTAAAATCCATACTGGGGCGATTTAACTGGGGCCAGATGCATCTCTCAGGCCCTGTTTCTTTGCTGGGTTTAATTCTGTTTCTTAAGGACATGATGTTGAGAAACTCTTCATCTGCCTCTGTGTCAGTCGCACACCGTGCTGAGATATGCCACGTTTTCACCTTGTTGGTGCAAAAGTACCTTTTTATGCCTGTCAGACTGTGTTATCATAGATCCAACTAAAGAAATGGGAATAAACGGATATCCAAATAACCGCTAACAACAAGATACAATTTAAAACGGGTTCTTTGCCAAGCTGTCTGAGTAGACACAACAGTGCTTGAGTTTGGTGCCTTTTTATGTTTGAATGAGTCGTAATCAGTGTTGAGTGCTTCAACAAACAAGGAAGTCTGTGTTTTGTAAAGCAAATTTTAAGAAATGAGGAATGACTCATGAGTAAATGGCCTGTATTTGTATAGCGCTTTACTCAGTCCCTAAGGACCCCAAAGCGCTTTACACTACATTCAGTCATTCACCCATTCACACACTGGTGATGGCAGCTACATTGTAGCCACAGCTGCCCTGGGGCGCACTGACAAGAGTACTGTGCAAAAGATGAAAGTAGCCCCTGTGGTGTCACCCACTGGTCTGTGGCCTATAATTAGCTTAATGGATGCCAGAAGTGACAAAGTTGGAGCGCTAACTTTGTAAGTCAACTAAAGCTGCATCCCTAAACTGTAAGTGCTCCACACACAAAACCACACACTGTAGCTGCAGGTATTGGTCACCAGATCTCAACCGCCAACCGATCTAGATACAGTGACTCATAGTTATTTATTAGCATAATTATTATGCAAATAATTCCATTAGGCACCCGTACCTCACTGCACTGTTAAGCATTTAGCTGATTTTATGCTCCAACAGTCACTGAGGACAGAAATGTGGAATTTTTCTGTGTATTCCTTTCCTGCTGATTTGGGTAGAAGAAGATGTTGGATTGCAGTGGTTATCCAGCTGTGTATGTATCAGGCTCTCACTCATACATACACAGTGAGAGCTGAGAGTTTACAATAGGTAATACTTTGAACAGTCCATTGAAGGTACGTTGAAGGTGTTAATCCCTCCACGTATACATGATTGATCGTTGTATGAAATAACCAATCGACAACCATCTGAAAAATGAGTATTCTCTCACTGTTTGATAAGGGATTCCTGGAGGTTGTTCGCTGTCACCAGGTGAAATCAGTTACACCAAAAACCTCTTGGTGACTGCTTTGGTCACTCATGGATAAATAGATAAGACACTTGCTAACTATGAGCTGAGCTGTAGTTAGTCAAGCAAAACCTGAAAAAGTGCAATGCAAATCAGAAACAGGGAGCGTTAGCCTTCAACGTTACATCGCAGCACTGCTGTGAACACATTTCAAAAGGCACAACTTTTACTTTAAAGTCAGTTACTGACTGTCATCCACTCGTTGCTGTCGTCCCAGCCTGAAGCCTGAGCAAAACATTAGCCGACACCATCGTGGTTTTAAAAAAACCAAAACCAAGGTGCAGTCAAACTGTGAAGCTGCTCACTCACTGACTCAACTCCAAAGAAAGCCATGGACTTCCTGTAGACTTCTGTATGACCATATGTGCAACCACGGGAGCGCCCCCTGCTGCTGATTAAAAGAATTTAGTTTAAAGCACTTCTGTAACTTTTAAAACCACGTTAACTGTGTGAAGCAGGCAGGATGGACCGAAATGCAGACGCGCAGACACACAAAACGAAACTTAATACACAGAGAAACACACGGCCATGAGGGAGATGGCGACGCGGGACCGAGGGAGACCCAGGCTGTGTCCCAATTCAGGGTCTGCAGCCTTAAAGGCCGCATTTTAAGGCCGATTACGTCACAGCGGCGTGCCGAAGGCTGTCCCAATTCGAAGGCTGCTCGAATTGCAGCCGTCAAATGCGTCCTTCATTTCCCTGAATTTTAAGGACGTGGCGGTGTAGACTTCGTGGCCCAACATATCCCAGAATGCATAGCGCGGCGGTGGGTGTGGATAATTTTGCCAACAAAAAACGGCGGATGAGGGGCGCCCGAAGAGTGAACTTTAAGTAAGTACTGACTATTATGTCACTTATTTATGTGCAAATGTTTAATAACGAAGACCATTAAACATTACTGTTGGCCACATGTCGGCAAAGTTTTTTTTTTTTTAATGTAAATGTTTATTATTATTATTTTAGCCACACTTTAAATTTATAAAAGGAGCCCCCACCCCCGCAATAGAAAAATAAAGTTACAATTTTTACACATAAACAAACCGATCTAAGCATACATTTCAAACATTTCTATATTCTCAAAGTAAACAATAAATATATGTAATATTTAGTATTATTGGATGGTTACTTGGTTATTTAAACCACTATAGTTATATACGGAGCCCCGCGGGGGACCGTGTCGGCAAAGTCATGTGACATTAGGGACGTTTGTACTAACTTGGTTTTAAAGCCTTTACTTTAAAATATACGCCGTTCAATAGCTGAGCTTAATCCTACAGAGAATGATCAAAGCTCATGTAGAAACAAACAAATGAACAAAAGATGTTCTCCTTCATTTCTGTCAAACACAGCTGTATGAAACGTTTCCAGCTGTTAGTATCATGGTTGCTCGCCAACCTGGGCAGCGCGACGGAGGCTAGACCGTCCCATTTCACAAGCCTCGCACTTCCAGCCTCAGCGGTCTTTGGGTACGCGGCCCTTGAGGACCTTTAAGGCTGCAGACCCTGAATTGGGACGCAGCCACAGAAGGGCAAACACGGGAACAAACCACAGGGGGGACACAGCTGAACATGATCTAACTAACGAGACAGGGGCAAACAAAACTGAACCAGACAGGAAACTATCAAAGTAAAACAGGAAGTACTAAGACTCCGAATAATTCACACAACATGACGCAGGAGGAAAAGAACGCTCAGGGAAACGAGATGGACCAGGGAGATAAGGGGAGGAGACAACGAGGGGGGGGACGCAGAAATAGTTCAGGGAACCGACAGGGCGAGAGAGGGTGAGAGGCATGATGGGCTGGATAAACACACACACACACAGACACACACACACACATACACACACAGAGGGACGCAGTGGACAGAGACACAAGGGAAACCTAATGGACAAGGACCTAAACAGAGAATATAAAAAACTCAAAACAGACTAAACTAATGAAGCAGAAACATTAACCTTAATACAAAATGACACCAAAACACAAGAAAATCAAAATGACTCAGAATGACAAACTGTGCTATGATACTGATGCTACTGTAAAGGTAAGTTACTCCAGCACTTCACAAATGCTTGCTCTGCCATCTTTTCCCCAGCTGTCCATGACCACAACAGAATATAATCAAGGATACCAGCACATCAGCGAGTTCCTTTATCCTTGAGTTCACTGTTACCGAACAGTTATACCTGGTAGTTACTGGGTAACTAATTTATTTGTGTTTGTTTCTGTGGTTCAGCCTGTTTAAATTTAATGAAGCTAAAGTGCATGAAATTTTAAAAAGTGTAAATAATACTGCATTTAAAATTCTAGGTCCAGTGTTATCAGCTAAATTTATTTTGGATCAAAAGGACTTTGTTAGAGAAAGACTTGAGATTGGTGCTTTGTACATTAATCTCTTTCCTTTCAGGGGTCAGCTGATAAATTCATCTATTTAAGATTGTCAATGTCTTTAGATTTACTGGAGGAGAAAAAAATAGTATACAGAGGAAATACTCAAGTAGAAGTACGTTCAAGAATCATGCAGTTTGTGAGAAAATATGACAACCAACCACTGGTTCCCACTTTTCCATACAAGCATAACAAAAGCTCATGTTAATCTCTCATCACGTTCCCTCAGGAGACACCTCGTGGCTGCAGGACGATTGTGAGGAGATCAAGGCTCCTGAATGTCCTGCCGGGTATGTTGAAATCTTAGCAGTAAAGCAACAGGAGGGTAGCGGGTTGAACTTGGTTGAGCAAGTCTGATTTCATGCATTTAAAAAACTTCTTCCATGCACATGCAGGTTTGTGCGTCCGCCGCTCATCATCCTGTCCATGGATGGATTTAGAGCTTCGTATGTGAAGAGAGGGAACACTGTCATCCCTCACATTGAGAAGCTCAGTAAGTTCTGTAAAACATGAGCTTTCGGTTCTGAAACGAGGAGTGAAGAGTTCCCTGTTAGGAAGTGAACGTGACACTGATGAAGCCACGAGCTCTGGCAGGCTGTGCGTCTGCCGTAGTCTAAGAATTTGTTTTGCTGTGTCCTTTTGAGGAACATGTGGAACCCATGCGCCGTACATGAGACCTGTTTACCCCACGAAAACCTTCCCCAATCTCTACTCGCTGGCTACAGTAAGTCATGGCACACTTGTGTTTCTGTGCTACTGGGTTGTTGTGATAAAATATGTCTGTCCCACAGGGTTACATGTTCATTTCAGCAAAGTAAGAAGTGCCACAAGACTGTAGTAACAGAAATCATTTATGAAGTCAACAAATTATTTGTATTTATCTGTGATTAATAATGTAATTGTGTCAAATGGATAAAGCTCTTTGGTGATGTTCTCATGGATCCGGCTGCAGTCTATGAAGATTTCATTTTTTTAGTGCTTTTAAACAGAGCAAAGACTTTTTATCACAACGTTTCCAAACGTCCTGCTTTTATTTTGCATGCTTACATTATTTTACTTGTGCAGTCCAGTCAGTAACATTCGCTTTGGTCTTCGGGAGCTACTTTGTTACCAGGAGCAACGTATGTTTCAAGTCCCTGTTGTGTTGGAAAACAATATAAACCCAGACCCAGTTTTGTCGCTGGCTGCTTGACATTTTCTTTAAAGTCTTCACAAATCCTTCTTTCATCTTGGCTCCTTCCACCTTGACCAGATTACCAGTTCCAGACGCACTGAAGCGATGCTCCCACCACCGTGTTTCACTGTGGAGACGGTGTTCTTTGGCTTGCACGTCTCTCCCTTCTTTCTTCAAACTTCAGCAGCATCTCTGTGACCTCAGTCCTCTAGTTTTGTCGCATCTCACCAAAGAATGCCCTTCCAGCAGGCATAGTCTTTTTCCAGGTTGTTCTTGGCATACTTCAGTCTGGCTTGGGTTTTCCTTGGTCTGCAGCCTCACAGTCAGTTCCTGTTCAGGATCGTCTTCTTTGAGACTGCACTTCCTCACATGGCTAACTCATTCATTAGTGTCTTGTTGCTCCGGGGTCTTTAAACACATCTCTCAGCCTTTGTTTCACCTCCCACCTCTGTCAGGCTTCTTCTGTACTGTCTTTCTCGATGACAGTCCTCACTCCAGCTCGTGACACTTGGAAACTCTGTGCTAACTTTGTACATCCATCTCCTGGTTTGTGAACATCAACAATTCTTTTCTTAAGTCTAAACTAATTTCTTGTTTTTGTTATCCTTGCTCTGTTAAAATGCATTTTCAGACAGATTTTACATTTCAAAGGGGGCAATAATTGTGTCCTGATCATACAGATGTAAGCGACTGCATTTCACTATAGGCGTTAAATTTACAGGCATCCTGTCGATGAGCTGTTTTTGGAGAGGTCTTTGGGTGCAGAGGTATTGTTTTTTGTGCTCTGTGTGATGCCTTTGGAACAACATCACTGCTGAAATTTGAGACCAAGCCTGAGGTTTAGATAAGGCAGGATTTCGAGGCTTCCTCTTATTTAGCGTGAGACAGCAAACATTACTGACCGAAACATAATGGTTTGATTCTGTCCAAGGGGCTTTACCCGGAGTCTCATGGCATCATTGGAAACTCCATGTATGACCCAGGGTTTGATGCAATCTTCACCCTGAGAGGCCGAGAGAAGCTCAATCACCGCTGGTGGGGAGGACAGCCAGTAAGTACTGCCAGGAAACAGCAAGAGCTTTTCTTTTAGAGTCGACTACACAAGTGGAAGGACAAATCAGTCAGAGCAGAGGTTGGAGTGACTGAAATCAGCTGTAGATTTACTCAAATTTGAGCTAAAGAGTTGATAAGGAGCATTCCAGCACTGTTAGCATATTAAAAAGTAATTGATGTGCGTCAGCAATCTGCTGTACAGGCGTTAGTGTCAGGTGGACTAATAGACGCCGGTGCCTTCACACACTGGGATCACCTTCATGCTGCAGTTTATGAGCTTGGCTTCCTCGCACTCATGTTACTGTTTGTGTTACAGCAGCATCCTAATAATCTGTGTTGGCCTGATAAATACTGAGACCTTTGTTTAGATCTGGATCACAGCGCAAGGACAAGGAGTGAAGGCTGCTACCTTCTTCTGGCCTGTGTAAGTCTGCACACACACACACGCACACACACGCACGCACGCACGCACACACACACACACACACACACGCACACACACGCACACACACACACACACGCACGCACACACACACACGCACGCACACACACGCACGCACACACGCACGCACGCACACACACACACACACACACACACACGCACACACACACGCACGCACGCACACACACGCACGCACACACGCACACACACGCACACACACACACACACACACACACACACACGCACACACACACACACACACACACACACAGTTCTTGGTTGATCAAAGCCGTGGCTGGAATGTCACGACTGCCTTTGGAATATATTCTGTTTGTTGATCCATGTGAAAAGTTACCAGCTGACTTCGGTTCAGCAGTTTTGCTAATTATTTTTCATACTTGATCTGTGTTTGATATGAACGCTGACTGAGGAACCAATGAGCTCTTACCATGTTGAGGCCCTCGGTGCCCGTCCGTCTGTCCTCCTACAGGACCGGTGAGACTTCAGTCTAACTCAGCTTCAGTGATCACCTTGGTTGTCTTCAGTCAAACTGTGACCAAGGTCAACTTCATATTTTGTTTCAGTTTTACAAGAACTGCTAGTCCTCCTACAGTATTGGTCAAATTCGAGTGAAACACGTGCACACAGTGATCACCTCGTGGTTCTTCACTCACTCTGTGCTCATGGATATCTGGAGAAGCACTACATTGCTAATTTTCTAATATCGAAGCTGCTAAACTGCAGCAAACACTAAATCTCTGTATCACTGACATGTAACTGTGTGTGTGATGGTAAGTCTGTTGTGACAAACTGTCCGTGCAGCTCTGGTAGGTCAGAGATCATCCACTCAAAGGCTGATTTTCCAGTTCCATCATTTAAACTATGAAATGTTGTATTGTTGCCTTTAGATGGGACAAACCTCATCAGCCTTCTTGTATGCAAACGAATGGAGATTCTAATGTGTGCTTCATTTTGATAAACCAAATGAAATTATATGTTATCTTTTTCTGTTTGCTTTTACTTCATGGTCCACACTTATTAATTACACTTCTTAAAAGTAACTGCGTGGTTACACTCTTCTTTTGTTTGTAATAATCTGATCTTATTTTTCTTGTGGTTTGCCACCATGTGGCAGTTTTAGTAAATGTTTGGTGAGATGTAACAAAGGCAGATTAATAGTTTCTGGAAAAGGGGAAATATTTGCCCACTTGTCTGTTGGAAACACTTAAACGTGTCCTGGAGTTCTTCTCCAGCCTCCCAATGACATTTCCTATGGGCATTGTATGCCTGTCTATAGCCGCCTACTGTCCCACCCCCTGTACAGCGTAATGGTCAAAGGATTTGCTGGGCGATGCGTGCCAATACCTCCAGCTTCACAACAAAATGTTTTAACCTGCAGTCTTTCTAATGGCCAGTAGGAGGCGACGCCTCGGGTGTAAAAAGGAGTTCGCCTGAACAGGACTCTGTGGCTCCCTCAGTTCTCCTGATCTGTGGCCTTAGTAAACTCTTTCTTGAGTTGATGGTCTGTCAGATCAAGTCTTGATGAGTATAATTATATTTACTCAGTAAATCTCAGTTTTATTACAGTCAAAAATGATTCCTAGCCTTGGCTTCTCAGTCAGACCCAGCAGCCTTTTAGACAACAGTAATGTAGATCATCTGTTTTTAAACCACACTGAAGTTTAACACTGTATGTCCAGCCTGTGATGCAGCTGCAGCGTTCACCAACCAAACAGGAACATCTGTATATAGCTTAAGATGCCATAATTGTGAGTGGCTGTGTTTCAGCTCGTAGAGCAGGTCGTCTAAAGTCTGAATGTCGGTGGATTGATCCCCGTCCAAGGGGAAGCATCATTTGCTGATGCTTCCTATGTGTAGGCTCAGGTAAATGAGCAATGGTGTTGTAGAAGTACCAGCCCGTTTACTGTGTTTAGAGAAAACTGCTCACTTCTGCAACAATAGGACATTTTTGAACTTTTCACCCAGTAAAAAGGTTTGTGTTAAGCTGGGCTTCAGTTCAGGAACAACTAAGAACATTAAGAATGATTCTCTACAGTTCGAGTCATTTAGTGTGTTGTTTGCATCTGTGGGTACCAAATAATACTGAGCTTGTGTCGCGCTGTCCTTACCTGCTCAGTGAAAGTCTGCAGAGTTTAAGTAAACATGCTTAGCGTTAATGTGTGTAAGTGACCTCAGAGCTGTCCAGGACTGCAGAATGTGGCTGTTCATGCTCCCTCGGGCTGTTGCATTACACCTACAACTCAGAGGAGCCCACATTTGTCAGCAAAGCAGGCTTTTACAGAACAGGGGGTACATCTCTGCAGAGAGATGGCAGTGGGCTGTTTTTATAGCAATTAGTGCAAATGGGCCTGTTTACACTGCGCAGGATTCCTCTGTGAAGCCGGGTCGCAGACGTGCCACTCTGTAGAGCCGTGGGGGCCAAAGACTGGTTTACATTGCTTTTCTTGCACTTGGCAGTGACAGAGCTGTGTGAGAAAGAGGCAGGAGAGTGCATATGAGATTTCTGTGTGCTTGAGAAAGCCTTCTTTATACAACCTATTTCATAGTTTGATGATTCAGAGGTGGGACCAAGTCATTGTTTTGCAAGTCTCAAGTAAGTCTCAAGTCTTTATCCTCAAGTCTCAAGTCAAGTCTCAAGTAATGTCAGGCAAGTCAGAGTCGAGTCTCAAGTCACTGGTGTAAAAGTCCGAGTCAAGTCACAAGTCTGAAACTTTGAATTTCAAGTCCTTTCGAGTCTTTAAAAAAAAAAACAATGAAAAAATAATGTTGCAGTTATGCTAAATGTAAATATTAGACCATGTAATTTTTTAATCTGTTTTTCTCAACACATGACAAAATAGTGAACTTAGAAAATATACACAAATTGTGAAATTGCACCTCTTTAAAATGCAGCTCAATTAAACCTAGCTCCAAGAATAATTTTCACCGACAGTTCTGAGATAAGCTGCATGTTATTCTTGGATGCGGTTGTAGGACCGGCTTTAAAATCGCATGACAAAAATATCATACACATTAAAAAAACTGTATCACCAACGTAGCCTGGACAACATTTGCTAGTTAGATGAAGTCAGCTATCTCATCTTAGCATATTTATATGCATATTTATAATCATACGGTTCTTGGAGTGAGTGCACACACTCATGAAGTTTAGTAACTTCAGGTCACTGCAACAAGCCCAGGTACAGTTTACCGACGGATGGGTGCAGGACCTTGAAATGCACCGTGTAGAACGAAAGACCATCGTACGTATCATAAGTTTACCAGTCTCACAAATCGTCGTCATAAATACACATTCCTTAACCGTTTATTAATAGGACCTTTGAGCTCAACGGTAATTAATTAGTAGTGGAAATAATTTCTGGTAGCATCACAGAAATGTAGCAGTGACAATAATACTGTATGCTGTAATCGTACTGGGCAATTAGTGATACAAAAAACCTGTTTTATCCTGTGAATAAAAGTATATGTTTTTGTCAATGTACCATAATAACAGAAGCGAAACGCAATATTGTGTCAGGACAATTCACTATTTATGCACAATAAACAAAGGAGCGACAATTTCTGTTCAGCGCCAGACTTGCTTGTAACCTATATCACCAATTATGTTAAGAAAATGACGCATTAACTACAACAGCAGACTGACCTTTGTGTAAATGCTTGGAGCAGACTAACCTGTGAGCTGGAGTGTTCTAGGACGTTATATTTGATCTTTGAATGGCTGCAATCCAGTCGCCTCTTTGTTACTTCGGAAACATGGCTGAACAATTTCTCTTCAATGACGTAATCCGATAACAACCGATCTCTTTACCCGTCGGCTTCCCGTGGCTGTCATGCGACCGGCTATTGCAGTTAATAATACAACAGCTTCTTGACATTTTTGTGTTTCTTTTTATCGCTGTGTGACTGATTTTAATTGAAAGCCTGCGTGCGCTAGTACCGCTTGCCACGAGTTCCCAGAATCCTTTGCGGTTCTACCCGTGAATGACGTCACATTTTCAATCTCCATATAATATGCATGTTAAATTTTGTATTTGGGGTAAAATATCAAGTCTTTTCAAGTAAACCGGTTCAAGTCCAATTCAAGTCCCAAGTCATTGGTGTAAAAGTCCAAGTCAAGTCACAAGTCTTAGAACATTTTTTCAAGTCAAGTCTAAAGTCATAAAATTAATGACTCGAGTCTGACTCGAGTCCAAGTCATGTGACTCGAGTCCACACCTCTGTGATGATTTAGCAGCAACGCTATGGGCCCTGGGATAGTAACAGGGACCAGGGATTGTCTGGCTGCCTGTTTCAAAGTCTGTGTTGGGTTCAGCTTTTTGGGAGGTCCTCAAACTAACCACGGGCACAGAAAACGAGTGGGAGTGCACCAAAAACCCAGTGGGAGGTGTGAGGGACAGAACTGAAAATGTTAGCATCGACAAAAATACAGGAAGGCAGCAGACAGGGAGAGAAATGCCTGCTGTAAAGTGTTACAACTGTGCGACCACAGGTTGCTGTTCCCCCACACTCACACCCACTCCCACCGTGTGTCACACATCCGGGCTTCGTCTCAGACCTGATAGCTGACAGCTGTGGACTCTATGACAGCCAGCAGCTTGGTCGGTGCATTAGATGCTGAGACACACTTTGCCCTTCTCTAAAATACAGGCTGTAATGTTAGTCACCTCAAAGCACTTTATACTGCAATGTAAAGACCCCACAGTATTAAAGAGAGAACCCAGACAATTAGACAGCCCCTTATGAGCAGCACTTGGTGACAGCAGGAAGGTAAAACTCCCTTTTGACAGGAAGAAACCTCTGGCAGGCTCAGGCAGAGGCAGCCATCTGCCATGACCGGTTTGGAGGGGAAAGAGTAGCATATAGAGATCGAGCACAAAACACAAGCTACAGGGAAGAGAAGGCGAAAGTCAATAATGCGAAACAGAGCAAGACTGTACATGCGTGAGGAGTGGCATATTAACATGTCGGTATGTTGCTCTTGACACCATAAATTGTGCTGTGTAGCTGTGTTCAAATACTCTACTGATCCATATATGGCATAACCCTGCCTGCTGGTATGAAGCTGGCTCTCCTGAGGGTAAGAATTCAGTGCGCTTCAGAGGAAAAGTTCACCTGAGTTTGGAAATCAACAATTAAGCACAGCTCATGTTAGAGCTCTTACTATAAGGACAGATCTCACCATTAGTTGTTGGGTGGAGGCTCTGTGAACCCACTGCGAGTACACGAGCACAGCGAGACTTTGAGACTAAGAAACAAAGAAAAGGACAGCCTGATACGTTCACACAGCGCCCCATCTGGTTTCAGCTCAGCGAGACTGAGATTTTCACAGGACAATGAGGCAAAGCGTACAGATCTTTGTAAGCAGAGTGATGGAGTTCAGCATCTTCTAGCATGTGTGACAGACCTGTACCATAAATGGCTTGGAGCTCGACTCCAGCGAACAGCGAGCAGGTGAGGGAGCTGCTCCAGGTGATGAGCCAGCTGGAGACTGTGCAGACATCGTAGATCGTAGTCTTCAGTTTGTGTGTGTGTGTGTGTGTGTGTGTGTGTGTGTGTGTGTGTGTGTGTGTGTGTGTGTGTGTGTGTGTGTGTGTGTGTGTGTGTGTGTGTGTGTGTGTGTGTTCCAGTGCCATCCCTTTGGAGAGGAGGATACTGACTATGCTGCAGTGGCTTCACCTCCCTGAAGGAGAAAGGTGAGCTGTATGTTTGATTGTGTTACATCTTCTTACCTTCCTTTTCATTTTCTTTGACATTTGGAACTGCTTGTTCCCTCTTTAATTAATCGAGACAGAGAAAGTGACACTGATGTAAAGTAGAATAGCTCCATGCAGTGGATACGTACCACAGCGTACCACAGCGGGACCCTCAGTTCATCGAATGTCCAAAACAAACCGTTTTAGCTCCTTTGAGTCCTTTAAATGAGCTTTCTTCTGATTGGCTGCCACTTGTGCATAAGAGTTCTCTGATGTATATCTGAGGGATATCTGCTCTTGCTGACATCATAAAGTGCCAAGTGTGGAAAGCTTTTCAAGCAGTCTGAAACCGGGGCTTTCAGCTCACGGGTTTCATGGTTTGTTTAGCTCCTCCCCAAACTTGAAATTTGCCTGGATACCTTTAAAGGATGACAGGATGACTTCACTCTCTTCTTGCCATTTTCTTTTCTTTTCCTTGCCAGTTTGCCTCACTTTGTTACAACCTAAATTAAGTAATAAGAGCTACAGTTACAGATTTTGACCAAAAAGCCTGTGACCTTAAAGAAGGAAACATCTACGCAAACATCGTTATTATCAGCCAACGTTAATATAATGTTCTAGCACTTTAAGCTCAAACTAAGTGTGGAAACAATCGTTTTTCATTTAAATAAAAGTTGGAGTCATTTCTCCATTCAGTGCTCATTTCTGTTGCTCTGCTTAACGAGCTGGTGAGTAATGCTGGCTGAAGGTGAGTTTGCCTGATAGCTAAAAATGAAAAAACAACAAGTTTTAACATCACCTAAATAACATAGCAGTCGGTGGCATTGGTTATATCTGTTTGTTGTCAGTATCCGGCCAATAACAGTATATTAAATAGTTGTTTTTTGGGTTATTTCTTTGCTAATTGTTACCTGTTAAACAGCTCAGGAGAAGGGTGTGCAGTAAAACCTATTTTTCTATGTGAGATATTCACCATGTTGGCAGCTGGATCACAAGAGTCCAAACCAGCCTCTGGAAACTTTATTTCTTGATGTTACTTCCACTAGAAGTCGACTTTGACTCACCTTTTGTTGCAGGCCTTATGTTTACGCCATGCACTCTGAGCAGCCGGACATATACGCACACAAAACGGGGCCCATGAGCACTGATGTAAGTACTCTGTATCTGCACAAACGTCTTGTGGCATGTTTGTGGAAAGCATGCAGTAAAGGAACATCCAAAATGTTTGTTTGGAGGATGACTCGCTCTGTGTGCTCTAGCTGAACATCTCTCTGAGGATGGTTGACAAAATTATTGGCCAGCTCATGGATGGACTCAAGCAGATGAAACTGCACCGCTGTGTCAACATCGTCCTGGTCGGGGATCACGGTACGGACACACACACACCAGCACAGGTGTGTGCGGAGGTATTACATGCTTGAGGACTGCAGGCATGTTCAGCACGCACAGCAGCATCTGTGAAGCAGAAGCTTATACAGAATAACATTGCTTCATTCCAGTTGCGTGACTACCAGTGACTAAGACACAGGGCTAACGGTGGAACACAGATTAAATACGCACAGGGAAGGTCAAGTGAACGCAGGTGATACACATTAAAACAGTTAATGTAATCACCTGAGACAGATAACCAGCCGAAGATCTGAACTCTTCAGGAATCATTCACATTAGTTCTTGTGAGGAAATGAAATAACAGTGGACACTTTTGCCTTCTGCTTGCTGTGTGTAAGCCACAGTGAACGAGCAGTACATGCTGTATTCAGATTGAAAGGAGGAGTGGGGTGAAGTTGCTCATCAACTGCAGACCAGCAGCTTAAATAGCGCAGCCTATACAAGTGGAAGAAGTGATTGTATGTTCCTCTCCTGCATTTGTAATTTTGATCACTTGAAATGAACAGTCTCTAATTTTTATGTTAGTTTACAAAACTTACAAACTCAGCAGGGGTCAAAACATTATTTCGCTCACAGCTAATTAGACGTGTAGAGGACATTAAAAGCCGTCAGCTGATGGGACCTAGCAATTACATCAGCTGATCTTAACCTTTCACTCTGACCAACACACTAAAGTTTCCCACATTAAATGTTATATCACGTAGCTACAGCTGAGATATGTATGGTGACAATAATAATCAGGGCAGGTAAGTTTCCACCAGGTTTACTTACAATCTTTAGTCCAGTGATTAGAAACCGGACCCAAACTGGAATGAGCTGTTGGAGCATGAACTTGGTTTTTGGCTTCAGCTGCTCACATTCCCACATGTTCACAGGTATGGAAGAGGCCCACTGCGATCGCACCGAGTTCCTCAGTAACTATATGACCAGCGTTGATGACATCATCCTCGTCCCTGGGTCCGTAGGCAGAATACGCTCCAGACAGCCCAACAACAGGAAATGTAAGAAGTCAAGTTGGCGTCTTTGTTGTGTTTCTTTTCACTCTTATTCTCACTTTTGTTCAGCAAACATGAAAAAATAACTGTGGTTGAGAAATAAGTGTCTCATGTGATCTCACTGGGAGTGTACGCAGTCTCTCTTAGTGAATAAGTCAGTAAAGTTTATTTAGAAAGTATTCTGCACAGGCTAGGAGTCACAAAGTGCTGAACATCAAAGTAGAAAAAATAAAGATGAAAATGACGGTAACATCCAGTCGAGACACAGAAAAAAAGTAAAAGGTGGTTAAGTAAGAAGTTCCAATCAGTCCAAGTCTCAACAAAGAGCCTGTTGAAACAGGGAGGTTTAGATCTGCTTCGAAGGACAGAGTCAGCTAATCTGAGCTGTCACAGGATCCACAGTCTTAGTGCCACAGACTGCAGAGAGCCTGTGATCAAACAGTGCGAGCAGCAGTTTGTGTAGTGGGCAGCCTTGAGCCGTTCAGTGCGTCATATGTAAGTACAAGAATTTTATAATGAATCTTCAGGGAGCCGATGTAAAGGATATAAAATAGGAGTGATGCAGGTTTGCTACTAGAATGGCTGCAGCTTTTAATATTGCTCAGAAACGTGCAAGAAATGATTTATCTGGGCAGGTCAACAGGACATCACAGTAATCTAAGCACGATGACACAAATGCAAGAATTATTTTCTCCAGTTCAGCCGCGGAGACCATGTGTCGTAGTTTAGAAATGTTCCTTAAAAGAAGGAAATGGGATCGAGAGAAAGATTTTAGCCACAGAGGAATAAAAGAAGAAGCAAGATGAATGATTTCACGATACAGCAGAGCTGTAATCATGGTCTCAGCTGTGTTTACATTTAGAATGAGGTCAGTGCTAAAGCTCCGGTCACGTATCCAGGTTAAACGATGGAGTAGGGTGCACAGCCTGCCCAACTGGTGACGGTTAAAGACATATAGAGCTGAATGCCAGCTTACAATATATATCTCCTAAAGTGACAGTTGTAAATACATTGAATTAGGTTGAGAGCTAAAGGAAGAATGCAGAAAGAAAATAACAATGGGCCCAGAATTGAAGCTTTAGGTTAGAGAGGCAGTGTTACGGTGCACACTGAACGCGACAGACGCGACCAGAGCGTCAGGTTTACATGTAAAGTCAATGGAGGAGCGCGATGAAGCGCGACTGGGGGTCCCGCGAAAATTCAGAAGCAGATTTGCGTCGCGAAAACGAGCAAGTAGCACGACTGACGCGTTTGAAGTGCGAATAGAAATACGCGCGGCAGTTTGTGTGGTGCATTTTGTTCATTCACGCGTATCGCATCTACCGCGAATCTGAACTCCAGCTTCAAGTCGCACTGCGACAACCAATCAGGAGCCTGGTGACGTGATGCTCTGACCTAGTTCAAAGTGGCGGGCCCAGCCAAAGCCATTAACAATATGGAGGAAAGGCTCATCAACGCCGTAGCAAATCACCCGGAGCTGTACGACACCAGCTGCTTTCTCCACCGAGAAGTTTAATATTATTTCAAATAACGTTTTGTAATGACTAATGTCTCAGTTCTACTACACAGCAAATACTGGCACACAACTTGAAACATGTAGAATTGATTTCATATCATACTAATGAAAAAATAAACTACTATATAGGAACATAGTGGAGACCGATTATTTAAGAGAATAAAGAGAGGTTAGTTTATTTTGGAGGCAAGCTCCATTTATTAAGAAAACTTTAAAAAGGCAGGAACGCTCTTTAGAGGTTTGTGAGTGGCTCAGAGCCATTGTGGGGACGTCACTGGGACTTCAAATGAGCATATATTAGCACAGATATCAATAAAGGACTACCGTGTTAAACACACCGCAGGCAGATGAACAGGCGCTCTGCAGGTGGGATTGAGCGCCTGTAGTTGGTGTTTAGGCGGCGATGCTGGGACCGACGCGGGACAGCAGCTCCTCAAACTGGGCGAGTGAAAGACAGTGGTACCGCTGAAAGCGGTCGTCATCCAGACGCAGCTCCTGGAGCTCACCAAACTGCTCACGCCTCTGGAGGACCTGATGGACCCAGGTATGGCGAGGACGTCCTTTACGCCGCTGCTCTCCACAGTAAATAGAGAAGGGAGACTCTCTCTTCAAACGATCAACAGCTGCCATCTTGCAAACATACCGTCTGGCACTACTTCCTCCCACATTTCCGCTTCACGCGCGTGAAAATTGCATATTTTGAAGCGCGACCAATTCGTGTTGGTCAATGTGCACGCGACCAGCTAGGGATGTCTATCATGTTCGGTGTGAACGCACCGTTAGGGGTTCAAGAAGGCCCCTGCACCTCCTGAAGCTCCGTTGTTCCACAAAAGGAAAAAACAACCTCTGTCCCCACTGCTGTTCTGCATAGGCCTGAACCCCCTCAGTGAGATCATTAACAAGACTGGCTACGGATACCGACTACGGAACGGAGCAGTTGTCAGCCACCTCCTGTACATGGATGACATCAAGCTGTATGCCAAGAGTGAACGAGACATCGATTCACTGATCCACACTACCAGGCTATACAGCAATGACATTGGAATGTCGTTCGGACTGGAGAAGTGTAGTCGGATGGTAACAAAGAGAGGGAAGGTAGTCAGAACTGAGGGGATTGAACTACCAAAAGGCAACATTGCAGACATAGAGGACAGTTACAAGTACCTGGGGATCCCGCAGGCGAATGGGAACCATGAAGAGGCCGCTAGAAAAGCTGCAACCACCAAGTACCTGCAGAGGGTCAGGCAAGTCCTGAGGAGTCAGCTGAACGGTAAGAACAAGATCCGGGCCATCAACACGTAC
Organism: Rhamphochromis sp. 'chilingali'; assembly: GCF_963969265.1. Taxonomy (NCBI): domain Eukaryota; kingdom Metazoa; phylum Chordata; class Actinopteri; order Cichliformes; family Cichlidae; genus Rhamphochromis; species Rhamphochromis sp. 'chilingali'. The sequence continues at coordinate 3,067,315 of NC_137938.1, forward strand.
GCCCTGCCCGTGATCAGGTACCCTGCTGGGGTAATAGGCTGGCCAAAGGAGGAGATAGAAGCCACTGACATAAAGACAAGAAAGCTCCTTACCATGCATGGAGGGTTTCACCCCAAGTCCAGCACCCCGAGTCTGTACGCTAAGCGGAAGGAAGGGGGCCGGGGACTGGTGAGTGTCAGCACCACAGTCCAGGATGAGACAACGAACATCCAAGAATACATTGGGAAGATGGCCCCAACTGACCGAGTGCTCAGTGAATACCTCAGGCAGCAGAAACCCAAGAAAGAGGAGGGAGACGAGGAACCATCATGGAAGGACAGGCCCCTGCACGGTATGTACCACCGGCAGATAGAGGAGGTGGCTGATATCCAGAAATCCTACCAGTGGCTGGACAAAGCTGGACTGAAAGACAGCACAGAGGCACTAATCATGGCAGCACAAGAACAAGCTCTGAGCACAAGATCCATAGAGGCTGGGGTCTATCACACCAGGCAAGACCCCAGGTGCAGGCTGTGTAAAGATGCCCCAGAGACAATCCAGCACATAACAGCAGGGTGCAAGATGCTAGCAGGCAAGGCATACATGGAACGCCATAACCAAGTGGCCGGCATAGTGTACAGGAACATCTGTGCCGAGTATAACCTGGAAGTCCCGAGATCAAAATGGGAGATGCCCCCAAGGGTGGTGGAGAATGACCGAGCTAAGATCCTGTGGGACTTCCAGATACAGACGGACAAAATGGTGGTGGCTAACCAACCGGACATAGTGGTGGTAGACAAACAGAAGAAGACGGCCGTAGTGATCGATGTAGCGGTTCCGAATGACAGCAATATCAGGAAGAAGGAACACGAGAAGCTGGAGAAATACCAAGGGCTCAGAGAAGAGCTCGAGAGGATGTGGAGGGTGAAGGTAACGGTGGTCCCCGTGGTAATCGGAGCACTAGGTGCGGTGACTCCCAAGCTAGGCGAGTGGCTCCAGCAGATCCCGGGAACAACATCTCTGTCCAGAAGAGCACAGTCCTGGGAACAGCTAAGATACTGCGCAGGACCCTCAAGCTCCCAGGCCTCTGGTAGAGGACCCGAGCTTGAAGGATTGACCGCCCGCAGGGGCGTGCTGGGTGTTTTTTTTATTTTTTTATTTTATTTTTATTAATTTGTGCATTTGTTTTTTTCTAGCAGTGTTTTAATAGTTCTGACTGCTGAGTTAAAATGAGCACTTGTTGCTTTTCCCATTTACTGCTTGTTGTTGCTTACTTTTGCTTACTTTGCTTACTTGCTTTGTTTTAGTTTGTCAGGACCATCTTTCCTTATAGTGCTAGCAAACATTCACAGTGACACTTTAATTACCAGGCTTGTAAAAGGCCTTTGAATCTAATGGGCTAATTTTTCACTCGGCCTCATTGGATCTGTGAGGAGTTCTCCTTACTGATGTCGGTCGTCTCTACAGCAGACTGGTGTTGACACTATGAGCCTGCACATTGCAAACAAATGTTTGCGTTTGCAATCTCATCTTATGCATTCTTTTTACTCCTCGTTGGAAGAATGGAAGTTTTCACAAACCAAGATCAAAACGTCCAGTCTGCTGTAAAAATCATAATAAAAAGACACGTTTTTACATGTGACATAAATAACACTACTTCTTGTTGTTCGTCGCCATCAGCACAGGAAAAGGAGTGGACTCAAAAACAACTTTACGTCCAACGACTTTGTGACAGAAGGAGTCAGTTCGTTGCCATCGGGCCGCAGCAGTTTCGCCTAAGAGTGCAAAGGATGCGCTGGCTTGAGATCCACATTGGAAAGCATGATGAAAAGACTCAGTGTCTTAGAAGCACGCCCTCCTGAGAGTGCTGCCAGACGTCAGTTTGGAACAGGCAGAGGCTCATCTCCAACACCCAGAGAGGACCCACTTCTCCTCCCCTCATCTACAGCTCCGGTGCCACTGTGCCAGTTCCAAGAGTAGACGGATGGCTTTTTCTCCCAGTCACGTCTCTATCTCCTTCACTTATCATTCCTTATCTACAGCTTCACCCGTCCAACATCTGACACTCGCCTGCCAGTTAAAGGAATGAAAGAGACTTCGATGATATTTGGAGTAAATCAAAACTGAACCGGAGTGAAGCCCGAGTGAAAACAGGAGTTACCGTGTGTACAGCTGAGGTTTCCCAGTCTGCCTGAACAGAGGCACAAAATCCAGAACCAAACAAATGAAAGACTTAGGAGTCCCAGTAAATGCATACTGTCACATTTAAAGGCTAGATAACGCTGTATTTAGTCATTTCTACAGTTTATGGAGTTTTCATAGTTCATAGTTTTGTATTCTCACCAACTTTGTGAACAAAGTAACTCAAGAAAGAAGTCACGTAGGATTTTCAAAACGATACCATAGGCGCGTCTACTTGGAGGCTGAGGGGTAGCGCTGGTCACCACCAGTATTTTTAAATAAAGCCTTTGTATCCAAATAATGTCTCTGCATTTGGTTTATTATGTGATTTTCCCAAAAAAGGAATTCTCTTCAATATTTACTGGCAGTGACGGTGACACCGGGCAGCAGGAGCAACAAGTTAGAGAGCAGGCTTGTATATGTGCATGAAAAGGCTCCATGTTAATGCTAATGATGTGTTTGCTCTCACATGTCGTCCCCGTACCTTCCTGTGTTTGAACAGTGGACTCTGCATAGAAATTAAAACGGCCCAACTCCAGTCAGCTACAGTTGTTACTCGTCTGTGGAGTTTAAGCATCAGAATAAGAGTTTTATTATGGAGTCATAATGTTGAATTGTGTTAATGACAGTTACAGGTGTATATAGATATAACATAAATCTTTCCCATCCTACCCCGATTCTGGCTGTCTGTATCCGTGTCAGAGCTTAAAGAGATGGGGGGTTTGTAGGCAGACACACACCTTGGATGGGTCGGAGTCTGACACAGTATGCCCTTAAAATGATTATTATTACTTTGCAATGCTTTTCACTTCTGTTCATTGTTGTTTTTCAGATGACCCCAAAGCTGTTGTGGCCAATCTAACGGTAAGTGCTGTTTTTAAGATAATATAGGACCATGTAAGCTGTGTGGAGACAGAAAAGCATGTGCAGTGTTGTAAAAGAAAAAAATGATGCAAAGAAAGAAACATGAAATAGACGTGTCAGTCAGCTCTCTGCTCGTGTTGTTTTCTTGTAGTGTAAGAAAGCAGACCAGCACTTCAAAGCGTACTTGAAGCAGCACCTGCCAAAGAGACTGCACTACGCCAACAATCAACGCATTGAGGATGTCCATCTCCTGGTGGACAGGAAGTGGCACATTGCCAGGTACAAGAGGAACACTTAAACATGAAATACTCATACAGTACACACGAGGCAAACTTGAACACTCTAAGAGGAAGATTGTTTTTCCTGACTCTTATCCTGAAAACACAACTGGATCAATTTGACATACGCAGCTTGTTTTAGGCTGATGGACATTTTTTAATGAGAATATAATGAGCAGCAAAAATCTACGTAATGTCATAAAACGCTGTGTGAGACATGGCAGGATCCAAAACTCACAAACAGCTTTACTGCTGGATTCACTAAATACTGGGACCACAGAACACACAGCAGCAGCAATGAGGGAGACACAGACGGTATGCAGAGAGGTCAGACCTGGGGAACAAGATCTAACTCACAAGACAGGGACAAGCTGCACAGGACAGGAGACGGTCAAAGCAAAGCAGCAAGTATCACGAGGAGTTTAATAAAAGAGCAGTTAATATTTTAGAATAAAACCTACAGAGCATCAGATAAAATGGTTGATAAATCTTGTTTGATCGGACATCTTTAGGCTAGATATGGGATGAGAACTGTGTCCGTCCTCCCGTGGGCAGATACCGTCTCACATGACGCCCCACCTGACAAAGGACACGTGGAACTTCAGCTCAGGGTTTAAATCCGACTTGATCAGTTCTCTCAGTTGAGTCAGGGCACACAGTAATCACATACTCACTACAGAACTGTGAGGATGAATCTCCCTCAGCCTGCGTGGAAATCATGAAGAAGGTCCTCCTCAAAACTATTTCTTTGTCAGATGTCATCCAGGTGATAGTTTGGCAGAAATCCTTCTTCACGGTTTTAATGCTTATTTCTCACAGTGGTTATAGGTTGTAGAGCAGATAAAACAAAATGTTATTACCCATAGATTGTATATAAATGGATCCACATGAGGACAAATTATTAGTGCCTCTATTAAATTTAAAGTGTGTATCAAAAAAGTCCCATTTTACAAAAGAGCAACAGATTTTTAACAAAGCATTATTAGACATATGTTTTCTTTTGAAAGCATGAATTATTTCTATTCACTCACAATAACAGAATTATTTCAGGAAAAGATGGCCAGGCTGGTTATTATTAGCCACTTGGAAAAACAGAGCTGTGCAATGATGTGCTTTATAAGACTCAGCTTGTAAAATCAAGTTGAGGGTCATCTATCAATTTACACACAGTATATAAAAATCTGCAAGTGTTTGAGCCGTCACCTGTGAAAGCATCATGACACAAACCAAGGAAAAATATTTAGAGTCGGGAAAAAGAAATTGTTGATCACTAAGCAGAAGATGGAGATACAGAGTTATCACAAGTGTCAAGAACTGGAGTAAGAAGTATCATCAAGCCACACAATACAGAACGAGCCTGATAGAGGTAAGAAGCAAAGATTTCAACGAGGTGTCCGATGACCCCAGAACAACTGCCAAGACACTCGGCAATGACTTAGCCAAGTCAGGAATTGTAGTCTCATAGGAGACCGTCACTGGAATCCTGAGCAGGAATGGACTGTGAGGTTGCAGAGTAAGCAAAACTGCAGAAGAGACACCATCAAGCCAGGCTGAAGTGTGCCCTGAAGAACCTGGAAAAAGATTATGCATATTGGAAGCATGTCCTTTGGTCAGATGAGACAATACTAGAGCTCTTTGGCCACAGAAATGTTGCTTGTGTTTGGAGAAAGTAGGGAGTACAACTACAGAGCACCGTCCCCACAGTGAAATATGATGGTGGGAGTATTATGCTGTGGAGATGCTTTAATGTTTTCTGGATTGGGAATCTGGTCAAGGTAAAAGGAATCATAAAGAAAGTAATCTGGGTCCTCATGTTAAAGAACTCTAGATCTCCAGAAGACCAAAGTGAATGTTAATGACTGACCTGCACAAAGCCCTCGAATCCCACTGAGAATCCCACAGTGGGGTGAACTGAACACCAACAGGACCATGCCAGAAGACCATCAAATCTGGAGGAGCTTGAGAGATTCTCCTAAGACGAATGGGCTGGAGTGACAGCAGGCCTTTATCAAGCAAGAAGGATACACAACCGACTCGGGAGGGGCTGTTAGTTTTTTGTGAAATAACTGTTTCTGTGTGCAAAGCGAGATCATCTAAGCATCCAAAATAAAACTAAAATGTTTATTTGGTCCATATTATGGTAAAAAAGGATATTTAAACATGGCATGCTTTAGTGGTGCAGGTCCAGGTAACACAGGTGGGCAGTTAAATGGTTAAATGACAACAGAGTGAAAAGAATAGTTGACCAGTGAGATGCTACAGATGCTGTTTTGTGCAGTTATGAATATTCGTGGTGATTAAGGACTTATCTTTTGTGCTTGCGTGCAGGTTTGAAAACCACATGTCTGAAAGAGCACAAGTAGTTAAGGTGTGTAGTGGATCTGTCTGCCAGTAACTGGAGAGAGACCAAGTAAAATCAAGCAGCCTGCTTACTTTAAAGGAGTTTTCATTTAGTTTGAATTTGCTGCTCCTGCTATCCAAAAAGCTGCTCTAACGTCGCGTACAGTTGGTGTTGATGTGGCGTTTTCAGCCCACCCAGTGCCGAGGCTTTTACTGCACATCTTGGATCACTTAAAAACACATTTTATGCCAACGTGCGCTGCTATCAACGCATCATTAACACATGCGGTGCTGAAAAGCTGTACGATGTGGCGTCCCGAATCACACGCACACGGTAAAGAAAAAAAAACACGCTTGCATTTTTCAAAAGAGCAGCTGCTGAAAGTTTAATGAGGCTCTAAGATGAACTGTGACAGGCGTTTGATACAGAGCGGTGAAAAGTCTTACTGCAGCGATCCAGTGACAAAGAAAACGATGAAGTCATCCTGAGTGAAAGTGAAAACAAACCACAGCAGCTAACTCTGTGTGTGTGTGTGTGTGTGTGTGTGTGTGTGTGTGTGTGTGTGTGTGTGTGTGTGTGTGTGTGTGTGTGTGTGGGTGTGTGCGCGGGTGTGTGTGTGCGCGGGTGTGTGTGTGTGTGTGTGTGTGTGTGTGTGTGTGTGTGTGTGTGTGTGGGTGGGTGGGTGTGTGTACTTGCATTGGTCTCGTCTGTAACGCCACCTAACGTTAAGCTGTGGTACACTGCAGGACGGCCACTTTGTCTCACACACGGCTGCTAAATGAAAGAGATCTCTGAGGTTTGTGTGCAGCTCTGATAGGCAGAGCAGGCTAATCGTTGGCACTGCAGTGGAAGCAGAGGTACAGTGCTAACACACACTCTCATACACACACACACACGAGTGCAGGCACATATACGTTAGTGTCTGTGAATCTCAAACCAAAAACTGTTCACACCAAATGAAAAGATGTTTGTCTTGTTTCCCCCGTCATCTTGTCATTTACATTTTCGACGTGCCTGTGGCTTCAACCCCCCCCAACACACACACACACACACACACACACACACACACGCACGCACGCACGCACACGCACACACACACACGCACACACACACACACGCACACACACACACACACACACGCACACACACGCACGCACGCACACACACACACACACACACACACGCACGCACGCACGCACGCACACACACACGCACGCACGCACACACGCACGCACACACACACACACACACGCACGCACACACACGCACGCACACACACACACACACGCACACACACACACACACACGCACGCACACGCACACACACACACACACACACGCACACACACACACACACACACGCACACACACACACACACACACACGCACACACACACACCCTTGAGTATATGACTGGGAGTACTGTTTTAATGGACATATGTCTGTGAAGGTTCTCAGTCATCCAGGTCATCGTAGTCAAAGGAGCTTGCAAAGAAAAGCGTCTGGACTTCTTTAAGTTGCTTGAAGACGTTTCACCTCTCATCCGAGAAGCTTCTTCAGTTCTAAGGTCAAATGGTGGAGAGTCCCAGATTTAAACCCAGTGGGAGTTTCCCCCCACAGAGGGACAAAAGGACCCCTGATGATCCTCTAATCACCTGAGCCAAGGCGTGAAAACGGGTGTGGGTCCCAATCCACAGCATGTCTTTATCCTGTCTTCCTTCTCTCACCCCAACCGGTCGCAGCAGATGGCCCCGCCCCTCCCTGAGCCTGGTTCTGCTGGAGGTTTCTTCCTGTTAAAAGGGAGTTTTTCCTTCCCACTGTTGCCAAAGTGCTGCTCATAGGGGGTCATATGATTGTTGGGTTTTTCTCTGTATCTATGAAGCACCTTGAGGCGACTTATGTTGTGATTTGGCGCTATATAAATAAAATTGAATTGAATTGAATTGAAATCAGCCAGGGTTTCGGGTGAGCTCATTGTGAAACCTGGCCCCACCCTATCATGTGATTTCCTGAGGTCAGATGGCCCAGGATGTGAGTGGGCGTTAAGGCGTCTGAGAAGGATCTCAAAACTGGATTATAGATGGCAGACAGTTGGTGTCGTAAGCCCCGCCCCTCTGTTGGACATAAATGGCTTCTTTCACTCCTCTTTCAAACCATCTGTCCTCTCTGTCCAAAATGTGAACATTGGCATCCTCAAAGAGTGACCTTTGTCCTTTAGATGCAGATGGACTGCTGAGTCTTGTCCTGTGGAGGTGGCTCTTCTGTGTTGTGCCATGCGCTTGTGAAGTGGCTGTTTGGTCTCTCCAATGTGCTAGATTAAACTCCCCTAAAGAGAGCCCATGAGGTTGCCAGACCTCTAGTGGAATGCGCACGCAAGGAGGCTGAAGGCCCCTGCTAGTATAGGCCAGGGCAATTGGAGAGACGCTATTTAGACACAGGCTTTCCCGTATGTGGTTTAGCCCAGGACACGAACAGCTGGTCACTTTGTCTGACACTCTGGGTTCTGTCCATATAAATGCGCAGAGCACGGACTGGACACAAGGTATGCAGCCGCTGTTGCTCCTCTAAGGAGAAAGCGGTGGGTAAAAGGCCGGCAGTTCTATAGGGGAACATGTGCCGACAACCTTTGGGATGAAGGCGGGGTTGAGCCGCATACTGACCCTCATATTATCCGAGGAGAACTGAATGCATGGCTGATGCACTGAGAGAGCGTGGATCTCTCCTACACGCTTAGCTGAAGCTAAAGCAATTAATAGAGCCGTCTTCAAGGACAGAAATGGTGGAGAAGGCTTTACCCTTATCAATCAGGGCCTGAAGAAATGACAGAATCATTGCCACAGAGCACTGAAAAGGGATGGCCTGTGATTCTAAGCACCAGCTTTCAAACACACGCCACTTGTGCTCATATAGCGTCCTAGTAGACAATGGTATGAACACTGAATAGTGTCGATAACACTATGAGGGAGCCCCACTGTGTTCAGGTTAAACCACTCACAGGCCAAGCCCATAGAGCTAGCCTCTCTGGGTGGGGGTGGAATATTTCCCCCTGTGTCTGAGACAGAAGGTCTCTGCGTAGTGGTAACGGCCAAGGTACCGCAAGGCACAGCAGCTGAAAAACCTCCGCCAGCCAGTGCTTCCCTGGCCAGTGTGGGGCTATCAGGATCATATAGTGGCCTCTCTCTCTCACTCTGGCCAGAGTTGGAGAAATGAGGGCCACTGGGGGAAAAGCATAGAGGAGGGTTCTCGGCCACTCGTGAGCTAGAGCATCCACCCCGAGTGGAGCTCTCTGATCGTGCAGCGAGTAAAACAGGGGACACTGAGCATTCTCCCTGGATGCATAAACGTCCACGGTCGCCTGACCGAATCGCAGCCAGATCTGCTTCACCACCTCTGGGATTCCCGACACGTGAGTTGCACGTGAGTTGCTCTCAGCGACAGCAGGTGGACACTGCTCCTGACTATCAGTCTGTGTGCCAGTGTGTATAACTTGGGGGACCCCAGACCCCCTGTCTGTTGATGTAGGCCACAACAGTGGAATTGTCTGACCTCACTAAAACATGATGACCTCTCAGCCAAGGGAGAAAATGTTTTAGCGACAGGTGAACCGCCAGCAGTTCCAGACAGTTTATGTGGGTGGAGCGCATGTGAGGGCCCCATTCCCCATTCACTGTTCTGCCTTCGTGGGTGTCCCCCCAGCCCGAAAGAGAGGCATCTGTGGAGACCACCTTCCTGGCTGAAACCGCCCCCATGGCAACGCCCTGAGACAAGAAACCTGGTTTCTTCCACTCGTGGAGAGCGAGTGAACAGTCTGCAGAGACTCTCATGCGACGGTGGCTGTCTCGGTGAGGGTCTAGTCCCCGCGAGCCCACCCAGCGCTGAAAGCCTCTCATGTGCAGGCGTCCCAGTGTTATCGCTAGAGTGCTAGAGATGACCGTGTGGTCGCTGTTCTCTCTGGGGACAGAAAAGCTCTCATCCGGAGGGAGTCTAGGCTGAGCCCTATGAAAGTAATGCATTGAGTTGTCCTCAATGTGCTCTTTTCCACGTTTATCTGGAAACCAAAACTCTCCAGATGGTGTATGAGAGCATTTGTGTGACAAGCTGTTTCCTGGCGGGTTGGGGCTGCTATCCCCTGGAAAGCAAATCTTAGATACTGTGGGGGATATATGGGGATGTGGAAATAAGCATTCCTCAGGTCGATTGATGTGAACCAGTCGCCCGCTCGTACAAACTGTAGCAGCGAGGCGTGCGTCAACATCCTGAACTTGTATGTCCTTAAATGCCGGTTCAGGGCACAGAGATCCAGAATGGCTCTCACCCCCCTCCCCCCTTTCTTTGGCACAAGGAAATACCTTGAATAAAATCCGCTGTGCATTTCCTCAGGAGGGCCAACTCTTATAGCGCCTTTGTCTCTCAAGGTGGAAATTTCCTCCAGGAGAAAACTGGCGGACTCGCCCAGAGCACGGGAGTAAATGATTTCTTTGAAATGTGGTGGAGCGACATTGAATTGCAGCCTTTTCCAATGTCCTCAGCACCCATGCTGACTGAGTGCAGGTAGCCCAGCTCTTTATATGGAGAGACAAGGGGCTCACTGGTGACTCCACCTAAGATAGCGTTTTGGCGCCACCTTGTGGTTGCAGGGCAAAACATACGCCATTTCGGTGTCCCGTCACCTCTGTCACAGGTGAGGGAGGTGACGGGCTCATCTGTATTATCACAGCTGTGGAAACATGATCCTCCACGTGCTGCGTTATGGCAGACATTGGTCTGTTTTTCAGCATGTTTGATTTTTTTACAACACTCGACAGCGCCCTCGGCAAACTGCCTGGATGCATGTGTCGGGGCTTTTTAAATACAGAATGCATGAGAGAAGTGCTCGTGAAACAACACTGTGAACTTTGGCTCTCTTTCCCTCTGGCGGGTCCAGTGACAGGAATGCCGGGCCGAGTTATGCACTCTGTGTGGAACATGTCCCGTTGAACTTGCTCTGGAACGGAGCTGGGAGGCGGCAGAGCGGCCCATGAAGGGGGGAAACTGGGTTCGCTCCCGCCTAGAGAAGAGGCTGTCAGGCCGGCCGCTTCTTCCTCCTCACGATCGCTACTTTACTACAGGTATTGCTACCTAATGTGTAAAACCACTAGCGCCGAAGGGTATTGCTACCTGTCGGTGAAGCTAGTGGTACCTTTATTAGCAAAGTGTTGCTACTTCACTTTGGGAAAATATTGCTACTTCCCAGGGTGAAAGTATTGCTACTTGACACCAACACTAGCTACAGAACAGTATTGCTACTGCTTGTATGCTAGTGGACAACTGAAATGCTGGGAACAAAGCGCCCAGTGACCAAGTTGTTCACTCGAATTTGTGGACAGTTTAGCTTAGCACCCAGTAGCACAGTTGTCTTACAGGCTTCTGTGAGAAGCGAGAAGAGGTTTTTCAATCACATCTGACGCCATGTCAGCCTATTATATATGGAGGCACTAGCCCCTCCTGACATGGGCGTCACTTAGCCAGCCTGTAAGGGCTGGCGTAATGGTATTTCAGCTTCTGAGGAGGTCACGCAGAAGGTGTTCCCCGTAGTGAGACACAAAACGAAAGCTATGAAAGAAAACTCTCCTGAGTTTCTCTGATACACAGGCTACATAGGGGATGACAATGTTGTTGCATCTGTCTTTCTTATCCTCCCTCGCTGGTGTCTGATCTTCTTTTCTGTGCCTCTTTGCTGACTTTAAGAACGCCCATTTAGGATATCCGCATGTTTTGAGTGCTTCCTTTACATGTGTGTGTTCCTTCTTTTTCCTTCAGGCTTAGAGGGAACATGTTCTGCCCGGTGGTGTAGGGTCCTGATTACTCCAAGTTTGTGTTCCAGAGGGTGATGGGAATCAAAGAGGAGGTACTGGTCCGTGTGTGTGGGCTTCCGGTAAACTTCGATGTTGAGGTTGCCGTTCTCTTCAATGTGCACAGCGCAGTCCAGGAAAGGCAAACAGTCGTCTTTTGTGTCTTCCCTGGTGAACTTGATGTTTTTATCCAAGGCGTTAATGTGCACAGTGATTCCACTTCTTGTGTTTTGATTTTGACTCAGGTGTCGTCCACATATCTGTACCAGTGGCTGGGTACTCTCCCTTTAAAAGAGCCAAGAGCCTTTCTTTCCATTTCTTCCATGTAAAGGTTGGCTACAATAGGTGACACGGGGGAGCCCATGGCACAGCCATGTTTTTGTTTTAATGGACACCTAATAAAAAGTGGTTTCTTTTTTTCAATTAGAGGACTTTGGCTCGTATTGATTGAAGGACTAAAGTAGGTGGATAGGGACAACACACTGAAGGGCAGCTTCAGGACTGAGGACACTGTCATGATGTTGTAGATGTATGAAGACTACAGAACCAGAAACACAGGATTCATTTGCTACATGTTAAGCTAAGTTGCTCAATAACAAATGAACTGCATCCATGAGAGGTTTTACACTGAACAGACTGAATAGCCTGGTTCCTGCAGCAGCATTTAAAAACGTTACCTCACCACCACCATGTTGTTGTTGGAGCTATAACCAGAGGGTGGACTGCATTTTTAGATATAATCAAACATTCACACCTTTGGATGAAATTGGTCCGTGCGAATTGAAATTGTATTAGGTAGATGAGAGAGATGATGAGATAGCCTTTATTTGTCAGTTGCAGGTCTTTTGCCCACAACCGAGATGACAGACCTTGCCGACCGTACATACAATACACAAACATCACATTGGGGAGACAGGTCAGACTAGGTAGCGAGGAAAAAAACATCGAAATGTGTTACACAGAAGGATAATACAGGAATGCACAGATATCAACACACCACAGCACAATAAACACAGACAGCAGCATGGGAAAGAGTTCCAGTGTGTACACCTGATCTGGGACCGCTGCAATCTTCGACTGCGCCTCCAACTGACCCGATAGTCCAAATCAGAGGGGAGGTAAGCGTTGGAGGTGGTGTTGGATCCGGGGTAGGGAGAGTTCAGCTGAGACGGTGTCCTTCGCCCTGCCAGGCTAAGTAAACAGTCTTCCAGCCAACCCAGGTGGCCTTGCATGGAATAGGAAGGAACAGACTCAACACAGTCGTTATCAGGGTGTTTTGTTCAGCTCCGGCCTTGCGGCTGGCGCCAAAGGGGCATCCGCATAAATGATGGTATTTTTACTTTAGTGCGAACAGCTCATATGAATTTCAAAGCAGTTCTACAGTCCAACACTGGTCTCTCAATCTCCCGTTGGAGAACCGCGAGCTTCGCCATACTTGCGTTCTGTGATGTTGTCATTTCTTGTGCTCAAGGAGCCAATTTCTGAGAACTCACAGCAGTGTGCCTCCCCAAGATGTCATCCGATTTGCGCCCAGAGATGTTATTCCGGGCTAGCCCTTCCGAGATGTATCCAGTCTGCAGTCAGAGATCTTATTCTGAGTATTCACAGCAGCCGTAGCCTCTCCAAGATCTTATCCGTGCTGCACTCAATCAGCCCATTTTGAGAAACTCACGCCTCGTCCCATCGTTTCAATCCCAGCGGGCAGCCTTGTGGGGGTTTGAACAGCCGGTTCCGCTTTCTTCATTCTCCGATAAGTCAGGGCCAAGCCAGCTCCGATCAGCCAGAACCCTGTTACCATGGTTCCGAATAGGTAGATATCTTCAGCACTCAGGCTCACCCAAGCCCAAACTTCTCGTTGAGAAAGGGGTGTCAATTGCATTTAGGGACCAGTTGATCAAATCCATAATTCCTCTTTTAGGTTTTAGAGAACAGACTGTGAGAGAATGTTCCAGGGAAAATACAAAAAAAAAACACGAGACAAGGACATAAGCAGGGAAGATAAGGGAGAGGAGAAAAAGTGCCTCCGCCTCCTCCGAGAGCCAAAGAAGAAGTAGGAAAACATAACTGCCAAATTTCAAAAGTCGTGATATTATGGTACTTGATCTTTTGACCTCTACCATGACCTTGTAGTTTACCTTCTTAGTATCAGGAAATCTGTAATGCAAATTAAAGTTACGTGTTTGTAAAGAATATTCTAATATCCCTCATATTTGCTACTTTCTTTCACAGTGTGCCATTAAAAGTTCTGTGAAATGCTTCTAAAATCTCTATTTTGTTCTGTTTGTGAAGTGAAACTGTGAAAGGTGTGAAAGTAAAAGTTGCAGTTTGAGGTTTTTCATGCAGCAGCTTCTTTGTAACTGATGCAATGTGACAACAGACAGAAACTTCCAGCAACCGCTTAGTAACTGGTCAACAAATATGTCATTTTCCATAACAACCAGAAGTTCCAGAGGGTTCACTGACTCTAGGCCTGTGTGACTGAGGCCTTCAATAATTAGATAAAGTCAGTAGTGGACACACACATAGACAGGCGAGTGAGGAGTCCTGCAGATCTACATATCATCATTTAGTGTTTCATAATCAGGCTTCTCTCTGTCTTCGTTTTTTAAACAACGATTTATTGATTTTTTGGAAACAATACAAACAGCAACAAATCAGCACAGCCCAATACAAATGATGAATTTTATTTAAAAGCTCTGGGGTACGCTGCAGTCTATGTACGATTCTGGAATGGCGTTCCTGCAGTTGGTTACAGGAAAACATTTTCTTGGCAGATCTAAAATTTTAGACCATGCTTCTGTACTAAGCTCAATTTCAATGTCGGTTTCCCATCAAACCCTGGCCTTATCGGTGGTTACAAAATTCGGAGACAATAATTTCCCTATAACAAAAAGAGGTACATTTCTTTTTTGTGATTATTTCCTCATTAAATTTAAGGAGAAAGCTTTCAACAGGATTCAAAACAGGTTGACTGGCTGGAAATTTAAGGGACTTTACAAAACGTCTTACTTGCAGAAACCCGAAGAAGTGTTTCAGCTTTATTACTAATCAGAGGCTGTAGTGCACTAGAAAAACCTCTTCTTCCAACGTGGGCAGCAATATTGTGCCAAACCTTAAGTGTAGACATCAAAATAAAATTATTTCTGACACCAAGAGGAAGGTCATCCAGATCAATAGATAAAAGACAAAGAGGCGAAAGAGGGTCACAGCACCAGGTATCTATGGGTGGTTTGCCTTGGTGTAAAAAGGAAGATAACCACCCTGAGGTTATTTGTGAAGCCCAGTAATAATATAGAAGATTAGGAACTCTCTGTCTTCTATGTTTAGACTTTTTCTAAGTTGCTACACAATGAAGAAAGGTCAAAGTGAGACAAGAAGCTTAGAATTTAAAATCAACTACCTAAACAGTGTATGTAGGTGTAAATTGTAAGAAACTGAATAACCTGGAAACAGTCGCGGCCAGCAAAACAGTCGGCTATTTTTAATCCTCATCTTTGGATTCGGCACATAAAAAAGCCACAAGAAATAACTGAACTCAGAGCTGTGGTGTGAAAGACAGCCTGTTTCAGCAAGTCTGTCTGTACAAGCGTCCACACCTCTAATTTTATATCATACTAAAGTTATTGAGTTATAAAGAAAAATCAAACATTTGTTTTAAAGGGAGAAATTAGCTATAAACAACAACACAGCCAAACACATGCACAAATGTTCGTTGTGAGTAGAGGGATGATAGAGGGATTATATGGGCACTATTAGTTTTTGGCATATTTATGTTAGCTGCTTTTCTCAGGCCTGAGCTTGTTAACCAGTAAATCATATGACAACCTATTTTGACACTTACGATACAACAGTTACACCAGCCACATGTAGTTTAGCAAATGATTATACTTCATTCGATTCCTGTTAAACGATGTTTATGTTTGCATGATTAAATTTTGCTCCAGCAGTGGGTTTGAGGGAAATAAAGAGATGTGTCTTAGTTATTTTGTGGTTGCTGTAGCTCAGGAGGAAGAGCAGGTCACCTACTGATCAGAAGGCCCTGGCTTCTCCACTCTGCATGCCAAGTATCCTTGGGCAAGATACTAACCTCAAGTTGCTTTCTGATGCATCCATCAGAGTTTGCATGTAGTTAGAAAACACTAAGTGTAGAGAAAGTGAATGTGGCATGTTGTATAGAGCACTTTGAGTACTCTGGGAGAGTAGAGAAGCGCTATAGAAGAATCAGTCCATTTATCAATGTCAGCAGAAGGTGACATTATTAGAAAAACAATAAGCATTTTTATATATCTGTCACACAGTTTGGCTTCTTTGTTGCCAACCTTAGCAACACTGATGGTAGAAACAAAGTTCGTCACTGTCCTCTTGGTTACGAATGAGAGAAGATACCTCTGTCATTACAGGAAGGTCCCTGAAGGCAGGAGGCACTGTGGCTTTGCTGGAGATCATGGATATGACAATAAGATCAACAGCATGCAGGTATCTGTTTACAAGATTCCCTTTGTATTCACAATACCAGCTCAGCTTTCTAAAACATCAGCTAGGAACAGCGTACACGCACTGTGCACACGGTTACACACTGAAACCGGTATTAACCTCCTAGGACCTGGCGTCCACATATGTGGACATCACATTTTGGGTTATTTAGACCAAAATACTAAATTTTGCTCTACAAGGGCCTGATACTCACTTACGAGGACATTATACTGCCACTGTTATACCAAAATTTTAAACGAATATCCTCATATGTGGATCTCATTTTTATTAGAAACAAAAATCAGGTAAAAAAAAAAATCTGGTAATTCTTTGTTTTTACATTGATCAGGTCCCAATCAGCCCAAATATCAAAGAGAAATTAAAAATGTATGCCGTGGAAGAGTTCGGGTCTCAGGAGGTTAAAGCTCAGACTGTCTAAACATTCAATTTCAACATTTATAAATATTGTTATAAGGTAAAGACCCTCCAATAATACAGAGAAAATGACCCCCTATGAGCAAGTTGTTGCTTAGGCAACAGTGGGAAGAAAAAACGCCCCTTTAACAGGATAAAACCTCCAGCAGAACCGGGGGGGTGCAGACACGTGCCGTACTGGTCAGGGATGAGGGGAGGAAGACAGGAGAAAGACTTCCTGTGGAAGAGAGCCGCAGTGTGTAAACACAAAGTGAGTGAAGAAGAAATGCTCAATGCATCATGGGAACCCCCCAACAGCACAGGCCTAATGCAGTGTAAATAAGTGAGGATTGAGGGGCACCTGATCCAACCCTAACTACAACTAACTGCTAATTAACCTAATTACCAACAACTGAGAAGGTGTCTGAATCCAAGCTGGAAGCAAACAAACAAAAAGACAGTATGTGCACATTTCATAAACATTACAGGAACTTTAATCGTCTTCTTAAATACATGAAATGTAAGAAGGAATAATAATAAGTAGAAGACAGGGAACTAATTTATAAAAAACAATTAAATATTCTTGAGATTTCTGAGGAAAAAGCCCAGAGATTCTTCCCACAATATAAGGCAACTGTCTTTATTTATGTAATGAAATGTATGCAAATGTAGAATAGCCTTTTTTTAAACTCTTGTTAAAAACTTCAGATATATCAAACATTTTCTTGCATTTGTTGTAACAAACTAACCCGTGTGATGAACTTTTGCTTCCAGACTATTTTCGTTGGCTATGGGCCCACGTTTAAGTTCAAGACTGAAGTTCCAGCCTTTGAAAACATCGAGCTTTATAACGTAATGTGTGGTGAGGAGTCCCTTTTTTTCCATCTGCATTTCTGTGTTCAGGTGTCTGGGTGTGTTTTGATATCTGATATTTTTCCACAATAAGAATGCGTTAGCTGATGTTTACGTGTGTGTGACGTCTTTAGTCTGATTTCAGTCACATTTGTCCCATTCTTAGATCTTCTAGGTTTGAAACCGGCCCCT
Organism: Rhamphochromis sp. 'chilingali'; assembly: GCF_963969265.1. Lineage (NCBI taxonomy): Eukaryota > Metazoa > Chordata > Actinopteri > Cichliformes > Cichlidae > Rhamphochromis > Rhamphochromis sp. 'chilingali'. The sequence goes on from NC_137938.1 coordinate 3,084,720, forward strand.
AATAATGGAACTCACGGCAGTCTGAACCACCTGCTAAGAACCCCCCCGTACAGACCCACCATGGCAGAGGAGGTCTCCAGACCAACAGCGTCTGGTGTTGTACCTGCAGGAACAGACAGCTTGGGGTGCAGCTGCGATGAAAAGGTCAGCCACGATGACTCAGAGGCAGACCTGAGCCCAACTTCCTGTCAGTCCCTGAAGGGAATTCTGTTCTTCTATTTTTCTAAACCTCTTCTAGTCTATTTTTTTGTCTTTTTTTTAAATTTCTCAACTCAATCATATGTTCAGCACATGCAGCAACATTCTTGGCTGTACATCCATATTGTCACACTTGGCAAAATTCCTCCCATCTTCTGCTGCTCAATTTGTATGAATTGCAGTCTCAATTTCTGAGACTCACAGGAGTAGCACCCCACAGTCTGGGCTTTCTCCTCTGTCATCAGCACACCATGTTCACTGACAGAACTCATACTAACTGGATATTTTCTCCTTTTTTGGGCCAAACTCTAAAGATGGTTGTCCAGGAAAATCCCATGAGATCAGCAGTTTTTGAAGTGACCTCAGCGCCTCTTTTTCAAACTCCCTCTTCTTCACTTTTGGCCTAAAAGAGTTGACTCTAAAATTGTTTCCATAGGCCAAATTAGCCCCTTACAAAGTATGACTAACCTGCATGTATGACTGGCCAGATGCCAAACATTCGCTTGACTTTTAAATCCCACAAAAGGATCCATCTGGTCAGCTTATTTACTTAATTAAATTTTTTTTATAAGGTGCCATATGACAGCAGCAGTCCCCAAGGTGCTTTATATTTTAGGCTAAAAACCCTACTATAATACAGAGAAGCCCCACACAACCAGAAGACTCCCTATGAGCAAGCTCTTTGGCGACAGTAGGAAGGAAAAACTCCCTTTTAACAGGAAGAAACCTCCAGCAGAACCAGGCTCAGGGAGGGGCGGGGCCATCTGCTGCGACCGGTTGGGGGTGAGAGGAGGGAGACAGCACAGAAGATACACCATGAAAGAGAGATCAGCATTAAACGTGTGCTGTATAAACACACACACAGAGAAAAGAACAGCAAACATCCAGAACAAGGTGCTGTGAGAGATTACAGAGAGCCTGAAAGGGCCCTGACATCATGGAAGTGAGCCTGCGATGTCACGAGACACCAGACTGAATCCAGAGAAGAACAAGTTCTTTAGGGTTCTGAACCATCCTCCTGACAGGTACCCTGAAACACTAGACTTTATTTCCCGTGCTAATAACAGGATCATCACTTGAAACTAAATGCAGCCAGCATTTAGAGTGGGATGACAAATATAAATTCTGTGTTCACACAGACACTGTCCACACTGCAATATATCCACAGCAACATAACAAAGACCCTAAGAGGTCGACCTGGGCCGGAACAAACCGGACCCACTGAGGCCACGAGCCGCAGGAGGCAAGGAGTAGCTTTTGACTGCCCAAGGTCAACCAGGAAATATCAGGACACCAGAGTTCAGGCATATTTAGTAATACGGCTTTGTCCTCCATGTACAAACATGAAATCTAGAGGAAGGAAGAGCAGCAACAAGAGCTGCTCACAGAAGAAAGCAGGCATCGGTGCCCAGAGATACGAAGCTCATGAAATTGAATAAAGCGTGAAAGGAGGTGCAGGGATGCAGAGAGGCTGCAAGAACATGGTAACTGTAGGCTGAAGCGCTCAGCTGAGACATCAGCGTGTCTTTGTGTCTGATTGTTTTATGAGTTCTTTAAGGAATGCAAGAAAGTTTTTATCAAGTATGTATTCAAGTCAGTAACACTTTTTTGGCCCATCGGAGGTGTCAGCACAGATGCTCTTTATACGAAACATATTAGAACTACGAGGACAAGAACTACAACCCTTTAACATTGAAGGTGACGTAGAGCCCAGTTTATCTGTACTGGTGCGGTGAAACTTTCTGTTAGTGCACAGAAGTTGACCAACATATTTCACTCACTGGCCCCACGTCCTTATTTGAGGTTTGACACCGTTTTAGTAGATAAAGCTGAATGGCTTGGACATGAGCTGTGGTTTGGGGAAGACCTCGAAGGGGACTGGTGGCAGCTCCCGGGCCTGGCAGATCCTCATGGACTACAACAGAAATGAAGAAGTTAAAGAATTAAAAAGGGGAGGGAGGGTGGGGCACATAAACGAGAGCGAACAGCTTGTGGAGCTGGGGGAACATGTGTAGATGAGGACCAGAAGGAGGCGTGTTTGGAGGCGTGGTCCAGCTCCTGAAATTCAGATACTTTATCTCCAGTTAATCCCTGAGATTTGGTAACACCCCCCCCCCCCCCCCCCCCCCCATAAAAACAAAAAAGAAATTGTATGGTAATTACTTTTGTAGATAGTGAAAACATTTTATTGTTTATCTGTCGCAGCAGATGGCCCCGCCCCTCCCTGAGCCTGGTTCTGCCGGAGGTTTCTTCCTGTTAAAAGGGAGTTTTTCCTTCCCACTGTCGCCAAAGTGCTGCTCATAGGGGGTCATATGATTGGTGGGTTTTTCTCTGTATCTATGAAGCGCCTTGAGGCGACTTATGTTGTGATTTGGCGCTATATAAATAAAATTGAATTGAATTGTTGGTTTCTGGCCCTCGGACCTTATTTGTAACACCCTTAAAGTTCCCTGGCTACTCTACCCTGACCCAAGCTTGTTTTTTGACAATAAAATAAGAAATTAATTTTTGTGTTGGTTTGTTTTTGATCCCAATTGCAACAAAATCACACATTTGGACATTATACGATCAGTGGTGTGGGCTGGGGCACTTAGTGTTGACGTCGTCCTCAGATTAAAACTCCTCAGTCATCGTGCAAACGGAGAGTAAGAAATCAGCTGTAGCATAAACCTGGTATGAAAAGTAAGACCCCAGATCCATGTTTCCTTGCCTGTACCCAGCAGGATTTATTAACCATAACTGGGGTCAGCTGCTCGTCTTGTTGTGCAGAGCAGTGTGTGTGATTGGTCAGATGTGCTATCAGCTGATCTATACCATAGCAGATGACTGAAGGGCTTTTTGTTGCAGAAGTTTTGCTTTTTTGCAGTTTAACTTCATTTTACACAGTGTAAAAAGATTCATCTGCATGGGTCTGTCATTCAGGAGGATTTGATTGTTTGTGCCTTTTTTACTTGTAAAAAAAAAGTTTCTTAATGTGCAATTGCTGTTTTCTTTTAAGCCTAAATAACCTTGATGCTTCTTTGCTTTCTGCTGCAGAGCTGGGGTCGGTTCACCTCGTCAAAATCAATAGTTTATTGACAATTTTAGAGTTTAACAGCCTTCTTAGTGCAGATATTGTGTGTGTAGTTGCTGTATTGAGGTGAATTAGACCCAGCTCTGCCCTGCACTGTCTCACTTTATGCTGTCTTTGTGATTCCCATGTAGATCTCTGGCAAGAGATTGTTTCAATCTCCGATCTTTTTGCAGTTGCGTGTAAAAAGTAGGGGCCAGAGAAGTTTGAAAGTGACCCTTGTACGAGGCTATAACCTGGAGTCACTCTGGCTCTGTCTCTTACAGAACAAAGTGGAGGAGCTAAACCAGCGACTGAGGCAAGCTATGGATGGTCAGTCTTTAACGCTCCTACTGAAAATGTCATTAATAAGTGACTTTTCCTTTCAGTCCCAGCAGATAAAACTAAGCGTAGTTGCAGTGAAAGTTTGGATTTGTAGCTCGTCTTGTTTTATTTGAAATTTCTTCATCATTCTGTCATGAACGCTCAGTCGTCGTTTTAATGCATCGATCTGTAAATGTCTTTTGCTACATTCCTGCTTGTCTGCGCTCTTCCTCTCATAGACAGCAGGAACCTGCCGTTCGGTCGGCCTGCTGTCCTCTTCCGTACCAAATACTGCATCCTGCACCACAGCGACTACATCAGTGGCTACAGTGAAACTCTGTCCATGCCCGTCTGGACATCGTACACTGCCAGCAGACAGGTACTGCTCTCTCCGTCCTCTCTGTCTTTCAGTTGTTGGAAGTACAAGTGCTTAGGTGTAGTTAACTGTTTAGCAGATATTTGATGTTTCAGAATTTTTTCTATAAGTTCATCTCCTGCTTCCAGCACCATTGCTACTATTGGGGAAACCTCTTCTGAGTGCCGTCATGTCACTGATTTCACAACAGGCTTTAGTTTAGGGGGGCTGTAGCTTAGGAGGTAGAGCTGCTCATCTACTGATCAGGATGCTGGTGGTTCAATCCTTTGCTGCTCCAGTCTTCATGCCAACACACTAACCCAGGAAGCTCTCTGATGCATCCGTCGGACTGTGAACGTTAGATGGAAAGCACTGCTTGTGTGAATGGATGCAAGTTGTATAGAGCAGAGTAGAGGCAGTGCATTTAACATTCAGACAGAGAAAACACCAACTCCTGTGTGAGATCTTAATCTCCGATTACCATGCTGATGATTTAGTGGTTACTGGTCTCCAGCTACGATCCAGACACCAAACAGCAATCTTTATGCCTGAAAGGCTGCCTTCAGAACAAAACAGCTTGTACTAACAGCATTTTGTCAAAAACTGGATGACATTCATTCTTGGTGACTTTCACCAATATTTCTCATGAGTCTGGTTGTGCACCTGGATCAAAGACATTTGGAAAATTTGCATCTTTTGCTGCTTCTGGTTTCACTGTGAGCCAACGTTGTTGTAATAATGTGATAAAAGGCTGAAATAATAACGGCTGTCGTTCTTATTTTGTCAGTTTCAAGGCTTCTTACTCGCCCTGAGTTTGTTTAAAGTTAGCTTCTTAGTTCGAAGACAGCTTAAAAATCCATGAAAAGATTTTGTTTTATTTCCATTAATTTCCATTTTCACTCATCTAACTACAACTGTTGTTCACTTGACAACTCTTTGACAGACAGCCGGGTCTCACACAGCCACGTTTTGCAGGATACAGTCAATCCTTTGTTACACACCGGTTGTCCTCACATTCAGCCCCGAGCTCCATCACTGCAGTTATATTAAGTATCTTTAAACAGCGAAGGATGCTATGAACCTCCTGCACAGCAGGAAACGTGCAGGTGCTGGACAGTGTCACCTGTCTCACCTGAATGCCTGCTGACTGTATCTTTTCTGTGCCATTTTTCTTTCTCTGGTCTTTGAAACAAATCCACGATATGTTTAACAGAACTTTGTATTCTGCTGGTCTTCCAGGTAGAAGTGTCTCCTCTGCCTGAAGCTCTGTCCAACTGTGTGAGACCTGATTCCAGAGTCCCTCCAGCTTACAGCCAATCATGTACCAACTACAGAGCAGATAAACACATCACGTACGCCTTTCTGTACCCACCACGTAAGTGAGCCCCCGCAGCAGAGTTAACACAGCATGTCTGGTGAAGGTTTTACTGGATTCGTATTCCTACAATAATACTACAATCATATTATTATTCTTTTTTCCCACACTTGATCGTATTCCATGACTTTATTTACCACATTAATCCTGTTTTTGTCCTTGCTGACAGAACTGTCGTCAAATCTAGACAAAAAATCCGATGCTGTCCTCATCACCAACACTGTTCCCATGTATCCTGCATTCAAGAGTAAGTCTTTACCTCAGCTTTAGTGAACTCTGTTTTATGCTTTTAGTCCACCACCATCATCTCTCTCCCTCTCTCAGAGATATGGGGTTATTTCCAGAGAGTGCTGGTGAAGAAATACGCCACTGAGAGAAATGGAGTGAATGTACTGACTGGACCCATATTTGACTACAACTATGACGGTGTCAGAGACTCAGCTGAGAAGATACGAGAGTAGGCACACTTAATATTTCCACGTTTCTGTTAAACCTCCTTACTCCATGTATATTTTTAACTGTGGACAGTGCTAATGTTCGGAAAGTGTGTGGAATAGCTTCCTGACCTTGATCTTCTCTTGCAGGTATATAAGTGGTACAATCCCAATCCCCACTCACTACTTTGTGGTCCTGACCAGCTGCTTAGACTTCACACAAGCTACAGACTCGTGTAACGGACCGCTCAACAGCGCCACCTTCATCCTGCCGCACAGACCCACCAATGATGAGAGCTGCAACGTACGGATGGTCACGTTTACGTTTTCCTTCTGCTCTTTTCCTTTTCCTCATCCACAGCAGAGCAATCTTGCTAACATAACATGAAAAATGTTTCCCGCACCAAACAAATAAATTAAAAAAAACCACACAGCTGAGCTGCAGCCACACCAGGTTGCTCCTAAAGCTGCTTTTGCATAAAGAAACAGCACTGATAAATACATACTCAGCTTCAGTCCAACAGGGGAATTGGAACGCTCTAATGCGTGGGTGTTCTTGCAAACACACTTCCTGCACTTATATTCTTATTTTTTACAGACAGTCTTTCAGGAAATCCGTCCATCAGACCGCAAAGAGGCTGTACAGTTAGTCCTCCAGTATTGCACAGCACAGCAATAAGTGCTATTACCAATAAGCTTTGCTGTGTCTCCAAGGACAGTGTCAAGAGCATGGAGGATATTCCAGGAGACAGAAAGTTATTCTAGGAGAGCTGAACAGAGCTGTAGAGGGTCCTTAACACATCTCCATATTTGGAGGGCTAGAGGGTGGAGTATCAGCCAGCAAGTTTAGGAAGAAGTATTCAATCAATCAATCAATCAATCAATCAATCAAAGCTTTATTCGCCACGTGCAGGTTGCCCTGTAGTGAAATGGGACCCTCCCCCCAGGAGGCAACAAGCATCTAAGGCGTTTGGGAAGGGAGGGGGATGCATAGAATGGGAAGAACAAATTCAAATCAAATTCAAATTTTATTTGTCACACACAACCATACACAGTATGACATGGGGGTGAAATGCTTGTAGCTGTACAATGCCCGACCATTAAATGACAGAGGAAAAGTTTTACAATATTTGCAATTTACAGTTTACTACAGAATTTACAAATTAACTTAGGAATTTACAGTAAAGAATGTGCAAATAGCAGAAGAGATTATAAAGATTATAAATTATAGGAATTATAGGATTATAGGAAATGTGTGGTGGTGCGTGTGGTGATGTGTGGGAGAGTCCAGTCCTACACCTGGTTCAGGCCCCGAATAGCCTGGGGGAAGAAGCTCCTCCTCATTCTCTCTGTTTTGGCCTTGAGGGAGCGGAAGCGCTTCCCAGACCTCAACAGTGAGAAGAGTCCATTGTTGGGATGGGAGAGGTCCATCATAATCTTCCTAGCTTTGGACTTGCACCGCTTGGTGTAGATGGACAGCAGGTCAGGGAGCTCTGATTGAATGATGCGTTCTGCCGAGCGCACCACCCTTTGCAGATCTCGTCTATCCTGCTTGGTGCTGTTCCCAAACCAGGTGCAGATGTTTGACGTCAGGACGCTCTCGATGGTGCAGGAGTAGAAGTTCTTGAGCACCTTCAGTGGCAGATGGAAGTCTCTAAGTCTTCTGAGGAAGAAGAGACGCTGACGGGCTTTCTTAACCAGGGTGTCGATGTGGCAGGACCATGACAGGTCCTGAGTGATGTGGACACCCAGGTATCGGAAACTGTCCACTCTCTCCACTGGCGTGCCACTGATGATGAGGGGTTTGTAATTCCTCGCCTGCTTTGTAGTGAAGTCCACGATCAGCTCCTTAGTCTTGCTGATGTTTAGGAGGAGGTTATTCTCCTGGCACCAGGTCTCCAGGTTCCTAATCTCCTCCAGGTAGGCCGTCTCGATGTTGTCGGAGATCAGGCCCACAACAGCAGTGTCGTCAGCAAACTTGACGATGGAGGTGGTGTCGGATGTGGCTACACAGTCATAAGTGTACAGTGAGTACAGCAGGGGGCTTCAAACACAGCCCTGAGGCACTCCAGTGCTGAGTGAGATGGAGGGGGAGACTTGTTTTCCCACCCTCACTGATTGGGGTCTGTCTGTGAGGAAGTTGAGGATCCACTGACACAGTGATGAGCTGAGTCCAAGATCCGTCAACTTGGTGAAAAGCTTAGAGGGAATTATTGTGTTGAATACTGAACTGTAGTCCACGAACAGCATCCTAACATAATTCCCTAACAGTCTAAACACAGTCGTTATCAGGGTGTTGTTGTTCAGCTCCAGCCTTGAGACCGCAGCTGGTGCCACAGGGGTATCCCCATGAAGTGATGGTGGTTTTTCCTTTAGTGCGAACAACTCATATCAATTTCAAAGCAGTTCTACAGTCCGACACTGGTCTCTCAAACTCCCGTTGGAGAGCCGCGAGCTTCTCCATGATGTGATCAATTTGCGCTCAGAGATCTTATTCTGAGTATTCACAGCAGCCGTCAGCCTCTCCAAGATCTTATCCATGCTGCACTCAATGAGCCCATTTTGAGAAACTCACGCCTCGTCCCATCGTTCCAATCCCAGCGGGCAGCCTTGTGGGGGTTTGAACAGCCGGTTCCGCTCTCTTAATTCTCCGATAAGCCAGGGCCAAGCCAGCTCCGATCAGCAAAAACCCTGTTACCATGGTTCCGAATAGGTAGATATCTTCAGCACTCAGGCTCACCCGAGCCCAAACTTCTCGTTGAGAAAAGGGTGTCAATTGCATTCAGAGACCAGTTGATCAAATCCATAATTCCTCTTTTAGGTTTAGAAACAGACTGTGAGAGAGTGTTCCAGGGAAAAGTAAAAACACAAGACAAGGACATAAGAAGCCAAGCAAGGAAGATAAGGGAGAGGAGAGGAGAAAAAGTGCGGCTGCCTTCGCCGAGAGTTCAAACTAGTAAAATACTATAATTTTACCTTTCAAAACTGGAGCACCTCCTGCCCTGTGGTAGCTGGGATAGGCAAGATGGCATTGTGTCATTTTTTAATATTCCAAAATGAAGGTAAAAGGTTCAAAACGACACAAAAGTGCACACCGATACTGCTGAGCTGTGCAGCGATCTCGATGCAGTGACCACAAGCATGTGACTGTGAAGGATTGGTGGTTCGTTTGACGGCCCACCAACGTCACAGCTGATTAACTCCACATCTGTGAGGTTTAGAGCATTAGCTGGAGGGACAATAAATCAAAGACATTGTCCAAAAACTGAATGAAAAGCTGCGCTAATCACATGTCTTTGAAAGGAGATAATAACAGTTACTGAGCTTTAACTGTTCTCCCGGGACCCCAAACTACGCTCACGTTCTTGTGAATAAGAAACTTTGTATGTGCAAAGTCTTAAGATCAACTGAAGACAGCCTTTCAAAACATGAACCAAAGAAACATTTTCGATCTGATGTCCATTAATAAGAGGTGACTGCTGCTAACGCTGCTCGTCCTTACTGCCTCCACAGAGCTCAGAGGAGGAGTCTCGTTGGGTGGAGAGCCTGATGAAGATGCACACAGCTCGGGTCAGAGACGTGGAGCTCCTGACAGGCCTGGACCTGTACCGCAGGACCAGCCGCAGCTACGCTGAAATCCTCTCGCTCAAGACCTACATGCACACCTACGAGAGCGAGATCTGAGTTCTGCTAATGTTCCTGATGTTATCTTCTGCCGTGGTGGATCCATGTGGTACCAGGAGGAGCTGCAGTCATCTCACCCCACCAGCTGCTCTGCAGCATCTATGCTGTGGCCCTTTCACTGACTCCTTCATGTGCTTTCATCTCAGTAACTGTTATTTTGCATACATTTTGAACACCACTCAGCTAAGAGGCCACTCGAGTTTAATATTTAGCTTTTCAAAAGGCAGAGATCGATATCCATTCGCAGAAATGCTGCTGCACAATGACACTCATTTCATCCAACCATGACTGTACCCACCTATGTGTCAGAGGCTGTGACTGGAAATGAGTCACAGCATCACTAAATATGTCTCGAGATACTCGAGTAGAGTTACACCATAACAAACAGATCGGTGTAGAGACAGATTCTGACCAATCAGATAAAAGCTTTTATTTTTCTTTGAATATAAGTAAGATGTTCTCCTATGTGTGTGTGGCTGTATGACATGCCAAGAGAAACACAAACTTTCTCACTTCCCTTCATCTTTAAGCAACCACTATTTTTGGATACACTCAATGAAATCAGTTTTCAAAAGTCTATAAAAGGCCATTGTGGATTTGGTTACATTGGTTACGTCCTCACGTTTGTGTATTGTCAGGTACACAATGATCTACATGTTGCACCAGTGCACAATCAGATCAGTTGTTTAAGTGTTTCACCAGCCTGGAGGCTGTTAGGAGGCTAAATAAAGAAATTATGTTTTTGCACGTGGAGGTGCCTGAAACAGCACGGTGTCAAGAATCCACGATTCTTTTTCATTCCATATTCTGGACATTGTAACTTCAACATGGCTGACATTCATCAATAAGACCTGTTGTCACATCATTAAGAAACCTGCTGTAAGTCAGGTTCTCAGAGCACTGCGTTTCTCTTGACATCATGATGTTTTTCATGGTTATGAAGAAACAAAGGAGGTTTGTATTTTCACTGTTTCCTCTCTTCCTCGTTGATCTCCTTGGTCAGAGTGTGGGCAGTTTTCCTGTGAATGCACAAGCATTAAAGCAAGAAAGTTTATTTGCCGTGGAATTTCATCTTCTGTCCAATTCAGTCAACTTTCCAAGTCAAGTGAAAATGAATTCAAATGGAAAGCGAAGTGACCGTGAGGCTGTGGGATTACACTAGGCCCATCCATAAACGCTTTTACAAATCTGGGACTGCAGATGTAGAGAGCTAGAATCCACGTTACAGAGAAGCGACGTTTGAATGATGTCAAGGAAAAGCGCCTTGCACCACAGAGCCCCAGAGAAATCAGCAGTAAGGACTGTAAAACCAAAGCTGTCTTGTGTACGATGCATTCAGCTCTTCCTCGACATGATGAGTGCTTTAAAAATGTCTTTGGTGTGTCACAGGGAGTGACACTGGTGTTTGTGTGTGATTGTGAAGGTAAATTCCAGATTTTTCTTTGTATTTTTGATTGCCAAATATGTGGGTTTCATTGTGAATTGTCCAATAACAGTGTTGATGATGATTTATTGTTTTTGGAAAAAAAACACACACCACCTGTGAGACCGACTTATTTAAACTTTATGGAGATTTGTCAATAAACAAGTGTTTTTACTAAAAGAGCTGTGCTGTCTGCTGGGGTGCTGTCAACAAGAGGAAATCCCTGTTGTGTGTCTGCGACTCAGTGTTTTGTCTTTTTGGTTCAAGTTTTATTCAGTGAGGTATGGTTTCCTGTTTATGTTACGTTTATGGTTGCTGTTCTGTTTCTGTGCCTCTGTGTTCTTGGGAAGGGTCATTGTCTTTAGCTTACGTGTCTTGAGTTCAGCTCTGTGTTTCCTGGTTTACCTTGATAGTCCTGGTCCTTTGTCAGTATAGTCTGCTTTACTTCCTGCGTCCTGTCACATTTATCCCAGCTGTGTCTCCCTCCTGTTGTGCATTTCCACTCCTTACCTGGTGTGTATTTATTGCTTGCGTTGTCCTTGGCTCTTTGTCGGTCTGTCTGTGTGTCGTCCCTCGTGTAACCGCTGCTCTCCGTCCCCTCGCGTTTCCAGGTGTTTCAGGTTTTGGCTCATTTTCTGTGTTCCACCTGTTGGTTGTTTTGTTCTGCCGTCAATAAAGGCTGACTTTCTGTTAGTGATGGCCAAACAACGCTTTCTGAAGCGTTGAAGCTCGTGTTGAAAAACGGTTCATTACTCAAAGCTTTTCAACACAGTCCTCTCTGGTGACATCTGGTGGCCAAACATATGACGAGCAGCTTGAATCTACAAAATAAAATGAACTGCTTCATTATGATTGGCCACTCTACAGAGTGGAGTTCACAGTTCTGTCTGATATTGGGCCGCCGTTGTGCTGCTTTGAGCATGTATTCTTTGGGGGGTGAAAAACTTGCCATGTTTATTTGTTTAATAAATAATTTTGATCAATAAACATTCCTTGTTTAAACATGTGCCATGGTGTGGTCTTTCTTTGCTCGTGACTCCTCGGCGTTTGTAAATGCAATAGATTAAAAATACATATAATAATGTACAAAACATTATGCGGTATGCTGTGACGTCCTGACTCCGTGTACTTATGCAATCAATCGCTGGACAGTTATGTTTATAAATCACATTAAATTAGGCCAGTTTTCTTATACGCATTTTTGACCCGGGGGTAGAACTGATCATGAACTTGTAAAGTAAAAGTGATGCATTTAAAGTCAACCTGTTTGGTTTTTATTTAAGAAGAGAATTTGTTCCACTGTGCGACGGTCGAGTCTGTTTCTTTTCGTGGAGATAATTTCTCCTGCCTTAGAGGAAATCCTCTCACATGGAGCAGAAGACGCTGGCGTGCACAGACCATCAGCTGGGTGAGTCCTCCTGAAAACCCACCTCTTTACCCTGGCCTTTGACACCACGAGAGATGTTGGTTTTTAGTTTGATTTTTGTTGTTTTTAGTTGATTCTATGCAGTTTTATCTCGTTTTAATATAGGGCTGTTTTAATTTTTTATGTATTATGTGTTTTATTTAGTTTTGCTGTTTTCTGTTATTCTGTTGCTTTTAACTTATTTTCTGTACAGCGCTTTGGTCCTGTCCTGGCTATTTTAAAGTGCTTCTGAAGCAGTGTGTTGTTATTTGTGACACGCACCGGAGCGTCAGCTTCAAGCGAGCCACCACTTCTTTCTGTTTGCCTCCATTTGGGTCCACTCCTCACTCTCTCCGCACGAGTCGCCTTTGCAAATCGTGACATTATGGTCTTCTCAGGCTGTGTAGGATGAGAACAAAAGTTACAATACGAGATCAGCACGTAGCTCTGTAATACTAAAAATATATATTGTTATACTGCAATTTGCAGGACCTAATTAAGGGCCATCTTTCGTCAATAGACCACACACAGTTTGGAAAATTCCAGTGTTTAAGAATTTGGCAGCATCCCTCTTCCGGTCTTCTTTGGTAGCGATGGACATAATCTTAGTCAACAGAGAATCTCAAATGGCCCATGCTACATTTGCGACTATGTTTCTGATGGAGACCTTGTAGCCAGGCTCACTGTTGTCTGAATCGTTTCACACGCTATTGTTTCAGGTACAATAACCATCAGAAGAGTTCTCAAGGTACAGCCCAATTTCCTGAGTCCTGGAGTGTTTGAGCCTAGACCCTCACCTGTTTATTTAAGAAAAATAAGCAAAGCGATGACAATATGTGGTTGTATTTTTCTAGAATGACTCGAAGACCTTCTGGGGGAGGACGGCAACGCCTGTTCACACAACGGCAGGAACTTGCTGTTGAGGACATAGTGAGGGCAGACAATGCTATCCGTCTCCACCAGCTACGAAAGAAAATACTTGCAGACAGGCGAGTGTTCAACAACATAAACCATGTGAGCATCACCACCATCAGACGCATCTTGGGTAAACACAGCATCACCATGAAGCAGCTCTACAGAGTCCCATTTGAGAGGAACAGTGACAGGATCAAAGGACTTCGAGCTGAATATGTACGGGTACGTGTAACTGTCCTTTACATGTACAATACAGTATTGGTGAAATCCAGTAGCAGCTGAATATGTACCATATCAGTACCACATGGATCCATTCTGAGAGCTACACAGTGTGATGGGGTGAGGGTGCTGTATGTGTAGCACTGTAGTGCAGTAATATGTTCTCTTTTTTTTACAGAGACTCTTGGCCATGGATGGAGCTGCACAGCCTCATGAATACATTTTCATTGATGAAGCTGGATTTGACCTGAGCAAAACAAGATGACGGGGTCGTAATGTAATTGGCCAAAGGGCAATTGGGGCAGTGCGGGGGAAATATCACATTGTGTGCCGCCATAAGCGTTCGAGGGCTTCTGCATCATCATGCAATACTAGGTCCATACAATAGCCAACACATACTCACATTTCTAGATGCTCTCCATGATATAGTTGTACAGAACAGACCAGATCAGCCCAGGTTTGTAGTGATATGGGATCATGTCAGTTTCCATCGGGCTGCTCTGGTCCAGGCCTGGTTCTCCAACCCCAACCAACTTGAAGTGGTATACTTGCCCCCTTACTCACCATTTTTAAACCCTATAGAGGAATTTTTTTTGGCTTGGAGATGGCGTGTATATGACCGCCAACCACATGCCCGCATGCCTCTTCTGCAGGCAATGGAACAGGCCTGCGGCGACATTCAGGTGACAGCAATCCATGGATGGTTTCGACATGCAAGAGGATATTTTCCCCGGTGCCTAGCAGGAGAAGACACTGCTTGCGATGTCGATGAGGTCCTGTGGCCAGACCCCAAAAGACGGCGGGATCCATGAGCCCACGTATGCACAATTGTCATGATTTTTTGTGTTTACAGTATGGTGTTTTTTCTATTACTGTATTGTGGTTTTTTTTTTTTTTTGCTTTATCTGAATTCATGGTACTGCAATGTACAATATTGAGTCCTATTGGCTTTTTTGGTTGTTTGAAAATGTGTCTCCTGAAAATATGCCTTCTGAATAAACAATGAACATCAAAGACTGCAGTGTTTTATATAAAGTAGACTAGTGTGTTCCCCCTGATCTGTAAGTGTTTGCATATGATGCAAGTATGTGTCACTTTGTCAACAGAGTTACATTTTGACAAAGGAATGTTAGGTTTTGACAGCAGAGTTTAGGTTTTGAGAGTAGAGTTTCAATTTGGCACAGATGTGAATGGTATATTTCCCAGTGTTGTGTCATGTTTACTTGTGTTTGGAGTTTTGGCACAATGAGCGAAGTTTTGCAAAATGTGTTCAAGCAACGGGCAAAAACTGTAACTGCAATATTATAACGTTGCAAGCAATCACAAACTATATTCTCTTTAACTCTGATGTATATTAAGGAATCCATCCTCAACAGTTTCTCTTTGACACCCACACATAAATCAAACAATCACGTTATCCTCTTCTGTTCTCTGGTCACGCCTCTGAGCTGAGGACATGTGGATGACAGTGTCAGTGAGTATAGGAAGAAGAAAATAAAGTTGATGTAACTGAAGTGCTGAAAAATGAAACGAGTGTAAGCTGATGAGTTAGAAGTGGGTGCAGTGGGTGGTTATGAAGTGGAGGAGGAAGACAGGAAAACAGCAGAACCTGGTTTCATGACTTTCAAGAAAGTGACTTTTTTGTAGGGCTGTCAAGGTTAACGAGTTAATGCGTCATCACGATTAACTTGTGTTGTCCTTGGGACATTTTTGTCCCCAAAAGAAATCCTATCAAAAATGTGTTTTTTATTCATCAAATGATCTGAAAATAACAGAAGTTATTCACTACTATGCTGTGCACAATTGGAGTTTTAAGTAATTTGATTTATTTATGGGTTTTTTATTGGATTTTATGACATCTCTTGTCCCCGGGGACAAAAACGTCCACAAAGTACAAAATGTTGCAAAGGGCCATATTTTCACACCATACTGCTTTCAAACATCTTTGATCTTGGGTCACTGATGTGTGGGGTCAAACAAAGGTCATAACAACAACAGGCAGCACAATGAGGAGGCAGGTGCTCTACATTCAATCCAATTTCATTTATATACCACAAAATCGCTACAACAGTTGCATCAAGGTGCTTCATATTGTAAGGTAGACCCTACAATAACACATACACAGAAAGTTCCCCTCCATTGCACTGGAGGCTTGTGAGCTAATTTTTTTACCATGTTGTGCAAAGGAAAGACCGGTAGAACAATGCATATATTGTCCTCTGGTGTAATGAGGAGGAAGAATTCATCTTCAGGAAGATCCAGGGTTAGAAGATAAAGAAAATATTGCAAATATTTAGATCAAATATTTAGATCATCAGCTCCGGCAGCTTCAGGTGGGTTTTGATGAAGCTTTTCACTGTAGTCTCCGCGTCTTCTCCAGCAGATTCTGGAATACCAGAAAATACGAGATTATCTCTCATGCTACAGGCTTTTAGATCATGTTGAATTCTCCCAATTCTTTGAATCTTTGGGCTGAAGGAAGGACAATACTCGGTGTATAAATGCTCAATCAACAATCATTTATTTCCATACAATTCAACAGTCAGAGCATTACAACGTCCGGACGGGAGAGATGCCTGCAGAGGTTCGACAGCATGTCTCAAAATGGTGGCAACTTTCACAGACTTTTATAGCTAGTCACAGCCCCCCTCTTTGTCATAAAAGCTGCATCTTCACATGTTTTTCTAATTCTTAGCGAGCCTGGCTCCTGACCTTGCCTCCCTGTCTTTCTGTGTGAAATTGGAAGGGGGGTAAAGAATGTGGTTTTATCTCTTCTGCCCAGACACCTAGTCTCCCTCTTACAGCCTTCTTCACATGATTCAGCAATAAAACATCTCAAGAAAACAGTGTCAGACATTCACAGCCGATCAAGGATACAGAGTAATGCACACTTTGTCTAATGAACTACAAATGATTATGTTTCTTTTATTCAAGAGTATAATAGAGACTAAACTACATACATAGCACACCATTAGAACTAAAGGATAATATATGGCCTACAGCTGTTAAGCTAATTTACTACATTGACTACTGGTCATAAAATGGCATATGTTTAACTACTAGTCTTTAACAATCAATAACTGTCTCTTTTTTTATTTTCTCTATTTAGCTGGGTAACATTACAGTGAGACATTTCACTGACCCTGAAACAAATGCTTCCCAGGAAAAAACTACAAGTCGTGACCAAATTCTTTCACCGTGAGTGGCAGCAATGTCCATTCTACAAAATTCTCCGTTTTCATGCCTGTGGAGTTTATTATATAGACGTGTTGGAAGTGTAAAGACTGTAGCTGTGTCCCAAAACATCGGCTGCATCCTTCGAAGGACCCGGCCCACGTAGACCACGAAGGCCGGGTCCTCCGAAGACCGAGAAGACCGGAAGTGCGAGACTGTGAAATGGGACGGTCTAGCCTTCAGATTTGTGTCACCGCTGGGACGGTGGAGTTTAATAAACTCGGCCGTCTGCTCCTTGCTATCTAAAATATAACAGGACACTGGCGTAAATTCTCACCATCTCATATTTCTGTTTAATCAGTTTTCTGTTTGACGTTTATTCAGCTGTGTGAAAATCCCGGAGGAACCCACCCGATGGATTAATAAAGTTGTATTTAATCTAATAACTTTGATCTCAGCCAAACCGATTTACTCCAGAACAAACAAAACACCGAAAAAAGCCCAACAATTACATTTTTAAGTTATCTGAGTGACTTATATATCATGTTTAACCTGAGTAGCGAAAAACCGGAAAACGATGACGCCGGGAGTCCGCTGCTCTCGCCGGCTGGAGTGACCATTGAACCCCCTGGCTTGCTATCGAGCGGGTGGGTAACAGACGTCGCTGAAAACGTCGGCACACTTTTGCAAATATACGATGTCTTGATAAACCAAGCAGATATTTGTAATTTACACAGCTACTTTCTCCCCTGGAAATATGTTAAAAGTTTATTTTGTGACCCAGAAAGATTAATAAGAGTAATTTTAAAACTTAGTAGCGGCCGCCATTGTTGGCAGCTGAAATTTGGCTGGGCTGCGCTGAATTCTGGGATATGGTGGGCCACGAAGGACACACCTGACCCATCCTTCAAATTCGGGGAAATGAAGGACACATTTGAGGGCTGCATTTCGAGCAGCCTTTGAATTGGGACAGCCTTCGTCGCGTCACTGTGACGTAATCGGCCTTAAAATGTGGCCTTTAAGGCTGCAGACCCTGAATTGGGATACAGCCAGAGTCACTACCCGATCCATACCGGAAACCCGATCGGTACCACGCATGTGCAAAACACCACTACTTCCGCTCGAAGCATTTTACGATAGTTACGGGTCAGAGTATCTGTTAAGATGTTAAGAATAATAGGTATCTCTTAAAATATTTTCTATAATGAAACATTTCAAGTTAATGTACGAAAAATAAAAAGATAGGTACAGATCAGGACTCCCCGATCCTTACTGCACATGTGCAGATGTTTTCTTCTTCTTCTGTTTCGTTTAACGGCAGTTAAACAAGTTTAACATTCAGAAACCTAAAGTATGTATCAGCAGCAGAATGTTTGTTACAGTTACATGAAGCTTTGAGTATTTTGGATTAGTAGCACTGCTGTGTTTGTTGCATCATATTGCTGTAATTGTTTATATGCTTTATACACGTCCTTCTCAAAAAATTAGCATATTGTGATAAAGTGCATTATTTCCTGTAATGTACTGATAAACATTAGACTTTCACATATTTTAGATTCATTACACACAACTGAAGTAGTTCAAGCCTTTCATTGTTTTAATATTGATGATTTTGGCATACAGCTCATGAAAACCCAAAATCCCTATCTCAAAAGATTAGCATATTACATCCGACCAATTAAAGAAAAGTGTTTTAATACAAAAAAGTCAACCTTCAAATTATTATGTTCAGTTATGCACTCGATACTTGGTCGGGAATCCTTTTGCAGAGATGACTGCTTCAATACGCCAGGATCCTGTTTGTGGACTTCAGCTCTGCCTTCAACACCATCCTTCCAGACCATCTCCGAGACAAGCTTTCCCAGATGAATGTGCCTGATCCCATCTGCCGGTGGATCACTGACTTCCTGACGGACAGGAAGCAGCATGTGAGGCTGGGAAAGAATGTCTCGGACTCTCGGACCATCAGCACCGGCTCCCCTCAGGGCTGTGTTCTTTCTCCTCTGCTCTTCTCCCTGTACACCAACTGGTGCACCTCCACCCACCAGTCTGTCAAGCTAATCAAGTTTGCAGATGACACCACCGTTATTGGGCTCATCTCTGACGGGGACGAGTCTGCCTACAGGAGGGAGGTTGAACGTCTGGTGTCCTGGTGCAGCCACAACAACCTGGTGCTGAATGCCCAGAAGACAGTGGAGATTATTGTGGACTTCAGGAAGCACACAGCCCCACTCCCCCCCATCATCCTGACTGACACCCCCATCACCTCTGTGGACTCATTCCGCTTCCTGGGTACCACCATCACCCAGGACCTGAAGTGGGAGCCCACCATCACCTCCGTCATCAAGAAAGCCCAGCAGAGGATGTACTTCCTGAGGCAGCTGAAGAAATTCAACCTGCCAACACGGACGATGATGCAGTTCTACACTGCAATCATCGAGTCCATCCTCACCTCCTCCATCACCGTGTGGTACGCTGGAGCCACTATCAGGGACAAACAGAGACTGCAGCGTGTTGTGTGCTCTGCTGAGAAGGTGATTGGCTGCAGACTCCCATCTCTGCAGGACCTGTACACCTCCAGGACACTGGGGCATGCAGCTCAGTCACAGCTGACCCTTCTCACCCTGGACACAGTCTGTTTGACCTGCTCCCCTCAGGCAGGAGGCTCCGGTCCATTCGCACCAGAACCTCTCGCCATAAGAACAGTTTCTTCCCCTCTGCTGTTGGACACATGAACAATAACCTTATGACTGTTCTCACCACTAACACATGACCCTACGCTGTGTCACTGCATCATTCCATGTTTGGCACTGATCACCACCTGCACTCATGCACATATCTTTCTACGTAGCACTCTTAATTCTTATTCTTACTTTTATTTTTTCATGTCTATTTAAGCGCAATTTATGACAGTATGTTTGCACTGAAGCACCGCAGCAATTTCCTAATGTTGTAAACCTGCTCAACATTTGGCAATAAAACCCTTTCTGATTCTGATTCTGCTTCAATGGGGCATGGCATGGAGGCAACCAGCCTGTGGCACTGCTGAGGTGTTATGGAGGCCCAGGATGCTTCGATAGCGGCCTTAAGCTCATCCAGAGTGTTGGGTCTTGCGTCTCTCAACTTTCTCTTCACAATATCCCACAGATTCTCTATGGGGTTCAGGTCAGGAGAGCTGGCAGGCCAATTGAGCACAGTAATACCATGGTCAGTAAACCAGTTACCAGGGGTTCTGGCACTGTGAGCAGGTGCCAGGTCGTGCTGAAAAATGAAATCTTCATCTCAATAAAGCTTTTCAGCAGATGGAAGCATGAAGTGCTCCAAAATCTCCTGATAGCTGCATTGACCCTGCCCTTGATAAAACACAGTGGACCAACACCAGCAGCTGACATGGCACCCAGACCATCACTGACTGTGGGTACTTGACACTGGACTTCAGGCATTTTGGCATTTCCCTCTCTCCAGTCTTCCTCCAGACTCTGGCACCTTGATTTCCGAATGACATGCAAAAGTTGCTTTCATCCGAAAACAGTACTTTGGACCACTGAGCAACAGTGCAGCGCTGCTTCTCTGTAGCCCAGGTCAGGCGCTTCTGCCGCTGTTTCTGGTTCAAATGCGGCACCTGTAGCCCATTTCCTGCACACGCCTGTACACGGTGGCTCTGGATGTTTCTACTCCAGACTCAGTCCACTGCTTCCGCAGGTCCCCCAAGGTCTGGAATCGGTCCTTCTCCACAATCTTCCTCAGGGTCCGGTCACCTCTTCTCATTGTGCAGCGTCTTCTGCCACACTTTTTCCTTCCCACAGACTTCCCACTGAGGTGCCTTGATACAGCACTCTAGGAACAGCAATTTCTTTCTGTGTCTTACCCTCTTGCTTGAGGGTGTCAATGATGGCCTTCTGGACAGCAGTCAGATCGGCAGTCTTACTCAGTTTTGAGTAATGAACCAGGCTGGGAGTTTTTACAAGCCTCAGGAATATTTTGCAGGTGTTTAGAGTTAATTCGTTGATTCAGATGGTTAGGTTAATAGCTCGTTTAGAGAACCTTTTTGTGATATGCTATTTTTTTGAGATAGGAATTTTGGGTTTTCATGAGCTGTATGCCAAAATCATCAATATTAAAACAATGAAAGGCTTGAACTACTTCAGTTGTGTGTAATGAATCTAAAATATATGAAAGTCTAATGTTTGACCCATTTAGCAGAAGTCAGCCTGTTTAAGGCTCTGATATCTATTCTGTGTGACTTACAGCAGTTATGACATGGTCTGATTTTCTCACCCAATAAAGGAATATTTCATATATCAGTCTGCTCTTCATTCTATCAGAAACAGTTATCACAGCTCGTACATTTTCCTTTTTACACATGTATGTAAGCATTGAGCCAAATTTAGTAATGCCAACGTATTAATCACGTCATCCTTTAAAAAACTTACGTTCATCACCCTGGGGACCGTTTTCTGCCACGCCCGAAAAATGCTATAAAAAGATTATATATTCATATTTTTTTCCACTTTAAATTAGCCAGTCTTTTAAAACTACTTCTCCCTGAACTATTCATGTAAAGTTTTAATTATATTTCGGGGGTTTTAACCCTTTTAATCGCAGTTTAATTACATGAGCGCACCGTTTTTTTTAGCCCCCCAAAACAAAACTAAATATTAAAAAAAAAAACATTTGAAGTAATATTTGATTGTTATTATAATTAGGCCTTTAGATGGACTAAAGATTGGCACCAACCTTCATTTCGATCGCCTTTTTTTTTTTCAGGACCAGAAAATGGTCTCCAGGCGGCAAATGCTCCTCCTCTAGGCCGAAATAAGTGCATCCTCCCGGGTTAACTCCCGACGATGACCGGGGCATGTTGCGTCGGACCCCTTTTTCCAACACACACGTCCGGTACCACGTCACAACAAATACGTCATTTCCTGTTGATTTAAAAAAAAAAAAAAAAGCACCCTCAAACGGTCCTAGGGGCCGAAAATGGTCCCGCCCGATCAGCAGGCGAAGCCGCTGCTGCACGCCGGAAATGAGGCTTCCTTTCCCGCAGGTCTGTTTAAGCAGCCCGCTGTTTTCCAGCCCGGGGTCAAATGTGGAGCAAGGGCGCCACCCGGTGGACAAATAAAAAAATTACAACTCTAAGGCCAGTACTGCAAACGGAAACGGAAACATAACCGATCACGATCGATTTGACCGTAATTTTTTTGCCGTGAAAAATAGCGTTTATAATGGGTTTCAATGGGGCACAAAACGGTCCCTAGGGTGATGAGTGTGAGTATTTTTGCTGCTAAGCCGTGTTAGGCTGATGTAAGAAAATCAGACTGAAAATTTGAATTTTTTACAAAAACGAAACCGGGTGGCAAGTTTGGCTATGCTACACCCAACACAGCGGAAATGGCGTTCATACGAATGAAAAAAGTGGCACAAAAAGAGCCCAGTATGACGTGAGGGTTTAAACAAACAATATTTGTCTCTTATATATAATACATCTGTATATACACTGTCACAGATACTCGACTTTGAGTGAAGATGTAAGGTGACAGGAAATAACTGCAACTTGAATCTTTACTAAACCTCAGAGTTCAAGTTCACTGCTGTAATAACTAATAACGATTAATATAATATTGGCCATATTATATTTACATTACCACAGTGAGATGACTTTAGTCTCATGAGCAACATTAACTAATTGTCATTTACTAGCTAATCTTAAATGACTGTTCAGCACAGACATGAAGCCCAACAATCATGTTTACAGTCCTGTGGTCTCAGCCTCAGATACTCAGCTAATCAAAGTGATGTCATGACAAAAATGAATGACCAACAAAACATTTTTCTCCTTCATTTCTGTCTAGGGTTGCCAACTCCCTGAAAAATAAATAAGGGACACCTCGTGGCCAGGGCCGGGCGACCCAGTTGTCTTCACCCTTCCCAGTGTGGTGAATTTTCTAGCTCTTTTTTTGTGTGTGAAATTATTTTTTTAACCATTTGACTTGAATTTGATTTAAGTAGATGTGTATTCTTTGTGATATGAACACATGTGAAACAAATGATCATTTAGCCATTTATTTTTAGCTCAAAATGACAACATTAACACAGTAAAACAGGTCTCTTTCTTAAACAGAAGCCTGTCATGCTTAACTTTTGAGAATATAAGTAAATCTTTCTTTAAAAGAACTCTGTCCTGCTTAACTTAAAATAATAGAAAACAATAGAAAGAAAAACATTCTTGTAACAGTGCACATTTAGTGCATTTAGTACAATTGGCTTCAGCTGAGGTATTATTTCAGCTTTTCTAATGCTAATCAGCTGCTCCTGTTTGTAAACCCACTTGTTCCCATGATTACGCATCATAACTCATCATCATTATTCATCTATGTATTACTTTTATGTATTAGTCATCTATTTGTTGTAATCATCTATCCTTGCAGTTGTTTATTACACAAAATAAATTATATTATCACACTTCTGGCCACATAGCGCTGATATTCACTGCACATGCCCATATTAACTTTTTCCAGCCAGGTGTTTTCCTTTTCCCATTCTTCCCTTTCTCTGAGGGGAACAAACATTGCTGCTCTAACGCTGGGCTTACACTGTGCGGTTTTAGGCCCATTTTGAGCCGATTTTTGAGTGATCTTCATCGTGCGTCGTGTAGTATACGTGGGGTAACGAGAAGTGATTAACACCTCACGACCAGCTCCCGATCATCAATCGCTCGTGAGGGTCTCATCACAGCCGCTCACACTGCTCGCGCGCAAACACGTAAACGTTGGTGTAAAAGATGGAGCAGCACGGCTGTGCAGCGTGTGATCTGGACACAAGCAATGGAGGCACAACTTGTAGAACTTTTCAAAGCTCATCCGAGCCTTTTCGATGTGGCATCACAAAATTATCACGACCACAACAACCGTGAAAACAGTTGGATTTACACTGCTGCTCAGTCACAGCTGCCTGATCATGTTTTTCATTAGCAATTTAACAAAGTTGATGGTGGTGGTGTGTCTGTGTGAGTGAAAGACAGGGAGAGCGAGCGACAGATTTTCTGTTATAACCTTCATGTTATGGAGGCACAGTGTGAGCACTCAGGTCGCATCAGAGCATCGGGCGGTATAGTGTGAGACCTGCGTCGTGACCTACCAACTTTTAACCCCTGCGAGTCAATCGTGCAGTTTGAGCAGGAGCTGAATAACGTGACTGAAAAAATCGCACAGTGTCTGCCCAGCTTTAGGTGTACTGTCGTCCGAGACTTGCACCGCAGTGACGGCGTTTGTTTCCCTGTTGGCCATGCTTGTTGTTGTGGTCATCTGTTGTCTTCCGGTATTTTCGCCGCAAGCGACCTTTCCTCGACCAATGAGATAATCGGTAATCTGAATTGTCATAAGTGTGCTGTCAGCTCATTGGTCACAAAGCAGGAGAGGGGCTGGGAATTATGTTTTCAAACAAAGCGTTAATTCCATTAACATTTATAGACTACTTTTGATTCTCACTGTATTACGGGACAAAGTGCGTCCCTTATTAGCTCAATACGGGACGTGTACTTTTGTTTCTAAATACGGGACGATTCCGTATTTTAAGGGACGGTTGGCAACCCTATTTCTGTCACACAAAGCTGTATGTAACGTGTCTGGCGGTTAGTATCATGGTTGCTAGGCAACCTGAGCAGCGCGACAAAGGCCCATTTCACGAGCCTCTCACTTCCGCACTTCTCGTACTTGCAGTACTCACCGTACTATAAGTACCGAGCTCGTACTCCGAAGCATGCGGTCGCTGGATTGGGACACAGCCTGAGAGCTCCTCGATCCCGGATCGTGAGACTGCCCTTCAGTTGTCCAGCTTGCTACAGTGAAGTTAATTGTACCAACGGCTGCCTCTGTTATTTCCCGGCAGGAGTACGGAAGAAGACACGGCACGGGAGTCAGGGGCGCGCACGGAGATTTATTGCGTAATATTTACATCACTGTAAATAAACGCAACTGCATTCATCGCACACAGTCCCGCGTTTTGGGCCCTATTTCCCCCACATCGCCACGGTCTGCCAGCGCAACCGTGACAGATAACTTCAAAGTCCTGCAAATGTAAAACTTTAAAAAGATCACAGCAGCTGAGGACACGTCGCTGTTGTATCGGGATTGTTTAACATTATTTAAAAGTAGGAATTTCAAAAATATCAACAAAGGGAAATTTCACACAGAAAAAGGGTTAAAAAAAAAAAGCTATAAATCAACAACTTTGAAATAACCATGGTGGCGTTTGGAGTACACATTGCTGAGTTTACAAGGTGCACCTAAAGGTATCAAGAATTTCCCACCGTCGTCCGCACTTTCAAACGTACACCGCCATGTAGAGCCAGGGGGGGATTCTTATTAAAAGGTACAGCTGTCCGCGTCGGACACCTCCGGGATGGACTTTTCCAGAAATGACAGCGTGTCTGATCCCATTGCGACAGGCTGTCCACTCCAGATGTGGACTGCCAGTCAAGCAGTTTATCTTCCTAACCAGAGACCTTTGCATTCTTAAGCTCTTAACCGCTGCTCCGGATCAAAGCATTACGCTCTGTTGCGTCACTCGGTGACATCACAGTGAGCGAACGCTGCCTTTGATCCAAAAGGTATAAATAGCCTGCTACACCCGCCTACTGACAGAACCTGCCAGCTTCATACTGCGGTCACATTGTTTTGCCCAGGTGTAAAACTTTAGATATATTTGTGAAAAAATGGTTTCGGATTCGTCTTCGTCGTTTTATGACAGTGATGAGGGTTTACAAACGAACGCCCTCATTCAAAGTAAAACATGTAAATACATGGTATATAAGCTCCTCGGACAAGGAAGCTTTGGGAGAGTGGTGGAATGTGTAAAATTAGACACTTTTGAAAGGGTAGCAGTCAAGGCAGCTAAAAGGGAATACAACAAGTTTGCTTGGAAAGAGGCCGCTGCTGTAAAAGAACTGAGTGTTCTGGATAGGGATCGGTGCAATTTGGTAAAGTACTACGAAGTTTTCGAGTACAAACATCGCACCTTCATTTCAATGGAAATGCTAGACATTAGTCTGCATGATTTCGTGACTAAAAGGTCTCGCGGTCCACTGGCTCTCTGTGATATTCGGGTCATTTTAAAGCAGATGTTTGTGGCTCTTACCGCTCTGAAGAGCAGAGGTATGATGCATGCAGACATCAAACCTGATAATATCATGCTTGTAAATCAGTCTCAACAGCCATATAAAGTTAAACTTATTGATTTTGGTTTTGCCACAAGTCCTGCAAAAATTCCACCTGGCACTATTATTCAGGCCCTTAGTTACAGGGCCCCTGAGGTCATGTTGGGCATACCGGTGACTGAATCGGCAGACATGTGGACTCTCGGTTGTGTCGCAGCTTTTCTATACTTGGGCCACCACCTGTTTTTCAACAGGTGTGAATATCAAATGATGCAAGGTTTTGTTCACATGCTTGGTCAGCCTAGTAAACGCATGTTACAGGAAGGGAAGTACAGTACGAAATATTTCTGGATGAGGAAAGGGATAATAGAACGCACATGGGTACTGAAGACACCAGCTCAGTATTCAGCATCTACAGGCACTGTGATCAAACAAAGTACAACAATCACAGACAAATATGCATGCATAGATGATTTAGCCAAACACCACCCACAGCCAAACACAGAATCCAAAGTGAAAGACACAGCGGCATTTTTAAGCCTGCTCAAATGGATGCTGTGTGTGGATCCTGTAAAAAGAATCACACCTGTTGAGGGTCTGGGACATCGTTTCATTACAATGAAACATCTTCCTGAGGACCCTGCAGTAGATTGCTACACCAAGTCATCCTGCACGAGCATGGAAGTGTGCCCACTCCTCAGTCTAGAAAATGAAATCGACAGCTTTGTTACCACCAGTGAAATCAAAAGGAACAGCCAACAGAGCGGTGGGAGATCTAGACGGGCTTCCACTTTTAACAACTGTGTGAATGCAGCTAAAATCCAAAGAAACCGACAGAGAAGAGCAGCTGCACGCAAAAAGAATCTGCCTGCATTTCGCAGGTTGGCATGGCAAGAAGAAGATGACAAGTCTTGTAGTCTGGGTGTCAAAGAAAAGCCTGGGATGACCCAGATACAGCTGGTAGGATCTTCCTCTGAATCCAGTGATTTAGATTCTAGCACAGAAAGTACAGACAGCAGTGAAGGAATAATCACAACAAAGCCTCCGAAAGGTCGGCTTTCATTAGGGAAAAGGATCAAAAACCTTTTCTTAAAGTCCAGTGAAATCAAAAGGAACAGCCAACAGAGCGGTGGGAGATCTAGACGGGCTTCCACTTTTAACAACTGTGTGAATGCAGCTAAAATCCAAAGAAACCAACAGAGAAGAGCAGCTGCACGCAAAGAGAATCTGCCTGCATTTCGCAGGTTGGCATGGCAAGAAGAAGATGACATGTCTTGTAGTCTGGGTGTCAAAGAAAAGCCTGGGATGACCCAAATACAGCTGGTAGGATCTTCCTCTGAATCCAGTGATTTAGATTCTAGCACAGAAAGTACAGACAGCAGTGAAGGAATAATCACACCAAAGCCTCCGAAAGGTCGGCTTTCATTAGGGAAAAGGATCAAAAACTTTTTCTTAAGGCTGTTTTGCTTTTCTTCATATGATGAAGAATCTTAAGATCAACCCTCCCCAACCGGTCGTGGCAGATGGCCGCCCCTCCCTGAGCCTGGTTCTGTCACAGGTTTCTTCCTGTTAAAAGGGAGTTTTTCCTGTCCACCGTTGCCAAAGTGCTTGCTCACAGGGGGTCATATGATTGTTGGGGTTTCTTTCTTATATTGTAGGGTCTTTACTCTACAGTATAAAATGCCTTGAGGCAACTTTGTTTTGTTGAAAATTGTTTTTTTTTAATGTACAAAATAAAATGTAATCAACTTGAATCAACTCTTACTCTCAAGTGTTTTTGTTTTGTCGCTGGTGTCACTGCCTCTCCGTCCGCCACTTTTTGATAAGTGTTAACCTGATCTGCTTCAGATTGAATTGATCGGGGCCCTGGTAGCTCCACAGTTCAACTTGAGGTGACTGGATGAGGGCTGGTCTCAGCACTGCGGTTCTTTGTTGTGTGGTGTGAAAATAAATGGCCAGCTCTTGTTCCCACTGATGCAAATTACGATTTCATGCAGTGAAGTCATAACAACAACCGGTTTAAACTGGTTTGTTGTCTGGATTTTGAATGTCTACCTTTTTATGTTTACTTAGGTTAACAGTCTGATCATATTCTGATTCTTGACAATAATCTGCTTTTCTTGTCACATAATAAAAAGGCATATAACTCTGTATTTACACAAAGTTAGACAGTTCAAATGAAGGTGTAATACACTGATTACAAATCATTTAGCTCATTAATGACTGTAGCTTTTGTATGTTCCTCATCTTCTCCTAGACAAGTGGATATAGTATATATGTTATATGTAGTTTATATGGTTTTGGTTTTATATATGTATTTTTAGAAAATGAATTAGTTCACTTACAGGCTGCCACGGCTTACGCTGCAGAGCATTCTGGGTAGCTAGTTCAAATGGGTTGCATCAGACTCCTGAACTGAAGAACTGAGAAGAAACTTCTAGCATCAGTTTTGGTCAACTTCACAGCACTGATGATAGATCCACACTGTGTGAACTCTTGTCCAGAGCTCTTACATTCAGTCAATTGGCTACAGCTGCTGTCTACAGCTTTAAATTACAATCTGGTTTCTACAAGTCCTGCTGAAAAACCAGTGTCCTTTTCTAGCTACAGCTTCCAATGATAGTGTTCATTGATTCCACACTTTCAGTCTGATGACACTCCCTGCCAAAATGAGAAGCTTTCCAAGCAGATGCAAGAGGGGATTTGCTGACACCTGCTGACGTACTGCCAAAATGACATGATGACATAATGGCCTGCATCAGACGCTATCTGGAATTTGGTCTTTCAGGAAATCTGTCTGTCAGACCCTACAGAGGCTGTGCAGTTAGTCCAACTCCTCCAGTATTGCACAGCAATAAGTGCTATTGCCAGAAGCTTTGCTGTGTCTCCCAGCACAGTGTCAAGAGCATGGAGGATATTTGAGGAGACAGAAAGTTACTCTAAGAGAACTGAACAGGGCTGTAGAAGGTTCTAACACATCAGGAGAACCGGTATCTTCTCCTTTGTGCATGGAGGAAGACGAGCTCTGCCAGAGCTACAAAATGACCTCCAGCAGCCCACTGGTATGAATGTGTCTGATCAAACAAACAGAAACAAAGAAACGCAAAGCAGGAGATGAAGCGCCGCTGAATGTTTCCAAACCAACTTCATTCTGAGCCAAAGACTAGAAAATATGGTGAAGAAAATCTTCCCTTTGGCTTCACCTGCACAGGTGCTGAGGTAGGTCTCCCTGCAGAACTGGTTTCCCTGCATCAGGAGCAGCGCTGGGCTCTTCAAATCACGGACAAACAGGATCCCACATTCTTGATTTTTAGTTCACAAACACTTGTTGTAATGACTAACTGCTCCTGACATGTTGGAGATGTTTGCTCTTTATACAGTAAAGTTACAGCTGGATACAAATAATATCAGGCTGATCCTGCCACGATTTTGTGTTTAAACCCATTTTGCACAGAGAGGCATTTTTTGAAAAATGTATTGATAGCAATGTTGAATATTATTACACAGGAAAAAACAACTACACGTAAAATAATCCCACCGTGACGCCTCTGCCTTTGTAAATGGAGGGACAGTAACTGCGTGTAAACCTGCAGACAGTCAGATTAACAGTATTTTGTCTCTATCTGCTATTCTGCAATTCATCTCATGTAAACAATAACGTGGCCACAGCGTGGCATGGAAAAAGGCACATACCTCTGACATTGTTTGTACATGTAAACGCAAAAAAGGAGTTTTAAAAAATGTCAATTTTCAGTGATTCAAAATGTAATATAATCCACCCACTGTTATCATCTTCAGTGCCCTGTACCAACACAGAGCAGAGCAGCTATCTGAACACTACCCCAACAGAGGTCGATTATCTTGTTAATAATTTCACCTCCTCACTACGTACGACTCTGGATACTGTAGCTCCAGTGAAAACTAAGGTCTCTAATCAGAAGTACCTGACTCCGTGGTATAATTCTCAAACACGTAGCCTAAAGCAGATGACTCGTAAGCTGGAGAGGAAATGGCGTGTCACAAATTTAGAGGATCATCATTTAGCCTGGAGAAATAGTTTGCTGCTTTATAAGAAAGCCCTCCGCAAAGCCAGAACATCTTACTATTCATCACTGATTGAAGAAAATAAGAACAACCCCAGGTTTCTCTTCAGCACTGTAGCCAGGCTGACAAACAGTCAGAGCTCTGTTGAGCCAACCATCCCTTTAACATTAACTAGTAATGACTTCATGAACTTCTTCACAAATAAAGTTTTTATCATTAGAGAAAAAATGACCAATAATCATCCCACAGATGTAATATTATCTACAGCTACTCTTAGTACCATTGATGTTAAGTTAGACTCTTTTTCTCCAATTGATCTTTCTGAGTTAACTTCAATAACTTCACCAGTGTGTGAATGTGAGAGTGAATGAATAGTGGCATTGTAAAGCGCTTTGGGTGCCTTGAAAAGCGCTATATAAATCCAATCCATTATTATTATTATAATAATTACTTCCTCCAAACCATCAACGTGTCTTTTAGACCCCATTCCTACAAAACTGCTCAAAGAAGTCCTGCCATTAATTAATGCTTCGATCTTAAATATGATCAACCTATCTCTAATGATCGGCTATGTACCACAGGCCTTCAAGCTGGCTGTAGTTAAACCTTTACTCAAAAAGCATCTCTAGACCCAGCAGTCTTAGCTAATTATAGGCCAATCTCCAACCTTCCTTTATATCAAACATCCTTGAAAGAGTAGTTGTCAAACAGCTAACAGATCATCTGCAGAGGTTTATTTGAAGAGTTTCAGTCAGGTTTCAGAGCTCATCACAGCACAGAAACAGCTTTAGTGAAGGTTACAAATGATCTTCTTATGGCCTCTGACAGTGGACTCATCTCTGTGCTTGTCCTGTTAGACCTCAGTGCAGCATTCGATACTGTCGACCATAATATCCTATTAGAGCGATTAGAACATGCTGTAGGTATTACAGGTACTGCGCTGCAGTGGTTTGTATCATATCTATCTAATAGACTCCAGTTTGTGCATGTAAATGGAGAGTCCTCTTCACACACTGAGGTTAATTATGGAGTTCCACAGGGTTCAGTGCTAGGACCAATTCTGTTTACATTATACATGCTTCCCTTAGGCAGCATCATTAGAAGACATAGCATACATTTACACTGCTATGCAGATGACACCCAGCTCTATCTGTCCATGAAGCCAGATAACACACACCAATTAGTTAAACTGCAGGAATGTCTTAAAGACATAAAGACCTGGATGGCCGCTAACTTTCTGCTTCTTAATTCAGATCAAACTGAGGTTATTGTACTCGGCCCTGAAAAGCTTAGAAATATGGTATCTAAGCAGATTCTTACTCTGGATGGCATTACCTTGGCCTCCAGTAACGCTGTGAGGAACCTTGGAGTCATTTTTGACCAGGACATGTCCTTCAATGCACATATTAAACAAATATGTAAGACTGCGTTCTTCCATTTGTGCAACATCTCTAAAGTTAGAAATATCCTGTCTCAGAGTGACGCTGAAAAACTAGTTCATGCATTTATTACTTCCAGGCTGGACGACTGCAATTCATTATTATCAGGAAGTCCTAAAAACTCACTGAAAGCCTTCAGCTAATCCAAAATGCTGCAGCAAGAGTCCTGACAGGGACTAGAAAGAGAGAGCATATTTCTCCTGTTTTGGCTTCCCTTCATTGGCTTCCTGTTAATAATAATAATGGATTGGATTTATATAGCGCTTTTCAAGGCACCCAAAGCGCTTTACAATTCCACTATTCATTCACTCTCACATTCACACACTGGTGGTGGCAGCTACAGTTGTAGCCACAGCTGCTCTGGGACAGACTGACAGAAGCGAGGCTGCCATATCGCGCCATCGGCCCCTCTGGCCAACACCAGTAGGCAAGTCGGGTAAAGTGTCTTGCCCAGGGACACAACGACCAGGACAGAGAGCCCAGGGATCGAACTGGCGATCTTCCGGTTACAGATGCGATTCCCAACCCCCTGAGCCACGGTCGCCCGAATTGAATTCAAAATCCTGCTCCTCACATACAAGGTCTTAAATAATCAGAATCAGAATCAGAATCAGAATACTTTATTGATCCCTGGGGGAAATTATTTAAAACGGAGGAAAATACAAGTCAGAAAAAAAAAGAATACGTAAGAAAAAAGAGCTAAACTAAGAGAAAAGCAGGAGCGACTGTAACAGGCTGCACGCTGGTTGGCGCATGCGCACTAATCAGGCCCCACCTTATCTTAATGACCTTGTAGTACCATATCACCCTATTAGAGCACTTCGCTCTCGCTCTGCAGGCCTACTTGTTGTTCCTAGAGTATTTAAAAGTAGAATGTGAGGGAGAGCCTTCAGTTTTCAGGCCCCTCTTCTGTGGAACCAGCTTCCAGTTTGGATTCAGGAGACAGACACTATCTCTACTTTCAAGATTAGGCTTCAAACTTTCCTTTTTGCTAAAGCATATAGTTAGGGCTGGACCAGGTGACCCTGAATCCTCCCTTAGTTATGCTGCAATAGACATAGGCTGCCGGGAATTCCCATGATGCATTGAGTTTTTCCTTTCCAGTCACCTTTTTCACTCACTATGTGTTAACAGACCTCTCTGCACTGAATCATATCTGTTATTAACCTCTGTCTCTCTTCCACAGCATGTCTTTATCCTGTCTTCCTTCTCTCACCCCAAGCTTGCAATGACCGAGGTTTCAGTCTCTTAGCATCTACAACAGATCACTTTAGATCAGATATTACAATGAGAATGCCTCATAAGGGTTTAGTCTCTGCACACAAGACGGAAATATCAGAGGAGAAAGCTGGTCAAGATAGTTTGAGAGAGAAAATCTGTGATATAGAAAGGCATCATAAAAAGCCACATTCCCTCAAGTGCTGCAGAGGGTTTCACATTAAACCTACTGAGGAGCGTAAGACCTTACTGAAGGACAACGGTATCTGTTTTAGATGCTGTTCTTCCAA
Organism: Rhamphochromis sp. 'chilingali'; assembly: GCF_963969265.1. Classification (NCBI taxonomy): domain Eukaryota; kingdom Metazoa; phylum Chordata; class Actinopteri; order Cichliformes; family Cichlidae; genus Rhamphochromis; species Rhamphochromis sp. 'chilingali'. The sequence goes on from NC_137938.1 coordinate 3,117,420, forward strand.
CAGTCACATCGCCAAGAACTGCAACACAACAATCAAGTGAAGTGAAAGGAGGAACCATATCTCTGTCCTTCATCCAGGACCACCCCTTCCAACTCTCTTTGGTCATGGGGGGGGGGGGGGGGGGGGGGGGCACAGAAGAGACAACTCAGCCTGCTGTAACATCCACTTGTACTGAAGTGTACAGAGAGGCTAAGAGAGAAGCTTCCTGTCCTAAGATCTGCTTGGTGAAAGTTTTCCTGAAAGTGCAGCAAGAGCAAGTGACAAAGGCTTATGTTGTGCTTGATGATCAGAGTAATCGGTCCCCTGCCAGGACAGAGGTTTTTGATGTTTATGACATAAAGGGATCAGAGTCTCCATTCACACTCTGTACATGTGCTGGAACAACAGAAATGATGGGTGGAAGAGCCACAGGCTTTGTAGTGGAGTCACTGGATGGAGCCACATCAGTCGCGCTGCTGAGAATAATTGAATGTAATAACATCCTGAGTAACAGAGCTGAGATAGCTACCCCTGAGGTGGCAGCAGAACATGCTCATCTCAAAGGCCCACCTTATCCCACCACTCGATAACAAAGATGAGATCCTCCTTTTACTGGCATGTGACCTACTTAGTCTCCATAAGGTGAGGCAGCGTAGAAATGGTCCTCACAATGCCCCATACGCACAGACCTGTGATGGGTTATCATTAGTGTTGTCTGTTTAGGTGATGCTCACAAGCCTGCAACTGTGGATGCCTATCACACTAATTTGCTTGAGAACAATCGCCCATGTCCAAGGCCATGGTTCATATCAAAGAAAATTATGGGTGTAAGCCTGAGCAGGAAGTCTTTCCTACCACTGAAATACTGAGAGTTAATGCATGCACTCTTGGAAGCACTCTCTTTGATACATCTGAGGACGATAACAAAATCGGCCTTTCTGTTGAAGACAAACTTTTCCTAGAGGTCATAAAGAGACAGATGTTCATTGATGACAGCGGCAGGTGGGTGGCACCACTTGCATTTAAGGGACCTCGCCAGCGGCTGCCCAACAGTCACGACCAAGTGGTCAAATGCTAATCCTCTCTTTATCGCACCCTTGAAAAAAGGCCTGAAATGAAGAGGAATTTCTTTGCCTTCATGCAGAATACATTTGATTGTGACCATGCTGAACAGGCTCCTCCACCTGAAGTGGACAACCAGTGTTGGTTTTTACCTACCTTTGGGGTGCACCATCCTCAGAAGCCGGGTCAGATCAGAGTTGGTTTTGACTCAAGTGCAAAGTGTCATGGCGTCTCTCTTAAAGATGCCCTCCTCTCTGGACCTGACCTCAATAATAGCTTGTTGGAAGTATTGTTGAGATTCAGATGTGAAACTGTTGCAGTAACCGCAGACATAGACAGGTGTTTCACAGTTTCACTGTTAGAGAGGACCAACAATCCTGCCAATGACTTCTGTGAGCATCGCATGAAGGTTCACGTGTTTGTCAACACGTAACCAGACGAAGCGTTTCTACGTATATCTCACTAACACGGTGCAGCGAATCAGGAGGATTTCAGAACCGAAACAATGGCACTGTGTTTTTACGAGCGCTAACACTGCTGACGTAGGCACACGCTCTGCGACTGTTGCCGTGGTGACAGTGCCTGGCTCAAGGGACCTGCTTTCTTGTTACAGTGTTACAACAGAAACTGAAACCTATGACTGTGTGGGCCCCGAGTTGGATGATGAATTCCGTATCAGATTATCCATAAATGTATCACCTGCAACAGACTCAGGAAGAGAGCAACTGAGCAAAGAATGGCAGACCAATTTTTAACAAGAAATTGAGAAAATTATTCTGGAGTTTGTGGATTTTGCGCTCTCTATGTAAGGGTAGGAATTTTAAAACAAACTCCAAAATCATTTGGGAGCCAATTTAAAGAAAGTAAAATAGAGGTAATGTGAGCTCACTCGCTAGAGTGTGTTAAAAGTCTGGCTGCAGCACTTTGCATTGCTTGCTTGGTGTAACAGGGATGATTTGTCTAAGCTTATAAAAAGGCAGTGGATGCATAAAGTTTTCTCTAGTTCAGAGGAGATTATAGCTTGCAATTTATAAATGTTCCTTAAATAAAAGAAGCAGCAACATGAAATAGTTTGTATGCGACTCAAAGTTCACAGGCTGGTCAGCATATGAGCAAAAAAGAAGAAATCACATGACTGGTTCTTTTTCCAGATATTTTTTATTGAAATTTATGCATCAATTTTACAGAAGACAAATCTAATAATATGCTGTTTTCCTTTTTGTAGAATGTAAAAACAATATGAGGCATACATTCCCACCTGATAATTACAACAGTGCCAGTAGATCCAAGCTAATAATACAAATAATAAACAATAATAAACTCACAGTGCTATCCGGTTGTTCAGTGATGACGCGACGAATCCTACTTCCGGGCCTAAAGTAGTCTGCGTTTAATATGGCTTTTGTGTTGTTAACATGTTTTATGTTATGTATTTTCTTCTATTTAATCTCAAAAAGCTCCTAAAACAGTCAGTGATCACTGTTGACCTCCCTCGGCTTTTATTACCGCTAATCATTTATTTAAGCTCAGTTTTTAAAACCTTAGGATGTAGCTACAGCCCAGCCCACGGAGCAGTATATGAATGACTAACCTCGTATTGTGGATGGATTATCTCAGTTGTTCTCCTGGCTGAAGTTTGGTCCTTTTACAGCATCCTGCCATGCGATTACATTTGTTCCTGACCACCGAGAACACTCACGTTAACTTTTATCCAGTGGAAAAAAAATTAGCTTGTTTATATTATGCTAACATAGCTGTGTCGCTAGCGGTCACGTAGCACATCATTATATACCAGCTAGCCCAACTTCAGTAACCCTACAAACGTCACTGCTGTTTAGTTTTCTGTCTTCATTTATGCTGGAAGTGATAGCAGAGCTGTACGTTTTAATTTGTTTCCAAAGCCCCGCAGTCAGGACATGCTATATTGTATTTAGATAGAAGCTAGCGAGCTAACTCCCTGCTAACTTCTAACTCCGTTAAATGTCATAAATTCCGTTTTCATGGATGCCTGGATGTTAAACTCAATTGTTACACCTGGTAGAGCAGAACGCTGATCATTTTATTAAAGATGAAAGACTTTAGACAGTTTTTAACTCTCAGTAATGCCACAGTGATCGTTTGATATATGGACCTGCAGCAGAGTTTAGACCCAGACATGGCTAGTGACGTCAGACTGAACAACCGGATAGAAGTTCAGTTCCTTATTAGTAAGTTATTCAAATTAAAAGAGGGTTTTTACACAGAGGCATTCTGTCAGGACACCAAGGAGAGCAGTGTGTTTCTAGTGAAATCGTAAAACAATCCACTTTCACCTCAAACTGCTCCATAAAGCTACTTGCCTGTTTGAGATTACAGCCATCTTGTGGTTGCAGTTAGTTATCGTTGCGTATAGCTCTGGTCTCCGTGGATCCTGCTGCATAATGTCTCCATTTCCGATGTGTATCCATGTCCTGTTAGCTTGAGCTAATGAAGATGACAAGCCAGCAGCTTTTTCCTGGTTGTTTGCGCGTGCACATTAAGAAAGAACCTATGGACTGATATTAAACTGATGGGAGACCAGCTGGCTCTACCTTCACTGCTCTGAGATCATTTTGTCCTAACGATGAAAGGGGTGGAAAAACATTTTTATGTTGAAGAAATAAAAATGATCCAAGGTTTCTGATCACTGCAAAGGTTAATTCACTGAAGTGCATCAGATTCATGTCAATTTGTACAATTCAGCCTGTTCATGCCACTCTATAAAGACAAGCTAAAGCTTTGTGGCGCACATTGTCTTGCTGTCTATCTTGGCTCCACATACGCTATAGCTCTTAGTTTTGTTGCTATTGGATTTAGACCAGGAAACATCTGGGATGAAAGTCCAAAATAAGAATTAATGACCTGCACACAAGCAACTGCTAAATGAGCTGCAGCATACTGGCAGCCATGCAGCGTGCCTCATTCCTTGGGAAAGGTCACTGAGATTCACAAGACATACATATTTCTGTCCTTGCTGGCTGTCGATGGTTTAGGAGCTGACCAATGGTCAATCTCATCCTCGTCTTAAAACGGATTTTCAGACTCTGTCTAATCAAAGCGCTGCTTTCATTCACCGGGTTGAGCAGGTGACTCTTGTATTGAAGGATAGACCCATTACTAGAGGTGCCTGGTCTAACTCTACTGTCAATCCAATAAAGGCAAATAACCTCCTGTTCTGAATCTTCCAAATCTTCGAGCCTCACTGAGTTTCTCTTTGCAGAAAGAATATTTCTAGCAAAGCTTATCGATCAAGATTACGGCGTCCTGTCCCTGATTTCCTGATTTGCAGCTGAGAAAATACAGATAACAGATAAGCAGTGCAGGAACGCACGAGCAGACTTAAAATGCAACAGTGGAACCTTTGATAGAAAAAACTGAAAGAACAAGAACACGTGCACAGAAATACAGACAGCTCGTATAGCAGCAGTTGGTACTATCGAGTGTTCTGGTCTGCTCGTCTCTGGGGCTTTTCCACCGGTGTTTTTCCCCCAGTGTAGACTGTCCCCTGTCTGTCCCTTGGCCCAAGCTAGTGCACTTTTTTCAGAACATTTTGGTTGTCATCCACATATTGCTGGAATCAAATATTCTAAACAATAACGTGCAAGAGAGGAAATTAACGTGCAACCACATCATCCTCAAATGTAATTCATTAAAAACAAAAACATTACAATATGAAAACCATCCATTAGACATTTGTCTGAGTCAGAAGAATTTATCATCATCAGCTTGCCGGGTTTCAAAACTGACAAAAGATCATAAATTTCACATAAACATGCAAAACACTGCTATGACAGATTGATATTTTTATAACAGGTGATAAATACTTATGATTGTGAAACACTTTGCATACAGCGCCCTAATGTTAAAGGCTCAGGTCATCAAATTGGGTTTGTTTGTTTTTTTTTAAACAAACCAACAATGATTTTGGTTCGAATACATTTTTGACCTGCCTACACGTGGTTAGTAGAATCAATTCATTGTTTCAAAAGCTTTACATTTTGAAAAAACAAAGAAAATATATCTTTAAAAAAAGCATTGTAGGCTAACATTTGGAAGATCTTTGAGGACCAGAAAAAGCTCTAAGCCCTGCTAAATCAATGCAGTAGCCACAGGTCCAACATTCAGGCCTTTCCAAGGGTGTAGGTGCCAGTGCACAGGTCTGCTGAACTGTCACTGTCGTCAGAGCCTCTGAGTGTACCAACATCATGGAGACCAACCAGCGCCATATCTGGATGAATATCCTCTTCGTCTGACTGCACCAGAGGCTCATCGCTCTCCTGACTGGCCAGTTCCTCTTCTGGCTGCCAGAATACATCCTTGTTGGACAGCTGGTCGTTTGGGGGAGAGGTTTGGTTCGAAGATTCAGAAGAGCAACGTGTAAGGTCTGGACCTATTAGAGAAGACGAGCCTTATTTCACAGAGTACCCGACAAGCTTAATTTTCAGTCCTCATCTGACCGTAATATTTAATGCTTCCATCATTTATAGCTCCTCTGTAGAGACGAGTTGTGTGTTTTTAAGTAGTTTTAAACTTTGTGATCCACAAAAAGTAAAAGAAGAACTGACTGCGTTACAGTCAGGGTGGGTGCAGCGGCTTCGTCATGTGCGATTCATTTGCAGTTTGGATGCGTAGGGGTCAGCACCTCCTGCTCTGACAGCAGCTGGAGGTGACTGCTGCGTGGGGACCGCCACCTGTGAGCGCTTTGGCACGGGTCAGGTGGCCACGGCAGCACCCGGTGCTTGTGGAGAGTAAGAGCGATACGTGCTCTCATCTCAAAAAGTGGTCATAAGTCTTCCTAATAACACCAGCAAAAGTCGCCAGATTTGTCGCTAGTCACTTTTTTAGAAAAAAAGACGCAAAGGGGGTCTGAAAATCCGCTAAATATAGCAACAAAGTCGCTAAGTTGGCAACACTGGGCAGGGGTCAACCTCAAAAAGAGCTCTTAGATTGTTTTCTGTTTTAGGGTGGAATGATTGTACAGCATACATCTTACTTGAAAGAATGATGGATATTAGTACTGACATTAGTACATATCCATACAGCTGCACTAATACACCTTCAATATTTGGTTAAATGTCCTTTAGCAAGTTTTACTCAATGTTGCTATTAACAAGCTTCTGGCATGATGTAAGCAGGATATTTGACCACGCTTCTTGACAGAGTTGGTAACATTCATTTAAATTGGCTGGTTTACTATCACAGACACAGCTTTTATGCATTTTCTAAATGCTTCAGGTCATTCCAGATGCTTTATATTCACCTTCTTTTACTCATTATAAAACCATTTAGATGGATGTTTGGGATCAATTTCCTGGCTTGTTCTTATGCACTTACTGACTTCCCCTGTATGGACCATTGGAAAAGAACAGTTCAAAGAAATCATGAAAAGTCCAAAATGACCATGACAGCCATGTCCACGATCACTACATGTACACGTCTGACCACAAGTGTGAAATATTGTATTGGAACATTAAACATGCTGATGTTTTGACATGTTTGTATGAGTTTACCAAGCTGATTTTGTTTTGTCAGGATAAATAATTCTGCTTTGTACTCTATGACAACATGTCTTGAGTTGAGATTACCTGATGTCAATGATGATTCAGTAGTGACTTCATCTCCACTGGAGTTGAGGAAGTCATCCAAAGCCTCTTGGTCTGTGTTAGTTAGTGTCACCTGATCCAGAGAGCAAACATCAGCACCTGCTGGCTCTGCAAAAGTAAACGTACACTCCAATTATGCAATTTGCTAAACTTAATATACGAACTCTACAGTTACTGATACATACTACATGTGGCAAACAGTGCATCGTTTCAATCAACAGGGTGTATATTTCACACACGTTCTGTCTTTACACCTACTTTCACTCCTCGTTTCTCCAGAACATGCATCCACCTCTCCAGACTCACTACAGATCACAGTGTTGTCTGCCAGAACACAATATGGATGCCCCTGCAACCTCTCAATCACCACTGCAAACACGGGACTGATCCCCTCACCTCGCCCTTATTTTAATTCTCGGTTGTCTCAGACTTTTTTTTAGTACTCAGTTCAGGTAAAATAATTAGAGTGGGTGATTTTAACATCCATGCAGTTGCTGAAAATGACAGCCTTTGCATTTAATCTATCATTAGACTCAAATGTAGGGCTGCCACAAACGATTGTTTTGATAGTCGACTAGTCAGATGATCATCCATTGGACGTACAGCGTTCAGCTTCTTGCACCAGCAGCATCTGCTCTTATATAACTATCATTAGCTTACAGCTTTAAGCTTTTAAGGTGCTAACTAAAAATAAAGACAAGATGATAGTTTATTCAATTTTAATGAAATTTGCAGATTGTCTCGGTGAAGTTTAATAAACTCCTTGCTATCTAAAATATAACAGGACACTGGAGTAAATTCTCGAGCATCTCACACTTCTGATAATCAGCTGTCTGCTTGACGTTTATTCAGCTGTGTAAAAACTTTAATCTCAGCCAGACCGATTTACTCAGGAACAAATAAAATACTAAAAAAAATATAACATTACATATTACAAATAACATTTTTAAGTGATCTAAGTGACTCATATATCATGTTTAACCTGAGCAGCGAAAGACGGCGGTGGGTTTGAAAACGATCTGCCGGGAGTCCGGTGTTCTCACGGCGCTAGTGAGCCTAGCTCCCGGCTCGCTATCGAGCTAGTGGGTAACAGATGTCTCCAAAAACGTCGGAGCGCTTTTGAAAATATGTGGCGTCTTGATAAACTGAGCAGATATTTGAGGTTTACACAGCTACATTCTCGCCTGATAACATGTTAAACGTTTATTTTGCGACCCAGAAAGAATAATAAGAGTAAAGTTAAAACTAACTAGCTGCCGCCATTGTTGGAAACTGAGCTGGGCTATGCATTTGTCGGAGTCTTCGGCCTACAAAAGTGGGCACAGTAGGATGCGGTTCCTGAATTTGGACACAGCTACGACACCGGACACAGCTGCTTCTTCTTCGGGGTTTAACGGCAGCTGGCATCCTTGTACATGCAGTGCTTCTGTTTCAGTCCGTTATTACACTCTTAAATCCTGCTACTTATTCCTGCGTCTTTTGGGATCTTACAAAGCTTCAAACGACGCGTCGACTATTAAATTAGTGGTCGACGATTTTGATAGTCGACTAATCGTGGCAGCCCTACTCACATGACTTCTAAAAATGTAAAAGAGGCTGTATGTGGGCTCTTTTAATGGGCTACATACCCCAGGCCTTCAAATTAGCAGTAAATAACCATTGCTTGAAAAGCCATCACTTGACTCAGCTGTCTTAGGATAAGCTCCAACCTTCCTTTTATCTCTGTAAACCAGCGAACAGATCATCTGCAGAGGCTTATTGAAGAGTTTCAGTCAGGTTTCAGAGCTCATCACAGCACAGAAACAGCTTTAGTGAAGGTTACAAATGATCTTCTTATGGCCTCTGACAGTGGACTCATCTCTGTGCTTGTCCTGCTAGACCTCAGTGCAGCTGCAGGTATTAAAGGTACTGTGGTACAGTGGTCTTCCTCTCCTAACCCCCAACTAGTCCTGGCTGATACAGTTCAATTCAATTTATTTTGCAGCAAATTACAGCAGCACTCGCCTCATGGCACTTTGTATTGCAAGGTAAAAACAACCTCTAGCAGAACTGTTTGGGCTGATGGCAGGAAGAGAGGACAAAGACACCGTGGAAGAGAGAATAACAATAATGACTAAATGCAGAGTGGTGTATAAATACACAGTGAGTGAAGAAGCAACACCCAGTGCATCATGGGAATCCCCCAGCAGCCTACGTCTATTGCAGCATAACTAAGGGAGGATTCAGGGTCACCTGGTCCAGCCCTAACTATATGCTTTAGCAAAAAGGAAAGTTTGAAGCCTAATCTTGAAAGTAGAGATAGTGTCTGTCTCCTGAATCCAAACTGGAAGCTGGTTCCACAGAAGAGGGGCCTGAAAACTGAAGGCTCTCCCTCCCATTCTACTTTTAAATACTCTAGGAACAACAAGTAGGCCTGCAGAGCGAGAGCGAAGCGCTCTAATAGGGTGATATGGTACTACAAGGTCATTAAGATAAGCTGTGCTCCATCTTATATATGAAGAGACGGAGCCGATGAAAAAAGCCCATTTGGAGGAAGATATGGATTGTTTTTTATTATCCTGAAGTTATTCACCATTAGTCATTTTCTTAGCAGATGTCTTTGTTTGGGTGTTAAAGGCTATTTGTCATTTCATTATTTATACATTTTCATATAGTTAGACAAAGTAGTGTTAACAATCTTTCATTTGTCTTACCTCTGTTCTGCAGGTATCCAGTGGACAGGTATTTTTCCACATCTTGGTTAAAGGCTTCTTCGTAGACTTTCTGTCGCTCTCTCAGTTTTTGCTGCATGACCAGCTCCAGCTCTGCTACTTTCTGAGCATGCTCAGAACCCAACTCCTCTACAAAACAGGAAGAAACGCAGCTTAAACAACATCTGCTGGTATTGTACCAGGTTTACCATTGTTGAGAATAACATGTAAGAAACTGGAGGATGAACACGCAGAAACTCACCTTCGAGTAATTCCAACTCCCTCCTATTTACAGAAAGGAAGATTTTCATTAATCACATAAACATTTAAGGTCATTCTGTTTCTCTGACCGTTTAAATAATGTGGTGACACTTCTGCTTTTTCACTTTGAATGTAATTAGTGTAATCAAACTGACAGGAGTCACAAAGACACTCAAAAATGACAGCCATAAATCTAAGACAATACATTTCACTGATGCCTGCCTATTTCTATATAAATGGTCTGTTTTTGATGTTTATAATTACATAAAGATCATTTTATCACTTTTTAAATCAGTTTGATTTTAATATCTCACATATAAAGGTTTTTCATTAAGAAGGAAAAATAAACTGTCATACCTTTTTTTTTTCTTGTAGTTTTCTGATTGGTTGATATGTTGCTGTTTGGCTGTCTGCTGCTCACACTGCAAACACAGTACCTCCAGGTAAACCAGTCTGCTCTCCATTTCCTCAAAGTCGCCTTCCAAATGAGCTGGAAACAATCGCACATAAACACCACAAAAACCTGCATCTTTGTTCCATTTTGTCAAAAACACTGCCCATGTGTAAAAAGTCAAATTCTGTTGTCTTTGTTGGCCAGATTGTTTCGGTCACTTTAATATGAGCAGTGCAGGAAGAGCTGCTGGAAAATGTGAAGCCATAAACTGCATGTCCTTGGAATTACTGATATACTAAGGTGCTCACATACAAGTTGCTTTTTAATACAATCTCTGTTAATAAGACTACATTTAACGTATTGTTATCATCCCTTTACTAAGTTTCTCTCATTGCTTAAGTCAGGTTAACAATCTAACAAATTTCCCACACGTGGACTAATAAAGGTTTATCTTATTATTTTGTATCAACACTTGACTAAGCTTCGTAGCATAGCTGTCAGACCTCGGTGTAAAGCATTACTCAACATGGAAACTTGAGGTTTTGTGTTCAATCCTTAAAGTAGAAGCTCTAAACGCTGAGGCGGCTGACATCATATCATCATCTGACCCGCTGACTGTCATCTGACCACAGAAATGAACACGAACCTATGTTAGCAGTGATGGCATCAAGATCGCTGATAAAGGCTGGCAAGCTTTGCAGTTGTTCATGCAGTTGTGTTAGTGACGTCATTTTTCTCTCCCAGTGTGCTGAGAGCATCACTATGTCACCATCCAGTGCCTGAAACAAACAGAGGTGTGACCGTGAGCAGACCAGAGGCAGTAGGAACTGTTAGGTCGTCTGTGATCGCCACCGGCACAAAACCACAGGCTGTCTAACTGTTAACTAACTGAATATAAGCAGAGCTGATTCAGAGTCGTTGTTTTTATTTTTCAGGTTGAAGTCACTGTGTTGTCCTGCAGCCACTTCCTTAGTTGTAATCTATGAATTGCTAGAAATCACTGTATCTGTGAAGTGCTGAGCTTAAAAAAAATTATAAAGAAATACAAACATAAACATTTATTTATGCCATTCTACTTTTAAAGAGCCTACGAACTGATTCTGGATTTAACAGGAAGCCAGAACAGGAGAAATCTGCTCTCTCTTTCTAGTCCCTGTCAGGACTCTTGCTGCAGCATTTTGGATCAGCTGAAGGCTTTCAGGGAGTTTTTAGGACTTCCTGATAATAATGAATTACAGTCGTCCAGCCTGGAAGTAATAAATGCATGAACTAGTTTCGACTTTCACCAGTGTTACTGTACAATAACAATAAAGAGCTAAAACTATAAGTCTGATTAATATGATGAATGAGAATGTAATGAAAAATGAAAATGATAAGAAGAACAGAAGCCTGGTTTTAAGAGTTCACAGTTGGAAATTTCAACAGACTAGAGACCAAAGAAAAGCCATCTGGTGTCCGTATTTGGTTGGACATGTTTCTCAGATTTTTAGTAACCTCAATCACATGTGCATTTAGAAGCAAAAGTGCAGGTCTCTACATCTCTAAGACATTCCTGCAGTTTAACTAATTCATGTGCATCATCTGGCTTCATGGACAGATAGAGCTGAGTGTCATCTGCACACCAATTAAATTGTAATGCAACACCTTTGAATGATACTGCCTAAGGGAAGCATGTATAATAGGCCAACTGGTCCTAGCACTGAACCCTACATTACGCTCAGTGTGTGAAGAGGACTCTCCATTTAAATGCACAAACTGGAATCTATTAGATAGATATGATACAAACCACTGCAGTGCAGTACCTGTAATACCTACAGCATGTTCTAATCGCTCTAATAGGATATTATGGTCGACAGTATCGAACGCTGCACTGAGGTCTAGCAGGACAAGCACAGAGATGAGTCCACTGTCAGAGGCCATAAGAAGATCATTTGTAACCTTCACTAAAGCTGTTTCTGTGCTGTGATGAGCTCTGAAACCTGACTGAAACTCTTCAAATAAACCTCTGCAGATGATCTGTTAGCTGTTTGACAACTACTCTTTCAAGGATGTTTGATATAAAGGAAGGTTGGAGATTGGCCTATAATTAGCTAAGACTCCTGGCTGGGTGACGATGAGGAGGAAGCAACTTTGTGTAGGAAACCTGGTCTTGTTAAGAGACAGCATTCATCCCACTTTGGATGGCACAGCTCTCATTTCTAGAAATCTGGCCACATTTATTAAACGCCCCAAAAAGTGACGATCCAGAGTTGGGACCAGGAAGCAGAGCTCCAGTCTTACGTACCTAACAGATCATCTGCAGATCACACAATGAGTTAAACTGCAGGAATGTCTTAAAGACATAAAGACCTGGATGGCCGCTAACTTTCTGCTTCTTAATTCAGATCAAACTGAGGTTATTGTACTCGGCCCTGAAAAGCTTAGAAATATGGTATCTAAGCAGATTCTTACTCTGGATGGCATTACCTTGGCCTCCAGTAACGCTGTGAGGAACCTTGGAGTCATTTTTGACCAGGACATGTCCTTCAATGCACATATTAAACAAATATGTAAGACTGCGTTCTTCCATTTGCGCAACATCTCTAAAGTTAGAAATATCCTGTCTCAGAGTGACGCTGAAAAACTAGTTCATGCATTTATTACTTCCAGGCTGGACGACTGTAATTCATTATTATCAGGATGTCCAAAAAACTCCCTGAAAAGCCTTCAGCTAATCCAAAATGCTGCAGCAAGAGTCCTGACAGGGACTAGAAAGAGAGAGCAGATTTCTCCTGTTTTGGCTCCAGTTTGGATTCAGGAGACGGACACTATAACTTTTCTTCAGTCACTAATGAATATTAAAACGACCCAGCTTTGCATTAATGTGACAGTCGCAAACTCTATACAACTGATATTCAAGCAACCCCAGACAAACAGTGGAAAAAAGAAAAGAGGTATCATACCCTCATTCAGTCCTACTGTTTTACTTACACAATAATAATTTTAAAAGAGGTTTTTTAGTTCTTCTACCTCTTAAATTTAGGTAAACGAACGATGCCGCGAGACGTGAAAGTAGATTTCTAACAAGGCAAAAACAGAGAAATAGCTCGTACCTCTGCAGCCTGAGCACAGTCCTTCGTTCTTTTATGCAGCAGAAACCAACTCTCCTCATACCTACAAATAATCATTTTAACAGCATAAACACAACTTTTATATCAAACTTCCTAATACACTCAATGTGTGTGTGTGTGTGTGTGTGTGTGTGTGTGTGTGTGTGTGTGTGTGTGTGTGTGTGTGTGTGTGTGTGTGTGAGGACACCTGTTCAGGACTTCCAGGCCAGCACTGAAATGAGGAACATGCTCTTCAAACCTGGACAACAGACAGACGGATCACACAATGTTTGTCTGTCACAAATGAAGCTGCTTACTTACATGGTCAGCTTGTTATGGCTAGCCATTTCTGCTAATCCTTATACTCCAATGAAACAACACTGCATTTATTGCATTATATCCAGACACTAAGTTGAGTTTCCTGAGGAATCTTAAGCCTTTTTCAGGCATAGGATAAGCAGCACAGTGATGAAGTGGTTAGTACTGTTACCCGACAGCAAAACAGGTTCTGAATCAAACCTGCTGGTTGGCTGGTGAAACTCAGCCTTCCACAAGAACGTGGCTGGTCACCGTTACTTAATGATTTAACAGGAGGCAGCAAATACTTTCTCACACAGGGTCAGTAGTTTTGAACAGTTTATTTGTTTTGTTTTTTTGAAGAATTCAGTGATATAAAAACACTGGCACCTGCCACGACTACCTCTCAGCCTCCCAGCAGACACACCTGTGGTATCAACTTCAACATTTCAGGGAAGTTGTTTTCTGGCCTTTACCTGGAGGTCGAGGTCACTGAGATTTGATCTCCTCCAAGATTTTTAGTAAATGCATGTATGCTATCAATTCTCAGTATCACATTCACAAGATTTTCAGAAATCTTGACCTCTGACCTTTAGGTCACCCCGAGATTCAAACTATGGATGTTCCTGGTGACTAATTTCTTAATTGACTAAATGAGGAAAAAAACATAGACTAACCCACTAGACTAAAACTAAGAAACACTCAGATATTAATTTCAGTTTGAGAACTGTTTAATGGAAAACGTCGAACTAATGAACTCACTAAATGATGAATCATGCCGCTTAAATTTGCGGCATGCATATATATATATATATATATATATATATATATATATTTATACTTTTTTTTTAGACCCAGCTCTCACCTGGGTCTCCTCTTCATTTTGGTATTTCTTGATTTGTCTCCAAGTATCTTGAAGCTGTGGGGAGACAAGAAAAGGAAAAAGTCAGCTTAGCCGAGATCCTCTTAGAGCGGATCAGATTTTTGGGTCAACCCACTGAGACTGATTCAGGTGATTTTTAGTGCAAAATATGTCGAGGCTCGGTCTCTAACTTTCTGAACATTTCAAAAAGTTTAATATTCATCCATTAAAGTTAACATGAACTGTAGTCAGAACACACGCTGTCTGCAGGCTGCATTATTTTCAGTTTAGTGTGAGACTCATATTCATTCAAATATTGACAGCATCTCCATGACCACATTGTTACAAAAACGCATTTAAGTCAAGAACACAAAGTAACAAACTAAGGTAACTACCGTCTGTTACCTTGGTAACTGACTCAGAGTTAACGCTAACTCTATTTGATGAACACAAACAGAGTTTCCCTCCTCTCAGAGATAACAAACGCGTTATTAGCTGAACCTGCTTCTTAGAATAGAGCCCGATTACACACACTCTCCCTCAAACACACAAAACAGCTGCACTCCAAAAGTTTGTTTGTGGGAGGGGGTCATCACATGACTATCAGCTGACAGCAGTAACGTAAACAGCTGGGATCGCACCAGTTGGCACGCTAACAAATGGAAATTAGTACTGGGTATGCTGACGCATTCAGCCAGCACAAAAGCAGAATAAGAACTGGTTGGTTGGTTGGTTCAGTAACCGCTGCTCTCTGTAGCACACACTGCAGTTGTTTTTTCATTAGCTATCGTTACCTGCTATGCTACACGCTGGCAAGACCTAATGCACGAACTCAGCTAACGTTACCCAAAGTTCACTAGTGCAGAAAACAGCGGACCAACCCCGTTGTGAAATCCTGCTGGACGATGTGAAGCTTTTCTCTGAAGTTTTCAAACATGATTCCTCTCGGACACGCGCGATTTCGGTCCTGACAGCTAGCTGCAGCCACCGCTCGCTCTCGTCTTGTTGACGTTTATTAGCGGCTGCAAACAGCAGAACGGTGCATTACTGCCACCCACTGTTATGGAGTGTGGACAAAATGTGCTCAAAATAAATCATATCGAACAAACGACTGAACATGGTCTCGTCATTTTCACTTCTTGAGGTCTTATGTCGATAAGTCGAGTTCAGCTTTCATTGGACTGAGTTGCTGTCTTGTCTTTTTTCTGTGGTGAAAAAGCAGCTACAACACAGGACACAGAGCATCAGTTCAGTCAGTCACATTATTTCACTTTGATCTGTGACACATTAAAGTGATTTCCACATTTCCTTTATCAGCCTGTGGGACAGTTTAGCTTTCCATCACCTTAAAAGTAAACAGCAGCTCAGTGACAAGATAATTACCTGGTATTAAAGTGTTTATTTTGCTGCTCTGCGTGCTAAATCACCAGATGAACGATTCACCTCTTGTCCTTTTTACAATCCTGTGGTGTTTTACTGGTATATTGCTTTTATTTTCTTTACAGGTGACACGCAGAGGAATCCTTTTCTGTGAAAGAAAAGTGTTATGAACTGTGAGATGCTCTTTTAGATTGGTCAGATGTTGTCACACCAGCCCTTTCATGCAAACATGCAGGGAAAACCCTGGGTTAACATAACAAAGTGGGTCCCAGCTTTTTGTAACCATGAAGCCAAGATTGATGACGTAATATAAAACAGGTGCTTGCAAACCCAGAAAAGGGAAACTGCCTATAGGTCGAGTCATAGAGAACCATCCAGCTGAGAAAGAGAAAAGATTATAAAATTGACTCTATGACAAGAAGAAAGCAGGAAAACCCTCAAACTGGGCCGGAGTATAACAATTTGAACAGCTTATGTATTTAAATGTTTATTTTATTAATCAACCACTTTCTATGCATCAGGATACAGTTACAGCTGTAATCTCAGCGTTTGCTTCAGCTTCACTAATCCTGCAGCCGATGATTTTCCGAATGAGCAGTTCTAATACTTGTGAGCTTGACTTGTCTGTGCTGGTGTCAGTAACATGTTCTGGGACATGAACATTGAGAGGAACAGTCTGTCAGCACTGAGTCCAGATTCCGCCTATGGCAGTTTGATCATAGGGTCAAAGTGTGAGGAAGGCTCGGAGAACAACAGCTTTTGGTGGAGGCAGCATAAAAATATAGGGTAGCATAGTCCTTACTGGAAAAATGAGGCTTGTCATTAATCTCACTCAAGAAACATATCAGTGGAAATCTTGTGTTTCCATCGTCTAGGACCAACCTCCATCCTCCAAGATGGCAACACTTGCCCCACAGAGGGTTTGATCCCCCGGGTAGCAAACACCCAGGGGTCATGCTGCACGTTGCTTGATGCAGCAGTGGTGCCGTTATTGCATTCTTTACATTCTAGCATTAGTAAATTATGTTAGCTGAAACGTTTATTATGGTCCTAAAATAGTGCAAAAGTTATTATTGGCAATGCAGATAAAATATGCAGACTGATTAAACGCGACATTATGTAGTACAACAAACTGTCTTGGGTCAAAATGTAGCAGTAGTATAAAAATGTCAAATGTTAAAGCTTCAATTTTAAAACTGTTTTTATTATTTTGAATACATAAATTTCAAGTTAGCAACACGTTTCAGAAATGTTAGGACAGAAGCCCGAGGGCAGCTGGGAGCCGAGGAGACCAACTACTGTAGCTGTTCAAACAAAATGTTGACCTCGTGGTGGCCGCGGCTCCGAGGCAGAGCTGGTGCTCTACCAGGTCGGCGGCTTGATGCCTGGCTCCAGCTGTCCATGTGTCACAGAATCCTTCAAGCAGATAATGAACCCCGAGGTCCGCTCATGGATCTCCCATCAAAGTGTGTGCGATTGTTATGTAAATGCACTTTAGACAGATAAACGCATTGTGCGTGAATGAGTGAATGAAACGTGTAGAAAAAGTGCTTTGACAGCTCACACTGAGTAGTCCATTTACCATAATGTGCTAAAAGGTGCCCCCCCATACTTTTATTTTTTTTCCAAGATACAGTAAGAGAAATAGCAAGCAAGAAGAAAATAAACAGACAAAAAGCAAACAATGAATAAACTGAAAGCTAGCAGCTTTTAAGCTTTATCACTTCTGCATCATACAGTCCACGTTATAGTGCATCAGCCAGTATCATGACTTCCAGTTTATTTTATCTTCAACAATGACACCAGTACAGGACATGTACTGTCTGACAGGAAACCCATCATCATGCTCTGCCACTATTCAACACAATAAAAGCTTTTAAAAACATTTCTGTACTTGTCATCATAAAATCTTAGTTACATAACAGTGAGTGTATTCATGTTTGGATACTGTTTAAAAATCAGTGCTTTAGAAGGATTCTAGAGCTGAACCTGGTCTTGATGGCTGAGGTAGTAGGCTTGGCCTGGAGAAGCCCCTCTTTGGAAGTGCTACAGTAACTGATGGTAAGTGCACCATCCTTGCATGTGTCCTTCGTGGTGCTCATTGAAGACTGTTTTGTAGCACTTTTGGATTCATGGGCTATGTTGGTGCCGGCTCGTAAACTACTCTTCTTAATTTTCTTGCTGTTATCAGTACCCTTGGCACTGTGCCTGGAAAAAGAATTGGCTGGTGGGTCAGATGTCACTGAGTTAATAGCAGCTTTAGTTACACTAGTCCTAGCAGCAGCCCTGGACTCATTAGCCCTGGCAGGTGGCTTTAAGATTGTAGAGTTCTGATGTTTTTGGAGTGTTTTCTCTCTCAGGTGTTTCCATACAACCTCACCAGCAGGCATGAGGTTATAGCTAGTGCTGACATTAGTGAGGCTTTCCCTTTGATCAGAGGCCTCCAGAGCAGCTGTGCTTGCCACAGGCAGCTTTTCTATATTTCCCTTTCCCCTCTCAAGTTTCACATCTCCAACATGCCCGTATCTTTTTCCTACAGCTTTCACATCGTGGTTACCAGAGTGTTTACACATGTTCACATAATCCTCTCTAACATTGTCCCCTTTCTGCTGAATCTCGTAAATATCACTCTCCTGTGAGACACGAGCATCTTTGTCCTGAGATGTCTGGCACTCATTTGATGAGTTTTTGTCCAAGGGAACCCGATTCGGAAGGACAGGGCTGGTGTCTGGTGGAAGGCCTCTCCTCCGTCTGGATAACCTCAGGACCACAGGGTTCTCATTCAGCCGTCTAGACACTGAACGTTTATTTAAACATGGAGTTTGGCATGAATTTCTTCCTGAATTGTGGAGAATACTGAAGGTTGTGTGGATGCTATAGTATTTAGAAAGCGTTGGGTGGCGAAGGTGCTGATTGTTAGCCCGACGGTGGTTGTGATGTAGGGGGTGGTACTTGTTGCTGCTTTCCTGGGCTCTGCTTTGGGGATGGCGCCTTGATTTGTATGTATTGCTTGGCCTTGTGCCTTGTTTGTTACCAACACCAGTTCTCGGCGTTAAAGGAATGACTGACGCTACACAGGAGGTTCTTTGCTCAGAGATTTTAGTAACCATGGCAACCTGCAACAGAGAGAAATTGTGATAGTCTGCATACTTCTGTGGATAATCATTTTTGTAGGCCTGAAGTTAGCATCACCCTGGTTTATGATGCTTAGATGTTTTGGTTTCACAGTAACCATGCAATTTTTGTTTAAATGCATTTGGCAACATATGAAGTCAACGACGCATCCAGAGGAACAACGCCACCATCACATGACTTTAGCGTTGGCATCACTGAGCCGTGATGACATAGCCCAGAGATTGAAACTAAATACGTTCACACACACAGACAAGGTGAGAGGCTTTCAGTCTGATCACAACTTAAATTTCTAAAGGTTTTAGTCACTTTCTGGACTGTTTTTTGTTTCTGAGATCTGTGTATAAGATGATGGAAGGAGGTGTCACCACTGCTCCTGTTTCTCTGTCCATTTATTTTTAGTGCTGATCCAACTATAGCCAACTATGGGGGGGTACACAACAGATAGTTCCCACGTCCATCGGAGGACTAACCCATGGAGTAAAACTTGCATCCGATCGACGATTTACATTAATTAGTGATCGTAATTCCATCAAACTAACACTGATGTCCTTGGATTGTGGGAGGAAATCAGAGCATCCGGGGAGAATTATTTAACATGTATGACATTGGGGGGAGGACCCTCCAAACCCCCACAGTCTGTCTTGGGGATTTTCTTTTTTAACAAATGCTAATCTCAAATGCACAAGGGGTGCACACACACACGGGTGAAGAAATACTCAGATTTCCTTTGACATATAAGCTGTAGCAAAAATATACAAACACACAACACCAAAATAAAATAATGCTATGTTGGTGTATGATAACAACAAACCAGAAGCAAAACAAACAAACAAATCCATCATTTGTGTACACTAAAGCTGATTCATATCTGCAGACCCAGTGTTTGGACTGTTTGTATCACTTACCAGCAACTTTAACTTTAGCTCTAGATGTCAGAGAGGCGACAGCTCTCTATGCATTTGTATTCAATATTGCACATGTCAGGTTAAATGTCACTGTGACTGTTTCAGCTGTTTGGCAGCATTGACAGCAGCGCTGTGACTGTCAAAGAGCAGCTTTATTAATCCACACACACTCCAGTCAGTGGCCCTCTTCAGCCACCATCAGGTGCCACTGACAATGTGTCCAAGACCTTTTACTCTTCTCATCGAACTTAGTAAAAAACTGTTGACAAAGTCCAAAAGGAACAACCCCGGGTGTTAAAAGGACCTGTATGTTTATTAGTGTTTGGTTTCCATACCGATGATACAACAGCACACTTTTCACACAAGCAAACGTGTAGTAAAGCATGACCAGACCTTGTTAGCCCTCTTGACATGAAGTAAGTGCTGGCGAGGTCTCAGGAGGTGTATCTGAGCGCCCTCTCGCCTGTCCCCCTCCACTCCCTTCTTCTGTTGCTTCCCTTCTCTTTCATCGCTGTCCATCCTTTTCTGTGCTCGAGCTGTTAAAGGGCAGGTGGATCTGAGCACAGCAGGGCTGGCAGGCCTCCTCTTCAGTGACCTGGAGTCACTGTGCACTGCAGGACAGGCACAGAAACTATCATTTCAAATAGCAGCTAGAGTTTAAGGAGGAATAATACACTTGCAAAGAAAGATGCAGAAGTTTACAAAAACATTCCCAGCAGGCGAGTACCTGTTTTTCTACATAACATCCTGATTTTCTTCTCCTCAGCTGGAGCCTTGTGACAGGAAGGCAAACGCTGACTGTCACCTGGCTCCCTGTCTCGCTTACTTGTTAAGAATGCCATGTTGCGCGGTAATGCTGCTGAACCTGAAGTGAAAGAGGAAATGGCATCATCAAGTGTGCGTGGCATGTCCCTTTTTTATTTTTAATCTCCGTAGTCTCTCACAGAGTTACTTCACCAAAACAGTTTAAAGATGCTCTGAGAAACACTGTGCAGCCTGACTCTGCTATCAACACAGTCCAAACAACCTAGCTGCTACCAGCTAACTTCACTGTTATACTTAACTGTCGACTGATGTTCCACTAACAGCTTTAGCAACACAATGTAACCCACACCTCCTCCAGCACTCATGCTCAACATGTGCATGAATAGAGGGAAACTTAGGGTTAATGTCTTGCCCGAGGATATTTGGCATGCAGGCCGGAGCAGCCAGGGATCGCACCATCAACCCTCCAGTTAGTAGATGAGCTGTACAGGCCGGATAAAACTTTTAAAACAATTTCATTTCCTGCATCCATTTTTTTATGTCAAACAGGGAACTCAGAGGAGCGGCAAAGGCAGGACAAACAAGGACAGGCTGGAAATGACTACAACTGCAACAACATCAGGTTGTGTTGCTCGCAATAAATCAGAATATATTCTGTACGGTGGTGAATTATGTGAGTAGCACATTTTTCTGTTAAAAGTGTGGAAAAAGACGAGTAAGCAGACAGAGAGCTGAAAACAGGCCGTGTGCCCTCTCTGCTGATATGAGTGAATAGTCTCAGTTTTTTCCTCACTTTCTCTCATGATGGTAATTATTCAAGTAACATCTGCGTATTATTTATATGATGATTATATGAATAATCCATCCATTCACTTCCGCTTATCCTTTTCAGGGTCGCGGGGGGCGCTGGAGCCTATCCCAGCTGTCATAGGGCGAGAGGCGGGGTACACCCTGGACAGGTCGCCAGTCTGTCGCAGGGCCAACACACAGGGACAGACAACCATTCACATTCTCTCGCACATTCACACCTAGTGGCAATTTGGATTATCCAATTAACCTATCCCCACAAGCTGCATGTCTTTGGACGGTGGGAGGAAGCCGGAGTACCTGGAGGGAACCCACGCAAACACGGGGAGAACATGCAAACTCCACACAGAAAGACCCCGGCCTGATGGTGGAATTGAACTCAGGACCTTCTTGCTGTGCGGCAACGGTGCTAACCACTGTGCCACCGTGCTACGATTATATGAATAATATACAATATTTATGTGATTAATGTGTAATGTGTGTAAGAAGTATCAAACATTCATGCTGTAATCACAAGGCCCGGCCCAAACGAGGGGAAAATGGCAATCCTTGCCTAGAAGCAGCTATACTCCCTTGCACTGATTTATTTGGCGCCACTGACAAAAAAATGAGGTTACACTCTTTGTTGATGGCTTAAGCTAATGCAGGAGGGTTCACAGAGGGAATGTCAACAGATACAATTACCACACACAGCCCATCTTATTTGAACCGGACCAGTGAAACTAAGTTCAGTTGTGTCAGTCTTTCTACATTATAAACAAATGCTTCATTCATTCAGCATAACCCTTTGGGCTTAAACTTAAAGAAATAAATGTGTAAAATCACAGAAATCTATAATCAAATTACTTTGATGTGTTGTGAGTAGCCATGTAAGAGTTTTTATCAGTCAACAAAACTTTTAAAATTACAGATAAAAGTCCAAAGCTGAAATACCCCTCCACAAAAAAGTCCAGTGGGCCAGATTGGAGCCCTAGCCGGGCCGATGTTTGATATTCCTGGTCCACAATCAATATGCCACCTAGGAAACATCTAGATGACCCAAAAGTCATCAAAAGTGCACATTTCTGACAGCCAAATGCTGCAGAACAGGGAACTGGTGAAACAACAGAAGTTATATTTGACCCTACAGATTTATGGATAAATGATTTAAATGAAAAAATTGTGTTGAGTTTCACGTGACAAATGAGCCTAGACTTTATTTTCCTTGCAGGTTCAGGTTGCTTGGAGTGCATCCAAGGTTATGAGGTTTTACATTTTGTCTGGCTACACAGGGGGTTGCATCCAAAAGGGGTCATTGTTTAAACACCAGTGAAGATTGTCCACAGTGGGACTCCTGATTAGAGAGGAAATAGGCAGGGATCGAGAAACGAGGGAAGGGACAGACGGACGGACGGATAGATAACTAGATCTCTCTCAGGCTGCAGTCTTTCTTCCTAATCTCCGTATGCTCACAATTATGTCCAAAGTTAGTTAGACAAAGAAAGTATTTTTGTCGATATTTGCCTGAAGTGCAGACTTTCAGATTTAATTCAGTGGGTTTAAAAAAAATCGATATGACATCATATGATATGATACGCTGATTCAAATGGTATTTACAGCTTTCATTGTAAATGAGGCCAAAGGGATCTTTGTGCATTCGGCTGTAAGACCAAAATAAACCCATCAGAGTTACCAAAGAGCTTAGGAGCAGTCAGGTCTACATTCTCAAAAAGGTGAATCCTGGCCAGCTCAGCAACATCAAAGGCTTGGAAACCACAGAAAAAACCAACGTGGATGACACAGAGACAAATATCCTGCTGGGCTCTGAGAGTTCGAACGACCCATCGTCCAATGAGTAGATAACATCCTCAGCTACAGCCACCCCTGTGCACAGCCTGGTCACGTGAGAGCAGCTTCCGTGTTTTCAGCTTACCTCTTAAACAGAGAAAAGACAAAAAGTCCTCAGTCTTAGGGCGACGTTTGGTCAGACAGGTGACTACAGCCAGGCTGTGGGAGTGGGTATTCTGTGCAGACCTCATCAGCACCAATGGTCCTGGAGAGCTGGGTGGGGACTGAGCAAACTTTCTCTGTGCGTGCAGCCGAGGTCTGCATACATACATCAAGTCAAACCAAACAAGTGCATTTATTAATAATGCAACAAACATTTAATCCTAATCTCTAGTAAGCCACAGTTCAGTGACGACAGAGACTTTAAATGAATTTAGTCTCAAAGTGAATTTCATTTTCTTGATGAAACGCAATGACAGGATTCGTTTTAGAAACTGTTGTGCTGTTGTACACAGATGGAGCAAATCACAAAGTATAAATATTCATCTGTTGCACCAACTCGCGTTCAGTGAGTGATACAGCATCACTCAAGTTGATGAGTGCATACTTTTGGCAACACTGTGTTTATTAAAATCTATTCGAACCTCTTGGGATGTGATTTTTGTTTAAAAATCAGCTTCTGATGTTGGAACATCACAAGTTTGAGAAGCATAATCACAACACACACAAAAACACACTGGTGCCTACCTGTTTTTGGCACAATCATCTTCATCACCACGACTGCTGGTAGGATGGCGTTGTTGCGTCTGTAAGGACCAGCTCCAGTTTGGACCAGCTGCCCGACGCTTGATCGCAGTGTTAACTACAGAGCCTGAAGAGAACAGGCACAAGCCCAGCTGTGTGAGAACTGACCTCCACCTACAGTGTCATGACAATCAAAGTAATAACACGTGATGACACAGACAATCTGCTCGTGGCTAAAGTTTGGGACCAAAACGCTGTTTACTTCCAGGGAGCCTCCAAATAACCCCAAAAACAACATTAGACACACATGCACGCTTGTTGTGTTACTCACCACAGACACTTGTTGGGGTGTGCGACCTCAGAGTCCTGGCTGAGAGAGCAGCTCTCAGTGGCATCTTTGTGTTTTTAGATCTGCACATGTTGTTCAGTGAGTGTGTGTGTTGAGCAGTGTCTGTGCGTTTTGCAGGTTTGGGGTATTTTGAGTTCTGCAGCGACAGCGTGTTTTGTGTTTTATTTGAGCGTAGTGTCCTGGTAGAAGACGTCTTCTGGTCCGTGCAAGTACGCTGCCGAGTGTGTGCAACTTTCCTTTTACACAATTTCATCTGAGTTTGTGTGTTCCGTAGTATCCGAGTACATTTACTTTCTGGAGAGTGCGAGACCCAATTCAAGTGAGCTGTCTGCCGTTTGTTTGTGTGTTCAGCGTGCAGGCGCTTTGAAACGTGCAGGTTTTGTGCAGTACGTGTGTTCGCCTGTGTGTATGTATTTAGCTGTTTGCATGTGAGTCTTTGCTGTTGTGTGTGCATGTTTTTTCTTGCTTGTGTTTTCTTGTGTGCATTAGGTTTTGTCAGTGTCTTTTGCAGAGCATGTGGACACTTGTGTATGTGTGAGTGAGTGTGTGCAGCACGGTGTTTGTCTCTGTATTCCCTGAGAGAAAGGAAGAGAACTTTGCGGACCAGACGTTCTTCACACCACGGCATCCCGTCACTGATGTCCTGCACCACAAAAACAGTGTCTTCACCTTTAGTTCCACGGATTTTGGGGCATCAACACAATTTTTATTTTATCTGTTTACTAAAACGTATTGATGTTACAGGTACAAGTGAAATGTTTCATCCTGAAATCTGAAACATACTTGGCCTGTGGGGAACATTCTGCCAGCTGTGACTTCTTTGACTAGTCTGAAACTGAGTTATGTGGGGATTTACTCAAATACACTTTTCACTTCAATGTTATTTACACAGCGCCAAATCACAACAACAGTCACCTCAAGGTGCTTTATACTGTAAGGTCGACCCTACAATGATATAGACACAGAGGAAAAACCCAACAATCATATGAGCAGCTCTTTGGCGACAGTGGGAAGGAAAAACTCCCTTTTAACAGGAAGAAACCTCCTGCAGAACCAGGCTCAGGGAGGGGCGGGGCCATCTGCTGCGACCGGTTGAGGGTGAGAATCCGATATTTCAAACAAACTAGCAAGTCTACCTCTGAAAGGCTCAGAAAGTGGCCCAGTCAGGTTCAGACTTAAATCAAATTGAGATGCTTTGGTATGACCTTAAACAGGCTGTTCATGCCGAAAAAGCCCTCCAATGAAGAGAGCCAAATCCTTCCACAGCCAAGTGAAAAGACTACTTGCCTCAGACCTGACTGCAGTTCTTGCTGCTGGCACAACCAATGTTTAGGTTTCAGGTGCAATGACTTTTTCCTCCGTTAATAAATCTAATTATTATTTAAAAACTGCATTTTGGATTTACTTATATTATCTTTGTCTGATATTAAAATTTCTTTTATGATCTGAAACAAAAAAGTAATCAGGAACAGGCCACGTACACTTTAAAGAGGAAAGCCAGTTTACTTACATATCTTTTTCTGATGACGTTCCGCTTGGGTCTGTCTGTACTCATGTTGCCCAGCAGAGAGTCTCTGTGTTTTGCCTGTGCTATGTTTTCACTGCAGGGGCTGGAATAAACATTCGTCTGCTTCTTTCTAGATGAGAAGAATTACGAAATGCTCCAATTAAAAAAAGCCATTGGACAGGGCTGCAGTAGAGAGTCACACTATTCAATATGACTTCAAGTAATTTTAAAATCAGTCCATTATGTGGCACAGAGTCACTCATGGTGTGCAAAACCACCAGCTAGTCAAGAAACAGTCGTCTAAAGGAGCAGTGAATCTCACTGGAGACACAGCAGCACTGCGTCTATCTGATGACACAGGTGAGCCAGTGCACTGATTACTCTTCAATACCTGAGGGGAAAAGATTTAATTAGGATAAATTAGACAGCCTGGTTCAAATACAATTCCAAGTGCAGATTGCGTGGAAGAAGACATGCAACTGCCACGGAAACAGACAATTCTTCAATAGACATGAAGTTGTGCTGAGATCTAGACTTGTAGTCCTAAACCAAGACAAAGACAATACCAAGACCAGAGGGTATCAAGACCAAGACAAAGTCGAGACGAGACCAAGACCGAGACAAAAGTCTTTAAACTGCAGCCAGATGCTGCTTCGTTTACAGGTCTCAGGCATATTTATGTGTTTTTGCGATGCACAGCCCTCCTCACCGCTGTCTGTCTCACTCACTTACTGAGAGGACGGACGAACGCTTCACTTTTCTGTCGCGTCCATCACCCTCTCTGTTTTTCGCACAATGATATTATCCTATATCCTCACATGTGATTGGCCACAATATGGAGGGATTGGAGCATAGCTGAGCCACTGTGTGAGAGCTGAGCAGCCAAAGGAAATTAGGTGAGGAGCGGCTCTCGCTCAAGGGGAGTCGACTCTTCTGATTCACTACTAAGCACTCTGTAAGCACGGCTCTTAGAGCTGATGCTTTGGCACATGACACATTATCGAACGTTATGGTGTGTGTCATGGATACTGTTGACTCCAAATCTCCCGACCACTATGTCGATCTGAGACAGCGAGACCAAGACAAGACTAGGGGTGAGGGAAAAATCGATACTGTGTAGTATCGTGATATTTTGTTTGCTAATAATGTATCGATACAGGGACAGTAGAAATCGATATTTTGTTACAAAAAATTTTATTTAATGTAAAATTATATTTTGTTTTAATTTACTTTCAAATTCTTTAGTTGCTGAATGGGCTGCATAGTTTTCATAAATTACATAGTTCAGAATAGCTATAATTGTACCAGATGGTTGCATTCAGTTAAGTTGGACTAGACTGTAATACAAACCGTTCAGTTTGTCAACAATAAAACTGACTGAGATGAGAGAAAGACTGAGTGTGAGACTTTGATATTAGATAAAATGAATATTGATAAAGTTTACCTTTATGTACAGAATCTGAATATCGCAAAATATTTTAAAAAATTGCAATAATATCGTATCATGCATTAAGTATTGTGATAATATCGTATCGTGGGATGTTTGGTGATTCCCACCTCTAGACAAGACCATCTCTGTCTGATCAAGCCATCCTAATCATGATAACTACCCTAATTGTCACACGTCCGTTTTCTCGTGTAGGTCACATTGACAATTTATAATTCATGATGACGTTATTATAAACATCAGGGTGACAGGCTGTAAACATGAAATCGTGCAGCTGCTCAGAGCGTTGTCAGGCTGCAGGACGGTCGCTCTCCGTTTTTCCTCTCACATGGCCTACTTCTGACAGGAAGTAACCATGGTTACAGGAGGATGCTCTCAAACCCTCGTGATCTAAAAGAGCTCCGGTTATTGATGCAAAATCCAACTGTACCCCAGTACTAAAACCTCATAAAAGAAGTATACTGTCTCAGATGCGCGTAATTTCTAGGGGGTTAGGGGGGTTATGACCCCCCCAATAATCAGACCCACAGTTATCCAGTCAATTCAGTAGGAATAAACAGCAACAGACTGAGCCACGTTAATTAGCTTTTCTGCAGTCTGGTTGAATAATTGGTCGAGTCAGAATATAAAATAAGTTAATACATAGCATGGCTTAAATAATCACATCAAAAACTATAGATCTGGATGGAGTTTGATTGACACGTGCTGATTACATTCTTCATATAACCAGGACAGATGAGAGCACAGGGAGCAGCAGATTGGTTAGACACGGAGAGGCGAGCATCAAACGGACCTGCAAGCAGCCACACAGGAGCCATTATGACTGAATAAAAACAGGAGCTATGGGGGTACTGACCAAAGTGCTTAAAGCACACACATGTTGATACAGCACTTTATTACTGTGTGGTCCATTTGCTGTTAAAAATGCTTATATTGATGAACTGCAGCAGCTGTGTTACTTTCAGTAGTTCATATTTTTATAATATCACAATTTTAACTTCCTTTGTAAAACCAGTTAATTTGCAGGGTTAGACCATGTATGTGACTGGTCAAATCTGCCATCCTCATGACTGGTTTGGAAAACGTGGCTCAAGCTATCGAGCTGATAAACTCTTGGACCACATATCCTGATTGTCAGTGTCAGCAAAGTGAAGCCAGATAGAGGAAAGCTATCCTGGCTACAGTGGGGCAAAAAAGTATTTAGTCAGCCACCGATTGTGCAAGTTCCCCCACCTAACATGATGACAGAGGTCAGTAATTTGCACCAGAGGTACACTTCAACTGTGAGAGACAGAATGTGAAAAAAAATCCATGAATCCACATGGTAGGATTTGTAAAGAATTTATTGGTAAATCAGGGTGGAAAATAAGTATTTGGTCAATAACAAAAATACAACTCAATACTTTGTAACATAACCTTTGTTGGCAATAACAGAGGTCAAACGTTTACTATAGGTCTTTACCAGGTTTGCACACACAGTAGCTGGTATTTTGGCCCATTCCTCCATGCAGATCTTCTCGAGAGCAGTGATGCTTTGGGGCTGTCGCCGAGCAACACGGACTTTCAACTCCCGCCACAGATTTTCTATGGGGTTGAGGTCTGGAGACTGGCTAGGCCACTCCAGGACTTTCAAATGCTTCTTACGGAGCCACTCCTTTGTTGCCCGGGCGGTGTGTTTTGGATCATTGTCATGTTGGAAGACCCAGCCTCGTTTCATCTTCAAAGTTCTCACTGATGGAAGGAGGTTTTGGCTCAAAATCTCACGATACATGGCCCCATTCATTCTGTCCTTAACACGGATCAGTCGTCCTGTCCCCTTGGCAGAAAAACAGCCCCATAGCATGATGTTTCCACCCCCATGCTTCACAGTAGGTATGGTGTTCTTGGGATGCAACTCAGTATTCTTCTTCCTCCAAACACGACGAGTTGAGTTTATACCAAAAAGTTCTACTTTGGTTTCATCTGACCACATGACATTCTCCCAATCCTCTGCTGTATCATCCATGTGCTCTCTGGCAAACTTCAGACGGGCCTGGACATGCACTGGCTTCAGCAGCGGAACACGTCTGGCACTGCGGGATTTGATTCCCTGCCGTTGTAGTGTGTTACTGATGGTGACCTTTGTTACTTTGGTCCCAGCTCTCTGCAGGTCATTCACCAGGTCCCCCCATGTGGTTCTGGGATCTTTGCTCACCGTTCTCATGATCATTTTGACCCCACGGGATGAGATCTTGCGTGGAGCCCCAGATCGAGGGAGATTATCAGTGGTCTTGTATGTCTTCCATTTTCTGATGATTGCTCCCACAGTTGATTTTTTCACACCAAGCTGCTTGCCTATTGTAGATTCACTCTTCCCAGTCTGGTGCAGGTCTACAATACTTTTCCTGGTGTCCTTCGAAAGCTCTTTGGTCTTGGCCATGGCGGAGTTTGGAGTCTGACTGTTTGAGGCTGTGGACAGGTGTCTTTTATACAGATGATGAGTTCAAACAGGTGCCATTCATACAGGTAACGAGTGGGGGACAGAAAAGCTTCTTACAGAAGACGTTACAGGTCTGTGAGAGCCAGAGATTTTCCTTGTTTGAGGTGACCAAATACTTATTTTCCACCCTGATTTACGAATAAATTCTTTACAAATCCTACCATGTGGATTCATGGATTTTTTTTTTCACATTCTGTCTCTCACAGTTGAAGTGTACCTCTGGTGCACATTACTGACCTCTGTCATCATTTTAAGTGGGGGAACTTGCACAATCGGTGGCTGACTAAATACTTTTTTGCCCCACTGTATGTTCAGCCTGCTTTGTAGTGCAGGGACCAGAGGAACCAGGCCAGCATGCTGTTGTTGTTCACTGACTTGCAGCTTGAGACCTGACTCAAGTCAAGTTTGACAATGATTTCAAATGTAAATAATCCTAGCAGCAGATGTCTGTCTCCTTCTGGGCTATCTGCAGTATGTTTCTATATCTAGTCCTGTTCTGTGCACACACCTTCTCTCGGCCAACATATTTACAAGCTCTAATGAACGGGTGAAACTGGAAATATGGTAGGCTATGAGAGAGCATACGAAAGACCTATGTGGTAAGAGGTTGTAGGGACAGTAGGACTCAGAGCACAAACAAAGCTCCATTCAGCTGACTTTCATTATTTTGCCAGCGTTTTATGTGGGTTATAGCATTTTGTTCAATTCAAAGGCTTTCAGAGACAGCATATTGATACTGCCAAGTCAGTACATTAATTTAAACTCAATAGCTTACAGTGGGAATTATGAAATATGAATCAAATAATATCTCCCAACCCCACTACTGTAACCTCTCACTATACTTCTGTCCTCGCTTAACACAAGAGCCTAGCTGTACTGTAAATGCATTCAGACAGATTTACAACAACCATTACCCCAGGCTCAAGTTTGTTTCTTATAATGGAGGTAGCTAACCTAAGGCAGTTAAATCACCATGTGATTATGCTGTGATTAATTCTCTCATTAGCAGCAATAACGCCGGGCACTCCTCTAAAATCCCCGTGGAAAGGACTAGAGATGGCACGATACCACTTCTTTTTATGTCCGATACAGATATCATAAATTTGCATATCTGCCGATATGCAAATATGGTGCATTTTATAATCAATAAAACTGTTTTTTATAAATATCTTGCTGCATTTTGTATAAGTTCATAGACAAGTTTAAAAAAACAACCAAACACTAAAGCTATTCTGTTATACCTGTATGCAAAAAAAAAACACTGATCAGCAAAGCTGATCAATCTAATAAACTTAACCCTGCACCATCTTCCCTATTCTGGTATTTTAAAGAGTACTTAGCAGAAAAATTAAACAACCTAAATAATAGGGTTGCAAACTCCTAGCAAAAAAATAATAGGGACCCCCCCCCCTCCCACCCTCCACCTTGTGATGCTTAATCGACGTAATCAACTTTAATTTAATGCACATGTAAAAAAAATAAATAAATAAAAAAAAAATGCACAGAAATCAATAACTTTTCTACAATAATGAAATAGTTTCAACATCTTTCTTCAACAGAACTGCAGACTGCACAGATGGTGCCTTCCCAAAGGAAAAAGTACTCTAGCTTACTAGGGTATATTAGACTTAACAGTCACTATATACAGTAATGGACTTCTATACATTTTACATCAGATTAAAACTTTGGTTTAAGATTCATTCAATTTATTAAAAGCTCGACATTTTAAATGAGAATAAGAAAGAAAAGTATGTCTTTGTGCCCCCTTTTCCCTGTTCATGCCCTATCGGCCCCCCTGGCTAAACTTTGCTAGATCCGCCCCTGCACAGTTACAGCCGTCAGCTGTAGAAAAAGATCCTGGTGTAGAAAGTATTAAATACATTCTAACAACAGCTGATCAAGCTTAAACGTGCTGCTGTTGTTCAGCCGCTGGTTTCTTTCTGGTGCAAAGTGAGACAAAAACAAACAAGAGAGACGATCAGCTGATCATTGATCAGTTTCATGATTGAAGTAGCAGCAGGAGAGAGAGGGAGAGAGGCAGTCGCTCCATATATGGTTGTTAAGCTTAATGCAGGAATGCTTTACTAACATTCAGAGATGGACTTACACACTTGCTTTACTTCTGTCTGGGATCACTTCCTGATGAAATGCTGGTTTGGTAACGAGGCTACAAATACTCAACCAGAGCTCTGACAGGTCTCGCGCCACAGCCGCTCTATCACGTGACGTGTACTGCTCCGACTGCTAAGGTTATGAGCTGAGTTATGTCGCAAGTTTTGTGAGGTGCTTTCGTGATATTTAATTTAATCGGATTATATATATATTTTTTTTATTTCTCTCCGATATCCGATCCAGTAATTTAGGTCACTATCGGACAGATACCGAGACGTAATATCGGATCAGTCCATCCCTAGAAAGGACCACGCTTCGTGTCTCACTCACTGATTTTGCACCTCATGTAATCCTATCATCTACACTCACTCAGCACCTGTAACAAACCACACATGTAGCGTGCAGTACAACGTGCTGCAAATAGCCGAGTACCGGTGTTGTGCCAAAAAGTGATTGTCTGCCAAAAACTGATTTCCAGTGTTTCTGTGTATTTTTTATGTGTAATATCTTTACGTATGTTCGTAAATAGACTTCGGTGAACAGGGTTTACAAAGGGGTTATATAGAGAATTAAAACAATATCTGTTTTTCAAGTATCTTTACAACTCTCTGCTATTGTACTTACATTATAACCAATCCGGTCCTTTATCCCCACTTAAAATATTTTCACAGAAATATTGTAATATTTGCTGCCATTTCTGCTGTCCTCTTGGCCAACTTACTCTTACAAAAGACATTTGTAATGTTAATGAGATTTTTTTTAACTGTTTAAATAAAGGTTATATAAAAGTCACTGCCAAAAACTGATTGCGGCTTCTACCTTGTTACACGAATGTTGTTTGTGGCTCAAGATGACTTTATGTCATCCATGAGGGATGCATTTGACATATGTTTCACATATTATAGCCCAACAAGTTACTTATAGCAGTTTAAATACGAGCAATCAGTTTTTGGCAAATACCGGAAATCAGTTTTTGGCAGACAATCACTTTTTGGCACAACACCGGCCTGCAGCCCTCTGGCTTCTCCCACACCCTGACACGGACACTCCCGTACCGCTACAGCGGGAACTAACATGCGCGGGTGGATGGATTTATTTCTGAGGCGCTTCCAGCCCTGACGACTGAGCAGTCTGCGGATCATTAAACAAACGCAGATGAACGAACAACATACAACGTGTCTTCCACTGAGCATGTTCCCTTTAACAAAGCAGGCATTAATAAAAGAAAACACGCACCCCATCCAGGATCCCCGGCCTGCAGCATGGACACATCTAGGATCTGAGAGAACGGCTCACAGCTTCACCGACTAACAGCAGCTCATGTCAGCTGTCCCCCCCGCTCCCCTGGGCTGTTATTCCCGTAGAGCTGGAGCTTGGAGTCGGCCCTTGAACGGCTCCTCAGCGCAGTGAGGAAGCACCGACTGCGGTCATGTGAGCCGCAGTTGCCAGACAGGCTAGAGCCGCTGAACCGAGAGCCGCGTCAGCAGACGCTCAGAACGCAGAGTCGTCACGTGGTTCAGCGTGAGTTTCCGTCCCTTTTCACGTGGGTCATATGTTTTGATTTTAACAGGTTCCCCGCAGCACTTATCCTGTCTCCCACGTCCCACGTGTTTTCAATAAAACATCAGTAGCAGTGAGCAAGCTTCTTTATTTTAACGTGGCTCACATCCACGCACGTAAACATAACCTGCCGCTGCTTCTACGACACAGTCTATATCACAATTTGGTTAGACAGCCCCCTAGTGGTGAAGCTGAACTACCCACATGACTCCTATCAACACACTACTGTTACATGTTTCATTTTATTTTGTATTAACATTAAACCCATTTTAACTGACTGTATGCCTACGCTCTGTCCTATTGAAATAGGCACCTACCACCCCACATGGAAAAGATATAAATCTAAAGTTTTGTGGCTTGTGTGAAACCTGCATGAAAAGCATACAAGAGTGAAAACAGATATAAGATCCATTGAAAAATTATATAAATGAAACTTGTATGTTTTGGAAACTTACTAAAACAATATATGAAAGTAATGAGAAAGTGGCCACTTTCATGAGGAAATCTTATGCAAGTCTTTTATAAGTTTTTACTATTTCTTTTCCATATGGGACGGGTCACACTGTGGTTATTAAGATAAATGTGATAAGCATTTTGGCCTGTGTGCTGAGATGCTGCATATATTTTGTCACACTATGGTGGGCAGTGCTCTCTATTATACTGCTGTGTGTTGGTGGTGCGGCGTGACAGACAAAAACACCAAGCAGCTGGACGAGCTGGTGAAAAAAGCCAGCTCAGTGCTTGGCAGGAGGCTCGCTGGTCTTACATAGGACTGTGGTGGAGACCCCCGAAGCCCCAAATAAAGTCTCTCTATCTTACACATTTAGCTAAAAAAAATGTTTTTTTCTGTTCATCCTGTATTTATTGCATTTTTATTCCCAATTTCAACTTTTTTTTGTTTATTATTGTGTTTGCAGTCACATGGTTTTATTATATTTTCTTCAAGGAGATAAGCAGAAACATTTTTAAGTAAGTAAAATTATATTTATTTAGCAGCTTTCAAGACAGAGATCACAAGTGCTTCACAAAAAATACCAGAGCATTTAAAAGAAAGCAAACAGAAGAAAGTTAACCAAATGCAACTCCAAAAGGATGATTTTTGTTTTTTTGTTGCAGCAGCAGCCCGCCTTTTAACAGGTACCAGGAAATTTTGCCATATCACCCCTGTCCTAGCTAGCCTGCATTGGCTGCCCATAAAGTACCGTATTCAATTTAAAATATTACTTCTTACTTTCAAAACTATTAATAAATTAGCGCCAAGTTATCTTAGTGAACTTCTCAAACCACACACTCCTGCTAGAACACTCAGATCTGCCACTCAACTACTTCTGACCCAACCCAGATCTCGACTGAAGTCTCGGGGTGACCGTGCGTTTGCTCTGGCTGCCCCGGTACTGTGGAACACCCTTCCTCTCGACCTCCGCGCATCTGATTCCATTGCACTGTTCAAATCACGATTAAAAACCCACTTATTCAATCTTGCCTTTCCCTCTAGTTAATATTTCTTTTATGATTTTATATCACGCACTTTTATGCTCATTTAAATTCTTGTTTGCTCTGTACCTGTTGCTTTCCTATGTATTAGTGACAGTTATCTGCTTGCATATTTAGTACTTGCTTTGGTCCTATTTCTATTATCCTCCTCATATACTCTATTTTACTTGTTAAGCACCTTGGCATACCCTTGGTTTTTAAGTGTGCTTTATAAATAAAGTTTATTATTGTTTTTTTTTGTTTTGCAGCACGGTGGCACGGTGGTTAGCACTGTTGCCTCACAGCAAGAAGGTCCTGAGTTCAATTCCACCATCAGGCCGGGGTCTTTCTGTGTGGAGTTTGCATGTTCTCCCCGTGTTTGCGTGGGTTCTCTCCGGGTACTCCGGCTTCCTCCCACCGTCCAAAGACATGCAGCTTGTGGGGATAGGTTAATTGGATAATCCAAATTGCCACTAGGTGTGAATGTGACTGTGAGTGTGAATGGTTGTCTGTCCCTGTGTGTTGGCCCTGCGACAGACTGGCGACCTGTCCAGGGTGTACCCCGCCTCTCGCACTATGACAGCTGGGATAGGCTCCAGCGCCCCCTGCGACCCTGAAAAGGATAAGCGGAAGGATGGATGATTTTTGTTTTAGTTAAGACCATCCAGCAAAGAATATACAGAGGCTAAGACAAATCAAAAAGAATCGGGTGTTGAACAGAGATAAAAATGTCCTCAGAATAAATAGAAACAATATTTAAACCCAAAGTAAAAACAAGGTCCTGTGTGTGTCCTTTGCGTTGTGTGGGGCTGGACACATGCTGGCTAAAATGAAAAGAATCCATAATGCTGATAAAACCTCTGGCAAAGGGGTTGGTGTCATCATCAACATGTATGATTAAAATATAAGTAATACATTCAATATCAACAACTATAAGCAGTCTGGACAGCTTCATAGTGGAGGATAAGAAGTCAATGAACTCCAAAAAAAAGCTACTGGGCCGAGTGGACGATACACCACAGCATAATAAAAAGGATCCTTATTCTCGGCTTTAATCAGCTCTAGTTCAAACGAAGGAAAATGTCCAACATTCGCTGAACGGCAGGAGAAACAGCCGTGAAAAACCCCCACAGCAAGACCTCCTCCATGACCAGACACCCGAGGCTTGCTGATGAAGAAATAGCTGTGTGGGCAAAGTTCAATGAGGGACAAATAGTCTAAGTCACTCTGCCAGGGCTCAGTCAGAAATAAATAATGATTTTTTGGGGGGAAAATATCAAATAATTCAGCAAGAAAGATTTATTAGTCATGGATAGGCTATGGCCACACCCTCTAACAGATCATTACATGAAGGAACCTTTTAAAAAAACAAGCGCGCTCATGCTCTTACGTGCTGCACAATAATGTTTAATATTTAGTATTTACTGTTATATTCCCATAGATTATCGTGATGTTGTTTATTATATTGCTCTCTTTTTTCCTTGTTTTCTCTTTTTTCTTTCTCAACAGGTGATTTCTCCCCTTTCTTTCCCCCAGTCAAGTCTGTCCCGTGTAGTAAGTGAAAATAAAATAAAATAAACAATAAAAGCAAAGGTGAATCATATAGACCAGGGTTCCCCAATCCCAGTCCACGAGGGCCGGTGTCCTGCAGGTTTTAGATCTCACCCTGGGTCAACACACCTGAATCACATGATGAGTTTATTACCAGGCCTCTGGAGAACTTCAGGACACGTTGAGGAGGTGATTTATCCATTTAAATCAGCTGTGATGGATCAAGAAGACATCTAAAACCTGCAGGGACACCGGCCCTCGTGGACTGAGATTGGGGACCCCTGATATAGACCAATACAGCAAGGCTGGGATGGTCCATTTGGTAAAGTAAATCCGTTGGGCATCTTTCTTTGCCTTTAGACAATAATTCTGATGGCAAAAGAACCAAACGGGACAGGCAGTCTCGTCATGCATTGAAAAGCACCAGGGTGTGCGCGGTAGAAGCCTTATTATTAGCAGGATCTCGAGTTAGGGGGTGCAATTACTCAGGGTTTGGGCCAATTCCACTCACCGCATGATCCCAGAGACCCGAGCCCTGTGTATCCAAGCAGGGGCGTGAAAGACAAATTCCCCTCCATGAAAATTTTCTGAGTACAGGAAACAAGACACCTCGATGTTGCGTACCAGCCACACCCCGCTGCCAGAACAGCCTGAGGTTCACATGGACACCTGCTCTTCTCCCTCGTGGTCTGAGGACACTGCTGAGGTCGCCGGACAAGGATCCAGCCACCGGCAGAGGATGGAAAATGCCGACACAAGAGGATGAGGCCCATCATTGAAGATAAGTTAGATAACAGCGTCTATCATTGATACGGAGCGCAAACAATAGACCAGGACAAACGTAAACACCGGTGCCATCACTCTTATGACCACGTTTTTAAGACTAAGAACTAGGAAACATTTACAGATATGCAAAGAAACTTCTTGGGACACTCACAGCCAACTGGATGCGATTTACACTTTTGATTGATTTCAGCCAGTCACACAGAACGACCATTGCCTGCTGCTTAGCTGATGGCACATTTGAAACTGACGACTCTCACTGGTGGACTCAGTTTTCCTCTCTAAATCTCTTGTATTTATGGGTTTAAAACGTGTTTTCATAACTTGCCTCCCCCTCTCTCA
The DNA here is from genome assembly GCF_963969265.1 of Rhamphochromis sp. 'chilingali'. NCBI lineage: Eukaryota > Metazoa > Chordata > Actinopteri > Cichliformes > Cichlidae > Rhamphochromis > Rhamphochromis sp. 'chilingali'. Next base: position 3,154,781 of record NC_137938.1, read on the forward strand.
AACAAACATATGGCATTGGCTGAAATGGATGTGCACACATTTTCAAGTTGGGTTTTTTCCCTCTCTCTTTTGTACTTTTTTGCAAAAGTGCTTTAGCTCACCCTCAATCTTTTAATTCCCCCCATGGCTGAAGAACCAGTCTTGTTCTTAAATGGCTACTCAGTTTACTGAATAAGATCAAAGGTCATAAGGGTCATGGTCTGTCGGTCCTCACCATCCAACCCTTTTTGCTATGTTTTGTTATGTTCTCTCCTGGATTCCTGCTTCCCTCTGTGTAACAAGGCAACCTTTTGTAGCTTGATTTACAGTGAAGATGGAGACTAAGACAAAGTATGGTGGAAGCAAGAGGTGTTTATTTGCCTACATATATCTAAACCATGACAGTCAATAGCAGGTCAAGCCTTCTAACAGCAATCACTCCTCTGTCTAATGACAGCCTTAAATACTCTCAGCTGTTAAGGACTAAACCATTATTTACTCTCAGGTGAGTTTACCAAATTCTAACATTCCACAAACATTGTACAGTACACAATCTCAATAAATGAAAATACACATACAGAGAGTGCAGAATTATTAGGCAAATGAGTATTTTGTCCACATCATCCTCTCCATGCATGTTGTCTTACTCCAAGCTGTATAGGCTCGAAAGCCTACTACCAATTAAGCATATTAGGTGATGTGCATCTCTGTAATGAGAAGGGGTGTGGTCTAATGACATCAACACCCTATATCAGGTGTGCATAATTATTAGGCAATGTCCTTTCCTTTGGCAAAATGGGTCAAAAGAAGGACTTGACAGGCTCAGAAAAGTCAAAAATAGTCAGATATCTTGCAGAGGGATGCAGCAGTCTCAAAATTGCAAAGCTTCTGAAGCGTGATCATCGACCAATCAAGCGTTTCATTCAAAATAGTCAACAGGGTCGCAAGAAGCGTGTGGAAAAACCAAGGCGCCAAATAACTGCCCATGAACTGAGAAAAGTCAAGCATGCAGCTGCCAAGATGCCACTTGCCACCAGTTTGGCCATTTTTCAGAGCTGCAACATCACTGGAGTGCCCAAAAGCACAAGGTGTGCAATACTCAGAGACATGGCCAAGGTAAGAAAGGCTGAAAGACGACCACCACTGAACAAGACACACAAGCTGAAACGTCAAGACTGGGCCAAGAAATATCTCAAGACTGGTTTTTCTAAGGTTTTATGGACTGATGAAATGAGAGTGAGTCTTGATGGGCCAGATGGATGGGCCCGTGGCTGGATTGGTAAAGGGCAGAGAGCTCCAGTCCCACTCTGACGCCAGCAAGGTGGAGGTGGAGTACTGGTTTGGGCTGGTATCATCAAAGATGAGCTTGTGGGGCCTTTTCGGGTTGAGGATGGAGTCAAGCTCAACTCCCAGTCCTACTGCCAGTTTCTGGAAGACACCTTCTTCAAGCAGTGGTACAGGAAGAAGTCTGCATCCTTCAAGAAAAACATGATTTTCATGCAGGACAATGCTCCATCACACGCGTCCAAGTACTCCACAGCGTGGCTGGCAAGAAAGGGTATAAAAGAAGAAAAACTAATGACATGGCCTCCTCGTTCACCTGATCTGAACCCCATTGAGAACCTGTGGTCCATCATCAAATGTGAGATTTACAAGGAGGGAAAACAGTACACCTCTCTGAACAGTGTCTGGGAGGCTGTGGTTGCTGCTGCACGCAATGTTGATGGTGAACAGATCAAAACACTGACAGAATCCATGGATGGCAGGCTTTTGAGTGTCCTTGCAAAGAAAGGTGGCCATATTGGTCGCTGATTTGTTTTTGTTTTGTTTTTGAATGTCAGAAATGTATATTTGTGAATGTGGAGATGTTATATTGGTTTCACTGGTAAAAATAAATAATTGAAATGGGTATATATTTGTTTTTTGTTAAGTTGCCTAATAATGATGCACAGTAATAGTCACCTGCACACACAGATATCCCCCTAAAATAGCTCAAACTAAAAACAAACTAAAAACTACTTCCAAAAACATTCAGCTTTGATATTAATGAGTTTTTTGTCTATATATTTGTCTACTTTTTCTATATAATCCATCATACAAAATGTAGACATACAAAAATACAAAAGTCCCTTTTTATAACTTGTTTTATTAGTTTTAATCTTTTAACTTTATGCATCAAGCAAAAATTTAATTATATGCAACATTCTCTGACTGGAAGAAATGTGTTTAACATTTAAACCTATTTTCTGCACATTCCAGCACATAAAATATATATTTTGTGTTTACACTCACTCACAAATAGATGCAAGTAAAACACAGCAGAAAATAAATAAAGTCAAAGACTTTCTGATGGCCTTGTGAGGATTATCACCACTTCTGGTTTAACTCTCCTTGCCTCTGATGGCCCTCAGGCTTTTATTCGAGGCTTTGTCTTGTCTCTCCTGACATCTTCAAGTCTTCCTGAAGCCTTTTTGCCATCAGTTTCAATCTGTATCCTTCTCACTAACTTCTCCTCCCCATATTCTCTTCACGTATTATGTCAGTCTGTCTTTAACGTTGAGCTGCAGCTAATGTCATGTGACTTATTTTTCTTAGAGTTGTTTCTCCCTGCCACGGTATGACTGGTCTTATTTTTTGGCGGAGGGACTCCACTTTGCTCTGTAGCTTCATCAGACTTCAATCAACAGCTACTTCCTTACTTACATCTTTTCCTTTCTTTTCAACTCTTATCAGTCACTCAATGTTTAAATTCTTAGTATTTTTTAAAAACTGCTTCTCAGGTGGGGTATCAGCCCCTAAATGATGCTCAGATCACACTTTTGGAATAGATGCTGCTATTTCTGCAACCAGATTTCCTCAATATTTAATGACTGAGCTGCTGGTCATCATCAAGCTATTTGTCGTACATCAGTTTTGACTCTGATGTCATATTTTTACCTCAAAAAAGTCCTGGTAAGCCATGACATGGAGCTGGTGGTGGTAACAAACTCTTTTCCATTTTTATCCACATTTCTGTTCGTCTTTACAAAAACTTTGTTCTCTAAACTTTGTATAATAGCCTCTCCTGGCCTCCAATTACCTCTGAGCCTTATTACAGGCTCTCTTCTTATCTCTCTTTATGGACTGATAGCTCTCAAGCCTTTGTTTCATTGCTGACTTCATTACTATACTCCAGTCATTGTCTTGCCCACCTTGTGTGAGCTAATCAGCTCCCATTCCATATACTTTAAATCTCACTGCTCTTCTGTCATCCTGCCTGTCAGACTCTCATTTGTGTAACCTTTGTCTCACCGCTTTCCCTCAGAGCTCCATCCAAGCCTCCATCTTCATCTCTGGGGGAGTCCCATCCTAAATCCTATCACTGCTGGGATCCTGTTGTGATTTGTCCTGCTAGAAGGTGAAGCTCCGTCCCAGTCTCAAGTCTTTCACAGACTCCAAGAGGTTTTCTTCCAAGATTGCCCTGTATTTGGCTCCATCCATCTTCCCATCAACTCTGACCAGCTTCCCCGTCCCTGCTGAAGAGAAGCCCCCCCAGAGCATGATGCTGCCACCACCATATTTGACAGTGGGGATGGTGTGTTCAGAGTGATGTGCAGTGTTAGTTTTCCGCCACACATAGCGTTTTGCATTTTGGCCAAAAAGTTCCATTTTGGTCTATTTAAGACAGCACAACTGATCAGATGAGAAGTCAGCTCACCTGATCAGTTGTGCTGCCGATGTGGGCTTTGCCTGGGCGGGGTTGGGTCTGGGCGTGGCAGTCCTTTTAATTTTTGATCCACTGAGTTTTGTAACTTACTTGGCCACTGGTAATATAAAGAAAAATCTTTATATTGGTATTCTGGTTTATTGCCGGTTTACAGGACGGTCCTTTGGGCCTTTGATGATCTTGAGTCTGCTTTCCCTACAAAAACAGAAGAAAAAAATATATTAAATCTTCAACAGTTATTAACAGTGGAAAATGTGAAGGCTAATTTCAACAAACTACTGAATTAAAATCAGTTCATTAATATAATATAGCACCAAATAACAACAACAGTCCCCTAAAGGCACTTTATATTGTAAAGTACCCTACAACAGGCTAAACCCATAGAGAAAGAAACAAAACAATAATTAGATGACCTGTTACTGAGCAAGCACTTGATGACAGTGGGAAGGAAAAAATCCCAGAAGAGGAGGAAAACAGGACAGAAGACACACTATGAAAGAGAACTCTGTTGTGATATTTTGATACCATGGTAGCATTTACAGGATATTGTTTTATAGTGATATTATACAGGAAAACTGTTACTCAATAAGGCCCATTTACTAGTTGTTTTTCTCTTTCTCTGTGACCCAAGAATTGATGTGTAAGAATCACAGGCTGGTACCTCAAGGTCGAAAACACCACAGAGATCACTTCCTTACTCCCATCCTCCCTTCTTTATCTCCTAGAAAAGAGCTTGTTAAAGGCCAGGTGGTTTGTTTCAGAATTCACTAATGAAAGAACTCTGTATTCTGTGTCTAGGAGTGTATTTTGCTGGGATAATCATAAATTGTAGCTGAACTGATAAACTATATACTTCTTTGCTCAGAAGGCAGGAAGACGCTTCCTTATTTGGTCTGTACCGGTCTGAACTGAGAACCTGCTGACACACAAACCTTTTTCCTCTATATAAACTGTTGTCTGATGAATAAACCTTTGAGTTGATTTTGGGAAAGCAACCTGAAGCAGTCTGTGTTTCCTTGTTCTCCCAAGCTACTCCCGGCGCTGTAACTAACCTGCTGAACGGCATACCTGAGTGTTACTTTGAATAATTTTGAATCTTATAGGGTAAAGACAAAACTCTGCTTATAGGTGCCCACGCCTCGGAGGAAACCCGATCCACGGAGAAACCCGGGACCGAGATTTCTTTCAACTTGGTGTCAGAAGTGGGATCCGCTGACAAAGGTAAATACGTGTCTTTTATATTTATATGGGACTGTATTATACCTTTCTCAGTGATCGATCCATAAAGAAACGGGATATGCTGATGAAGTTTTACTTAGTGGCCCAGATAAATGGGATACACTGACGACTTCCTTAGTCCCCGAATAAAGTAAATTAAAAGCAGAGAGACACAGGAAGTTGCCTGTTGTTTTGCGAGAAGTTGCTCGTTAAGTGAGAAGTTGCTTACCAAAAACAAAAAACAAAAATTGCTAGCAATAAAATTAAAGTAACCTCAGCTGTGCCTCAGCTAAAAATACTAACATAAATCCTTCAAGCGTGTAAACCCCTCTGGAAGTCACTGAACATGGGTCAGAATAATTCAAAGATCTCAGACAGATCCAGAAGAAAGTGAGAAACTAATGTATGCAAGAGTACCACCTGCCCCAGCACAGCAGGGAGGTTTCAGAGGACAGAAAGATAAGAGTAGAGATGTGTGTTTTTGCTGTGGAAAGATAGGACATTGGTCTAGGGCGTGTCAATTTGCAGCTTCCACTAGAGCACGCGCGCCTCAACCACAAAATGCAGGACAAGCTCCTGCCACTAGGCGTCAGCAGAGCTCTTCCAGTCAAGGTAACTGGCAACAAAGGGAAGCATGCAATAATGGCCCCACATCTAGGCTGGAGTCTTACAACCTGAATTTTAATCCACAAGGTAGACAAGCTAGAGGTGCAAATTTAGCTCAGTTTTCCAGCAGCCGCAGACACCCAGAGCAAAAATGAATTTGTGTATTTCATTTAACACAAAGGGTGAAATGTTTGCTGACACTGATAACAGCTTATGTTTTTTCTGCCCTATGCACCGACATCATGGAGAAGGAACAGCCTCTGTGTCAGCTGGACGCCTCAGCAGAGAATGAAAGCAACATCCTTTTTGTCCGGTACTCTATGTCACACACTGTGCCAAAAAAACGTGTACAGACGCCACTACCAGGTAATCCCACGACTGGGAGCCACACTTTTGTCTCTCTCACACTGTTCAACAACATGATAACTGCTCACACCAGTGATTTATTGACTGTACACCTTATCACGCACAGCTGAAACACAACAAGCCAGTATATGTCAAGCAATATCCCATTTCCGCCGAAAAAGCCGCAGCCCTTGATGTCATCATAGGAGATTTATTGATTACAGGAGTAATAAAGCCCACAGTATCTCCACATAACACTCCTGTCAATCCTGTGCCAAAGCCTAACAAACCTGGCGTATGGCGTTTCACACAAGACTTAAGGCAAATTAATGCAGTCATTATGCCTCTGCCACCTCTCAGACGTTCCCAGCATATTGACATCCATTCCATCCACAGCTATACATTTTACCGTGGTGGACCTGTGTTCCGCTTTTTTTCTCAGTGCCTGTGCATGAAGACACACAGCCGATATTTGCATTCACACATAGAAATAAGCAGTACACCTGGACACGTTTGCCACAAGGCATGGTAGATAGCCCTGCTGCTTTCTCAATGGTGGTCCGTGCTACCCTGGACAGCTTCACTCCTCCGGAGGGCTGTACTGGATGACCTCCTCCTCTGTGCTCCGAGTGAGGAATTATGTCAAACTGCTACACACATGCTTCTCCAGCACCTCCAACAGACTGGCCACAAAGCATCGGCAAAGAAAATGCAGTACTGTCAGACTTCTGTTCAATATTTGGGATTCACACTGTCTCACGGAAAACGTTCCATGACTGCAGACAGGGTCAAAGCTTTGACCTCCGTCCCTCGGCCCACTACACAGAAGGAAATGTTGTCCTTCCTGGGCATGGTGAACTATTGCAGACCGTGGATACCAGACTGTTCTTTTCATGACCACATTCTGCGTGACTGTTGTAAAAAAAGACAAGCCTCCTCGAATACTGTGATCCACAGAAATGACTGCCTCTTTCAATGCATTAAAAGGAGTGCTGACCTCCGCCACTCAAAGGTGCTGCCTGTGGTTGTTCAGGGGATGCCGGCCTGCCTGAGGGCGGTAGCAGCTTGCTCTATCATGATAAGGGACTGCGAGAAGCTCACACTCTCACATGACACTATTCTACACACCAATCACCAGGTCACGACCATTCTAGCAAACATAACTACACAACATATGACTGCACAACGTCGCTCAGGTTATGAAGCTACACTGACTTCAACAGCAAATCTCACTATAAAAGCAAACAGCACACCCAATTCGCCAGCACACTTACTCATTCGTATGCTGTGTTCTTCTGACCGACAGGATGGCTCAGACAGGCTTGATGTTCATGACTGCATGACACGTATACAGGAATCCACAGCACCACGTCCAGATTTAGAGCAAACACCAATCCCAGACTCAGCCACGGTTTATGTGGACGGGTCCTGTTCAAGGCCGAATGACAACTCATTTCTTTGTGGCTATTCAGTGGTAACAGTGCCTGACATCATACTAGAGGCTCACTCATTACCATTTCACTCAGCACAAAAAGCAGAGCTCATGGCTTTAATACGCGCCTGTGAGCTCCATGTGGATAAGCGTGTGACAATTTACGCAGACAGCCGTTATGCGTTTGGTGTCGTACATGACTTTGGCACATTGTGGAGACAGAGAGGATTTAGATCTGCTGACGGAAAATCAATTGCTAAATTCTGATTTTGTTCAAAGACTTTTTCAGGCTATACAGCTGCCATCGGCCGTTGCAGTCGTTAAAACGAAAGGACACAGTACAGCTGACACAGACGAAGCAACAGGTAATGCCCTAGCAGACGTGACTGCCAAGGCTGCAGCTGCATCACAGCTCCCACCTCCACAGGAAGTATTATCTGTGCCCCTACAGCTGCCACTTGTTACACTCCCAGACTATTTAGAAACAAATGTTGATTTAAACTTTATACAAGAGCAAGCCTCTGCATGTGATTACACCTATTGGGAGGATAATGACTGTACCTTAGATGACAGAGATGGCCTATACAAAATTTTGAGGGTTTGATTGCCCTCCCATATTCCCTGATGCCAGTCCTTGTCCGACATTTTCACTGTGTGAGTCATGTCGGACAAAGAGGGGTAATAGGGGCAATAAAACCAAGATTTGTAATTGAGAAAACATCACATGCAGTAAAAAGCATATTAGCAACCTGTCTAACATGTGCACGAACTAATGTAGGGAGACCAAAAGCGAAACATCAGCATTTATCACAACCAGATTTTCCATTTCATACATTATGACTCCATCCGCAGCAACCAAATTATCTCCATTTGAAATAATCATGGGAAGACCGTTTCCAACACCATGGTCAGCCTCCAGAGGGGCACCGCTATTGGAAGGGGACATAGACACTGCATTGTCCGACTATGTTCACAACCTGGTAGAAACACTGAATAATAACTATCAGAAAGTTTGTCTCTCTCAGCCTCTCCCCTCCACAGTTCCACCAGTGGAGACAAGGAGATGCGGTGTTGGTGAAGTCGCTAAAACCAAGGACACTCGGGGAGGCCGCGCGTTTTCCAGCCCCAGACTGTACTGGCAGTGACGAAGAACCAGCATCCTCACAGACGGACAACCTCAGTGGATTCATGCCAGCAGGGTTAAGACCAGCCCAACCAGACCATCTCAGGCGTCGGATCAAGCAGACGACGTCTCCGGCGAGCCAACGCCCGGATCCAATACACCTACACACACGCAATCACTGATTAACACACAACGCCTGAAAGAGCCAAGACTCAGAGAGCTCTTTGATGCTTCACCTGAACAACAACAAGGTACTCAAACATCCAGCAGGAACAGAAAACCAAAAGTACCACATGATGTCTAATCTGATAAAGCTAGACTCATTTCATCCTGATAATGGAGAAAATGAAATGCCCATTGTCATCATACGACGCTTATTCTATGTCTCTCGAACCTGGGACCAGGCCAGGAGACGACTGAAGAACTGTTTTTCTTATATATTTAGGTTATTTATCATATCTATCGCATTAACCTTAGGATTTTTCTTTGCTATTTTGTATTGTAAACTGCAACCATGTTCACATTTCTGCAGGTCATATTTTGCTGACAATACCTCGTGCTCTATTTTGCGAGACACCTACTTAATACGCTCCTCACAATCAGTAAATAGCAACATAGACGCCACTAATAAACCATTTTATGCGCCCCCTAGAGCAGGAGTTAACTCCTGGTATGAAAATGCCAGAACAGCCGCTCGTGATTTAGGAAACAGTAACTGTTATGTCTGTTCAAAGGCTAATCCAGAACAGGTTATAGTAGGATACCCCATATCCAGTTTCCCCCTCACTGAGGGACTAGAGAAAATTGGCAGAGATAATGCTCTCCTTAAAGACACTTTACAGTTGACTCTGAGCCCTCTCGACTGCTTACTTAGACACACACACCAACTAACCCTGAGACTCCATTAGGCGAATTATTGAAGTTATCTGATGACACCGCAGGGACCTGCGCCCCAATGAAACGCCCCAAGAATAGGTTAAAGCCCTCACTACCCCTAGGACAGATCCCTTTCCATTTTAATACTAGTATGATATGTCTGCACAGACTAAAGTTAACGGGCCCAGACACACACATAGATTATACAAAGGATAACTATACATTCTTCTCTGACTCCCCAGGTGCACGCTGTAATGAGACATGGCTAGCTGTCTCTGTGGCTGAAGTTGTATCATATCTGGAGGAACACACACACAGTTCAAGTTCGAGCGGAGAATCGATCATTGTTCCCCCAGAAGGTGTATTAAATGATACTGACTGGGGGGAGTTAGTTAAATCACACATGGTCACGCGCCTAACTAGACCAATCCCACATGCTTATTGGATGTGCAATAATACTCTTAGATTAGCTCTACCTGTTAATTGGACCGGTACCTGTGGTCTAGTAACTTTAGCCCAAGAACTACTAATACAACAAACCTCTGATCTGCCTGTATCCAGCAGACGTACAAAACGCTCCGCTTACTCACATAACGTTTACAGAGATGTTTGCTGTACTTTCATTCCCAATAATACCGCCCCTAACGATTCATTCACACAAGCTATGAATAGACTTGAAGCATTGCAGATAGAACTAAGAGCCAATGCAGGTCTCGGTCAGTGGCTAGACAAGTGGCTGCAGGACACGTTTGGAAAATGGAAGGAACTAATTGTAGCCTTTGTAACCGTTGCAGCATGTATTATTTTGTTTTCGATGATTATTGTCTGTTGTGTGATACCATGTATACGCTCTCAGAATTTTTGATATTAAGCTTGCTCGAAGGACCAGTTACATTTATGATTTGTTTTATGTTTATGATTTGTCTTTAGATTATGTTATTACATTCTGTCTTTATACTATGTTATCATTTCATGATAAAAGGAGGGAACTGTTGTGATATTTTGATACCATGGTAGCATTTACAGGATATTGTTTTATAGTGATATTATACAGGAAAACTGTTACTCAATAAGGCCCATTTACTAGTTGTTTTTCTCTTTCTCTGTGACCCAAGAATTAATGTGTAAGAATCACAGGATGGTACCTCAAGGTCGAAAACACCACAGAGATCACTTCCTTACTCCCATCCTCCCTTCTTTATCTCCTAGAAAAGAGCTTGTTAAAGGCCAGGTGGTTTGTTTCAGAATTCACTAATGAAAGAACTCTGTATTCTGTGTCTAGGAGTGTATTTCGCTGGAATGATCATAAATTGTAGCTGAACTGATAAACTATACAAAGGATACTTCTTTGCTCAGAGGGCAGGAAGACGCTTCCTTATTTGGTCTGTACCGGTCTGAACTGAGAACCTGCTGACACACAAACCTTTTTCCTCTATATAAACTGTTGTCTGATGAATAAACCTTTGAGTTGATTTTGGGAAAGCAACCTGAAGCAGTCTGTGTTTCCTTGTTCTCCCAAGCTACTCCCGGCGCTGTAACTAACCTGCTGAACGGCATACCTGAGTGTTACTTTGAATAATTTTGAATCTTATAGGGTAAAGACAAAACTCTGCTTATAGGTGCCCACGCCTCGGAGGAAACCCGATCCACGGAGAAACCCGGGACCGAGATTTCTTTCAAACTCTATTAAATTTTCCAATATTAGAGACTACATTACCCACCATGCCTTTCACGTATGATTCAAAGGTGCTTAAAGACACCCTGTCACTCACACTTTGATGGTTCAGGTCTGACTCAGGTGACTCCTGCTCAGGTGATGTGGCTAAATGAAGTTGAGCCAGTCTTTCTTCCAGACAGCTCACTGTACCTGCAAACACAAATCACTAACCATCAGCAAACCCAACACTTTACTCTCAGCTACTACTTTATAACACTGTTTTTCTGCATTCAAACTCACCAAATCGATCGATAATTCAGCACGGACCATCTGCAGCCTGTCTCATTTGCTTTCAAAGTGAAAGACCTAGCTAATGCGTGATAGTGGTCCGATGCCTGGAAGGCAGGACTAATATTGCTTCTAAACAAATGAAACTATTAACACCAAATGTGATCCACTCTCTAACTTTAGAGAGAGGATCAGAGAGAGAATCACATTTCGCTTTTCAAAATAAATATTTTTTCAAAATAAAAGGGTGAAAATGCATTTATACAAATAAAAAGATTTGTACAAATCATTTATACGAATAAAAAGAGCCGTTTGACGATAAAGTTCAAGTCCTCACTCGAAGAAAACTGAGGAAGGGTCTTGGAAATCTGGACCAGGGTGCCTAGGGTCCTAAGGCTGTAGGTTATATACTATTAATTAAAACTTTCCAATCACCAACTTCTCACTGTTTCTCGATGCTGACTGATTCCTACAGCAAACTGTACAACACCAAAATCAAGATGTTTTTGATAGATGATGTACTCAGTGTTGAAGGGGGCTATGTGAATGGGAAGGTTACTGCCAAATGACCTGTACAAAGCTCATGCAGGGTCAACCTAAGAAATGACATGGGGCTGCCTCGCCTTGGAGTTGACTTTGGACTTCTGAAATCCAAGAAGTCCAACAAATCTTGATATTAATCTTCCAAATGCAAAATTGAATATGAAACAACCCCAGATGAAGGGACATATCAGGCCCAAGGGTTAGTGCTCCAAAGGTGGAACTCAACATGCCCAAAGTAACAATGCACAGCAGCATCTGAGATCTTCAGGTCATAGTATTGATGATCCTTCATTGTATTTCCAAACACCCTCACGATCTCCGGAGAACCGCCTCTTCCTCGTCCCTGTCGTTGGTCCAGGCTTGTGAGGGCGGGGGGACAGCGCTCCACGCTGACATTGGCACATATGATGCGTCTTCAAGCCAGTTTTCAAACGTGGAGGAATCGTGGATGAATCTCGGGAGTCAGAAGATCGCCCAGAGTCAGGGTTCACACGAAGGATATCAGTGTGCTGGATTGAGGGCTTATGTATTGTGTTGGGCGTAATAAAGCGCCGTTACTCAGACATCACATTCACACCGCCCTTTTCTTTGATGTTGAATAGTGACCACTGTGAAAAGTTCTAATGTACATAAAGTTTGTCTTTTTCTCAATCTAATTGTTTTTTCATAAAAACATGATTATTGAACAATGAACAAAATGAGATTAAATATTTTATTTGAACAAGCAGACAGGCACCAACAGAGCCGTGTGAATAATCACCACATAACGCAAGATATGCAGCTTTAAAAAGGTTGCCTGTTGTCCTTTTTGCCACTTTTCCAGGTATCTTTATATCCACATCAAGTTTCATGTTTTTTTTTAATGTTTATCTTTAGTTTCCCCGGTTTGGGTTATTGTTTAGCTTCACCTTTGCCTTTGTTTTTTAATCTTTTATCATCCTCAATAAATGGCTTACGGAGCCCCGCAGGGGACATGGGAGAAAAAAAAATTAAGACGGACTTTTGCGAAATCTCGCAAAACTTTTGCGAGATCTCGCAAAAGTTTTAGCCGCCAGCTCGAAGCCGACCGGGAGGTCGAGGCACGATGTGCCAGGAAAGCGGTGTTCCTCCCGGCTGTAGTAGGTCTCGACCTCCCGTTAGCTTCGAGATGGTGGGTGTCAGATCTCCGAAAACGTCGGAGCACTTTTGCAAATATGCGATGTCTTGTAAACCGAGCAGATATCTGACGTTTACACAACTACATTCACGCCTCAAAATATCTTAAAAGTGTATTTTGTGACCCAGAAAGAGTAATATTACAACTAAGTAGCTGCCGCCATTGTTGGAATTCAACTTTTGCGAGATCTCGCAAAAGTTTTGCAAGATCCCGAGTTTGTTTTGCGAGATCTCGCAAAGGTCCGTCTTAATTTTTTTTCTCCCATGTCCCCTGCGGGGCTCCGTAATGGCTCGCTTTCTGTTAACATTTACGTTTTTTTTCCATGTTCCTTGGTGTCTGCATTTTGGGTCCACTCCTCAAAATCATACAGAGTGCTGCTGCTACTGTGACAGATCACACAGCAAATTCAAAAGTGTTAAATGTTTTGGTGTTAATAGTCTCCTTGCAAAAGTAGAGTTAATTTTACTCTAAGCAGAGTCACATTCTTTTAATGTAACTCTGAGGTGTAAAATGATAGTAGTTAAAATCGAGTGTTAAAAATGAGTGTTTCTATGTCAAATCTGGAGGCGTTACAATGGAAACATTAACTCTTGACCTCTTAACTCTGAACTCCTACAGGGGCTATGACACCAACAGAGTAAATTCACAGACTCCGCCCCCAGCACGGCTCCAATCGAAGCTGAAGTGAAGCCGTTTCAGAACATTTTGCTCTACATATTTGAGTTGTTTGCCATGCTTGGTAAGTCATTTTTCAAAGATTGTTTCAATTGTTATTAGCTTTTACTTCTGTGGCTCTTTGGAGTTGAGACAAAGCTGTGTGGAAGGCATTAGCCATGTTGCTCGCTGATAGCATAATATTCTGTTTTAGCTAGCTGAAAGGTATTGTTTGCGGGCAAATACCACAGCCTTGAAAAAAGCTTGCATGTGAATTTTCAGTCAAACTTTTGGTCAAATACGCCTAAAACAATGTCTAGAATGTGAAATGTTGGTATAATGGTGCTACTTGAAGCCTGAAAACGATCGCCCATAAAAAAAAACCGAGCAAACAGCAGTAGCAGGTGTCCTGACTGGATTCTACGTTAGCATAGATCCCTCCAGAGTTTTGTGCCACACGGTTTAGGTAAAAATTAAAAAGGTTGAGGTTTTACATTTAGTTCAGTATTACCTGTTGCCTGTGTCCTTGTCTTTTGGGAAAATACTTTACACAAGTAATGGCTCAAAGAGGATTCCTTTTTTTTTCTGTGCTGCAATTGTTTACTGGATTATTTGTGCCATTAATTAGTGTCAACTAATTTTTATTCAATCTCCGCACAGGATATGCTTGTGAAGATGGAATATGGGGGAGAGCAGAAGTGCGTTGAAGTTCCACAAAGGGATGAATGAAGGACATGCATATTGTATTGAAGAAATAAGTGATGAGATGCTGTTATTTGCATTTACCATGTCAGACCTTTTGACAAACAAAATTCTAATGAAAGTGAGAACATGTATACTGTTACATCTTTCAGAAAATGTTTTGAAATTGTGGTGCACAGTTCAGAATAAATGTTTTTCAAAAACCATTGCATCTTTTTAGTAAATGTTTATTTCCAAAAGAAATTTCTAGAAGTTCAGAACAGTAAAATTCCCGCTTTTTAGAATGAATCAGAAGATAACTCTTACGTAGTTAAACTAAAATACTCTTTGAGAGTTAATATATAAACTCTTAACACCAAGTGTTAAATTATCAACTCCAGACAGATTTGGTGTTTAACACTAAATCAGAGTTAACGTACCAACTCTCCAAAAAGAGTTAAATTAACACTCTCTGGTGTGGACCCATATAGACACTTTAATAGTGTTGAAATCAAATCCGACAGTGTTAATTTGGACATGCTGGATTTGCTGTGCAGGGAGGGGCAGGCATCTGCCGGCACCAGTTTGGGTGAGAGAAGGAAGACAGAACAAAAGACATGCTGTGAGAGCCAGAGATGAATAAATAGTATGATGAAGTGTACCCAGAGGTTGCCCTTTGTTCAAAATTAAAGTCTACAAATCAATGACATCACACTGGCCCATGTTTATATACAGTCTATGATTACATGTCATTGGGATCTTAGAGCTGCCGTATGCAAAGCTGCAGCTTTAGAATTTAGGTTCTAATCCTTTTTTTCTTCCTTTGCTTTTCTCAGCCATATGTTTTTTTTTCTCCCTTCATTTCCTCTTATTGTCCCTTTACATACTCTTTGCCTCGCTCCAGTCTATTGCCAGAATAGCACACCGAGCTTCAAGGAGAGTGAAATGAACGCCATCGCCATCACCTCTCTCTTTCTAGTCCCCGTCAGGACTCTTGCTGCAACATTTTGGATTAACTGAAGTCTTTTCAAGGTGTTTTTAGGACATCCTGATAATAATGAATTACAGTAGTTCAGTCTAGAAGTAACATATGCATGAACTAGTTCTTCAGCATCACTCTGAGACAGGATAAAGCAGTGCTACATACTTGTTTAATATGTGCATTAAAGCACATTTCCTGGTCAAAAATGACTCAGTTTCCTCACAGTGTTACTGGAGGCCGAGGTAATGCCTATATGATTGGCCTATAATTAGCTAAGACTGCTGGGTCTAGAGATGCTTTTTGAGTAAAGGTTTAACTACTGCCAGCTTGAAGGCCTGTGGTACACAGCTGATTATTAGATATAGGTTGATTATATTTAAGAGTGAAGCATTAATTAATGCCTCTCCGTGAATCGCTACCTTATCGTGGTGGAGGGGTTTGTGTGTCCCAGGGATCCCAGGGGCTATGTTGTCTGGGGACCTTTGCCCCCTGGTAGGGTCTCCCATGGCAAATTGGTCTTGGGTGAGGGACCAGACAAAGAGTGACTCAGAAGACCCTTATGAGAAAAACATCGAGGGAACAGTTTACCCTGCCCGGGATAGGGTTACCGGGGCCCCGCCCTGGAACCAGGCCTGGGGAGGGTGCCCGAGGGCGAGCGTCTGGTGGCCGGGCCTTAGTCCATGGGGCCTGGCCGGGCACAGCCCGAAAAGAGGACATGGGTCCATCCTCCCGCAGGCCCACCACCCGCAGGAGGTGCCATAGGGGTTGGGTGCATTGTGTGCCGGGCGGCGGCCAGGAGCAGAGGCCCTGGTGGACTGATCCCCGGCTGCCAAGGCTGGCAATTGGGACATGGAATGTCACCTCTCTGGTGGGGAAGGAGCCTGAGTTAGTGCGTGAGGTTGAGAGGTACCGGCTAGATATAGTCGGGCTCACCTCTACACATGGCTTGGGCTCTGGAACCAGTCTCCTGGAGAGGGGCTGGACTCTGTCTCAGGCTGGAGTTGCCCCTGCTGAGAGGCGGCGGGCTGGGGTGGGTATTCTAATATCCCCTCGGCTTGCTGCCGGTACGTTGGGGTTCTTCCCGGTGGATGAGAGGATTTGCTCCCTGCGCCTTAGGGTCGGGGAACGGGTCCTGACTGTCATCTGCACTTATGCACCGAGTGGCAGTTCAGAGTACCCAGCCTTCTTAGAGTCCCTGGGTGGGGTGCTGGAAGGTGCTTCACCTGGAGACTCTGTTGTCCTGCTGGGAGACTTCAATGCTCACGTGGGTAACGACAGCGAGACCTGGAGGGGCGTGATTGGGAGGAACGGACTCCCTGATCTGAACCCGAGCGGTGTTTTGTTATTGGACTTCTGTGTAACTCACAGTTTGGCCATAACGAACACCTTGTTCGAACATAAGAGTGTCCATAAGTGCACGTGGCACCAGGACGCTCTAGGCCGCAGGTCGATGATCGATTTTTTAATCGTATCACCAGACCTGCGACCATATGTTCTGGACACTCGGGTAAAGAGAGGGGCTGAACTGTCAACTGATCACCACCTGGTGGTGAGTTGGATCAGGTGGCGGGGGAGGACGCTGGACAGACCCGGTGCACCTAAACGTGTTGCGAGGGTGTGCTGGGAACGTCTAGCAGAGGCCCCAGTCCGCGAGATCTTTAACGCACACCTCCGGCAGAGCTTTAAAAGCATTCCGAGGGAGACTGGGGACATTGAGTCCGAATGGACCATGTTCAGCATCTCCATTGCCGAAGCTGCTGCATTGAGCTGCGGCCGCAAGGTGGTTGGTGCCTGCCGTGGTGGTAATCCCCGAACCAAATGGTGGACACCAGAGGTGAAGGGAGCCACCAGGCTGAAGAGGGAGTCCTATCGGGCTTGGTTAGCCTGTGGGACTCCGGAGGCAGCCAACAGGTATCGACAGGCCAAGCGGAATGCGGCTCGGGCAGTGGCTGAAGCAAAAACTCGGGTGTGGGAAGAGTTCGGAGAGGCCATGGAAAAAGACTTTCGGACTGCCTCGAAGAGATTCTGGCAAACCGTCAGGCGTCTCAGGAGGGGAAAGCGGTGCTCTACCTGCACTGTGTATAGTGCTGGCGGAGCGCTGCTGACGTCGACTGAGAAAATTGTCAGGCGGTGGAAGGAATACTTCGAGGACCTCCTTAATCCCACTGACACGTCTTTCGAGGAGGAAGCAGAGTCTGGGGATGAGGGGAATGACCCGCCAATTTCCGGGGGCGAGGTCACTGAGGCAGTTAAACAACTCCTTGGTGGCAGAGCCCCTGGTGTTGATGAGGTCCGCCCCGAGTTCCTGAAGGCTCTGGACGTTGTAGGGCTGTCCTGGTTGACACGCCTCTGCAATGTTGCGTGGAGATCAGGGGCAGTACCTGTGGACTGGCAGACCGGGGTGGTGGTCCCCATCTTTAAGAAAGGGGACCGGAGGGTGTGTTCCAACTACAGGGGGATCACACTCCTCAGCCTCCCTGGGAAAGTCTATGCCAGGGTGCTGGAAAGGAGAGTTCGTCCGCTAGTCGAACCTCGGATACAGGAGGAACAATGCGGTTTCCGTCCTGGTCGCGGAACACTGGACCAGCTCTTCATCCTCTCCAGGATACTTGAGGGTGCATGGGAGTTTGCCCAACCAGTCTACATGTGTTTTGTGGACTTGGAGAAGGCATTCAACCGTGTCCCTCGGGGTGTCCTGTGGAAGGTGTTGCGGGAGTATGGGGTGTCTGGCCCATTGCTACGGGCCATTCGATCCCTATACAACCGTTGCAAGAGCTTGGTTCGCATTGCCAGCAATAAGTCAGACTCGTTCCCGGTGGGTGATGGGCTCCGTTAGGACTGCCCTTTGTCACCGATTCTGTTCATAATTTTTATGGACAGGATTTCTAGGCGCAGCCAAGTGGTGGAGGGCTTTCACTTCGGTGGCCTCAGAATCTCATCTCTGCTTTTCGCGGATGATGTGGTTCTGTTGGCTTCATCGGGTGAAGGCCTCCAGCTCGCACTGGAACGGTTCGCAGCCGAGTGTGAAGCAGCGGGAATGAGGATCAGCACCTCCAAATCTGAGTTCATGGTTCTCAGCCGGAAAAGGGTGGAGTGCCCACTCCGGGTCGGGGATGAGTTCCTGCCCCAAGTGGAGGAGTTCAAGTATCTCAGGGTCTTGTTCGCGAGTGATGGCCGCGACCCGGCCCCGGATAAAGCGGATGAAGATGGATGGATGGCATTAATAATGGCAGGACTTCTTTGAGCAGTCTTGTAGGAATGGGGTCTAAAAGACACGATGATGATACGATGAAAGTAATTAGTGAAGTTAACTCAGAAAGATCAATTGGAGAAAAAGACTCTAAATGAATGTCAATGATACTGAAAGTAGCTGTAGATAATGTTACATCTGTGGGATGATTATGGGTCATTTTTTCTCTAATCGTTAAAATTTTATTTGTGAAGAAGTTCATGAAGTCATCACTAGTTAACATTAAAGGGATGGTTGGCTCAACAGTGCTCTGACACTTTGTTTGTCTGGCTACAGTGCTGAAGAGAAACTTAGGGTTGTTCTTATGTTCTTCAATCAGTGATGAATATTAAGATGTTCTAGCTTTACGGGGGTCTTTTTAAAATTTTAATCTGAATTTCCAGCTGAGATGGACAAGGCTCACCATCAGGCTTTCAAATAAATTAAAACTCTGTATTGATCTTTGTTTAATTAATAATGTGCTTCAAAGGCTCTGATAGTTAGTATGACTCAGGGGTGTTAATTCATTTAAACTTACATAATTATCCTGCTGTAACCAGGTTTCAGTAAGGCAGAGTAAATCGATTTGTTGATCAATTATTAAGTCAAGGTGCTGTTGAGGACACTGTATTGTTCGTTCTTTCTTTCTTTCTTTCTTTCTTTCTTTCTTTCTTTTATTTTTTTACATTTAAGCAGTGTTGGGTAAGTTACTTTAAATTAGTAACTTAGTTACATTACTAGTTACTTCCATCAAAAGTAACTCAGTTACTTCAAGTTACTCGTTACTTTCAAAGTAACTAGTTACTAGGGAAAGTAACTTTTACTCAGACTTCTCTTGTTAATGTGTTGCTAACTGGATACCCAGCAAGAGTGCCAGTCTTCTAGCTTGCTTACTTGCCACAAGTACACTGTGCCACCTACCAACAGAAAGGAAAAGATAATGTGCATATTTCCACGAGAGAAATCCCACGCCTGGACCGTCATTGACTGCTGCCATGATTCTAGCCTACGTCACAGAGTCATGTGCGCCTTTTACATCCAACACAAAAACTGCAGTCGTGGTGCTTTCGATTGTACTCAGAACTCAGAAATTCTGCCTTCTGAATAGGAAGATGTAGGTAACAGCAGACTGCAGATAAGCTGCATACAGAGCTGGACTGGGACAAAAAATCAGCCCGGGCATTTTGACTAGAGACCGACCCACCATTATAGCAAAAATCATAAAGCCTTTGAATGAAAACAAACACTGTTGTGAGAGTGATGTACACTGTTCTGATGGTATATATGCATCAATCTATCAATCGTTTGTTGAAAGATTCAGATAATTATTTATTAAAAGCTAGACATTTGAAATGAGAATAAGAAAATATTTCTTTGTGCCCCCCTCTCCCTGTTAATGCCCTACCTGGCCCCCTGGCAACACTTTGCTAGACCCGCCCCTGCACAGTTACCAGCTGTCTGCTACCTAAAAAAGGATCCTGGTGTTATTTGTCTCTCAGAAACAGTTCATAACTTCCCTTCAACTCATTCATGTCACCTAAAAGGTAAACCTGTTTCTCCATCACCTGTTCAGCTCTGATGATCCAGTAAGGACATCTCCTGGTTTCATCTTCATGTTTCCAAACCGACATCATGACCAGCAGCTTTGCAGCTGTGGCTCCAGCAAACATCAGCTGATACTAGAAATTAATATTAAATAAATTCTGACAACAGCTGATCAAGCTTAAACGTGCTGCTGTTGTTTAGCGCTACATCCGCTGGTTTCCTCTTTCTGGCGCAAAGTGGACGATAAATAAACAAGAGAGAAAAGCCGATCAGCTGATCATTGATAAGTTTCATGATTGAAGTAGAAACAGGAGAGAGAGGGTGAGAGGATGAGAGAAGAAGAGGCAGCTGTGCAGTGTAACGACAGAATAACTCCAGCTTTGTGCCTTTTTCATTGTAGCTGAAGTCCGGGACAAACTGTTCCTTTTCACCTCAATACGAAACGCGTAATAATTTCTCTGAATACGAGACGATTCCGTTTTTTACGGGTATGAACAAAATAAAGTTCCACATCAGTAACATAGCACCACCCAGCTGTATAGAAACTCCGTCATGCTAGCTAGCACGCAGTACGAAAAAGTCAGAATAACGAAAATAAACTCCACCTAAACTTGGTTCATATCTGACACAGATGGACTGCAGGTCATAACTTCTTACCTGAAGTTCAGTTCACACTTGGACCGGCGGCCGCTTCGGGTCTCTCCTCCTCCTGCATCCCCTTTCCCTCCTCCACCTGCTGGCCTCCACCACTTGCTAATGTTACTGAATCTGTGGGAGCTCCGCGATAGCCACCACACGAAGTAACGAGTAACGACCCTATCTAAATCCCAGTAACGACTAACGCGTTCCTGGTTTTGGCATAATAACTAGTTACCGTGCTCGTTACCACAATAATAACGTAGTTACTGTAACGCGGTACTTAATAACGCGTTAGTCCCAACACTGCATTTAACAGTGGCCTCCCATGGACGAACGTGATAGAGCCTGCCTGAAACTAGGAGAAAAATTGAAACGGGAGCGGCATTCAGGGAGGGAAACGTGGGTGTACGGGGCCTGTGAAATGCGACCCAGGGGTACTCTGGGACCCCCGGGGTCCGGAGCTGCCCCGAAGGGGAGCACAAGGGTTAAGTCATGTTTTTGCTGGTTTTTAGTTTGTTTTTTTGTGTTTGGGAGCTGACACAGTCTCAGTGGAGATGGGGTGTTATGGGGATAACAGGAGGAGAGAAGCTGCAGAGGTGTGTGAGACTGCAACTGATTGGGGAGGGGACCAGAGAAAACTACAGAGTCTGACATTGTTTTGGCAAAGTTATACACTGATTCAATATTGATTTTAGTGACATCTGATTGATGTAACCGGGTGTCATTATTGCTGATGTGAATTATACTTTTACTGAATTCAGGTTTACCCTCAGTGTCGCCTGCTCTGGCCCCTGGAAGACAATTGACTATGGTTGCTGCTGTCTTCACGTGTCTCAGAACGGAATCAGCAATTACCAGAGTTTGATCCCTGGCGGGTGTGTCGCCGAGTGGAGGAAACAGTTAGACACATGAACATGTTGGTGGTGTTCCAGGACTTCTGTTTAAGACTATGCTCCCTCCTCACCGTCACCCAGCCATCATGTTTTCCCGTCTGCTCAGGATAACCTGCTGGGGGACAGTTAGCAGGGCCTACGCCACCTTCCACTGCTCCTGCTACAGGGGCCTGACCAGCTACAGGGTTTTCAAGGGTGGGATTTCGAGTGTCCAATTCAGCGATCCAGGCCTCCAGAGCTGCATAAAGGCTACATTTATTACAAGTATCATTACTGCTCATTTAAAAAAACAGAAAGCATAACTCTTCTCCAGAGTCGGAGCAGTCTTCCACAATAATTGGGTTTGACATATCAGGTTAAATAAAGACTGCTGAGGAGCAAGCATGGCTTGGGCCCATCTCAGAGCTCACCCTTGCAGCAGGATAACCATGAAAGAAATTTTGCACAGTCTGAGGAATAAATTCTCCTTTGTTGATGAAACACTAGGAAACACTGTGAGGAAACCTCCGTTCTTTTCACTGGTAAAAACTTCAGGGGCCTCTCCAGAGGTACAACCTCCCTGAGCTGTGCTGCTGACCATGCCCATCGTTTTATGACCACAGTATACTCATTTTATAACAGATGTGAATCCAGCAGATTATCTTTGGCATGTGGTGGACCAGGAGATTTGCAACATGGATGCACAGCCGACAAATCTGAAGCAACTGTGTGATGCTATCATGTCAATATGAAACTGAATCTGTGAGGAATGTTTCCAGGTCTTTGTTGAATCTGTGCCACAAAGAATTAAGGCAGTTCTGAAGGTGAAAGAAGGTCCAAAACAGTACTGGCAACTAATGAAGTGGCCAGTGACTGTATTTAGTGTCTAGATGTTTTTTCAGTATTTTATTCACTTAATAGCAGGACAGAATACCACATGACTGTGGCCTTGTGTTATACCCTCTCTGCTGCAGTGATGCTGCAGACAAACACAAACATCGTGATCAGACTTTTAAGAAGAGCCTCTTGAAGATGAAGGTCTGTGTCTCTTGACCTAAACACATAATCCAGTTAAATCTGATTTATGTTCATCAATGCCCCTCACACTGTAACTTAAAGTAATAAATTGGTTACTGATTAATTACAGAAGTATATTTGTGAGCTTAAAGATGTAAGCCTTGGACCATCGAGATGAAATGTGGTTGGGAAACGTAACAAGCATTAATAAAACTTCATCAGTAGCTCAAGCAAGACCTCAAAACCTTTGCTCACCACATGTGGTTAGCAGACTGTGGTTGAACCATGCAGCCTAACAACATGCAGTAAATTGCAGGTTAAAGCAGTTTGCTTACACGTTGTTAAACGAGGGAAGGGAACTAATGTGGCTGTCACATTACCCTTTTGTCCCATTTCATCCCAGAACTCGATTAAATTGCTGCTCACTTTCTACAGTACTTAAAACTGATCAGTAGGACCTGAAACTGCAAACATTCAAACATTCAGGCCAAGTAAGAATCAGCGGGTGCACGTATTAATCTTCTAAAAGTTTCTGACCAGGAGGTTAAACTCATACAAATTAGCTTCACCCAGGCTCATGAAAACATTTTCCTGCTTACAGATAGCAGATCATTTGTGTCAGTAAGGTTTATATTTGAGCTTCTTGTTCACACAGAACAATTTTTCTTCATTTTTTAACGATTACCAAAGTCTGTGAATCCCCAAATTGTGCAGTTGTTCTATTTGCTCCCCCTGAGGTCACTTTCACCATGTGACAAAAACAACGCCCCGCTGTACACACTCAGGCCACCAGCAACTTTCTAAATCCTCAATAAAAAGCTGACGGGTTGCAATGATGTTCCAAATAACTTATTAAGAAAACAACTAAAGAGACAGAAACTATTATGAAAACTGGTTTATTTTATATCTCCTAGTTTGAAGTGAAGCAATAAAAACATGTATAAAACATCACAAACTGTAATATTTTACAAATGCTTATGTCCTGCTGATCCAATGGAGACATCTTCCAGTGACAGTCTTCATCCGTGTGTGTGTGAGGAGGATCCTAAACCCACCGACACAGAAGTGCATGTTCACAACTCCCTCTGTGCAGGCGGGGTCAGGTGGTGCTGTGGCCAGTCAGGCATGAAGTGCTGAGAGTGGATCTTTGGTCCTCTGTGCAGCTCTGTCCACTCTCAGCTTCCCTGCAAAGCAATAACACAAGAAAGACGTAATTTTAACACAAAACAGCATTTCCATAGTAGGCAGCTGCAGCATGTTGTTAAAAAGCTATTTTAAACTCAACATATACACACAATAAATAAACTTAGACCTACAGTCCTGTAGGACGATGATTTACACCAGCTTTTGGAAGGATTTAGTCTTCAAGACAGTTTGTAGCCAATGTGAGGTGATAACTTACATGGCTGGAACACAGCACCACTCTCCCGTTTGTCATTTGCTCATCCATCCTTCTCATCGGGTTGGGGTAAGGCTGTCTTCTGGGTGGAGCATCTCTCTGTGTTAGCGCCGTCTAGAATGCTGGGAGGACAAGTGTAAAGCACCTGAAGACAAAAAGACAAAGACAAAAGGATGAATTCACAGATCACAGAGTTGTTCAATTTACTTTTCTTCTGTTATGTGTTTTTACCTTACCTCTGATCCCTGAGCCACAGGCTATACCTTATGTATAAACAAGAGACTACAGTCAGTTCACGACATCATTTTTAAACCTTTTCTACTTATTTGTGTTGACATTAAGTACGGACTTACCTTTGTCCTGCATGGTGAGCTAGAGCTTGAGAAAAAATATGCAAGTCATTTCAACAGTTACCTGTGATATTAACAAAAATAGAAGTAACAACACCTAAAACACTACCTTACAGTCACACAGGCAATGTCACATATTAAGAAAAAAACAATACATTTCACATGTGTTAGTTAATATTCTTTAAAAGTCAGATATTCTTAGTTAGCTGTGTTACAAACATCACTAGACACAAAGGCTTAACTTAAACATTACAAAGTTAATTAAAAAGTAAAGCATATTTACAAGAAGCTGTCCTCAAAGCAAGAAAGTGTCTTACAAACACTGCAAGACGCAAAGACCAACTTAAACGTTTAAAGTTTAAAAACAAGTTCTAACATTACCTATTCAGTCACTGTCATCAAGTGAAAGGTTAAAAGGCCTTTCCCAGAAGCGTCTGACACCAAAAGAACCTGATGATGTTGAAGGGCCACAGAACGTGTCATCACTTACCTTGCACCTCTTCAGTGCAGATGTCTTCTCTGCTTCTCTTTGCTGAGGAGGTGAGAACTGAGGTTGAAGGAGAAGCTTCGTGAGAAGAGGGGGAGGATGAGAGAAGGATATACTCACCATAACTGACACTCTGGGTATCAGTGTCCTGTTCTTCATCAGAAGAGATGGTTCTCGGGAGACTGTCATCCAGGATCCTGATGACTTCAGGAAGGCCTTCTTCTGCAGGACGTTCAACCACGTAGTCAAGACGACATGTGAGGAAACAAGTTTAAAATAACATTAGGAATGTGATAAACACCAAGTGCTAAAGGAACAGAGCTACATCTGTTAGTTTCAGCAGATGATGAGAGAAAAGCATTTTAGGCTACATTTATGTCAGACTGAATGACACAAGTTTGACTTCATTTGACCTTGAAGGAGAGGTCAGAGGTCAGATGTAATGGGATATTTTAAATCTTTACACAGTATCTTTATATATTGACCACAGACTCCACACTTTTAAGAATCATAGCTTCTAAATTATAAAGGTTTTTGTTCATTTTTGACCAATAATAAAGTTAACCTTGAAGAAGATGTAAGCTAAATTTACATAACCCCACTCTACACCCCTACAAAGTTTGATCAGGGTTAATTCAATTTTTTTCAGCTATGATGTTTACAAAAAAATAACAGGCAAGCAAAAGTTACTAAAAACATAACCTCCTTGGCAGAAGTAAAAATTGCAAACACACAAAGCTGTGCAGGTATGTCTCAAAACCATGGTCAAGCAAAAAAACAAACAACTAAAAACTCTTAACACAAAATCTGCATTATTAGGAATGTGCACAAGGACTGTATCTGCCATAAGGACAGATACATTGAATCTTTTTACCACATGCTATCCCTGTGTAATACAATATATCTGTCTGCTATATAATAAGATATATTATAAAGTAATACCATAACATAAGGTCTTAATACCATTATTACTACTATACTATGATTACTGTTTTCATATTCTTTTTTATATTCTTTTATTTTTATTATTTTTTATCATCACGTTTTGTAGCAGGGAAAAAGTTATAGTTTATTTCAATAAAGCCTTTGATCCGGAGAAGAACAGGATGTTAGGAGAAGACCGGGATCTGGTGTGTTTACACCTGTGTGTTCTGACGTCATGACATCCTGAAGATGCTGTTACCACAGAGACTGATTTTGGAGCATTTTACAAATTTTTGTCCATTAAGCTATTTTTAACCATTCACGTGATACAACTATATAAATGGAGCTCACCGCAGTGTAATTTACAGTTAATTCATGATCATTTACACTTACTGCCTTTGTCAGCCTTTATGCAGCATGTATACTAACCACGTAGGTATAGGTATACCAGGAAATAAACACAGATATTAGAAAGCAGCAAATCACTCAAGCAAACATCTGGTGACTAACATTAGCATATAGCTCATGCTAATATTACATCTTCACATTTTTCTTTTCAAAGCTAACAATAACTTAGCGTTCTCGCTACTCCCCATGCTTTTAAACAGTTATATGTTAGCAATGACAACATTTAACAAATGTTTTTAAAATGCTAGCCATGCTAATTAGCCTTAGTAATTGCTTGAGGTCTTGTTTCCAGGTCTAGCGGTCATAAGCGAGCCAGCCTTTGGCACGAAAATCAATCTTGTAAAGCTCACTATTAAACTGACAAAAAGCCTTAGAACCTAGAAACTATGATACTTACAACTTTGCTATGTTTGTGTCATAACATATAGCAAGACCCCATAACAATAACTGACCTTTGACCTCTTCTCAAGATTAATCTTATGGTTAAAGAAATAATGCTATATAGAGCTAATGTAACACTATGTTTTTACTGCCATTGTTTGACAACATATAAGCATAAAGGAAATGGGGATTCTAAATATCAGGTTATTATGACTTCATTAGGTTGACCCCGAAGGAAATTGGGTTAAGGCTGCCGACCTTTGCCAGCGCCGACTTGCCCTCCAACCATACATACATTACACAAACATCACATGGGGAAGACAGGTCAGAGAGGTATAACAATGGAAAATGCACAGCATGAGGAGAGACGAGGAGAAAAAATAACTCCCCCCAGACTGAGCTCCAACAGGGAGATCAGTTTGAGAACAGAAAAAAACACCTCTGCACATGTGTGAACATATGTGGCTTAAGTAAGAAAGTAGCCGCTTCTGTCTTCTGTCTAATTTAACTATTTTTTTTTAAATAAATTATTATTATTAACAAACAGGAAAAATGTAAGTAAATACATTTTCTTTTGGCAATTCACCGATCCAGTAAAAGAAAATTAAGTTGCGTGGACAACAACGTGCCCAATAACAGCTTATGTCTTAATGTGATTAACTTGAGCACAGCCTTTTTGCTAAAATAAATGTACAGGTTTCATCTAACTTACCTCTACATGGTTGCGCAGGTTTGATGTGGAATTTCTAAAAGCTGCTAACTCGGTCTCTCTGGCAAACACAGCTTGCACTGCATAATAAAGCTGCTGCCTTTCTTGCACTTGAAGCCGAAATGGTCCCTTAAACACGGCCAGGGGTTCACATCGGTTTCCTCGAGTTCAGGGTCAGCAGAATTCGACGGGGTTTCTTTTTTCGCTGGATCCGTACCACCGATGTCAGACTCATCTTTATTGTGACCCAACGCCAATTTGTTCTACTACCCATCATTCCCTGCAGTATTTCCGAAGCGCAATGTTGGTTTTTTTTGTTTGTTCTTTTAATTTACTCAGTAACTGGTGTGATTGAAAATGTAGTGAAGTACAATACTTTTTAAAAAAATATACTTAAGTAAAAGTAAAATTACCGACTTGAAAAATGACTTTAAAAAGTACAAATACACAAAAAAAACTACTCAATTACAGTAACGCAAGTAAATGTAATTCGTTACTTTCCACCATTGGTGATTGGCCACACCTGAAGACCACGACACACCTGCAGCTGATCAGCCTGATCGGAGGAGCTACTTGAGGATGTGGTGGAGCTCTCTCCGACGCGGGATCATTGCGTGGCTTCACGTTAGTCTCTTGACCAGTTGCCTAGTTTAAGTCTGTTGCATTATGGTGTGTCTGACGGCTGCCTCTCTTTTATGTTCCCAGGAGTAGTGGGGAGACGAGAGGACAGCGAGCACGGGGTGCTCATCACGGAGAAGCGGAGACAGGAACACTAGCACTGGGAAAAGGACACGTCACGGGAGTCGGGAGTGCACAGAGGATTTATTGTTATTTTCCTTATCACTGTAAACAAACGCACTGCTTATTCACAGAGCTCCGCACCTGGGTGCTCCTCCCTCACACCCCCACGGTTTGCCCTGCCAGGTTTTCCCTGGCAAACTGTGACAACAACACTGTCCAATAGAGACACATGAATGAAATGCAGTGTCAATAAAAACACAGATTTTTTTTCATATTCTTCAATGATATTTATTTAAAAATGTAATATTTTTACATCTGAATAAACTTTTGGGCATTACGCTGACTGATGGATGGACAATGAATGCTTCCTCATCCTTCTTGTCATGCACCGTGGAAGTGTCTGAGGAGCTTTTCCACTTGGATTCTGTGTCCACACTTCACAGGTGGAGTTTCCAGCCTCTCACCTGGGCCTCATCTGCAAACAATCAGCAGGAGGGCTTCTTAAACCGGCGCTGCCTGCTACTCCTCGCCAGTTTGTTCTGCCATCTCCAGTGGTAACTAAGCTTCACCTCTGCTCCAGTTCTCACTTGCTCCTTCCCTGTGTTTAACCTTGTTTCCCCTGTGTTTAGATCTCTTCTGCAAGCATACTCATCCTACCCTCAAACTCCCTTACTCGTCCAGCAACAACTTCTCCCTCTGTTGCAGAATTCCCGTTGGATTGTTCCATCAGGAGCCAGATGATCAGTCTCTCGATAGCTTTTCCTCTGGTTCCTGCTCTCTGCTGACACTCCTAGCTCGAGCCACGTTCTCCATTCCCTCTCTTTAAACAAAGTCTCATAAATAGTTTAACCATGTGCATTGAATCTGCATTTGGGTCTAAGCCTTCTATGGAGGGAAGAAATCATCACAGTGACATCTATTCCATTTTCAATTCAATTCAATTTTATTTATACAGCGCCAAATCACGGCAACAATCACCTCAAGACGCTTTATATTGTAAGGTATACTTACAAAGAAAAACCCAACAATCACATGACCCCCTATGAGCAGCACTTTGGCGACAGTGGGAAGGAAAAACTCCCTTTTAACAGGAAGAAACCTCCGGCAGAACCAGGCTCAGGGAGGGGCGGGGCCATCTGCTGTGATTGGTTGGGGTGAGAGAAGGAAGACAGGATAAAGACATGCTGTGGAAGAGAGACAGAGGTTAATAACAAGTAAGATTCAGCAGAGGTCTGTTTACACATAGTGGGTGAAGAAGAAACACCCAGTGCATCATGGGAATCCCCCAGCAGCCTAATGCTGGGCATACACTGTGCAATTTTTGGCCCATTTTGAGACGATTTTTCAGTCATGTGACTGTTTTGGGGATCGGCCCGAGTTAATCATGTGTTGTGCGTCGTATACATGGGGTAACGAGACGCGATTAACACCTCCCAATCAACAATCGTTTGGTCGTAAGAAAATCAAACCTGTTTGAAATCCTGTCGGCCGTTGTGAGGGTGTCACCGCAGCACGCACAAACACAGAAATGAAAGTGAAAGGATGGAGCTACACGGATGTGATCTGGACACAAGCGATGGAGGTTTGTAGAACTTTGGCAAGCTCGTCCGAACCTTTTCGATGTGGCCTCACAAAATTATGGACTGATTCTTATACAGCGCTTTTCTACTCTCCCGGAGTACTCAAAGCACTCTATACAACACGCCTCATTCACACCCATTCTCACAAACACTGTCTCTATACTTAGTGCTTTCTAACTACATTCACACTCCAATGGATGTATCAGAAAGCAACTTGGGGTTAGTATCTTGCTCAAGGATACTTGACGTGCTGACTGGAGGAGCCAGGGATCGAACCACCAACCTTCTGATCAGTAGGTGACCTGCTCTACCTCCTGAGCTACAGCCACCCCAATTATCACGACCGCAACAACCGTGAAAATAGTGTAAAATTTTGTGTCATAACCTTCATGCTATGGACGCACAGTGTGAGCACTCAGGTCGCACAGAGCAGCGGGCCGTATAGTGTGAGACCCAGCATTGTGACCTACTACTCACCTCTGAGTCAATCGTACAGTCTGAGCAGGAGCTGAATAACGCGACTGTACAAATTGCACAGTGTATACCCAGCTTATTGCAGCATAACTGAGGGAGGAATCAGGGTCACCTGAGTAGGCCATCAGCCTACTAAAAGGACAGAGAAAAAACCCATCGAAATAGTGAGTCGTCATCACAGGTGCTGGTGGACTCATTTGAACACCTCCGAAATTTGCAAACATGCAAGTATTCCTCTTCTTCCTCAAAATCCTCTTGGGAACGCTTCCTCGAGCCTCCAGTTTCATGGTTGTCAAGCTCTTCCTGCGCATCTTCAAAACGTTCATCACTACTGCTCTCAGAGTGATCGTACACAGTTGAGCTGGTCCCTGAATCAGAGTTTGCAAGCCTGGAATTTTTGCTATCACGCTCTTCTTCATCTACATCTTCCTCTCTGGACCTTTTCGTGGATCCACCAGCCAGCGGCCCTTCTTCTGTTACCTGCTGATTGATGTCCTCATCAGCAATATTACCAAAACAGCCCTCGCCATCAGTGTCACAAGCAGAAAAGAAGTCAGAGTCATCATCAGAAAACTCCTCGCTCCATCTGATTCTTTTGTTTGGTTCCACATCTTCTTCATACAGCTCTCTAGACCTCCTCCTGGATACACCCGGCTGAGGATCCTCTTCTGGGATGTACTGGTGAACATCCACACAGTCTTCAAATGCCTCATCAGAATCCTCATTTTCAACACCAACAACAACAACAACAGCATTGTGATCATCATGCAGTTCATTGTTGTCAACATTGGCATTATTGTCTCTCACATTAATATTTTGAATGTTGACATTGTCATTGTCAAAGTCAGTGTCAGTGTAATCATCATATCGTTCCTCTAATAATCTAATAGCTCATTCAGCCTCCAAAAAATTATAGAGAGCAAAATAAAGATTGTTCAGGAAGCCAAAGAGTCCACCTGTCACGACTGGGGCCGCAGCCGTGTGAAGTGTAGAAAGGAGGACTCAAATGCAGCACTTATTCAGATGTGAGGGTGATTTATTAAGAATACTGAACATAAAGTGGGGATGGCAAAACAGGACTAAGGATAAACTAAACTGGGAGAAACTAAACCAAAGAGTAGCAAACTGGACACGCAGGGAGGACACGCAGGGGATTCACGGAGAAATGCAGAGTACGCAGGGTGACACAGAGGATGAACACAGACGACGCGACAAGGAACAGAGGCAAACACACACTATAAATACACAGAGGGACACTGGGAAATCACACACAGGTGGGAGACACAGCTGGACCTGATTAACCTGACGAGACAGGGGAACACTAACACCAGGGACCAACAGAGGGAGCACAAACCCAGAAACCCAGTATCTAAAATCCCAAAACACAAACCATCCCAAAACAGCCCACACAGAATAATGAAAATAATAACAATAAATACACCAAACACAAAATCACTGAGTCACGGACTCAGGATCATGACACCACCAATAGGTTCATAAGCTGGTTCCTGATCTCCACTTGGAAACATTTCTGGGTTAACCTGTCGGCCTGTAAGATCATTTAATCTTTTAATGAGCATTCATAAATATCTGCTGAAAATCCGTTTTTCATCAATTCCAGGACTGAGTACATGTGCTTATACCATTACGGTTATTTTGTGATCCATCTCCTGTCCTCCAATAGCCAAACCCATCTGTTCTCTGATTGGATAGTTAAATTTGTGATTGACATGACATTGGCCAATCAGATGAAAGAAGAAAAATAGGGTCAAATTTCATAGCTGTACCTTGAAACTTGAGTGCAGAGCAGTGTTGCCAACTTAGCGACTTTGTCGCTATATTTAGCGACTTTTTTTCTAAAAAGCGACTAGCGACAAATCTGGCGACTTTTTCTGGTGTTATTGGAGACTTATTTATGACGACTTTTTGACGTGAAAGCGAGTATCGCTTTTACTCTCAACAAGCAGCGGGTGCTGCCGTGGGTACCTCGCCCCTTCCAAAGCGCTCACGGGCGGAGGATAGTCCTCCCCCCGCTGCTATCAGGGCAGGAGATGTTCACACCTATGCGTCCGAACTGCAAATGAATCGCGCATGAGCGAAGCCGCTGCTCCCGCACTGACTATAACGCAGTCAGTTCTTCTTTTACTGTTGTGCTGTTTTGTGGATCACAAGGTTTAAAACTACTTATAAACACACACACAGTAACTCCACCAGAGTGCCCATTTCGGGTCACTTTTGCCGGTCCAAGCCCGGATAAAGGAGCAGGGTTGGAATTGTGACATTAAAAAATCAATAATTGCTAAAATAAATTTAATTTGTAGTTCTAAATAAATTCTAACTGCATTTAGGACGTTCTTTACTCACTTTGTCTCTTTCATGATGTTATTTCTCTCTCCAACAACATAGGTTACAATTATATTAGCTGGACCAATTATGCAAATTAGGCGATGACGTCATTTAGCGACTTCTAGCGACTTTTAGGACAGCCAATAGCGATTTTCCTTACTGAGGAGTTGGCAACACTGGTGCAGAGTTTCACACGTATTTTTTGGCTAAGTCCACACAGAAATCTTTTTACACATACAAATCCTGATTTACAAGTACAAAATATTTATGACCACAATTTGAGCCCATACAATGTCCAAAGATTGAGCGGTGACCCCGACATCCTCGCGCTTAAATCCGCGCAGACAGCCTCATACTGGAGGACAGACCTGTGCAGGACGGCGGCCCTCTCCTGGTCTGTGACGTTTCCACCAGCCGCCCTCGCCCGGTAGTTCCCGTTTTATGGCGTCGTCGGTTTTTTGACTCGGTACATGCTCTCTCTCATCCGGGGGTCCGGGCCTCTGTTAAACTGGTCAGCTCTAAGTTTGTTGGCCGGGCCTTCACAAATCGGTGAAGGAATGGGCGGCGTGCATTCCCTGCCAGCTCGCGAAGGTTCATAAACACACCAAGGCACCCCTGGAGCAGTTCTTCATCATCATTCATGTACAAGTTGATCCGGTGGGTCCTCTGCCGCAGTCACACGGTTTTACGCACCTTTTAACTATTGTTGACCGCACCACCCGGTGCAGTCCCCCTGGCGTATACTACCTATACTACCGTTTTTGTCAACCTGGGTCTCGCGTTTCGCCCCCCCCCCCCCCCGTGGACATTACCTCAGACAGAGGCCCCCAGTTCGTTTTAGAGCTTTGGTCAGCTATGGACTGGGGGCCAAGGTCCACCACACAACCGCATACAACCCGTAAGCTAATGTGAGCGGTTCCACAGGTCGCCCCCCAGGAGCATCCCCCCAACCCCTTTCCTGCGCGCCTACACCAGCCTCGTTCACAGGATGGACCTTCCTCTGCCAGTTCTCTCCCTCACAGGTTCAGTTGTTCTGGCCGTTTGCTTAGGCCCACACTGAGACCTCTCCTGTCATCTTTAC
This sequence comes from Rhamphochromis sp. 'chilingali', assembly GCF_963969265.1. Taxonomy (NCBI): domain Eukaryota; kingdom Metazoa; phylum Chordata; class Actinopteri; order Cichliformes; family Cichlidae; genus Rhamphochromis; species Rhamphochromis sp. 'chilingali'. The sequence goes on from NC_137938.1 coordinate 3,188,209, forward strand.
ACACCTCCACAATATTATTATAATTTATTATAATTATTACCATAAGTTAGAAATTGTTGATGAATCACTGAGGATGTTACTCTTGAACTGCAGAATAATTTACCAATTCTATTCAGAATCACAGTCCAGAATGCTCACATATAATTCATCACATTAATCCTGACACACTGCTCTCTCTTCCACCAGCTACCTTTACATGTTAAAAGTATGATGGAAGCAGGAGTAAGGCGAGTCGGCTCACAGTCAGGGTGTGTTTTCCTCCTCTCAGACTGTGCGCGCAGGTGACGATGAGTAACGGCGGCCACATGGGGGCGCTTTATCAACCTGCTGTGGTGGGTAGCTTGGTCAAAATAGTGTTTCCGATGTGACTTCGCTGTGATAGGCAGATGTCTGAACGCACTTTTCCTTTACTAAATATTTATTTTTATTGGGCGATCCGAGTTTACTGAAAAACACGAGGAGGCAGAGAGGAGAACGCCCAGGACCAACCACGCGCCTGAGAGGACGGCGACAGTGATAGTTGTAGTTAATCAAATTAGCAGGCCTGTTATAAAAGAAGCCCCATTTCAACTTCAGCTGATATGCAATACAATACATTGGTCATAGTGTTGACTCTTATTCAAGTTGTAACACATTTATTTCATTTTAAAGATTTTAAACAGGGGCTTATTTACACATGGATTTATGGATTTATGCATTCATTCATAGATACACTTACACGACGTGTGCAAGGTGTACCACCACCCCGTCACCTCTCCTCCAGCAATTGGATAAGAGAATTAAAAATAGAGAGAGATGGGTGGACATACTAACGTGCAGGACTCCACAGCTTTAGCGGGACCTTGAACGCAGCACGCATAGGTTGAGAAACCCCGTGAAGAAATGACGCATCCATTCACAGCGCTTTTACTTCCTGCATCTGTGGCTACAGCTGATGCTTTCTAAGGGGCGCGGCACAGGCACTAACTGTAGCCTAATGGCTGTCGTGCATTTTAACAGAAGCTTTAGTTTTCTTTTCTAACCCGGCTGTAACTTTGGTGTGGACCCAGCACAATGGTAGGATTGATTTATGGTTCTGTACCTACGATACCGTCCAGTACGGGTAACTCTTCTGTGGGCTGCAATGAACTTCGGAGACATCATTTTTTCTTATTGGCACCTTTCAGGTGCTCTTTAACAGGGTCAGCACGGCTGAGGGAAGAGAGGTAGAGGCTAAGCGTTCATGCCAGTTACGGACTCTTCTTCACTAGGTTTGTATTTCCGTAAACAAAACGGAGCCATTCCAGGATTGAGGGTAAAAGCGGGAAAATACGCCCGAATGTTGTGTTACTTTGTGACTAAAGGTGGGAAAGATATTTGTAGCACGAACTTCGGAAGTGATAAATCTGTAAACCGCGTTTGGCGAGCTGCAGGTCAGACAAGTTCTTGCCAGCCTTTGTGTGTTTACAGTATTTGTGAAATGCAGCCACCGGTACTCATGCACTCAGTGTTTCAGACCGAGCTCAGAGATGCAGGCTGCTCACGTGTGGTCAGAATCGGAAAGTTACCTCGCAAACGGTAACCTCCAGGGAACGGCCCCGTGCACGCGCACACACATTTTTAAAAACCTTTTTGCGTTTACGTGTGGACGAGGAATACAGAGTTCATCACACACCGTCAGAGGTATGTGCCTTTTTCCACGCCACGCTGTGTGCACGTTATTGTTTACATGGGATGAACTGCAGAATAGCAGATAGAGACAAAATACTGTTAATCTGACTGTCTGCAGGTTTACACGCAGTTACTGTCCCTCCATTTACAAAGGCAGAGGCGTCACGGTGGGATTATTTTACGTGTAGTTGTTTTTTCCTGTGTAATAATATTCAACATTGCATCAATACATTTTTCAAAAAATCCTCTCTGTGCAAAATGGGTTTAAAAGAAAGGAGCCAATAAAACAGTCCTTACATTCACACAAAGGTTCGGCTGAAAGCACGAACGAGACCCTGCTGTTTGTACTCGAGCAATTTTGTAACTAAATTGTCATCAGTTTCAAATGATAAGAAGTGAACCTGTGTGAGTCCTGTTGCTCACTTTGTTCATTTGATTTAGCAAAAATCGTGTCACAGTGGTTACATGGTTAGCGCGTGTTCCAAACACGAAGGGTGATGACAGGGTTCAAGAAATATCTGGGATGGCTGTGTCAGGAAGGACATCAGGTGTGACCATCTGTGTCATGTGCAAGTCACAAAGGTGACCCCCTTGAGAATAAGGAAGGAGAAGAAAGAAACTTACCATGTGATGTTGAAATGCTGTCAGCAGTGTCGTTTCTGATCTTTTGTTCCACAGAGCTGACTGTTGTCCTGTAAATATGGATCAGATAAAAGAAGCCAGGGTGCCGTGCTCCAGCCTCCTCACCTACCACAGAGAGCTGCTCGTGACCAGGCTGAGGAGCATTCAGTGCATCCTGGACAACCTGTTCACCTGTGGCTTCTTCTGTCAGGAGGATGTTGAGATTGTTCAGCAAACTGCCACCAAGGCTGATCAGGTAGAAAAAAGAAGATCCCAGACAAAAACTGTGCTCAAAAATCTCTGAATACGACTCCTGACTGCCTCTCCGAGGAGGTGATGTTTGTGATAGTGTCTGCATGTGTGCGTGTCATCACTCTGTGTGTAAACGTGACAGCTTGAAAAGTTTGGATTGTGTGTTTGTAAAACTCTGTGGAGGGTGAGGTCATGCTAACGACCCACGTCAGCTATCGTCCATCAAGGTCTTCAAGGTCAACTTAGTAATTCATTGGTGGACAGCTATCATTCCTACAGGTGTTGTGTGTTTTGTGAATATATCGAAAGTACTGTATAAAATGACATTTGACCTCTGACCTCTCCTTTAAGGTCAGTAGATTGCATACATACTTCACAATTTAAAAACTTTAAATATAAATTTGAATTTCTTTCATGATTTTTTTTTTCTTTTTCTTTTTTTTTTTAGGTGCGCAAAGTCCTGGAGCTGGTCCAGTGCAAAGGGGAGGAGGCCTGTGAATATTTCATCTTCATAATTTATAAAGTATGTGATGCATACATAGACCTGCAGCCATGGCTGGAAGAGATCAACTACAACCCAAGTGAAGATGTAGCAGTGATGAAGGTGGTTAACACTGATCCAAGTAGGTGTCATTATCTTTGACCTCTTTCATACTTTACAGCTCTCACATCTGTAAGAAGTCAGTCTGCTGTTACCAGTTGAGCCGTTATGGTAGAATATAAGAATCTATAACAAGAGTAACAGTATATTTTCTACATGATTATACAGAAAGTGTAGTTATATTTCAAACTGTAATTGTAGAAACCAGCGAGGTTTTTTTGAGTGACTGAAGTTATATGTAGAGTATGTGGGTGTTTTAAATGAATAACGACAGTAACCATCAGGCTGATGCAGCAGGATTAAAGGAGTCCCTGAATGTTATTGACTTAAAGCTGTTTTATTTGTTATTTTTTACTTGAACTTGTAGAACTTTTGTTTGTGAGAGCATGAAACATGCGCAGCCTTACCACCTCCTCAAGTCTCAGAATATCTTAAAAGCACTTGAAAAGCAAAATATGTTCAGTATGCAAAGGTCTTAAATGTTAATAGTGATGCCACAATTTCAGTGCACATTTCTGCCCACTTCACAGATTTAAATGATGTAACATGCACTGTAAAAGTAAATGATTTAGCTGGACATGAGACAAACGTTGTAAAGCAGCTCTGTCAGCCCTCACAGTTTATTTCTGTGTGGATAAAACAGGGTAACAGATACAGTAAGATAAGCTAGAGTAACTAACGCAGTGGTTAAAGCCAGTATCTAAGAAACAACTAATAACAGAAGGCAACCTGCACTCTGTCGCAAAACAATATTTGATACAAAATATCCAGACAGCCATTTTTTAGGTGGGCACACTATTCTTTATGATTTCTTTTCACATTATTAAACACATTTGGACACATTTGTAACATTTTACCTTATTATTCATTTGAACTGATATCAGTTATGTTTAACTTTTGTTTGTATACTTTCAGGCTTTTGGTCTAAATTTCATGTAAGTTTAACTAAATGTAATTAAGCCACACAAAAGCTTCCCTACCTGGAACCAGTCAACGTCACGCTGCAATTCTCCCTTAAATCATGTGATGACCAATAAAACACGGTGCACCGAAATCATAAAGAACACACTTTTTTTTCTCTTTAGAAACCCAGAAGAAATCCCGCGTCTGTAGCTACAGATAACACACACACGCACGCACGCACGCGCGCACGCACACACACGCACGCACACACGCGCGCACACACACGCACGCACGCGCGCACGCACACACACAGCAGCGTTGCAAGATGAGCAGTCAGTCTTTATTTAAACGTTTGGAGCTATTTACACTGAATATTCCACTTTTGGAGCTTTCTCACACTGGGCCAGTTGCTCTTGTGTTTTCTTATTTAATCTGATACGTTTTTCTTGCTATTTTTGGTCATTTATGAAACAGCTGAGCAGTGGCGGCACTCGGGTTGTAAACACTCCACTCCCTCAGTTCTCTCTGCTTCACTTTTTTTGTAGTTCTTACAAAGAGCAACACCTCCTTATAAAACTCTAGATTTCCCCCATGCTTATGTGTTCTCTACCCTGTAAAAACGTGAACACATGGAAAATTGAATAGCTATGTTAGTGCGCATAATTCTTTTTTGCCTTTCTAGAGGAGTTTTGTCTTCTACAGTTAGATTAGAAGATCATAGTGGTATTGTAAAGCGCTTTGGGTGCCTAGAAAAGCGCTATATAAATCCAATCTATTATTATTATTATTATTATTATTATTATAGTATTGCTGTGCTGGGATACCTGCTGTTATTGTGGTAGTGTTGTGAGTTACAGTGCATTTGGAAAGTATTCACAGTGCTTCACTGTGCAATGCTGTCTCAGAGACCTGATGATTCGTTCACTGGACTTCATGGCTGCCACTGACATGCTTATACAGACAGCCGTGTGCCAAACCATGCCCAATCAGCTGAATTTACCACGGTGGAAACAGGATGCACCCGAGTGTCATGGAAAAAGTTACACATGTCAAGTTTTGTTTTTTATTTTCAATACATTTGCACCAGTTCTGAGTTTTTTCAGTCATTATGGACTACTGTGTTCAGGAATTTGAGCTGAACTTGACTGGAATTTACTTCGTTATCAGGCTGTAACATGGCAGCATGTGGAACCAGTGAAGTGCTGTGAATCCGGCACAGATGCACTGATCTAGATCTGTTTAAGAATGAGTTTGATCAAAGCTTTGACACTTTTTAATGTGCACTAAGTCAGCAGATACTGTGAGAAGTTAAGACATGACATGAGCCGGGACACCAGCTTCATCATGTCCTATGGCCAGCAAGAGGAGACGCGGCTGGAGGACCTCTACACTGACACTGTGATGGAACTGCTAAATGACTGCAATGAAAGCCTGGGCTTCTTAGAGAGTGTGGACCAGCTCCTGGGAGATCACGCAGCTTTCAACCCCCAAGGTGAAATCATCTACGTAATGGGGGATGCTGGTGTGGGAAAATCCATCCTTCTGCAGAAGCTCCAGAACCTCTGGTCCATAAAAGAGTTGCAGATGGATGCAGTCTTCTTCTTTAAGTTTCGCTGTAGGACGTTCAGCACCTTCAAGGACGCAGAACAAATCTCTCTCAGAGACCTTTTGTTCAAACACAACTGCTACCCAGATCACGATCCAGACAATGAAGTGTTTGATTACATCCTGCGCTTCCCAGAGAAAGTCGTTTTTACCTTTGACGGCTACGATGAGATTCAGGAGGACCTCGACCTGATGAACCTGCCTGAGGTGGTTTCACCGGAGGATAAGGCCAACCCGCTCCAGCTGCTTATCAGCTTGCTCTGTGGGAAATTACTCAAGGGCTCTCAAAAAGTGCTGACGGCCCGGACAGGGATTGAGATCCAAAGCAGGGTGATCAGAAAGAAGGTGGCTCTGCGTGGGTTCTCCCCAGATCACCTGAAGACTTACACTGATTTGCACTTTAAGGAGCAGGAGCACAGAGAGCTGGTGTCCATTCAGCTGGATGCCAGCCCCCACCTCTGTGGGCTGTGCTCCACCCCGCTGTTCTGCTGGATTGTATTTAAGAGCTTTGGACACCTGCACACAATGCACGACAGCTTTCATCTGCCCGAAACCTGCATCACGCTCACCGACATCTTCCTCCTGCTGTCCGAAGTGTTCCTCAGTCGCTCTGCTACACCTGCTCCGTCTTTGCTGAAGAAAAGCACCCGCTGCACCTCGGAGACGTTCAAAGCAGGGCTCAGGCCTCTTGCTGTGTTTGCCAAGCTGGCGCTGCAGGGAATGGAGAGAGGCAGCTTCATTTCCAGCCAAGAGGAGATCAGTGAGTGTGGTGTGATGGAGCAAGATCTGACTCTCGGCTTTCTCAGACCTGTTAGTGAGGAGGGTGCCAGCGGGAGCTCCGCTACCTTTGAGTTCCTCCACATCACCCTTCAGTCTTTCCTGGCGGCTTTTGCTCTGGTGTTGGACGAGCAGGCTGCTGCCAGCTCCATCCTCAAGTTCTTCACAGAGTGCAGCAGGAGAAGGAAGGTGTCTTGTCTGCCTCTTGATTCCTGCATAAGTAGCTCTTCAAAGCCCAGCGAAAAGAAGCCGTTTGCAACCAACGAACACCTGCAGTTCACTAATCTGTTCCTGTGCGGCCTGCTGTCCAAGAGTCAAAGAGGCTTGATGGGACATCTGGTGTCTCCCGTCTTACTGAAGAAGAAACGGGCCCTGCTGAAGTCGTACCTTTCCACTAGTGTCAAGTTGCACCTGCGTGGCTTACCCCACTACGACGGCCAGGAAGGCAAGAAAGTTCACGTCTTGCCCAACTTCCTGTGGATGCTGAGGTGCATATTCGAGACGGGAAGCAAAGACATTGCTCAGATGACGGCGAAAGGCATCACGGCCGGCTTCATCAAGCTGGGTTACTGTAACGTGTACTCAGGTGACTGCACCGCCCTGAACTTTGTGCTGCAGCACCGTCAGAAAGTCCTGGGGCTCGACATGGATAACAACAACATCAGTGACTATGGGGTGAAGCAGCTCAAGCCTTCCTTTTGCAAGATGACCGTAGTGAGGTGAGTACGGCCGTGCTTTCAAACACCTGCTTCGTTTAACTCTGAGCTCTAATACAACTGTTCCCCTGCAGACTGTGTGTGAATCACCTGTCCGACAGCAGCATCGAGATTCTTGCAGAGGAGCTGTGCAAACACAAAGTTGTGGAGGTTTTGGGGTGAGTAAACGTTGTAAAGCCAGTCATTGTCGTAACAACAGACTATATCAGGGTGCTGGATGTGATTACATCAACATTTGGGAGCGACTGATCTGATTTTTGGATCAGATTGGGATCGGTGACACCTCAGTAGCACCCAGGGGCCCAGTCTGTTCAGTTCAGTTTTCCATTGTGTATGTTCACTCCTTCACACTTCAGCAGCAGTGCACTGTTTGCTAATGATGTGGAAGTGCTAACACAGCATGGAGGAATCTGAGAGTAAAGGCTCAGCACTGTCTGCTCTCACTCAGCATTCAAACTCTCTCTGATCCAGTTATCTGGGTGGTAGTTGTATAAAGTTATAAACTGATTTGTGTCATTGAGCGAAATAAGTAAGTCAGAATTCAGGTGACCCTGAATCCTCCCTTAGTTATGCTGCAATAGACGTAGGCTGCCGGGAATTCCCATGATGCATTGAGTTTTTCCTTTCCAGTCACCTTTCTCACTCACTATGTGTTCACAGACCTCTCTGCATTGAATCATATCTGTTATTAACCTCTGTCTCTCTTCCACAGCATGTCTTTTATCCTGTCTTCCTTCTCTCACCCCAACCAATCACAGCAGATGGCCCCGCCCCTCCCTGAGCCTGGTTCTGCCGGAGGTTTCTTCCTGTTAAAAGGGAGTTTTTCCTTCCCACTGTCACCAAAGTGCTGCTCATAGGGGGTCATATGATTGTTGGGTTTTTCTCTGTATCTATGAAGCACCTTGAGGCGACTTTTGTTGTGATTTGGCGCTATATAAATAAAATTGAATTGAATTGAATAGAAACGCTCTGTGCTCGACACGTCTTGTTTCACATTGCCAAGGTTCAGAAATGTTACTAAACAACGGGTTGGCTCACTGTGCCTGCAACGGTCTGTAGGTTTTGCTGTTGTGACAGGATTTGTTCAGTGATACATTTTTTCCTTTTAGGATCCACTTCCATGTTCTGCGTTGAGCAGGCCACAGTGAATAAATATCCTTGGTTTGGTTTGTAGGCTCTGAGCTCATCACTCCAGCCACGTGTGGCACATACAACAACAACAACGTTATTTATAGAGCACATTTAAAAACCAACGCTATACCAAAGTGCTTAACAAAAAAGACAGAAAATAGAACATAAATATTATAAGACCAACAAAGTACCAAATATGCTAACAGGTCAGTGTCACTGATACAGGAATAGCATGAAATGCAAATCAAATAAAAACATAGCAAAAGCACAAAAAAAGATATGTATAAAAGAGAAATAGAGTAAGTCAAGAAATCAGATAGGCAAGGTTAAATAAATAGGTTTCTAACCGTGATTTAAATGATTGGATAGCAGTAGGTTACTCCACAAATCAGGTGCAGCCAAGACAAACGCACGGTCAGCTCTAGACTTCAGCCGAGATCTTGGCTGCACCAAGAGTAACTGAGTAGATCATCTTAGTGCTCTAACAGGAATATACAATCGAAGGAGTTCAGTAAGGTAGCTCAGCACTGTGTTGTTGATCATTTTAAAGTAAGCAGCAGTATTTTAATTTAGATTTAATGGGTAGCCAGTGCAGGTTAGCTAGAACAGGCGTAACAGAGGCAAACCTCCCAGCTCCAGTCTGAAGGCGTGCCGCCGCATTTTTGAACAGTTTGCAGTCTGTGAAGAAGAGCAGACTGAAGACCGAAATAAAGGGAATTGCAGTAATCCAGCCCAAAGGCCTGAATAAGCTTTTCCAAGTCTTTATGCGGAACGTAATGCCTAGTCTTGGAGATGAGACGCAATTGGTAGAAACTAGATCTACAGCAGACACTTGTTTATCAAATTTAAAAGAGCTGTGCAGCAACTCGCTCAAATTGCTAACAGTAGATCCAGGCGGATGGTGGAGGGGTTGACGCTGATGCAGGCAGCAGCAGCACTGCTGACGTTTCTGAGGCAGTTAGAAAACTGCTCAGTTTGGGCTGGAGTGTTTGGTGTCAGCGAGGACGTTGGTGTTTATATAGACACATATACTTTTACAAACAACTATGGATGTCTTACAGTGTTTGGAATAATGTTTTCATCTTATCTTCTGTAATTCTTTTTATTTGAGGATACTATCCCTCTGTTCAGCACTCCGCCGACACTTGATGTCCTTTAAATGTGCTATAATGCACCGCAGCTTCAGTTGCCTGCATGAAGCAGCTCGCTATGTTATTCCACTTTCTCCAAAACCTGTCTGAATCACTTTTTAAAAAACCAAAAACACACAGTGATTTATATTTTTACATTTGTGTCCTCAGGCTTTACAACAATAACATCACAGATGTTGGAGCCAGGCTTGTTGCTCAGATCATCGAAGAATGCCCCAAACTGCGAGTTCTCAAGTAAGTTAAACATATCTCCATTTGGGGAAAAAACCAACATACCTTACTAACATTACTAACCTTGAATACTTGGACATTACTTTGTAGGATTGGTAAAAACAAGATCACCAGTGTTGGTGGGAGGCATCTGGCCAACGCCATAAAGAAGAGCTCGTCAATATTCGACGTTGGGTAAGAATTCAGTGTTCATCCAGGAAATTCAGCAAAGTGCTGAGGCGTAAGAAACAAAGTAAAAATGCAGCTTTAATGGTGACAGAGGAAGTTTCTAGCATTTATTCTGAGCGTTTGGGTGACTGAAACCAGATGTGACAAAGAGAGAAATCCCACCGAGAGGCATTTTTAGCTGTGTTGTTTAGCCCAGCTGCAAACATTTGAGGAAGGACTTGGTAACAAGGTGCCTGATCAGGCTTTCTGTGCATTTTTGCAGGATGTGGGGCAACAGTCTCGGCGATGAGGGAGCAGAAGCATTTGGAGAAGCTTTGAGGAACCACCCGAGCCTCACCAACCTCAGGTAGGAAGTTATAAAAACGGCACAAAAATAAAAACGCCCATTCAGACTTACTGATTAAAATCTTTACTCTTTTTTTGTCTTCTAGTCTGTCGGCCAATTGCATTACATCCAGAGGTGGGCGGGGCCTGGCTGAAGCACTGAAAGAGAACACGGCACTCAGGATATTCTGGTACGTGCAGTCTGTATTATCTCAGTCGACATCAGTAATGTAGGAGAGCTGGGATGCGCCACCTGAACTCGCAGCGCAGCGCTTAAATGCATGGTTGACCTTATGGATGTGGAGCTACGTCACAGTCAATGCTGCCTCTCCAGAGTGACTACAGTCTCAGGGCTGTGTGCCATTACTGTTTGTGCTTTTTAGGTTGGTGGAGAATGAAATGACCGATGATGCAGCTCCACACCTGGCTGACATGATTCAGGCAAACACTGGTCTGACCCACCTGTGGTGAGGACAACACAGCATCAGTCTGCACCCTGTTTACACAGCATGGATCGGAGCTCTTACACAGCTCAGTGTCCTTTGTAAGTCACTGCTTGTTGGTCTGCAGGTTAATCAGCAACCGGTTCACTGTGGAAGGGATCAGGCAGCTCGCTGAGGCCCTCGCTCACAACAAAGCACTCAAAGAGATATGGTGAGCATCAGTTCAAATTGACATCTTGGTCTTTTATTCTCCCCTCAAGGTTATGTCAGACCAAGCAGAGGGTGGGTGATTATTTGAAGTCCAACTTATTCCGGACACAAACTTAAGCTAGTTAGGGACTGATCGGTAACTGTGAGGCTGTTGAATGCTCTGCTATCACTTCCAACATGAACGAAGACAGGAAACTAAACAGCAGTGATGTTTGCAGGGTTACTGAAGTTGGGCTAGCTCAGACCTTCCCAAAGTGTGGGGCCCGCCCCCTAGGGGGGGCGCAGAGCCATTGCAGGGGGGGCGCGGTGTGAAAAGGGGAAAAAAAACAAACAAGGCTTGGACACTGCTAGCACAGGCGCCCACAGAAACGCAAAGCAGGAGATGAAACGTCGCTGAATATGTTTCCAAACCAACTTCATTCTGAGCCAAAGACTAGAAAACATGGTGAAGCAAATCTTCCCTTTGGCTTCACCTGCACAGGTGCTGAGGTAGGTCTCCCTGCAGGACTGGTTTCCCTGCGTCGGGAGCAGCGCTTCAAATCACGGACAAACAGGATCCCACATTCTTGATCTTTAGTTCACAAACACTTGTTGTAATGACTAACTGCTCCTGACATGTTGGAGATGTTTGCTCTTTATACAGTAAAGTTAGAGCAGGATGCAAATAATATCAGGCTGATCCTGCTACGATTTGTTCCCTCGGTTCAAATCACAGACAAACAGGATCCCACAGCTGTTTATGTTTTTAAACCCATTTTGCACAGAGAGGATTTTTTTGATTTGATAGCAATGTTGAATATTATTACACAAAAAAAACAACTACACGTAAAATAATCCCACCGTGACGCCTCTGCCTTTGTAAACAGAGGGACAGTAACTGCGTGTAAACCTGCAGACAGTCAGATTAACAGTATTTTGTCTCTATCTGCTATTCTGCAGTTCATCCCATGTAAACAATAACGTGGACACAGCATGACGTGGAAAAAGGCACATACCTCTGACGGTGTGTGATGAACTCTGTATTCCTCGTCCACACGTAAACGCAAAAAAGGAGTTTTAAAAAATCTCAGTTTTCGGTGATTGGAAACGCCGTTTAGGTGGATGAAACAGCTGCGTGTTCAAAAATACCCGTGTAGGTGCGGACGCAGCGTAACAGAGTTAGTAGTTTATTTTATTACTACCTGTAATTTATTGCAGATTATTGTATTTGCTTAATTGTTTACTAAATGTTTGAGGAGTGAAATAAACCGCAGTGGAGCAAAACATTTTTCATGTAAAACAAAGGGGGGCCCAGCAAAAAAAGTTTGGGAACCACTGACTTAAAGATTGGATATCCCACCTGCTGTGATGGTTTAATGCGGTACAGATGTTTTTATTATCATTACGTCACATCCTGTTTATGACAGTTAAGATAAATAATATTCTTATAAGAAATAAAATTGTCTCATGTACACACTACTGTACTTTAATGCGGGTCATAAGGGTGGTACGTTAGAATTTATCAGGTGGTACTCATTGTGAAAAGTTTGAGAACCACTGATCTGATCATCAGGCGCCTCTACTGTAAGGTAGACCCTACAGTAATGGACTAGTGCGTAAATAGGCTCAAAGGGTGTAGCTCTGCTGATGGCCCTTATTTCTCTGTTGAAACCGACAGCGAGCGAATAAAATAGAGGAATGAAGCTGTCCCAAGTCATTTCAGGTTCAGTAAAAAAACAGGAAATTTCTGCTTTCTGTATTACTGAGGAGGAAGGAAAAACATCATTCAGATGTTCAGCGGAGACAGAATTTATTGATTCGTCAGTAAAAGGTCTATTGAGATATTACCGATGATGAATGAAAGAAAAACACAGCATAATCTAAAGTGTCGGGCCAGTACGTGCCAACAGAAGTAACTGGTGGTGGGGACGTGTTGATCTCCTCGATCTGGAGCTGAGCTGGATCCACATTGGACCCAGACTAGCAGGGAGATGCCCTCTACAACACTAGGTCCAGCTTCTCCCCGTCACCCGTCTTTGACAGCATCCACAGAGTGAATTGCAGGTTACGTGGGGCCGTCGTTAACGTTGTCCCTGTGAATGCATGACTGGAGTCTGATTGTATTTCTGCAGCGTGAAAGGAAACCGGCTCTCTGAAGAGGAAGAGCAGCAGTTTGTGTCGGAGAAGCGGCTGCGGTTCCACTGACTGGGCACCTCACATGACGCATGCACGGAGCTGAGTGAAGGAGGAAGTGCGCTCGGTCCGTGTGCTGGTGTCAGCAAACAGTTTCACCCGATGCTGCGGGGATAAAGTCGCACCACCTCCATTGTCTGTGTTTTTATCTATTTAATATTCTTAAGCGAAAAACCCAGAATGTTTCTTTTTGAAATCTCTGAACGACATCACCGTGTTTCATTTTGGGGACTTTCCCCTAAAATTTCAACAAGTGTTTCACAGTTTTCCACAAAAGTTAGGAAGTGGGAGCTTAAACAAGAAGTATACAGCATGCTGACTTCCTCACATGCACACCTTGTTTTGAGTGTACTGTAAATGCTCTTTTATATTCATCTTACTGTTACACAAATGCTGTTTTTCACTTGATGGTGTTTCAAAGGTCTCGAACTCTTTCCTGTGTTCCTGCATAGATGTGACCTAAAGTGTTAAAAGTGTTACAAGAATAAATAAGTGGAGCCCAAACACTCCTGAGTGGCAAATGTGTGAATGCGGTTCCTGTGTCGAACACGGGCGAAGACTTTGATTCGACTGTTTCAGACGTGGCCAACACGTCAGTATATCACTACCAACGTGTTTTACACATGGCCTCAAGTCCTTGTGTTGGAATGTTTGTGCGTGTTTGTTTAGGAAGAAAACAAAGCAAAATGCTTCATTGTGGTCGATTCAGTTAAAAAACATTGTCCAAGCAGCCGTCTGATTGGTCCAGGTAATCTTTAATAAACAAACAGGCAGCGTGGTCGTTTCAGAGAGCCGGAGCTCCTTACACACAGGTGCCTTGATGTGCTGTTCAGTATGAACATTAACCCAGGCTGCTAGCTGCTTGGACCCCACAGGCTAACAGACCTACATGCTGTGAAATCCTGTTTCTATGGATGCACATACAGAAATATTCAAGCTTGCTATGATTCTTTTGTTGTACAGATTGTTTGTCGGGGCTCAGACCCCACAGTTTGCAGATAAAAAGCATGCTGGGACTGTTTCTCTCGGTGCACACTATCAAACACAGCAGCAACCAGCAGCTCTCAGAGCCTCTCGTTTGATCTTTGAGTGATTTCTTCTTTTTCTTATTGGTTTATTTGTCTCAGCTTTCTGCCACTTACCTGAGTTCAGGTATAAACACACCACACCTTCCCTCAGCAGGCTGTAGTCTGCACCACCACTTACTGTTATTTAGCTTCAGGTTCGTTCTCCTCCCTCGCTCACCATGTGTGGTTTCAAAATGAGAAGATGATGATGATGATGATGGCCAAAATGCTGGGAGCGTCATGAACCCAGCACATTTACCTTGTGCTTCTTCAGACAGTAGAGACCTAATAACTGGATAAAGTCTGAGGCAGGACCGTCTCATATATTCACATTAGAACTGTTTTATTCTTTGGAATAAGCAAAGGTCCAGTATTGATCAGCCTCCATGTGCCTACAGTAATAAGTGCCAGATTTTCTTTTCTTTCTTTCCAGCGAGTTGCAGGCTGTGCAGGGGATTTCTGCCTGCCAGTGCAAACAGGGGAAGCCCCATCGTGATGACCCAAGTTACACAATAATGCAAAAAGCCATTGGAGAACTGAGAATCTGAGGCTGGTCACTGAAAGAGTTCACCCAGCTCCCATCATGGTGTGGACTGTCATTTAGCATCTAATGGGGCGTCACTGCAACTAATAACACCTGTCATTAGTTTAACTTTATTAATCACTCTGTAAGACAGATTTACAGGGCTCTGATTGGATGGCGTTCGGCTGACGTTAGGGTAGATCCTGGCTACAGCCTGGGCTGTGACACACCTCCGTCAGTGTAAATGTATCTAACCATGCAATGAATCCCTCACATATGTTCATACATGAAAGAAGAAGACGACGTACGTCAACATTATGTCTCAGTTCATCTATACGATCTTTATTGTGGCCTCTTAAAAATTTTGGAACTTTTCTCTTATTTAATTATCTGTGGAGGTCTTTCTGAAACGTCAGAAAACAGCCACAGAGTCTGAATCGAGATTAAAGTGTCATCAGAGTATGAAAGGTCACTGACACTGGGTGACTTCGAGTGACGATGGGTGAAATGACAGCTGGTGACTTTGACTCCTCAGCTTGCTCTTGTACCAGCTGTAAAGCAACGCCAGGCGTGTTTACGCGTGGGTCTGTGGGCTCTGATCAGGAACGAGCCTCCCGTGACATTTACAGGAGCTGTAGTCTTTGGATGTGTGCTGATGTAACCAAAGTCCCGTACTGAGCTCAGATATAACGTCATCTCCTGAGGAAGACCGCGCCACGTGGCAGAAAGCTCTGGAAATGTTTTGCTACAGAGTTGCAACTATAATTTAACTGCACTCGTAACATGCTCTCATTTAACGCCAGCCTTTCCCGTAAAAGTTCAAGGATTCAGCGTGGTGTCAGAGCCACTGTGGTATTAGAGGTGTCTGTGTTATTGCAAAATGATGGCAATACAAAAACCCACACGGACAGGAGAGTGAAACGTCAAAGTCATCTTTTAAGGCCAGATTTGTTGCACATTTCCTCATAAATTCACAGACAGAAATGAAAAGACAGGCGGACCTGCTCACAGGAATCAGCTGCATGATCAGTCAGGGGAAAGTGGTTGTAATCTCTTGCAGAATTCAGATCAGAGAGAGAGATGACGGTACAGTCAAAGCCCCGTGAGATGTCCATCAAGCAGCCACGTGGTCGCTCTGTCGCTACAAACGCACCGATCCTGCCTCCACGCACTGTGCGAAGGGAGCGTGTCACCGGGCTCGGTTAATCTCCGTGTGGCCGTCCGATTTCCAGAATACAGTGTGACGATTCAGCAGTCATGAGTGCGCCGGGGTGGATCCCAAAACTCCAAACGCCCACCAGAGAACCACACTAGCTTCAATACATTCAACAACGACTCCCAGCTGACTCACGAGACGTGTGTGTGTTCAGTGAGGGACCGTGTGAAAATGGTCAGTGAGAGGAGGGGCTACAGGGGTCGGCGTGTTCTGCACTTCTGTCATTTGCTCATGAAAACTTTTAATGATGTAAAAAGTTTACATTTCACAGAGTCCAGTGTTTCATCTTAAAAAACGTCATACTTTCACAGAATACACCCCCCAACACACACATTACATGTCATGGAAGACACGGTGAACGCAGCAAGAGTCACAATAAAAAGCAAAGTTAGCATGATCATAAAAACATCATTATAAAATCTTTTCAGCCATTGAATCATTTTTGGGAGATACAAAAACCAAACAAACTGCTGCCTGTGATTCTTTTTACATATTTATATAAGCACAAAATGAATGTTGACTTCGCACAAATCAGTGAGCGTTTGAGGAATGTGTAGGAAAGCAATAATAAAACGTAAACCATGGTTATTCTATTAAAACCATTTTCCCTCCCTCCGCACCGCCATCATTTTCTCACGGTCTCTAAGATCACAGACGACACAGGAACCTTTCATGTCCTGCTTTCATGATAAAAATCTCAAAAATAACGTCAAGCACATCAAGATCATAAGTGAGAGCGCACTGCCTCCCAGTGGTGGAGAGCAGCAACTACAGAAACTGCAAAACAAAAAGGATCCTGTCTCTACAGACTAGAAGGCACACATCTAAACAGACATGTTTCTGTCTCCCATTATTCTCATATTTAAAACAATATATTAATGTTTGATTTCAAACACTTTACTATGTAAATAAGTTCAATTACCAAAATGACAAATCTTAAAAAAACCTCGGGTTCGTAGCCAGTCTCCACCTCCATAACACGATGCAGCTTCTGCATGATTTCAAGCATAAAAAGAAAATCCCAAATATCACTTATAACTGCATATTGTTCATTTAATGATGATAATTACAAGATGAGAAACTAGTCACAGAAGCCTGGAGGTCACTGAGTGGCTGCCTGGTGTTGCGAGAGAAAAACGTGTGTTCTCTGATTGGTGGGTGAGTGGTAGTGGTAGTCAGTGGTCACAGAGAGGTACAGGCTGCTGCTGTGGTCACTCGCAGTTTGTATGGAGGTCGCTGACTTGTCTTCAGACATTCACTAACGACTTACCGATCATCTAAAGGTGGCCACGGCAATCTGCTCGCAACCAGAGCAACTGGAAGGAGGTTTTTGGTGTAGCATCCTCTTTGCAACCCCCAGCAAACGCTCACAGACTGACTGCGCAATCAGGAAGGGGTGCATTTAGTCTTCACAGGCAAAAGAGACTGAGGGAAAAGGATGACAAGTTTCAGGTGTTTTGGAGCTTTGGGATCCACACAAGCCCTGGATCAGTAGATGGGTTTGAACTTAGCTCGTCCTCCAAGGCTGAGCGTGAGCTTGTTGGTGAAATCAGTATCAGGGACTTGACTGGTTCCTCAGCGAGGTCTTCAGGCACACCTAACCCCAAACAGACAGGTCCAGTTAGTCCCTCCAGTTCTGTTTAGCTTACGTTCCCTCAGCCTCAGCACCTGGACTGCTGCATTTGCCAGGATCGAGATCAAGTTGCTGACTCCCAGTGTGACGGTCAGTGCCTGAAAAAGCTTCACAGAGCTCACTGCTTTCCTGGGACCTTTATAGTCCTGCAGCTCCTCACAAGTAAACTGTCTCAGTCTGGTGCAACACTGTACCGTGAGGGCTCGGTTTACCTGCAGCTGCTACGGTTATGATGCAGAAATGAACACGAGCTGACAGAAGTGATAAAAAAAAACTGAAGCTCATTTTTACAGGAAGGAACACAAAGCTAAAAACTGAAGGTCTTGAAAGGTTTTCCCACATTGTCTCGTTACCAGATCCCGTCCATGATGGAACGAGACATTATTTATGTCCAGACATATTCTGTTCACGTGCTCTTTACCCTGGTGTTGAATAAGCAGGTTCATGCAGGTTCTGCAGCATGCACTGGAGCCGTTTGCAGCCACGTGTACGGCAGCCTGGATGTTATACCTCAAGATCCTGGTGCTTTGTTGGAAAACTACAGACTGACATCTGCTGGTGGGGACAAAGTATTTCAGGTCCTGATGAAGTTGGGTCTGGTCTGTGGAGGTGAACGTGATGTCTGAAAGTGAAGCTCCAGCTTTACTAGCAGAGGGTTAAAATCTCCATCCATCCATTTTCTTAACCACGTATCCAAAAGTCGGGCTGTAGCCTTTTCCAGCCAGGAATGTGGGCTAACTTGAGGGAAAGAAGAGACTCGGACGGGGAAGAACTGCTCCCCGTGTGGACGCTGCTGAAGTCGGATAAGCAGTTAAAAAACAGGATGGGTGGATTTTTAATTTAGTCTCATTTTGCCACATGCTGTCGTGTCCCATTGTTCTGGCATGCACAACACTTATCGTGTCAGAGAAGTAGCAGCAATGTGCTGCAGTGGGTTTAGGCTGGTGAGTGATGGACTGGGCTCCTGTACCTGTGTGGGCGGGGTCTAAAAAGCACTGATGACTGAGTGTTTGACAGTAGTCACAGTTGACTGGCACCGTTTTTGCAGCAGCACTGTTTCTCCTGCTCGGGTAGAATGGCAGTTGTGGTAAGATGGTCCTGGTGGTGGTGGGGGTTGTAGGGCGTTGGGTGGAGGACAGCCGGCTCGGCCGTAGTCTGGACTCCCCTCTGTCCTGGCTGCTGCGTGCCGAGCGTCGCTACAACAAGGCACTGGGAGACACTGATGCTGACGGAGGAGGGGAGGGGGCGAGTCGGAGCGCGTCAGCCAACAGTCTCCCTCCTCCTCCTCCATACTGGTGTACTGGTGTATACTGGTGATGCCCCGAGCGTCAGGGCTGGAGGAGTCTGTCAACTCTGATGCTGAGTGTAGATGTGCAACTTAAACATAAAACACACAAGTTTGTATCCCTGAAGATTGCTTAAATGACATTTGGCACACTGTGGTACTACATTATTGGGTGGGTGGGTTGTGGGAGGAAGGGTGCTAACTGATCACAGTGGTCATAGAGTCCAGCAGAGTCCCTGAATCCAGGGATTTCATTTTTGCAGATCCCTCTGGGGACGTCTCATGTTCCTGAAATCACAGAAAAGAACCAGATGCTGACATTTAAAAAATACCATCTTTACGTCTGTGGATGTGGATTTTACCTGTGCAATGAAAGCTTTAATCCGATGGATGCTCAGGACAGGACCTGTTCACCTCAAACCACTCGTCGATACAGCTGCAGGAGAGAAAACAAGATGGGAGGAGTCAGTGAGACAGCGTGAGAAGAGCGATGCTGCCCGAGTCATTCCGCCACGATGCACCTCATCAGACTTTACACCTACGGCTATTTTCACTTGTTCGTGTGGTACAAAGCATTGTTAACACTGGAACATTTACCCGTGCACCTTCTCCCTGGCATTAATAAAGTAAACCTCGTAGAGCTCATGAAGTCCATTTTGCTGCGTCTGGCGACACCTGCTGGTGTGCAGTAGTCTCGTCACATGTACATGTAGTGGACCGTGTTGGACTTGACCCACTCAGGCTACAGAAAGCACACGTGTTTCCTCTTTCAGAGCACCACAGTGGGGTCTGATGTAATGTATCGAAAATGAAAGAACAAAGCAGTTAAACACTTTCCTCCTTCAAATGATTGGAATTCAAAACATTATTATTAACTATCAGCAAACATGCTTTACATACTTACAATATCCTCATGTATTTATGTATGTAGAGCCACACTTTAAAAGGAACCAAACAGCTGTGTCCAGTTCATTACAAACACAGATAGCATTCATATGAAAAACAGCTGAAACAAACTTCCTGTTGGATAGTGAAGCCTCAAAACCTCAGGCTGACGGTTTTCACCACTGCTCTTGGTGCCTTGAAGTCTGATGCAACCCTCGCATTTCATTAGCCAATGAGCGCTCCCCGGTTTATCCTGCTTTCTGACTATAACTTACAAAATGAACCTCATGTTTTCTACAATCTGACCTCAAACTACCAGCCGAGACCATAAAGTCACCTGGGCAGTGTTTGCTGAGGTCAAACTCGGAGAAGGAGTCACCCATCGCTGGCCTTTAAAGCATTTTAGCATTCATAGGTCAGACTTGTCCATCTTTTAAATACAGTCTTTGCCTGAAACTACTGAAAGCTCAAAGGTGAAGTAATGTTCAGTGGTGTGGGTGCCGTCATATCAAAGGATGTCTGTGTCTGCTGGTCTACACTTTAAGTTTGTAGCATCTCTGAAAGGGCAGCAGCCAGAAAAGGCCAGATTCATGTTCAGTTATTAAAGAAGGACTAAAATTACCACGTGGCTATAAAACTGCAGCCAAGACATGATAAAGTGTGGGGTTGATTTTAAAACAGTGAGCTGATACCAGCTGACAGGCCAGTTCAGTAAATACTGAAGGTAATATCAATAAATCCACTTTAAGCCCAATCTAGGCCCTCTGTGAAATAACGTGACAGCGCCACAGTGTGCATGACTCAAGTGCTCGTCCCTCGCTGTCAGCATGACTGTTCTTTTTAACCCTGAACCTCATTTTTGCATCAGTTTAAACTGACACTGCTGCTTCCTCTTTCTGTTATAGCCGTGTTTGCGTGCTGCTCTCATTTCATGATGAGTGACAAGAGCCACACACCACTATGCAAAACACATCCCTCCTCTGAAGCTCGCTTAGGCTTCAGCAGTCAAATCAAGTGGGTATCTTCCAAAGTTAGGAGTGCTCGCTCTTCTGTTTTACCGCCTCTCTGACTGATCTCAGCACAGGAACACTTTTAGGGAGGGAACTAAAGAGGGTTTGTTCATTGCAGCCAGATATGAGCGTGAGACTGGAATCGGTAAGATCAATAAGAACATCCCAGCATTTCTTTGCCTAATCTTCACAAGTCGTCACTGTGATGGAAATGCAGACAGTGAAGTGGCTGAAGCAAGCTTGTATTTCCTTAAAAAGACCTCCTGGGACTGAACTGTGTCGCTAAGGCCACACCTCAGCTGGGACCACTATACTGCTACTGTACTATTAGATGAAAAGGAAAACAAACGAGGTTCTAACCCTTTATGGTAGATGCAGAGGCAGGGCAGGCGAGCGATGGTGTCTCCCTGTTGCAGCTCCTCCAGGCAGATGGCACATTCTCCTGCATCCCGAGGCAGGACATCCTCTGGAACACACACACACACACACACACACACACACACACACACACACACACACACACACACACACACACACACACACACACACACGATTGGGATTATAGGATGACTCATAACACAACACACAGCCTCTGTTGGCAAAACAGAGCTGCAGTAAAATCTAGTGTGTTTAAACCAAAGTGACCATGTGATCTTTCTTAATTAGTGGTTGCGTGAGTGTAAAAGCAGAGACGGCGTGCAGGTTTCTGTTGTACTGTACGTTAGTATTACAGCGCACCCACACATGTCCATACTGGTTTTGACAGTTCAACAATTATATTTACATAAAAAAAGGTCATCCTGACAAAACTGTTCAGAGATACCGACAGTGGGGACACATTTCAGTGTTTCTGTTTACTAGGTGTGCACGGTGCTACTCTTATATCTCAGTCAGGACCGTTGTGTTTTGGGAAACGCAGCTCTGTCCTGTCCTCCCTGTAAGAAGATCTCAGCACAGAACACAGCAGGCATCAGCGGTAATGATATTATTACTGACAGCATTGAAAGAGGTGGAGCTGGGCTGCAAAGTGGCTTGCAGATATGCAACAACTCCTGGTAGGCTAAAACGGCTTAAAAAGCCCAACCTGTGTGAGGTTCACGCAGGAGGGGATCAGCTGATATGGGCAGGCTCTGGGATCAGCTGATCTGCCGGGACTGCGTGGAGCTCGACTTCATGACCTGTTTGAACTGAAGCGTTGCCTGATTTATATAACGTACAAACGCATCGTCCATGAGGTCACTCCATGTATTCCTTTAAAACTTTTAAGATCTTGACACAAGAAATACGGGAACGCAAACACATGAGAAGGGTTTTTGGTGGCAATCAGAGGCAACGTGATTAGGATGTGTGTTGCAGGCTGTTCTGGATGATCGTGATGTGTAGAGAGCTAAAGTCATACTGTTCAAGCAGCTGAAATTTCTAGATTTCCCTGAATGCAGCACGACTTTGTCAGAAGCATTTAAATCTTTATCTATCAGTGTTTCCACACTCAGTTTTGTACTGTGGGTAGGAGGCTGCCGGATAGCCTCCACCTCTGCTCAGGTTACTGTGTGTGTGTTCATGCTATGAATAGCATGGGTCCGGCTCTAGAGTGGAACTCAGCATGTGCACCATTAAACCCATCACCTGCAGCAAAACACGCAGTCATTAGGATTGGCCTTATGTAACAGTGGATTAACCCACATAGGCCTGCAAAAGCCTGTTATTATGGGCAGCAGCACATGGCATCCAGCTCAGCTGAGGGCAAAAGCATCTTTAACACACTGACAGTCTGGGCCGGGCAGCCAGTCAGTGAGAGGTTTGTAATACTCATGCAGATGATGTTTGCTTCAGCTGCAGAGGGCCTCTGTCCTGCCCCATCCGTGAGGCCGCTGTCTGTCTGTGCATCCACATGTATGTTTGTCAATTCTGCATACGCACGCAAAAGAGTGTGGGCGAGCATGAGAAACTAAAATCAAAATGCTGGTAGCTGTCAGTTCTCCCTCTCAGACTCCTGGCAGATGACCTTATTGAATCAATGTGAAAATCCTAGAGGATGAGATGATGTCTTTTTGAGTTGTCGGACATCCTGCATTTTCAGACAACTGATATTTGAACTCGTTTAGTAGATGCAACTATGGTTTCAATGTGAAAATCCCACGTCACCTTGTTCCTAAGTTATGATGTTCACAAAGATGGTTTCCACCCAATGAGCTCACATTAATACCCCACCAGGCCTTTACAGGTGAGGGGCAAAATCTGCACACCGTGTCGAATCAAAACCAGTAATCTGTTGTTACCATGCCCCTGGGACTGTGATGCACACGACCCCAAAACAGCTGCCCTTCATGTCATATTCCATTTACTGCTGATAGAGCAGGGCGATGTAACCAAAAATATTTATCACGATATACATTTGAAAATTTGTGATGACGATATAAGTGACGATATAATTGACACAAAATACTTTACAACTCCACAACTTTATTAGTGCAAAATCCATCACTGTATTTTCACTTAAACAAGCAGCTGTTTTTTATGTGCATTAAAGTTATATAAAAATGTAACAGTGCAAATGCAAACTCCTCACTGACAGTTCAACCAAAAGGCATTTCCAGTGGAAACTGGCCGACATATCCTCAGCATAACCATGTATAATATCCACAAAACTTAAAGAGCTTATACACACACAATACGGTAATATTATGTTGAAGCACAGTACGTATCACTCCGCGAGGCTCCGCCTACGATAGCCGTAATGCTCCGACAATCCATCAAGCGGTGCGGCTTCGTAGCTCAGCAAAGTCGTACTGAAACATCTGACAGATTTTCGAGCGCCGTGCACATAAAATGGTTTCGAGGTCAGTAAACACAACCAGAGTTCATACATAAGGCACACGGGATTATAAGGGGGCTCTGTTGATTTTCAGAAAAATCAAAGGATTGATTTTAAGTGCGCCGTATTTTCCAAACAACGCGGTAATAACGACGGCCCGCTAGCATGCGCTACCAAAAATAGTGCTTTGTTGTGTGTCTGACGGACGAAAGCTAAACCAGTTCCACACCAGTGAAGCTGCAGCATTTTTACAAACCAGTTCTGGTTCATGGTTTCATTCAACGATCCGCTTTCGACCTTCTCATTCGCCGCCATGCTTTTTCCGCCATGTGCGTATGAAAACAAAGGCACTGCGCATGCGCGTTTTACCCATATTCTATCGCCATATTTCATTTTCTTATCGTTGCCCAACATTATACCGGTGTTACCGTGAACGGTATGATATGGCCCAGCCCTAACTGCAGACATACCCTTTGCAAAGAAGTCAAAACGTTCCTTCCAGCTCTTCCTCCTCCAGCATTAACGTCTTTAACTGCAGAACTGTCTATTGTCTTAATATTGGTTTGCACACTAGGATGAACCACAGACTGTATCTAAAGGTTGGAGGCAGCCACCGTGCTATTACCAAGGGGAAATCTCTAGAGCTAAAACATGAGCCGTCGCAGACACAGAACACAGCGCAGTTCCTTTAGTGCCACTCAAGAGTGGCTCCTACAGAGAGTGGGTCTCCACAGGGTTAAAATGCATTAAAAAGCATTAGGGCAAAACAGCTAAAACAAGACACGAAAAACACTTTAGCCTCCGAGGATAGTTTCCCCCTCTAACATGCACAAGATCCCCAGTTTGAGACTGTGAGGAAACACAAACCCAGATAAACAAGAGAGCTGTGTGAGGAAGGGCACGCAGAGTAAAATCTGTGCCAAATCAAATACGCAGATCCATCCGCCGTGGCAAGGCCTTGGACAAGAGGAGGTGATCAACAGAGCAGCTTTCACTGCACCTCTGAGCTGCAGCTTCTGTCTGTCGGGAGTTTAGAACGAGCAGCTAGCGACAGGGATATGTGCCAAACATAACATCACGATATTTCAGAGGATTCTCACAATAAATTTGGGTGTTATTAATTCGACAGCATAAACACAACAGGCTGCCTTGAAATATTTGATAAAAACTTAAAAAATATATATGACACATGTAACTTTTAGTGGAATAGTTTATTCAGCAGTGTATTCAAGTATGAAAATAAAAATTCTCCCTCTGTTCTTTGAATTGAAAAAGTCAGCATAAAACATAAATAGTATTACAAAATAAAATCCATCCATCTTCTGCTTATCCGCACCGGGTCACGGGGGCAGCAGCCTAAGCAGAGAAGCTCAGACCTCCCTCTCTCCAGCCAACTCCTCCAGCTTGTCCGGGGGAACACCACGGTGTTCCCAGGCCATCTCTGCAGCGTGCCCTGGGTCTGCCCCGGGGCATCCTCCCTGTGGGACCTGGAGGCATCCTAGTCAGAGGCCCGAACCACCGGTTCCTACAAAATAAAATCCACTACCGAATCTAAAATGTGTGATCCTCGGGAAAGTAGCTGGTCTCACGGTTTGAGGCGCACAGCTCCCACCTGCTGTTAATATAGTGCACAGTCAGACTGAGGTATAGTGTTCTGTTCTGTACCTGCTTTGATATCCAAAATCATTTCCCAAACAGGGAAGTAGCTGCTCTTTTGGGGTTTAAATCTTCGTCTGTAACGCTTCCAGACAGATTTGCCTTCACCTTCACAACTTAAATAACTTTGTGCTGCATGACCCACGTGAGCGCAATCCACTGCTTAATGGGGTGACGTGTTTATGCCATGAAACAGCACATGATGATAGAAGTATATGATGTGAATAATATCATATGGCCCATGCCTACGAGCACTTTCTCTGACAGCGTCATCAGTCTGTCTCACAGCAGGTTAGAAACCAGGACCGAGGTCAACGGAGCATCGCCGGCTTCAGCCAAGCCGCACCTGTCATCTTATAAACATGCAACAGCTGCTGTGCTTGTGCGTCCATGTCTCGAAGCAGCGCCACATACATTTAGGGAGCACAGGTCTGTGTGCATGTGTGTGAAAATAAATAGCAGTTCAAGGCCAAACCCCAGCGTGCAGTGACACGAGGCCTTCACCTTTACTCTGTCTCTGCTGTGCTGCTGCTTTCACAAAGACACACTCACAGCATCAGAGAACAGACTGGTTACACTATCGTTACCTGCACCTGCTCGTGTGTGTTTGTGAGTGTGTGTGACATAATGAAGGGTTGTCCTTGAGCGACCAAAAGCAAACAACTGAAAGGAATATAAACATGCTGATTACAGATCTTCACAGTCATGTGACTGTGTGTGAGTGTGTGGTAGGAGTGGAAAGACCTGAACGGCTTATTATTTTCCTAGAAAGGCCACAAACAGCAGGGAGCGGCTGTGATCACTGAGACAAAACCACACAGGGTAATAAGAAACATGGCAAGCTTAGCAGAGCTGCTTTGCTTTTCTTTACTTTTTGATACACGTGTAATGTCACAACATTAAAATATTCCCTGCTCAGGCTTTAGACCGTGCCTATCACACTGTGATCATTTTAACATCGTATAAAAATGTCATAATAGAATATCACTGCTATAGCAACACCATGCATTTACTTTCCCCTGTCGGTGCAACGAGACAAGCTTGGGCATGTCTGAAAGCAAGAGCCATGTTAGTGCCTAAAAAGGCAGCTTGTTGTGACTCTATGCAGCGATCTCCTAAACGCACCAGGCGATGCCACCAGCTAACAGAAAACAGCAGTGAGCAACAACCAGGCCCCGTCTCACAGTATCCCAGTAGATCACCTCGCAGCTTCATCACCATTTTTCTGGCACCTTCCACTGGAAAAAGATCCCAGTGGAGAGATTATATATCTTATCTGGCCTGGGAATGCTTCGAGATCTCCATTTCCTGAGAGCGAGTGATCGTCTGGAATACCCTGCTGCATTTTGAACCCAACTTTGGATCAATGGAAGAAGACGGGTGCATGGACGCATGGCTGTAGGAACAAAGACAGATCGTGTTCATTGTTTGCATTCCTGCGTTAGCTGACAGTGTTCTCCATATTGCAGCAGTCTGCTCAGACAGGGACCATCACATGACTGAGAGACAGGAAGACAGAGAGGAATCAGTCCCAGCAGAACAGGAAGTGGGCTTACTCAAAGAGGAACTCAACTTGGCCTGAAAGCACTCAGCTGAAAGGGAAACACCGAGCAGTGTTGGTATGAGCTGAAATGTGTTCAGACTTAGAGAGAGAAGAAGTGAGAAACAGGCCTTTGTCAAACAAAGACATGGCATGAACACACCAGAGATGCTGCTGCACTACGCTCACTGCGCTTGATGCATGTTAAACGTCACTACTGTCAGGATCCTGAATCAGGAAATGAAAGTGGGTCATCCATGCTGTGAAACGAGTACGAGATGAGGTTTTGTTGTGTGTAAGAAGAATGCTCTTATAAAACAGACACGATCCCTGCTGCTCTCACTACACTTAGGCGTTAGGGCTGGGACAGACTTGCTCACGACCACGATGCACATGCATACAGCCAGGGCGGCAGATCACAGAACAGTCTGCGTGATTAACTTCTGATTTTGCATGAAACAAAAATAACTCAGAAGTCTCAATCAAGTCAAATCTCAGCCAAACCGATTTACTCAGGAACAAATAAAAGACTGAAAAAAGCCAAACAATAACATTTTTAAGTTATCTAAGTGACTCATATATCGTGTTTAACCTGAGTAGCAAAAGACGGCGGTGGGTTGTGTTCACAAAAATTATTTAATATGAAGGCAATAGCAGAGTGTTACAGGCATCGCCCTAAAGCATGTAGCCTGATGGGCGGTGTAGTCCGTGCTGCAGGGAGGATGGACTGCCATACCCGTGATGTGTCTGTGAGCGAGGAGGGAGAGAAAGGAAAAGTAGGAGCTGTCACGGAGCAGAAACGGGAGCTGGAAGCATGTAAATATAATAATAACCACTGCAGCCAAGAAGAGAGCCTGACGAGCCCAGTTGTAAGTAAGCTGTTAAGACTCGGCTGTACGCTGTGTTCATGTTTTCCTCTGAAACAATAAGTTTGGTTGCAGCAGCCTTTCAACGCCTCTCTCTGTCTCTCGCTAGCAAAGTTGAGCCAGACAACAAAGTAAAGCTAGTTTTCAGCTACGAGCCGACATGAACCCGACGTATCAGCCAGAGGTCCCCATACTACGGTTCGGAGCCGCGGACCTGTTTTATATACGCGCTGAATAGTTTCTATACGAGATCGCTGCAAAAAGTGCAGCCTTACCTAATGTCCACCTACTGTTACTCATTTATATTAAGATTTAAACATCTAGTTGGTGTTGGTGTGGAGAGTAACCTTCAGTAATACTAATAGATCACACAGCAATAGTACATTCATGTAGCTGTAAAAAGCATGATAATATGTTAAGTAATCCAAAGTATTCAGAATACGTTACTCTTGTTGAGTAACGTAACGGAATACGTTACAAAATACATTTTAGGGCATGTAATCTGTAATCTGTAGTCTCTCAAAGTATAATAGGGCTGTGCGATATGACTAAAGTCTCATATCCCGATATGAGACATCTATCGCCCGATAACGATATAAATCACAGAAATGTAACATTTTCTGTAAACTCTGTGAATCTCGGGCAGCTCGACCTGCGTGAAGTGTTTCCAGCTGTGCGTCATGTAGCTGGAGTCGAGTTTTAACCGATGCATGAAACGATACATTTTTAGACATAAGTTGTAACGGCGCCATTTCTTTGTGAGTATTTATTACACGGCGTGCTGCGGGGGAAAGCCTGTTCTAACGTTTGAGTCTAAGGTTTATTTTTTAGCACCTGGCGGCTCTTTTTTAATTCTCATCCATAAATAATCTGCATCTTTCACGTGATTCGGTTTATTTTGAAAAGTCTCAGCAGGATCTTGAGCTTTATTGTGAAAGGTTTATGTGGAACATAAACATGCGGACACGCGATGGTGTTACCGTCGTGGTTGCTAACCACAACACATAAAAAACAGGCGCTTGTCCGTCCGTGGTGTGGTTATATTAAATATAAGAGAAAGAGAGAACTTTAAGAAATTAATATAACCACTACAGTGACATCAAAACCATGAACAAATATTGCCGTAAACAGTTTATTTTGCGACACCACGAAACAAACAATGTGTAAAAAAGCTGAAGCGTAAAATGAAACGATAGACGTTTTTATATCGTCATCCGATATATATCGTTATATGGAACAGCCCTACAGTATAACATTTCATTTATGCAAATCATTGCATTTTGTTTTTATTGACATTTTAAACAGCACTGGCTTTGCATCATGGGGGGGGGGGCAGAGTTTTTTTTGTGGATTCCCATGATCCACTCCTATGGGTTTCTTTTTACTGGTATTTTTATAGTGCCTATCAACTCTTAGCTGTGCATGCTTCACTACAAGCCTCATTAGTGCCTTCTATGAAGCAGTCATGAAGCCATTCAGTTCTTAAGTTGTTATTTATTTAAGAACTTTCTATCTCTAATGGATGCATTGGGGTTCGGTATTTTGCCCAAGGACTTTTTGACATAATGACAGTAAATGGCCTGCATGGCCTGCATTTGTATAGCGCTTTTCTAGTCCATAGGACCCCAAAGCGCTTTACACTACATTCAGTCATTCACACACAGGCGATAGCGAGCTACATTGTAGCCACAGCCACCCTGGGGCGCACTGACAGAGGCGAGGCTGCCGGACACTGGAGCCACCGGGCCCTCTGACCACCACCAGTAGGCAAACAAGGTTAGTATCTTGCCCAAGGATATTTGGCATGCAGCCAGGAGGCAGCCTGGGATCGAACCACCGACCTTCTGGTTAGTGGCTGACCTGCTCTGCCACCTGAGCTACAGCCACCCCCAGTAAGACAGTAAGAGCTGACCTCCGACCTCCAAGCCACATATTATCATCGTTCCTCTTTATTTTGTATTCTGTTGCTGGGCTAACACACAGAGGCAAACACCATTCACAGTGGTTGTCAAATGGTGCTATATAAAAAAACTGAAGTGAACTAGAGGTTAAGTCAGTGGTTCCCAAACCTTTTTTGCTAGGCCCCCTTTTGTTTTACAAGAAAAATGTTCTTGTGCAGGTGAAGCCAAAGGGAAGATTTGCTTCATCATATTTTCTAGTCTTTGGCTTGGAAGGAAGTTGGTTTGGAAACATATTTGGCGATGCTTCATCTCCTGCTTTGCGTTTGTGTGGGAGCCCCGTCAAAAACCTGTCCATGATGCTAGCAGTGTCCAAGCATTTTACACAACCTAATGCGTTTTTTAAATTTTCATACCGTGCCCCCCCCTGCAATGGCTCTGCGCCCACCCTAGGGGGCGGGCCCCACACTTTGGGAACCTCTGGGTTAAGCGATTAAATGATCATTTAAATGTAGGCAATGCTGTTACATAAAGTGAGTTTTCATGTTTATTTTGGAACAGTAATAAGATCCTCTCAGCTCAGAAAACCAAATTAAGAAATCTATCAAAACAGATCACCATTTGCTGACAGTGGCAGCAGAGCACATCTGTCAAATCTGCAGGGAAACATGACTGCATCTCGTAGCTTCCTGTAACTTCACTGTGGGGAGTATTTTACAAGCCCATACTCATGTTTAGCAGAGGAAACAACGAAACATTTCCCCCAGCCACACTAACTGTGGCTGTGATATCCTTAAATACAGAAGAGATCTCTGCTAAATGCAAGGAGAAGCAGCCCTCAGGCAACCACAGCTATGTAGTTTGGGAAATATTACATGAAGATTATACTAAATTTCTCAGACTGCAGGAGGAAGAACCTGTTACATAAGCAGGGAGCTGACTGGCTAATTCATATAAAAGTTTTTTTTAACGTTATACTGATGATCATCTTGAGGATAATTATAAGCCTTCTGGAAGGAAGAGAGTGACGTTATTAAGCTCACATAACTTCAGTTAGGTTCTTTTAGTTATTTCAGTCTGACAGCTCTATTTTGGTTTGGTACAGTTAGTTTAATACACATTTATGTACATGATCATTAGACGTCAAAGCAAGAATCAGGCTGCAGGAACTCTTGTTTTTTTTTATCTATGGGGTGGAAAAGTGACATCTTATAAGCGGCCACCTCAGCTAGGCTTATGCACTTGAATTGTGAGAGGTAAGAAAACAGAATTCAGTTTACTGAATCTGCAGTCTACTGACATCTAGTGGTGACATTTTACGCACTGTAACTTTAAGAATCTCTGGATCTTATTCACGAGTGATGAGAAGCTAGTAGAGAGGTGTTGCATCAGCACGTGTAGCGTTCAGATAGCTGCTCTGCTCTGTGTTGGTACAGGGCACTGAAGATGATAACAGTGGGTGGATTATATTCTTAAACTTAGTTACAGTGCTTTCAGAAAGACATCTACTGTGATAAAGTCTACTCTCCACCGCTGTGTAATCAATTATTGTAAATGTAAATGTTATCAGGAAATGATCAGACAGGAGAGGGTTTTCAGGAAACACTGTTAAATGTTCAGTTTCTATGCCATATGTTAAAACAAGATCTAGAGTGTGATTAAAGTGGTGGGTGGGTTCTTTTACATTTTGAGAGAAGCCAATTGAGTCTAATAACAGATTAAATGCCATGTTGAGGCTGTCATTTTTAGCATCTACATGGATGTTAAAATCACCCACAATAATTATTTTATCTGAGCTGAGAACTAAATCAGATATAAAGTCTGAGAAATCAGACAGAAGCTCTGTGTAAGGCCCAGGTGGACGATAGATGATAACAAGTAAGACTGGTTTCTGAGTTTCACAGCTGGGGTGGACGAGGCTAAGCATCAGGCTTTCAAATGAATTAAAAGTCTGTCTGGGTCTTTGGTTGATTAATAGGCTGGTGTGAAAAATTGCTGCCACACCGCCCCCTCGGCCTGTGCTTCGAACACGAAGTTCACTTTTGTTGCTTATGGTCATTATAAGAGGCAGACAGTCAGGGCCGTGCAGAGAGGTTTAAAGGGGCGGGTGCTCAAAGTTAAAAAGGGGCACATTGAACCAGGCTGAATAACAACAACACACATTCATCAAGAATCTAATATGGGCAACAAGGCAAAGCAAACGTCGCCGATGTTTTACCTGATGGGTACATGGTAAATGGCCTGCATTTGTATAGCGCTTTTCTAGTCCTTAAGGGCCCCAAAGCGCTTTACACTACATTCGGTCATTCACACACACAGGCGATAGCAAGCTACATTGTAGCCACAGCTGCCCTGAGGCGCACTGACAGAGGCGAGGTTGCCGGACACTGGCGCCACCGGGCCCTCTGACCACCACCAGTAGGCAAACAAGGTTAGTATCTTGCCCAAGGATATTTGGCATGCAGCCAGGAGGCAGCCTGGGATCGAACCACCGACCTTCTGATTAGTGGCTGACCTGCTCTGCCACCTGAGCTACAGCCACAGTACAATGTTGCTGTTGAGGGGTTGCTGTGGATAGTGCTGGAGGGCAGGGCTGTGTTGATCTGAGACTGTAGACATTAAAAAGTCCATAGGAGAGATGGTAGCTGATTAAACAAGTGTCATGAGATAATAACAAAATGCAAAGATTGGTGACAGCGCTTGGAACCATAAGGACACAAAAAACTGTGAGAAATAATTTAGGCTCTGCCTGTGAATCACTCTTTGCTTCTCTTCTTCCTTCCATCCCATCATTTCATATATCACTCTCCACTTGCTGTCTATCTGAGAACAAGGCACAACTTGCTATTGCAATAAACTATAATTTAATCATCCACACCTAACAACTCCTGCACTTAATCTATAATAAAATGATGACAGAAAAATGTTATAGCCCTGCCTTTAGTAGCCTCACACAGCTCTGCTGTTTCCTCCTCATGTCTTTACCAGGCTTGTCTGCACAATATTATATCATGAGTAATATTTTTTTTAAAAATCCATCTAAATAAAACACACACATGCACGCACACACAGTGACATTTTAGACCTTCTTCAGAATACTGTATATACTGTGGGCATCACTGTGCTGATCCAGAATCCTTACATTATTATTTATTACTAGAGCTACAATAATAAAGCAATGAGGAGGGGGAAGTAATAAATATGAAATAATGTATTTATGATGATTCCATTTGTTTCACTATCCACTCTGTGCAGGGGCAAAGCTTATTACATGTTTAAACTGTAGAGATACAATCATTTTACTGCTGTAAAATCCACATTTTGTCTTATTTAAAATATAAATCTAATATAATCTGCTTCTTAATGTATGTTCTTTAAAATACAGAGTGTGTTTTTTAAAATATTATAATAATGCATAATTATGTGGACATGCATATTAGATCGTTTTTTAGTGAAATATAATCCCTCCAGAAAGGCAGGAAAAGCCCGGAAACTTCCTTTAAAACTAAATATGTTCCCTGAAACGGTGACAGAGCTACAGACCCATGACAGCCAGGTAGCTAGCAGCTATGACCAGCACTACCTGTGCAGTTAATAAAAGGACAGGTAATGTTTGTCGCGCTGTTGCACACACAGCACGCTCGTTTGTTTCAGTTCGTCAGTCCAACGTGTACGTAATAAGCTAATACTCCTGTGTGCTACACACTACAGTGTGCGCTGTACACCTACTTACTGGTTGTGTCGCATCAGTCTGTGTCTCTGAGTTAACTTGTGTTTCTCCTGCAGCTCCGGACCGCTAAAAATGCGCGTGCTCTTTGTGAGCTCGTTCCCGGCTCGTAACCAGCGCGTTCTGCCGTCGAGGGCGATCATTGGTTAAATGTGATCATGTGACTGATGCAAGCCAGATCCTTTTATTTAGCAAAACTGTGATTAATAGTTAAATATTATTGCTGAGGGGCACAGACAGGACTCCGCACGGACACACACATAAAAAAATAAATAAATTATTTTTAAAAAAGTTGCCTCAACAAAAGGGCACTTTGGGCACCCATCGGGAAAGGGGCGGGTGCTCAAGCCCCTCTAGCCCCCCCCTCTGCACGTGCTTGCAGACAGTAGAATGATCCGGTACGGTAAGTTGGCTGCTAAGTTGTCAAAAGGTGTTAGGCAGTGAGCGTGCTTTGTCAGTGTCACAGTCAGAGCCACTCCTTAGTCATTATATCTGCTGTCAAAACACCGAGACGGCTGATAACGCTCAGGTCAAGGCTTTAAAAACAGGTCTTCACTGACCAGCAGGTAAAATCATGGTGCCTACTTGCATCTTCTAAAATACTCATGAGGCCATAGATCATCTATTATACTGAGCTCTAGGTAGAAACAGAATGTGGCAGAGGCTGAAAAACTGGGCTCAGCCTCAGACGTTAAACGAGGAGCTCAAACACGCACAGGGAACTTGGACGTGGGAGTCATTTAACACACAGAATCTGCTGTAACTACACAACAAACAGGCATGGTTAAACTCAGTTCAAGGCACTTTTGTCTACTTTCAGATTTCCCCTTATTTTGCCTGTACATTGAAGGTAGCCATGAGATTCTATAAAATGGCCTAAACACTCACTGCAGAGCAAATACATGTTTTGATACGACGGTTTTGTGTGCTGAAACTCCAGTGTGAAATCCAAAAGGCTGCCTGCCCAGAAATGGGATGTGTCTACTAAGAACAAGGGTGTCCAACTCCAGGCCTCACAGGCCGGTGTCCTGCAGGTTTTAGATCTCACCCTGGGTCAGCACTCCTGAGTCAAAAGATTAGTTCATTCCCAGGCTTCTGGAGAACTTCAAGACATGTTGAGGAGGTGATTTAGCCATTTAGATCAGCTGTGTTGGATCAAGGACACATCTAAAACCTGCAGGACACCGGCCTGCGAGGCCTGGAGTTGGACACCCTTGTTCTTAGTAGACCCATCCCATTTCTGGGCAGGCAGCCTTTTGGATTTGTCCTTGATCCAACACAGCTGATCTAAATGGCTAAATCACCTCCTCAACATGTCTTGAAGTTCTCCAGAGGCCTGGTAATGAACTAATCTTTTGACTCAGGAGTGCTGACCCAAGGTGAGATCTAAAACCTGCAGGACACCGGCCCTTGAGGCCTGGAGTTGGACACCCCTGACTTAGACCCTTCATAACTGCTTGTTCTTCTTATCTAGGGGAATTTTGCATTCAGCTACAGCATACTTTCAAATGCTAGTATATGTTGTAAAGGCAATAAAGGAAGTCCTACCATTGTATGTCACTCTGGGTTTAGTTAAACACAACACAAGGTGAAGATCCATCTCATCTGAGGCCAAAAACTTGGAGCACACAGGGCACTTGAAGCCTGGAAGAGAGAAAGACACCAGCAGTGAGTAAAACATGGAAGGTGGAAGATGAGAAAAAACGAATGTGCAACAGCATTAAAGTGGCAAACACTGAGTCTTTTCTTCTCTCCTCACTCAGCACAAGTTGGTGATGTGTTGTTGCATTTCATTTCCACTTTGCCCAGTGCTGTGAAAGAGACTGCGAACACTCTTTTTCTGCCCAGACTGGGTAGAATGCATTGCTACAGCCAGTTCTTGACTTTACTGCAAAGAAACCTGCACTAGCAGAAGATTTCACCTAATAACGCATCATCAGACACGTTTCTGCACTAGATGACCAGTGTGTTAGAGCACACTGTGATGGTCGGTGCACCTGATTATTAAAGAGGGGGTTGTAATCTTTCAGCAGTGACATATAGTTTCATACATTTGATTTATTTCTGTGCACAGACTGCTAGTTTTCATTACATCACTGCTCCCACCCAGGATTTAGTCCAACCTAAATTATTGCACAGACATACAGACATCACTGTTAGACTTTTACAGATATTTAAAGGCCATCCTTTACAAACACAGTAATAATACTGAGTTGTGGGAGTGACCTGTTTTTTTCTTGTTATTGCTTTTCAGTTGCGGTACCAGAATGCTGCAGCATCATATTGTGGATGTATGAGTGCTTTTTATCTTTCTCTGAAAACAGAAACAAAGGTTTGATAAGACTGAAGTTTCCTGGCGCGAACACTAAAGCGGTAAGCTGAGAGGAACAGAAATGCTATTTAGAACTCAGGAGAAAAGCACAGTTACTGTAGGTGATAACTCAACAGATAAATGAGTCGCAAGAGCCACACATGTATTTCAGTAATAACCCCCACTTAATAATAATAATAATCATAATATTGATGGAACAAAACACTATTTGAAATAGCGAGGCCAATTGTTTGTTTGAGCCATGCACCGAAGACATTTGAGTGTGAGATTAAAGGATGTACACGAGGAAAGAGTTGCTTTGCGTCACTTTGTGTGATTGGGTGAATGAGGCATGTTGTATACAGTGCTTTGAGTAGAGTAGAAAAGCGCTTTATAAGAATCAGCCCATTTACGATACAAGATTGTTTAATTATTAAGTAGCCCTAAATATCTATTCTCAGTTTAAACTGTGGCTTTCACATGTGACGACGGCATTTGTAATTTGTAAAAAAAGGGCAGCAAGGTGAGAGAAAAGCTAAAGCTGTGCTGGACTTGCAGCCCTGCTCTGTTTCCCCCAGTGTGAATGTAACACCAACGGAAGTTCAACTGAAGATTGGCTAAACTTCTGTGTAATATCACATGGCACCATGAGATAAGATGGTGCAGAATCAAAGAAATGTTTCTTTATCCATGAAAGTGGTTACATGGTGGCTTGGCAAAAAGCCAAAGGCCAATTAGGAAATATATATAATTCCCCTCTTGCCCTCTTCAAGCTCGGGTCCTCTACCAGAGGCCTGGGAGTTTGGGGGTCCTGCGCAGTATCTTAGCTGTTCCTAGGACTGCGCTCTTCTGGACAGAGATCTCACATGTTATTCCAGGGATTTGCTGAAGCCACTCGCCCAGCCTGAGGGTCACTACCCCGAGTTCTCCGATTACCACGGGGACCACTGTCACCTTCATCCTCCACATCTTCTCGGGTTCTTCTGTCAGCCCTTGGTATACAGGACTTTCCTAACTCTCTGCAGGTATTTGGTGGTTGCAGCTTTCCTAGCAGCCTGTTCGTGGTTCCCATTTGCCTGTGGGATTCCCAGGTACTTGTAGCTGTCCTCAGTGTCTGCAATGTTGCCTTCTGGTAGTTCGATCCCCTCACTTCTGCCTACCTTTCCTCGCTTTGTTACCATCCAACTACACTTCTCCAGTGTGAATGACATCCAATGCCATTGCTGTAGGTCCTAGTGGTGTGCATGCGGGAATCGATGTCTCGGGTATGGGCAGCTTGCAGGTTCCCTTAGTACTGCCTTGCTCTTGGCCTCTAGTCTCCTTCTCCGTGGGGGGTACTCCTCCTTGTGGCTGTTCATCTTGTAGCCATTCATCACTGCTGCCATAGTGTAGATCAGCTGATTAGTCTCAGTGATGGTCGCAGTAAGGATTGTCCGTGATGCTGCATTCACATCTTCTAGTAGACCTTCAGAGAGTACGTCACGTA
Source organism: Rhamphochromis sp. 'chilingali' (assembly GCF_963969265.1). Lineage (NCBI taxonomy): Eukaryota > Metazoa > Chordata > Actinopteri > Cichliformes > Cichlidae > Rhamphochromis > Rhamphochromis sp. 'chilingali'. Next base: position 3,225,082 of record NC_137938.1, read on the forward strand.
GCCTTGGTAATTGGCTACGGAGGGTCCAGGCTTCCAGCTTCGCCATGAGCCTATCTTTCAGTACTTGGGACTTGGTACCCAATCTCGAGTGGGGGTGATATTATCACTCCCCCTAACCTGATGTCCTTGCTCCCCCTTGCTGTAGCATTTGTGTTGCCCCTCAATGATCTGAATGTTGGAACACAGTGTTTTGCGGTCGGTCTCTGGGCACAGAGGATTCCAGAGTTGATGGGATTATTTTTATGTGGTGTATACAAATGCCAGGTGACTTCTGCTGCAATCAAACTTCCCCTCTGGGACAAATAAATGTCATTTATGTGCAATATGTGAACTGTATAGCAGTGACAGCAGTGTTTACACACAGACAGCCATGGATTCAATCACTAAATGTATTAATAAATGATTAATCAGAGACAGTTGGAGGCAGATAATTACATAAATTATGCTGCATACTGTACATCACACTCCCCACATCCAGTAATTATCCCTTTGTTCCGACGTCCATCACAATCTTGCTGTCACAATCTCAGCGGAGACAGCAAATTCTGCAGTTTCCTGTCACATTGCAGATTTCCTCCTCCACTATCCATCAGCAGTTCTGCAGCAGGGGGCAGAGTGTGACATATCACAGCCAGGTGTGTGTGTGTTTGGAGCTTCCTACAATGTTAAAATCTGTGCAAAGGATAAATGGATTAAGGCAGGCAAAAAAGAACACTGTTTGCCTGACCTCACAACACATGCACAGTGTCATCTTTTAAGACCTGCTGGCCATATGCTGACAATTAGGCATGTACAGTCTAGGTGTGTCTATCTGAAATGGAGAAATGCGGATGGATCCAGCTCTGCACGGCTCCACCGCTCATTCTGAAAAATGCTCAAAGCCCGAGCTGAGCCCTCCCTGTGAGGCTGCGATGACTCATCCGCTACTCTATATGGGCTGCTCTCTCCACTACATTAAATTGCTGCACATGTCCTCGTGCGTGTCTTTCTGAGGTCATACCTGCTGTTGGTCGCATTAAAACTCTCAAACAATATGCCTCCTAGTATGAGGCGCACACACTGAAATAATGACATGAGTGTTATTTATAACCCCGTCCGATCTGCATCTTTTACTTTCCTGTAAAGTGCTGCAGTCAACAAAGTCACATGATGTGAAACATCTGTTTCCTCCAGATAGGAAGTTTGAAATTTCTGAATTCCCCAAAACAAACCAGAAGAGAAGTAGAATTTACATATATATATGTATATATGAAAAATCATCATCATCAAAGGGTGTAAAACAGCTCTAACACGTTGTTTCTGCATGCTGCTCCTGCTTAAAGCCACAGCACAACACTGCTGTAATACGGATGCCTGTAAATGTTAGTTTGTATGCTTTTTTCTTTCACTATCGTACGATATGTTTGGGGAAACTGTTCGACTGCTTTCTCTGATGAAACCCTCAAACTTCAGCTACTTTTCCTCTTTAGTTCAAATAAGACTGGATGACTTTGATCTTGAACACCCCCCCCCACCCACCCACCCACTGTGAAATATTTTACAGTGGACCCATTAGGCTTTACCTTTTTTGTTACTTTCACAGAGGTGGATGTTCATATTAAACATGGCAACATTTCAAATAATAAAGCCAGTGTACAATAATCCCTGTGAGCTCAGGCTTCACTGTTTTTTCTACTCTTGACTCTCTGTGATGTCAGAGAGAGGATAGCCTTAATCAGCTTTGTGTATCTTCTGTTATAAAGTCCTGATCTGTTACTAGTGTTTATTTAAAAGGTTGCATTTGTCACTGTGAGGAAGCTGCTTTATATTTAAGGCAACATCAGGCTTGACAGAAAAAATGCTCAAATAACTTTAAATAAATCCACCCAAGAGTCTTTATTTTCTGAATTTGTGCATTTACCTTATTGACTTAATAGATTTGCTCTTGTGTTATCACAGCTCAGTGTTTCTCCTGTAGCTGCTCTCCCTCATGTATGTGAGGTGAAATATGCCAGGTGAGGTCAAAAACCGACCAAATGTTAAGTTACACTGGCTGCAGTTAAGGTGTTGTCAGAGCTTTGCAGTTGTGTCATTTGACTTGACCACAAACATACAGTGGCTTGCAAAAGTATTGGGCCCCCTTGAACTTTCCCACATTTTGTCTCATTACAGCCACAAACATGAATCAATTTTATTGGAATTCCACGTGAAAGACCAACACAAAGTGGTGCACACGTGAGAAGTGGAACGAAAATCAGACATGATTCCAAACATTTTTTACAAATAAATAACTGCAAAGTGGGGTGTGTGTAATTATTCAGCCCCCTGAGTCAATACCTTTTGCTGCAGTTCCAGCTGCCAGTCTTTTAGGGTCTGTCTCTACCAGCTTTGCACATCTACAGACTGTAGATGTGCAAATCTTTGCCCATTCTTCTTTGCAAATCAGCTCCAGCTCAGTCAGATTAGATGGACAGTGTTTGTGAACAGCCGTTTTCAGATCTTGCCACAGATTCTCGATTGGATTTAGATCTGGACTTTGACTGGGCCATTCTAACACATGGATGTGTTTTGTTTTAAACCATCCCATTGTTTCCTGGCTTTATGTTTAGGGTCGTTGTCCTGCTGGAAGGTGAACCTCCGCCCCGCTCTCAAGTCTTTCGCAGACTCCAAGAGGTTTTCTTCCAAGACTGCCCTGTATTTGGCTCCATCCATCTTCCATCAACTCTGACCAGCTTCCCTGTCCCTGCTGAAGAGAAGCCCCCCAGAGCACGATGCTGCCACCACCATATCTGACAGTGGGGATGGTTCAGAGTGATGTGCAGTGTTAGTTTTCCACACATAGCGTTTTGCATTTTAGTCTCATCTGACCAGAGCAGCTTCTTCCACATGTTTGCTGTGTCCCCCACATGGCTTGTGGCAAACTGCAAACGGGACTTCTTATGGTTTTCTGTTAACAATGGCTTTCTTCTTGCCACTCTTCCATAAAGGCCAACTTTGTGCAGTGCACGACTAATAGTTGTCCTATGGACAGATTCCCCCACCTGAGCTGTAGATCTCTGCAGCTCGTCCAGAGTCACCATGGGCCTCTTGGCTGCATTTCTGATCAGCGCTCTCCTTGTTCGGCCTGTGAGTTTAGGTGGACGGCCTTGTCTTGGTAGGTTTACAGTTGTGCCATACTCCTTCCATTTCTGAATGATGGCTTGAACAGTGCTCCGTGGGATGTTCAAGGCTTGGGAAATCTTTTTGTAGCCTAAGCCTGCTTTAGATTTCTCAATAACTTTATCCCTGACCTGTCTGCTGTGTTCTTTGGACTTCATGGTGTTATTGCTCCCAATATTCTCTTAGACAACCTCTGAGGCATCACAGAGCAGCTGTATTTGTACTGACATTAGATTACACACAGGTGCACCGTTTAGTCATTAGCACTCATCAGGCAACGTCTATGTGCAACTGACTGCACTCAGACTAAAGAGGGCTGAATAATTACGCACACCCCACTTTGCAGTTATTTATTTGTAAAAAATGTTTGGAATCATGTGTGATTTTCGTTCCACTTCTCACGTGTACACCACTTTGTGTTGGTCTTTCATGTGGAATTCCAATAACATTGATTCATGTTTGTGGCTGTAATGAGACAAAATGTGGGAAAGTTCAAGGGGGCCGAATACTTTTGCAAGGCGCTGTATAAAGTAAAAGCTGTTATTTTCTGCTGATCCTTATCTATTAGCTTCCTTCCCACTAACAACTGCTGTGTGACATTATGGTGGGCATTCCAGCTGTGACCCCTGAAGCTGTTGTTTTGTTTGTTGGCACAGGCCAATCAAAAAACTAAGTTTTAAGGGGAGAGAAGCTCAAACTGCTTTTTTGAGGCAGGGAATGAATTCTGCGGTTTTATTACTGTACGTGGAAATGAACTGTCTCCTTTTATTATTTCATTATATGGACAATGCTCCTGTGGACACATTTGCAAAGAGGACATGTAAAGGCATATAACGCTACCTATGATACAACTTTCAAACTTTTATGTGCATGTATATTTGTCCAACTAACCATCTAGCACTGCACGGCTCTCTTAAGCTCACCTGCCAAAGTCTTTCAATCAGGTTGAGGTCTGGCCTTTGACTGAGCCACTGTAACATCTTGATACCGTAGCTTGTTTGTGGATCACTGTCCTGCTGCCTAACCCAGTTTGGTCAAGCTTTAGCTTTTGGACAGATGGCCTCACATTTGGGTCTAGAAAAGTTTGGCATACAGTTGATGGTCAACTCACTGACTGCAAGTTGCCCAGGTCATAAATCCTTACCCCTGCACCACCATGGTGTACACCTGGTATGAGGGCTTTGTGTTGTTTGTTGTCTCTAATTGTGACGCTCTGCCTTATAACCAAATAGCTCAACACATAAAACTCATTGGTATAAAAAGATAAAAATATGAAATTGGGGTAATGACATTCATCCTTTCTTAGATCACCATATGTAAATATGAGCACTGGAAGTATCCTTGGGCAAGATGCTCTCTCATCCTCTCTCCAAGTTTTCTCTCAATCTTTTTCTCCAATGCATCCATCAGAGTATGAATGTGTATGAAGGTTAGCTAGAAAGGGCTTAAACAGAAAAATGAGGTAAGCTTAATAAACAGCTTTGGGTGCTCAGGTAGAGTAGGTCCATATCTATGTATTTTTTTACCCAGCATCTGAGCTGACAACTGTATACAAATATCTGTAATGGTCAACAGGTTAGCCTTTTTCACTGAAATAGTTATGAGTCTCATGGTATAAAAGAAAAGGTTAAATGGCAACAAAAGTCGCAGGCTCCTGCGCTTCATAATAAAGACATAAATGGTATCTAGTGACAGAGTTTTATTTGCAGAAACACAAAAAGAATCTGCTTTCCTGACGCACATAAAGGTAAATAAATGTAAAATAAAGGGCAACCTCTTTTACTTCACCATTCTCTGGGCTCACTGACACACCTACAAGAATAAAGCAAACAGGACTGATATTAATTAGCCTGTTAACCTGCTTAAATATTTTCAGGACACACCACTGTAAATAATGTATTTATATTTGTAAATGTCCACATTTGGTGTTCAGTGAATTAAAATTAGCAGGTTGAAAAGGGCTAAAAGCAGTATGTTAAAATGCATCAGATAAAACTGGGTTTGTGCCTTACTCACGTCGTCCTTGCTGGTTTTAGTTGCCACTACATGAGCTCACCTCATGTCATATCATTTGGAGAAGGACCTGCTCTAGCTGTTTCTCACATTTTGTGTGTTTCTTGGTGTTAGGTTGTGTGAATTTGATGAATACAGTGTTACAGATGACACTAGCTCATTGTTTTTAACAACTGTTAGTTTTGCTGTGCTCACCGTTCTTTTGATAGAAATTTGTTAACAGCCAACTTCCCTCAGTTGCTTTATTTCATATGATTTTGCTTTCTTAGAGAAAGACATGAGTCACAGTGCACATCAGCATGTCGGCTAGAATAAATTCATAACACCTAAACGCCAGTCCAGCTCCGGATGGACTAAACCAACCTGGGTAAAAATGAGTGTCTCCACTACTTCTTGGAATTAAAGTTCATTTACACGACTGATTTATTGCGGAAACTTCATTATGACACTAATTACTTTGAAATGAAAAATGAAAACAAACCCAAATTTTTCATTCTAGGCTTGCAAGGGCCCTTCCCACCATTGGGGCCCCGGGTAATCAGTTCCACTTTTGTCGCCACTTTAATGTTACGAAGGTTAATGTTATGAGGGCTTGTGGTGAGTGAGGGAGCAGACTGGACTGAAGTCCAAAGACTACCATGAAAAGCTGCGAGCCAGCAGCTTCTTGGCTACAGACTCAAAACTTCACGCACTGTTACCCAGAATGCTTCACACTTTTGACTATATAAGCACCATATCTTTGTTCCCATCTAATCTGCTGTTTGGAGAGCATCCCTGAGCCCTGTGTTCATTACCCACTGTCCTTAACTCGGCTCTCCTGTAGTCCCTGTGTCAGCACATCTTGCACACCATGCTATTAAAAGGGATTTATGAATCGGCATTTTATTGATCACTTCACTGATTGTCCAACCGGTGTGGCTGCACTTCAGTAGCCCAGCTCATTGTACACAAACGCCTTCCATGAATCCATCAGCATATGCATGAACACCACTGCTCACAATCCTTTTAATATTAACGTCAGGTTTTCCAGAGCTAGGCAGATTCTTAAGCTGAGAACTGGCAGGGATAAGAAACTGGTAATCAATCATGACCAAGTAAATCCCCTTTGTCTTTTTTCACTGCTCTTCTTTGCCACCTGAACTGACAGTTTGGGGAATGAGGCCAGCATACAGATTCATAAATACATAGAACCTAAGGCTCGTGAACCAAGGCCAGAGAAAAGGTCTGCACTCGATAGTTTGATTTGGATCCACTGAGGTGTTGTACACAGGCAAGATTACAAAAATGGTTTGTTTAAACACTTATGGGCCCGGCTGTACAACACAGAGACCGCTCTCTAACATCACTCTGTGATCACAAGCAGCCTGAATTCCACAGAGATTACAAACTTTAAATTAGCTTTTTTTTTTGATTTTTGCTTTTTATGGACACAGTTGCAAAACTGTTTGACTGCACCATGAATTTTGGTGATTTAACTTGCACAGAAAGTGCATTTCAAGGAACGAGCAGCAATTACAAAAACAAAAAGGAAGGAAACAATATTAGCCTTGTGAGCTCCTTCATGCTGTTAACATTAATACGGATCTAGTTGCACTGACATATGATAATCACCTGCTGTTTTGCCCATCTCCTCATTGCAGTAACCATCCTCAGTAATGGAAACATACTTGACTGAAATAATACTTCTGCATGAATCAATAATGAAATAACTGAATGAGGAACTTACGCCGGCTCCAAGTAACAAAGTAGCTACAGGCAGTCTGCATAAGACAGGCTTTGATTCTCTCTTGGCCAACAAATACTCAGATCGTTTGAAACCTTGGGTTTATGTCTGTGGAAGTTCTCAGTCATCCAGGTCATGATAGTATAAGCGCTTGGAAAGAAGACATTTCATCTTTCATCCCAGCAGCTTTTTCCGTTCTAAAACCAAATGGTGGAGAGTCCCTGTTATATAAGGGAACTGTCCTTAACAGGGTCATTAACCCATATTGATCATGTACCACCTGCACCAGGGTCATCGATCACCTGAGAGGTGAAATGTCTTGAAGAAAATACAGTCGTTCCCTTAGACTTCGGGGTTTAGGTATTTAAAACATGCAGAACACTAAAAATAAATTGATGTGATCGGGGAGTCTAAATGTTTCAAAGTATGTAAGTGGATCTAGATAAAATGCAAGGGAGTCCTCCTGAGACAGAAAGCTGTGAGGGAGCAGAGCTGTACTGATGCTGGACACCACTGAGGGTCATTCTTTTGATAGTTGGGCTGAAGAATTGTTGACCCATTGATGTATATATAGTTCATGTTACTGGCACTTTCACTCCAAGGCAGAGGGTAAAAAAGGAAGTGACTGGAATAAAAAGAATATAGAGAAGAGTGGGCAGGAGAGAGCAGCAACAACAGGGGTATAAATAAACATGCTTGCTGAGGAAAGAGCTGGATGTAGTGGAGACGATGCGAGGCAGTGCTCCTGTCTAACGCAGCACTGCCTTCTTGTTACGTCAGCCTGAGTCTTTCTGTCCTCCCCTCAGTAAATATTAGTATCACACGCAAACACAGAGCACGAGGAGGACTTGGCGTCGGGTCACCGTGTAAAACCGTGGTCAGGTTCTTTTTGCTCAACTATTGTTGACTTGATTTGGCTAGCTTTGACGATAGCAAGCAAACTAGAGTTAGCCAGCTAGCTGGATTACGCTAGATGAATCTGGCAGAGTTAGTTGGTTAGTTAGAGTTAGCAGATTGAAAATGGCCAACTACGTTGCCAGATCGGCCCTGGAAGTTTGGATGAACTAGCTGAGCTTTAATACCGTATGTTGTTATGTGAGATAGCTTCTGTGTTGGCTTACACGCTGCATTGAGCTAACATCAGCCAGCAGACAGACGGGTCAGAACACTGAAACTGTTGTCACAATGAAACAACTAAATAAAGTTCTCTAAACCAGGAGATTTTGTGTCATAAAGAACCATTACATGTATGTGAAACAGCAAAAAAGAAGCTCTTTAGAGGTCAGCATCGTAATAAAAGTAAGTGACTGCTTCATAGATGGAGTACTGAATGGCTGCACTTATTTCCCATCTTGTGAATACATGCAGTATTTGCGAGCACCTGAGACTGTCTTATCTGTCACAAACACACCACCACTACCATAAACCTCTGTGGGCTTTAAGGGGCTTTCCGCTGTTTCCACTTACAAGTCAAAGTGTGAGGAAAGGTTTCAGCAGGTGCTGTGTGCTGTTAATCATCTGCCCTCTGAGATCAGCAGATGGACTGCCCTCAGAATAACAGCATGAGGGGGGGTTAAAAGAACAACACAAAACCGTGGCAAACACTGTCTCTTTATGCTTCACATGTGGAAGGAGTATGAGGGGAGAACCGTGTGTACTAGAAGAACAAGACGGTTAAAAGCCACTTTCATTTTCTCTGTGATTTCCCTTCACACACTATCAGATGCAGTATAGACTGTATAAATCATGAGCAGTAAGATATAAGATCATCTTCACTGTCACTGTTGCAGGAGCAACGAAAAACTGTTCAGCCACATAAATCCAAAATGTAGACCAAGTAGGGCTGCCACGATTAGTCGACTAGTCACGATTACGTCGACTATCAAAATCGTCAACGATTAATTTAATAGTCGACACGTCGTTTGAAGCTGAGAGTGTAATAACGGACTGAAACAGAAGATGGCAGCACTGCATGTACAAGGATGCCAGCTGCCGTTAAACACCAAAGAAGAAGAAACTGTGTCCCAGAATTCATAGCGCGGCCCATCGCAGCCCAGCTCAGTTTCCAACAATGGTGGCAGTTGGTTAGTTTTAATATTACTCTTATTATTCTTTCTGGGTCACAAAATAAACGTTTAACATATTTTCAGCCGAGAATGTAGCTGTGTAAACCTCAAATATCTGCTCTGTTTATCAGGACACCACATATTTTCAAAAGCGCTCCGACGTTTTCGGAGGCGTCTGCTACCCACCAGCTCGATAGTTAGCCGGGGGCTAGGCTCACTAGAGCCGGTGACAACACCGGACTCCCGGCAAATCGTTTTCAAACCCACCGCCGTCTTTCGCTATTCAGGTTAAACATGATATATGAGTCACTTAGATAACTTAAAAATGTTGTTTGGCTTTTTTCAGTGTTTTATTTGTTCCTGAGTAAATCGGTTTGGATGAGATTAAAGTTTTTACACAGCTGAATAAACGTCAAGCAGACAGCTGATTATCAGAAGTGTGAGAATCTACTCCGGTGTCCTGTTATATTTTAGACAGCAAGGAGCAGACGGCTGAGTTTATTAAACTCCACCGAAACAATCTGCAAATTTCATTAAAATTTAATAAACTATCATCTTGTCTTTATTTTTAGTTAGCACCTGAAACACTTAAAGCTGTAAGCTAATGATAGTTATATAAGAGCAGATGCTGCTGGTGCAATAAGCTGTACGTTTTACGTTGAATGGATGATGATCTGATTAGTCGACTAATCGCAAAAATAATCACCGACTAGTCGACTATCAAAACAATCGTTTGTGGCAGCCATAAGACCAAGAACAATATAACACAGTGCAAAGTGGAGTCGGTGGAGTGTACACTACCTGCTCTACTACAGTCACAATGTTCCCAGGTCCACCACGGATATGTTTCTGAGAAATCACTGCCACTCCAAAGAGAACTCGAAGGACAATGAACCTCTGATTTGCATTTATCGAGTAGCCAGAAACGTCACCCTAAGTTAACATTCAGTATTTAGAGGACTATGCATCAGCTTAGAGATTACAGGTTGTTCAACTACTCAAGGTGAAAGGACAACACTGTGAAGCAGTACACCCATATCAACGATCTTCAGTGAAACACTCGTACCAGTATTATAAATATATTCCTCTAATCTATCCACACTGCACAGCTGTGCACAGATGTGGCAGTTTCACACACATGATGTTGCATATTTCTCCTGTTTGTACAATAAAATCTATTTTCCACGTGTTGGACTTTAAAGTTAAATGTGTGGTTCTTTTATGTGTGTTTAATAAAGGCTGGCAAACACTGCAAATACTCTAAGCTCTGGAACCGTGGATGGTTGTGCTGACAGAATAGGCTGTTAATGACAACGAAACAAGTTTTATTCCATGTTGAACCATAGCCTTGATTAATGTGATTAGTCACCTGAGTTTATTTATTATTAAATATTAACATGGCTGCTGTAAAACAGATCTAGTGGCTGGTCACAGATGTACTGCTGACATGCAGTGATATGAAAACGTTTCTTTGCTTTACTGAAGGAAAAAGTTGAATTTACTTGGGTCGTAGACTATGGATCATGAAAATGAAACAAACAAACAAAGACATTACTACTCTGGTCAATCTGTGATAATATTGCAGGTTGATAACACAGCAGAGACATCAAATATATTATCCTGGTTGAAGAATAAACCTATTCTTAGTGAAACAATAAGTCCGATTATTAAGGTCATCACTTTATAGTTAAATAGATGACAAAGTAAATGATTCTGTTTGTCAAAGACTCCACTGTGAAATAACAGGGCATAGGGTTACATTCATCATAACAGTTTCCTTTCAGTTTCTCTTTATGTGCAGTTTGCCTCTCTGAGTAAAATAAAACAAAGAGTCTGTGTGCATGATGCGACTCAAATGTGGCTGTTCTGGGGTTTTTGGCCTTTAAGTGCTCGTCTTCATGCAGCAGGAGGTACGTTGAGGCACAATGGGCAGAGATTGCAGGATCGGCACCTGTCCAGCTGACACCTGCCTATTTATCGAATAAGATGGCGAGGAGGTGCAGAATCTCTGCAGGAAGAAGAGGCTCGGACATTTACAAAATATACTGATGTGGGGTTTGGTCACGCTACCATGCTGCTGTGGAAAAAAATGTCTTGCTATTGCAAATGTTTGAAGATTTCAAGAAAAGTTAACCTGCCTAAGCTGAATGACAGAATGAGGCGTGTTTTCTGAAACTCTTTGTGTGTTCATGCAGAGCAGCAAGTCCTCTGCCCGTTACAGTGTGACTAGAATCATTGGAAAGTGTTCTGAATGGTGGAGACGTTTACACCCAAACTACAAAAATGTTCCAAGTTTGTTCAGGAGAAACTGAGTAACATAGCTCTTTATCCCACTGTGGTTGCTCTTTCTAGGTACAAAGTTCTTCATGTAGGCCAGCTTTAAACACCGAGCGGTTAGCAGCTGCTAATCCCAGTGACTAAAGTATTTCCAGCATTTCTAACTAGAGAATTTAGGAAAGGCAATACATTGCTCCAAAGTACCCCAGCTCTGCAGCCAGAACTATGCTGTATTTGGAGATATTTAAATATTTTCAGTCAGGTAATGAGTTTTGCTGTTCAACACAACCAAATGCCAGGATGCAAATAGTCACTGAAACGTATAAAAAAAGCAGAACTCCACACAGAATTCAAGGTCGGTGAGAAATCAGCTGCGTGCAGAACAAAGGTTACAAAGTCTAATGTTAGTTTGTCCAGTAGTTCTTCACAGAGGTCACAGCTTGAAGCCAGCCAGACGAAACCTTATGTGACATCTCACAAGAATCCAGCTGCTTTCTAAGTATATGGTACTAAGCTAACGGTATAGATTTCTGGTACTATGAAACCCTTTTTGTGAACGATATGACTAACAATCAAATCATGTCAATAATAATAATATGTAATTTTATATGTAATTGTAGCACAAACTTGCTCTGACTCTTCATTTTGAAGCCTTAACATTACTGTTTTGGCTTCTGCTTGATTTTTGGATCCAGAAGTTCCCATATTTACACCAGAAGGGGGGAAAGTGCCAAGTTATCAGCTAACAGTCACAAGGACAGTCCCTTCTAAAAATGAGACCGTTATGACTCTTATCATTGTGGAGATTACAAATTATACAAAATCACTTCAACATGAGATGATACCTTAAACTTCCAGATGTTTATTTCATCAAGGTTTCAGTTCAAGAGTCTCCTGGATAAGAGTGTGGAGAAACTCCTCGTCCTGTGGACATTTTACAGCGTAAAGGTCAGCAGGAAACCCAATCCAAGCTTCACAACACCTTTTTACAAACCTGTGGCTGACGTCACATCCATGCAGTTAATCACCAAAACACATCTGCTGCTGTATTCAGATGAAGGCGCAGATTAAGAAAGCAGGTTAAGTAGCTGATAGCTTATCTCTTCAAGGTAGATTTCTGCTAACCTGGACTGACTTGACCACAGAACTGAGCCCCTGTGATGTGTAATCATCTGAACCTTCATGCTGACATGTTAAACATTTCTCCAGAAAGACACAATATTATCAATCTCGGGAGCAGAGAGTGTGTAGGACTTAGATCACCGTGTCCTTGTGCATGAATAATGACAGCAAGGATGGAAAAAGATGACTGTCAGGGACTGGTCTGTGTCTGCAGGGGTTTCTCTGTCAGCTCCAATCTGGCTTTAGGTCTTTGCAGAAAACAGATGAGCAACAAATGGCCTGACTCTCTTTGTCATGGTGCGGCCATGAACACTGAGGCAAGTGAGGTCTGCAGTTTGGATGATGTTCTGGGGTCTTTTGTGAACCACTGTTCCATGTTTTTGGCATTTGTAGAGAACGGCTCCCACTGTGGTTCACTGGAGTCCCACAGCTTTAGAAACGACTCTGTAACCTTTTCAGTAATGAATCCTACCACTACTTCATTAGATCTGTGTAGTTTTTACATGGATCGAACCTGGTGGGAAACAATGTCTAAATCTAAGCAGGTAGTGAAAGCCACAGTTCAAAGCACACAGTACCTGATGGGAGGCAGTTCAGGGTCTCCTGGCCAAAGGGCTTATTGTCCTCTTTAGGACAACAAGACCTTCATCCCTCTGCAGCTAAAGATGTCCCAGCAAGTGCATCAGGCCACTGACAGCAAAGGAGACTTTGTGTACAACAGCAAGACAGGAGGCTTCTGTCAACACTAATCATTGCTAGTTCCCAGAATAAGAATGTGATGTCCTATTAGAGGGATTTCTTCAGGTAACCTATTTACAGACAGAGTCAGCAGCATTGTGAGTGGACATCAGCTGGATCGTAAGCACATCTGAAAATATTAAGTAAACCCGAAATGAAATGACTTCATTAGGAATCACCAAACATCAAAGAATCTTAGATTGATTGAAAGCACCTCCTCCTCACAGTCGTCACGGCAACCTCTGATTTCTGTCATGTTTAGCTTCTGTGAACTTTAACTACAAACAAATCAAAAAACAGTTTGATCACATTTTATAACCACTGATCTTACCGGTCAGAATGTGACTAAAGTGACTCTCAGTGTTGCACAGGAGCGCAGAGATACTGTGCTGTTTAACCAGGTCACACAGGGACAGATCAAATCAAATCACAAATCAAATCAAATCACTTTTTATTGTCACATCACATGTGCAGGCACACTGGCACAGCACATGCGAGTGAAATTCTTGTGTGCGAGCCCCACAAGCAACAGAGATGTGCAAACACAACAACACAAACGAGCAAAATACAAGAATGGCCAACCTGAAACTAATAAATATATGTACAATATATAATAGTGTATGCATTTCTGGATGTGTATACTAAATATTTTCCTACGTGTGTGTGTGTGTGTGTGTGTGTGTATACACATTTTTACAAATTAAATAGTAAAAAAATAAAATAAAATAATAATAATAATAATAAAATATATAAAATATACAGAGTTGAATATGTGCAAAACAAGTGGCATTTATATACAGTGTGGAGTGCATAATGTTAAAGTTCCAGTAGTGAAGCTGAGGTGTCTATGACGTGTTCAGCAGTCTGATGGCCTGGTGGAAGAAGCTGTCTCTCAGTCTGCTGGTACGGGACCGGATGCTGCAGAACCTCCTTCCTGATGGAAGCAGTCTGAACAGTTTATGGCTGGGGTGACTGGAGTCCTTGATGATCCTCCCCGCTTTCCTCAGGCAGCGCTTCCTGTAGATGTCTTGGAGGGAGGGAAGCTCACCTCCAATTATCCGTTCAGAGCACCGCACTACTCGCTGGAGAGCTTTGCAGTTGTAGGCGGTGCTGTTGCCGTACCAGGTGGTAATGCATCCAGTGAGGATGCTCTCAATGGCACAGTGATAGAAGGTCCTGAGGATGCGGGGGCTCATGCCGAATCTTTTCAGTCTCCTGAGAAAGAAGAGGCGCTGCTGCGCCTTCTTCACTGTTTTGTTTGTGTGTACTGACCACGTAAGATCTTCAGCCAGGTGTACGCCAAGGAACCGGAAGCTGCTCACTCTCTCCACAGCAGCGCCGTTGATGGTGATGGGGGTGTGTACTTCTCTGCACCTCCGGAAGTCCACTATCAACTCCTTTGTCTTTGCGACGTTGAGGGTGAGATGGTTGTCTTGACACCAGTGGGTCAGGGCGCTGACCTCCTCCCTGTAAGCCGTCTCATCACCATTGGTGATAAGACCCACCACTGTAGTGTCGTCCGCAAACTTCACAATGATGTTGGAGTTGTTAGTGGCTGTGCAGTCGTAGGTGTAGAGTGAGTACAGGAGAGGGCTCAGTACACACCCCTGTGGAGCACCAGTGTTCAGTGTGATGGGGGATGAGGTGATGCTGCCCAGTCTGACCACCTGGCGTCTGTCAGACAGGAAGCTAAGGATCCAGCTGCAGAGGGAGCTGCTCAGTCCTAGATCCTGCAGTTTCCTGTCCAGCTTCGAGGGAACGATGGTATTGAATGCTGAGCTGTAATCTACAAACAGCATCCTCACATACGTGTCTCTCTTCTCCAGGTGTGACAGGGCAGTATGTAGTGTCAGGGCTATGGCATCATCAGTGGACCTGTTGTGGCGGTATGCAAACTGTAGAGGGTCCAGTGAGTCGGGTAGTGCAGAGCAGATGAAGTCCCTGACCAGCTTCTCGAAGCATTTGCTTACGATGGGGGTCAGGGCTACAGGTCGCCAGTCGTTCAATGAGGAGATGGTGGAGGATTTGGGTACAGGGACGATGGTGGCCATTTTGAAGCAGGCTGGGACTACAGACAGAGAGAGGGAAAGGTTGAAGATGTGCGTGAACACTCCAGCCAGCTGAGCCGCGCATGACCTGAGGACGCGGCCGGGAATCCCGTCCGGACCAGTAGCTTTGCGTGCGTTCACCTTCCTGAAGCACTTCCGCACATCCTCCTCAGACACAGTGTGCGCACTGACGTCATCCGCGGTGCGCACACTGTCCGGTCTCATGGTGTTCGCTGTTGCTGCATGTGCTGTTTGCAGTCGGGCCTGCTGTAACAATGCACCTGTTTCATTTTAGCACTTGTTGTGGATTCACAGCTACAAAGTCGTCCCTGCTCTACTTAATATCTAGAAAGACCAAAGTTTCTTCTTTAAAATGTTATAAAAATCAGCCTGTGTTGATATGCAGAGATCTGACTAATGTGTCTTGCGGTTGTTAGACCAAATTTAAAAGACAAAGTGAATCATTTATCGGAACAATGCTGCAGAGGTGAGACTGGCTCTTATAGGTTTTTGCAGACATACAAATGCACTGTGGACAGTAGCTGGCATTTCTATTGTTGTAAAGAGACAGGTAGAGAAGCAAAGAATTTACAACCCCGTGCAATATTTAAGACCTTTGACCCCACTATAATTGCTTTTCACTGGCATACAGGAAGAAGCAGGAGAATAGCCGAGTTGGAGATGGGATATCTTTGATTGCCCACATAAAAGTCTCTCAAAGGTCCTAAAATCCAATTTCTCCACCTGGTCACAGTCCAGTCAGTATCTGCATGAAGCTAGAGATTGGTACAATTCAGAACTGTGCCTCTCTGCTGCCAAGCATGTTATCAAACTGATTGAGAGTTATAGCCACACTATAATCAATAGGTGGCCATTTCCTTCATGAGTTTACAGCTTGCACATAGTGAGAGAAATTCTACAGATGCCTCAAACTATATAGGTACGCACTACGACTATGTCAGGATGTCTCTGGACACACTGAGTGCAACCACTTTCAGCAATAAGGTGTTTTTCTCTAATTTGATATAATGTCGAGTTCTGGACCTTTCTATGGCAGCCTTACTGCACACAAGCGAGTGCACTCCTAGTGCCAGTCCTAAGCCCGGATAAATGGGAAGGGTTGTGCCAGTAAGGGTGTAAAACAATGGCCAGTGCGGATCATAAAGAATGACATTTCAACATTGGATTGGTTTGAGCCCAGGTTTACAACAACCGCCTCTGGTGCTGTTGGTTTACAGGTTAACGGTGGAAACTGTGCTACTGTTGGCAGACAGGGAAGGGATAGTGGATATACTGGCCAAAGGATACTGAAGATGCAGCTATGAGACAGGAGGAAACGAGGAGGACCACAGCAGACGTTCATGTTTGTAGTAAGAAAGGACGTGCAGAGGTTTAGTGTGACAGAAGAGGATGCTAGGGACAGAGTGAGATGAGACAGCTGAGCCGGTCTGAAGAGAACAGCCAAAAGAAGAACAAGTAGCAGCAGCCTAATGATGGCGTGGAACAACTGTCCAGAACTGCTGTAGAGATGGAGCATACCTGGTGGCTTCTTTCTCTGTCTTTGCTGCTTCAGGAACTCTTACACACAAGAAGGGAACCTGAAGCCATGCACATATAAACGCCCTCCTGTATCGAGTCTGTGTCGACCAACAATGGACCTGTGCTAAGAACAACAACAAAACTCAACACAAAAAGGAGCATTGCAAAAGTGTGTGAGCATGTATGTGTGTGTGTGTTTGGGGGTGCGTTTGTGTGACCTCCTGCTCACCAAAAGGGTCATAAAGGCAGGAAGTTTACTAAACAAGAAAACAGAAGCCTCACATAGCTGTGCCTGTAATAAAACACTACAGCCTCCCCACCATTCTACAGACTGGGGTTTGAACCAAGACTTACAAATTTAAGTAACACAATGACAACATTTAACAATTTCAACCTAACAGTGGTAAAATCACACCAATAGTCACCTCAAGGCAGGTTATATTGTAAGACTCAACAATACAGAGAAAATCAGACGACCCCTACGAGCAAACACTCGGTGAAAGTGGGATGAACAGAACCAGGTTCAGGGTGGGGCAGCCGTGCTGCAATAGCTCTGACAGACAGGATAATAGTTTCTAATGATTGATAACATCAGCCTGCCAATAAATCTGTCGGGCTCTAAAAGTTCATGCTCAGGATACTCAGACGAGTAAGGCTAATGCTATTAAGGTGAAGTAAAAGTCCGACAAGGTGCCCGTGCTGGTGGTGACAGAGGATGGGGGGAAACATGTTGTGGGGACAGGAGAATACACCCAATACATCAAAACAAAGACTCTGAGACATGTTAGTGAAGTGGAATAACAGGAGCTTTGTAGTTGGAGGAGAATGACAGAGGACAAAATGGGCAATGCAATCCGTGTAGGTCACAAGTAGTATCTCATATTTCACGGCTCTGTGTAGCTGAAATATGAATATTGTTATTTTTTTACTCCCATAAAACCTGCATCTGCATCAGCCCCAAAATGCCACAAACCAGCGCATTAAATGCCACTGACAGATGCTGCTGGTGTGTCAGATATCAATGTGTTCTTTGGCCGTACACAAGTAATACTGGACGTTATACAGACTTAACACACAGACAACCACAAAACAAACAACCACAGCCATGATTCTAGTTTAAGGTACTCTGCATATTGTTAAATGAAATGTGTGTAAATGTGTGTGAGGCATCCTGTTTGATGAAAACTGTACATGTATATGAACTATATGCAGAAATTTACAAACTGACATCAGGAAAAATAAAATGCTCAAATTGTAAAGATTATGACTTTGATATTTATTATTCATGTATCAGCTGTTTAGTCATTTTATGGTAAAATGGATTCTGTCGTTATATTTTGGTATCGTTTTTGAGTTGAGAAGAATAAAAGGATATTTCACATTAAACACACGAGTCATGTTGTGTACTAAGCACAGATTAATTTAAGGATTTTTGAGCAAAGGGTGCATTAGGTTGTAACTGTAATGTATATTTAAAGAGTTACAGTGAAAGGAAACAGCTGTAAATGGTAGTATTCACATTTTACTATTACAGAAAGGTCCGTTAATGGTACAGAAAACATGTTAAAATTAAAGGGACTATCTGTAAGCAGCACAGACCAACATGCTGCCAGTCTACAGAATTTTCTGTTTTAGCATTTAAAAGTCTGTAAAATGGCCTGCATTTGTATAGCGCTGTACTCCTGGCAGAAAGTTACAGGACTTTTGAAAAATATTTTGTAAAAACAAATATTTTTTTCTTTCTTTTCTTTTTGCAGTGAGGATTTTAATATATAACTGAATCAGCCGCACAGAAGTTCTCAGTCAGTAGTTGTGCTGTGGTTTGTGAAAAATGACCGCTGCTCGTTGGAATCGAGAACCTTACATGCACTGGATAGTTTGAGCCATATCATCTGTGACAATACACATTTTTAAATAGCATAGAAATGTCAAATTATTATGTCATATGGCTTTGCACTCCCTAGTGCGCTCAACAACAACACAAGTCTGGGCATGTCTGAGAGCCAAGTATCAGCTTGAGTACCTAAAAGGGAGCGATCAACAGCCTCCAACAAAGCCCAGCAAAACATGCAAAGTATTTTACCTTTAGGTGGAAACAACAAACACGTTTGACCACTTCAGGCAAAAACACAGTGACGAGTAAAACCAGGATACAAAGGAGACACTAGCAGCTGGTGAGATGCAACCAAAATGTAAACACATGACCAAACACCGCTGGAACCCTCGCTAGCTGCGCTCCATATCACAGGAGGAGCAAAGGGTGGATGGAAATGACTGACAAACAGGACTTTAAGCAGCTGGTTAAGAAGCTTCACCCAAGACAACATCCCAGGTAGAAACCCATTTTTAGTGTTATTATGAGACAATATTGTGCAGATCCTGCAAAAATAGAAGATTATTTTATTTTAGCTATTGTTAAATGTTAAGCAGCTACTGCTGCTGGCACCTGGTTCAATCAGACTCAAATTTCAGATTAAAGTGCAATCACTAAAAGTAGCTTATTGGGAAAAAAAGGATGCACATAAAGGCTGCTCTCTGGGAGCGTCAATAAAACGTGTGCTTCAACTGAGACCAGGCTGGAATATGCAGATTTGCTGGTAGGTGTTTCAGCTGGGATCCACTCTAATCTCTTTTCCACTAGAACCTCCTCAGCTGTTATGGCCGCTTTCCATTAAAACTGAGTAGCTCATGTGTGCGTGAGGTCATCATAGCAATGTGTCCAAAAGCCTGTGATGAGGCTGTGCGATATGACTAAAGTCTCATATCCCGATATAAGACATCTATCGCCCAATAACGATATAAATCACAGAAATGTAACATTTTCTGTAAACTCTGTGAATCTCGGGCAGCTCGACCTGCGTGAAGTGTTTCCAGCTGTGCGTCGTGTAGCTGAGTCGAGTGTTGTAACCGATGCATGAAACGATACATTTTTAGACATAAGTTGTAACGGCGCCGTTTCTTTGTGAGTATTTATTACACGGCGTGCTGCGGGGAAAAGCCTGTTCTAACGTTTGAGTCTAAGCTTTATTTTTTAGCACCTGGCAGCTCTTTTTTAATTCTCATCCATAAATAATCTGCATCTTTCACGTGATTGGGTTTATTTTGAAAAGTCTCAACAGGATCTTGAGCTTTATTGTGAAAGGTTTACGTGGAAATGGTTTTACCGTCATTGTTGCTAACGACAACGCATAAAAACAGGCTCTTGTCCGTCTGTAGTGTGGTTTTATTAAATATAAGAGAAAGAGAGAACTTTAAGAAATTAATAATAACCACAGTGACATCAAAACCATGAACAAATGTTGCCGTAAACAGTTTATTTTGCGACACCACGAAACAAACGGTAGCGTAAAATGAAACGACAGACGTTTTTATATCGTCATCTGATATATATCGTTATATCAAACAGCCCTAGCCTGTGACATCTTTGTATGCAACACAAACACACAACAAAGCAGGAGCTCGAGGCGATGGTATACCTGCTGCTTGGACACAGTGTTGACTTTCTGCAGCTGTTTCCCTTGTTGCCGGGATTCAAAAATGGCGGTTCTGATTTCTGTAAAGAAGTCACTCTCATGAATCATCGACTGACGCTGCGTACTGGCCAATCGGTGGCATGCAGTCTCTTGAGGTCACATTTCTGGATCGCCTTGGAACCCCAGCTGAGTAGGCTGGTACTACCACCTAATGCAAACCCTGAAAAAACTGAGTTGAGCTGAGCAGAGCAGGTACTGAAAAAAAAAAAGAGCATACATGGCAGCTTTTATCTGCTTGCTTGGATTGGCAGAAAGAGGCTCCATTACTGACTGATCCCACTTTAAAGGTTTTCTGCAGGAACACAAATAATGTCAGAATGCTGCGTGGTGTTTGTAATCGGGGCAGGAAACAGCCACTTAAATTCACAAACTATTACACCACACAGTCTGGGACAAAAAACAAACACGGGTCACTACACAACAGCTAACTTCTACCTCCATAGCACAAGTATTCACAAAGTGCAATTCCATACAACATCTAGGCAATGTCGTACTCTAGTCCTCACCCCGACGGCTTTTAGGGGTGAATATGCTATTCAGGCAAATGCCAATTAGCAAAGATGTTATGAATGCAGCTTGCTAACCAAGATTGACAGCATTATCAAATTTAATTTTTAATATCTAATCTCACCCACTGGCCCAACAGTGACATTCAAAAATACAGGGGCCAAAACCATCGGCTCGTTTCATAGTGCCACGGCAGCTATGTCCATCTTTTATATACAGTCTGTGGTTCTGACACTAAGAAACAAACACATCCGTTTGTGTTTGAGACAAACAGCATGAATGTGTTATGCTGCTCATCAGACCACGTTATTTAAAGCTCTCTTCCTCATTTGCATTACATTTCTGTCAGCGTTGCATACTCTTCAGCAAAAACAGACTCTTCCACACTGTTTTTGGCTTGAGTGTGGCAAAGCTGCTCTGCTGCATATCCACCAGTCTGTTCTTTAAATGAAGATCCAGCACCTTTAATAAAGCCATCACGCCACCTGCTAACACAGCCTGCAGACAAGTTTAAATGTGTGTGCATGTGTGTGCACACTACTGATCCATGCATGCGGCCATCATAGAAGAAGGATACTGAACGAGCCAAGTTAATTATTACACTCCTGTCTGCTGACTCACACTCGCACTAACAACCTGTGCACACAACCTGACACGTGTGTGTGGTGCTCGGTGCATGAATGTGTTTGTTTTAGTAAACACGCTCACATGCACTCACATACAGCGCCAAAATAATAAAGACTAAAGGTACTACGAAAAATGTACCGAAATGGTAAACGTTTGGTTCACAGGTTTTACAGATACTGTACCGTTTGTTTCGCTCCTCCCGCTCACAGACAAATTCAAGTAGGAAGTCGGTGGGAAGGCGGGTTGGCTCAGACTCATTTAAAATGAGCCAAGCCTGTGCAGAAAGCAATGATCACCACAGTGTGTGTGCTGTTTTTCTTTCTCTTCGACTCTCTTCTATTTTGAACTAAAACCTGCGAGTCCAAATAAATCAGTTCAAATTCTCTGATACATGAACATGTTCTCCCTGTGGATGATAATGAGGGAGTTCTTTCTTTAACAGGTTCAATCTGCTCCTGTGATGTAGGTCTGATTGCTGCTCTGAATGAACTGCAGGTAAACACCACAGCATGTTATGCAAAGCCCACATGTCATCCACTCACATCATGCAACAATCACCTCCTCTTTCCTAATAACTGAAATATACGATCGCAGTCTGAAGCACTGATGCAGACACAGCTGGTAGTAGGTGTAGGTAGAGGTGGTGAGACAGCCTCCAAGTTCTATCACGATCACCAGCTTGCTGGCGTATCCTCCTGGTTGGACCTGACAGCGATTCCACCTCAGTGGATGAAACAAGTTTCCATCTTTAACGTGAACAATTTTCTTCCATATTGTGCACAAATCTTTGTGCTTTGTTGGAAGTTCTTGGAGTAGTTTAATAATTCATCAGAGCCGCTGCTGACTGACATGCATGGACTTGTCTGCTATCTGTTTGTGTTTGTGCATCCAGAGAACGTAAACACATGGTCACTCTGTAATTAATATATTGATAAGAAACTTTTATATCATGTAAAAGTTTATATTCAGTATTATGGATGAAATGATATGGAACAGCGCTAACTTGCAGTAGAAATTTCAATGCAGACACGACAGGTTTCAAAGAAGTGTTTCTCTGCTTCCTGCCATGAAATCTCCCAGTCTTTGCACCACTACAGGAAGGATGTGTACTATTCTTCCAGAGGATGTTCCTCCATTTGGTCTTTTCATGAAGAGCACTGTCAAACACAATGACCAAAACATCCTGATTCAGTTCATTCAGTACCCTGGCATTATGACTCTCAGCATTTCCATCCTCAGCACATTGGTCAATGGATGGAGAGACAGAGTGGCATGCTGTCTTGAGGAGAAAAAGCCTTTGTCAAAGCTAAAGCTTAGAATGGTGAAACACACTGGTGCTATGTGTCAAAAGTTGAGGGAGTCTCATGTAAAAAGATATGCTTCTTGTATTACTACGAATGTGTGAAGTTGCAGTGTTTTATCTCTTGGTTTATTTGATAATAATTTATGCATATAGATATGTTTCATACCTTGTAAACATTTGATAGCTCCCATTCACTAACAGATCGGCAACTTAAAGAAGATGGAAACGTATAATCTGTGAACCCTCTCCTCGTATTTATCTGTTTAATGCAGACTTTTCCAACGGTAACATTAATATTATCGTTCATGTTTAGATACAAAATCATCCATCATGTTATCCACCTGCTGCTTACAGTCTCAGGTAAATTCTTGGATCCAGTGTTTAAAAACAGCCTCGACTATAACTGCTGTCTCTTTAAATATTATTGCAACACACTTTTAATATGCTTATAATGTGATTACTAACTCTACTATTAATCAGATTAAATAATAATCAATAATATTATTATTAAATAGAGTCTGATAGGTGGAACCACCTTGTGGGTGGATCAGCTGACAGCAGGTTTACCAGCATTAGTGTAAATGTCAGTGACAAATGTGCCAACGCCAGGCTTTCAGACAGTAACGTGTCCACAGGAGGGGTTGTTTTCTGACACTGTCAAATTCAGTTGCTCAGTTTTTCCTCTTTCAAATCAAATAAAAACATTGATTTACATTAAAGGCTGTTATAATCAGATTGTTTAAAGTGAGTCTGATCATTTCCACCTCCATATTTTTTTACTTGGACTACACTAAAACGCTTGGCCTTTAGTCTGAAATAGCAGGATTGTTACTGACCCGTCCAGATCCAAAATACACACTGTACCTTTGTACTGGTAGCAGTGTAAACATTCTCTAGATGTTGAAGTGCAGATTTGTTTCATTCAGTTTGATTTATATAGTGTCAAATCAAAACAAGGGTTGCTTCAAAGTACTTTATACTGTAAGGTAAAGACTCTACAACTAGGGCTGAGCCATATCATACCGTTCACGGTAATACCAGTACAATGTTAGGCAACAATAAGAAAATAAAATATCGCAATAGAATATGAGTAAAACGCGCATGTTTTCATACGCACATGGCCGAAAAAGCATGGCGGCAACGGAGAATGAGAAGGGGGAAAGCCGATCGTTGAGTGAAACGGATGAACCAGAATTAGTTTGTAAAAATGGTGCAGCTCCAGTGATGTGGAACTGGTTTGGTGTTTGTCCATCAGATACACAACAAAGCACTTTTTTTTTTGTACAATATGCAAGCAGGCCGTCGTTATTGCCGTATTTGTCGGACTAAGGTGCTCGTAAATCTGGGTCCAAGACTCTGTCCGCTTCATGTCCCAAAGTCAAACGAACACTGCAGCATCACAGTGTTGCTGCTTTACCAGGTGTAACTATGAAGTTTAACATCCAGGCATCCATGAAAACAGAATTTATTACATTTAACGGAGTTAGAAGTTAGCAGGAAGTTAGCGGAAGTTAGCTTGCTAGTTTTGCTAGTTACCTAAGCATGATATTGCATGTTCTGACTGAGAGATTTCTGAAAAAATTCAAACGTACAGCTCTGCTATCACTTCCAACATAAATGAAGACAGGAAACTAAACAGCAGTGACGTTTGTAGGGATACTGAAGTTGGGCTAGCTGGTATATAATGATGTGCTACGTGATCGCTAGCGACACAGCTATGTTAGCATAGCATAAACAGTGAAGCTGCAGGATGAATGCTAACTTTTTTCCACTCGATAAAAGTTAACATGAAGGTTCCTGATAGTTAGAGACAAATGCAATCGCATGGCAGGATGCTGTAAACGGACCAAACTTCAGTCAGGAGAACAACTGAGATAATCCATCCACAATACGAGGTTAGTCATTAATATACTGCAACAACATGGGAATAGAGCAGCTGTGATAGAATCCAGCATTAATGAATCAATGGCACAGAAGTGGAGGAAGCAAGAAGAATGAGTTTAATAAAGTTTGATTTATCTGACTGCTTTGTTTCTTGTGCCTTATAATCCCGTGCACCTTATGGTCTGAAAAATACGTATTTGACTTTTTTATTTGGCACACTGCAGTTTAATGTTGCAAAGCACCTCTTTTTAACGTCAGTGGATATTATACATGGTTATGCTCAGGACATGTTCTTCCATCCCGTATAGTCAAGGATTGTTTTAATGCAATTGGACCTTGTTTATTGTCCATATTGAACTTTTCCTTGCTTTCTGGCTATGTACCTTCAGCTTTCAAACATGCTATAATTCAACCTGTTCTAAAAAAAAGGAACCTTGATCATAGTGATTTTGCCAACTATAGACCGATTTCTAAGCTTCCCTTCCTGGCTAAAATTCTTGAGAAGGTGGTCCTGCTTCAATTGCAGACCTTCCTGGATGAGAATAATATAAATGATAAATTTCAATCGGCCTTCAAACAACATCACAGCACTGAATCAGCGCTGCTTCGTGTTTTCAATGATCTTTTACTAATGGCTGACAATGGACGCCCCTCTGTCCTAGTGCTATTGGATCTTTCATCGGCATTTGACATGGTTGACCACAACATCCTATTGGCGAGACTAGAGCACACTGTAGGCATTAAGGGCGCTGCCTTGGATTGGTTTAAATCTTACCTCTCCAATCGGCTCTCTTCGGTACATTTGGCCACATCCTCTTCTTCGGCTGTACCTGTTTGCTGTGGTGTCCCCCAGGGATCTGTGTTAGGCCCTACCCTTTTCTCATTGTACATGCTTCCCTTAAGTGCTATCTTTGAGAAATACCACATTGCTTTTCACTATTATGCGGATGATATCCAGATCTATTTTGAGTTAAACGATGATCTTGCTCTGTCTTTGAATAGCTTTCGAGAATGCATGTGTGAGGTCAAGAAATGGCTTTTGGCAAATACTCTTATCCTTAATGATAAGAAAACCGAAATTATGATTTTTGGTAGTAATGCCCTTCGTGCCAAACTTCGGGATGCCTTTGGTTTTCTCACTAGTTCTTTCTCTGACACTGTTAGGAATCTGGGTGTCTTATTTGACAGCTCATTTAAACTTGATAAACAAGTGTCTGCTGTTGTCAGATCCAGTTTTTACCAGCTTCGCCTTATTTCTAAGACCAGGCACTATATCCCGTATAAAGACCTAGAAAAGCTCATCCACGCCTTTGTAACGTCAAGGCTTGATTACTGCAATTCACTTTATTGTGGTCTCCACTCTTGCCTTTTACATAGATTACAGACAGTTCAGAATGCTGCAGCACGCATTCTAACTAAAACCAAGAAGTTTGCCCACATTACTCCTGTCCTTGCTGATCTGCACTGGTTGCCTGTCAAATATCGTATTCAATTTAAAATTTTGTTGTTTACTTTTAAAATTACCAATAACACTGCACCAAGCTATCTTAAGGAACTTTTAAACCCATATGCTCCTGCTAGGGCTTTAAGGTCATCCTCACAGTTACTGTTGGTTCAGCCCAGATCTCGACTGAAATCTAGAGGTGATCGATCGTTTGCTCTAGTTGCACCGGAGCTGTGGAACAATCTCCCGATTGGCATCCGGGCGTCTGATTCTATTCATTCTTTTAAATCACAGCTAAAAACATATCTTTTTAAACTTGCCTTTTCTACCAGTTAAATGCTGGCTTGCTTGCAGTGACCTATTGACCTATTTGGCTGCCCACTGCTTCACTGAGTGAATGGGTTAAATGCAGAGAGCAATTTCCCCACGGGGCTCAATAAAGTACAATAATGTACACACTTTCTTCTTCTTCTTCTTCTTCTTCTATTGTATTGTATTGTATTAAATTCTCTGCTATCTTTCCATTATTGGTGTCTTTTATCATGGTGGTACAGTCTTACCTTGCTATAACCTATGTGCTGCAGTTTACTCTTATTGGTGGCTTTTATCTGTGAACATAATCCGTTACTCTTATGTATTTGATGTTAATGTGTGAACTGTTTTATTTTTTATTGTTTTATGTAAAGCACTTTGGTATGCCCAAGGCTTTTAAATGTGCTCTATAAATAAAGATTGTTGTTGTTATGCTCAGGACATGTCAGCCCATTTCTACTGGAAATGCCTTTTGGTTAAACTTTCAGTAAGGAATTTGCATTCGCACTGTTAAATGTTTATAAAGCTTTAATTGACATAAAAAACAGCTGCTTGTTTAAGTGAAAATAAATGGATGGTTTTTTTGCGCTAGTAAAGTTGTGGAATTGTATTTTGTCTCGCATCAATTACATCGTCAGTTATATCGTTATCGCAAAGTTTCAAATATATATCGTGATAAAATTTTTGGCCATATCGCCCTGCTCTATCTACAATAATACTGAGTAAATGCCCACCTCCTATGAACAAGCACCTGGCAACAGTGGGAAGAAAAAACTCCCTTTTAACAGGAAAAACCTCCAGAAGAACCACTCAGGGAGGGGCGGGGCCATCTGCTGTGATCAGCTGAGGGGAATAAACAGCACAAAAGACACACTGTGGAAAAGTGTCAGAGATGAATAATAATGATAAAATGCAAAGTGTTGCACAAACACAGAGAGTGGAAAGCAACAGTTGCACCTGGATCAAACGATACCTGCGAGTTTTATCACATCGGTTTTTCCCTCCGTTTCAGAGGTGATAAGAATGAAACCAATGAAATGTTGGCATGCTTCAGCTTCTACAAACTGTCAGGGTCCAACAAGTTGCAGTGTTGTTTTTGCCCTCCGGGGCTCAGCGCTCATTATGTGACTCACCAGCCGAATCATCTGAACACTTCTGAGCAGCACACCACAAACATCTGTTTCACAGACAGGATCTATTTTGACTGTTAAACATACAGAGAGCGTTTCACACACCTTCACAGCAGCAATGATTTAAGCTGCATGAACTTAACATGCATTGATCTGCTTATATCACTGACGTTAAACTTTCCGGCTCTCAGTGTCAACCACGTTATTACTTCCTCCTTGGCCTTTTTCAGTCCAACATTTCTGACCTCACACACACAAGACGACAAGCCAGCATGTGGTGAGTAGTCCTGAGGCAGAGGTCTTTTATCAGAGCATTTGCAGCCGGAGCCCCCGGGCCTGCCTGAGGACACGAGACCGGCTGAGTCTGGGACTTCTTTTAAATATCTTCTTAAAAGGTACTTTTATCAGACAGATGAATGATTTTATTTTACTTGAGGTTATTTTCGCCTGGATTGGTTTGATCTGTCTTAACATCTTCAGATTCTGTGAGCGTGCTTAAGCTATAGATTATAAAATGATCAGATCAAGGCATAAAACCTGTCACTGTTCTGACAGACAGCAAACACAACAGCAAACGCTAGTAAATAAATATAAAAATGATGCCTTCTGGAAACTGTCCAGCCTGAACCGCCTGCTGCTAAATACTCTCCAGGAGAAGGGCAATGCATCTCAAATGGCTCTATTGTCTTCCCCGAATGAACTCAGCGTTTCTGTCTTCCTTCTGTGAACAGACACAAGCACACACACTCACTGTGCTCGTGCTGGATGATGTGCTGCGCCATGCGAATCGTTTTCACCGAGAGCATCACCCAGCCGATCCTCACCTGCGCTGACGATCAGCTCCCAGACCGACTCCCTCTGTGCCACATGCCGAGCTGTGTATCTGACCTCTGCCCCAGTTCCCCGATCAATCTCAGGTCACGAAGCATTAGAGCGCTTGAAGATTAGTCACTACAGCCCTCACAGCAGATCAATGAAACCAAGAAGAGCACATTCACAAGGAGGCTCGCGCTGTTTATCTTAGCACTTGGCTCAAATGAGTCATCATCACCATCACACATTATTTGTTATTAAAGCCAGCAGGAGCCGCTCACTCAGGGGCCAGCATCTTCATCGCTGTCTGTGTCTAATTCATAGCGCTGCTTTGAAGCTAAGCTAGGCTGTGGATCGCTTTTTGATCATTTTTCTATTATCACTGTAACAACGTCGAGCTTAGAATAAGGCGCCGTTTTACTTCATAAAACCATTAACGCTGACACTGTTCAGAGAACTGCAGTCAGCTTTCTAACTTGTGCTCAGTCAAAACTGTGACACAAACACAAGACTGTTCAGAAACATATTTGGCAGTGAAGTTACAGCTGGGTGACCAACTTCCTCCATGTTGGCCCTTACAGTAAAAGGAAATGCTAGCTGCACAGTTTGATGTGTGCCACGGATCACATTAACTAGTCTTAACAAGTCGTTTGGGGAGCTGGTCAGATCACCGCAGACAGTTTAGAAGGTGAACACAGAAATGCCAAAAAGCAGCACTTTTTTAATGGCCACACAGTCAAATACCTGTGGTTTAACAGCACTGCTGAGAAAACAGTGGTTGGCCGTGACCTTTGGAAACACCTTCCAGAGCCTCAAACTTTGATTTTGTATCATTCTGAATAAAAAGTTGTGATATTTTTGTAGAGCTGGGCAGAACATAAACGAGTAAATAAATAACTGCAATCACGGGCATAACTTCATGGCTATTACAAATGTTAGGCAAATATGTTTATGGTTTGTGTGTCTGTGTGCTTCATGTGTCTGACAGAAAGAGAAGAAGACACCCAACGTATCGGAATACTGAAATGCTATCGCTCTTAAAACCCCTGTATTAGTCTGGCCCAACATCGCCAGCTTTAACCAGCATTCCCAACCCTGGTCCAAAACACCCATGACTGACATGTAATCAGCCAATAAATGTCCACCCCTCCCTCCTCACATGGCAAGCAGCTTTAGGCTTCCTAACTGGACATCACTAACCAGTGGGTGACATCTTGATGGCTACACACATACTTAGCTAGTCTGCAGGTATCTGCTGATGGTTTCTAATGTTAGCTGATAATGGGAGGATTTAGTTGGCAGGCTTCACATTCACAGGCACCACTGACAATACTGGGTAACGACTTGTGACTGACACACAATAAGCCCATTTCTGATAATTCTTCCTCACTCTAATGACGACCACTTAATGTTCCACCTGACCGTAACTTTTGGATTCACCTGTTCATCGCATATTGGAATCAAACCTTTGAATGCATCTTTTTCATTCATTACAAACATTCAATACTGAAGACTCAACAGTAACACCAGAGGAACAGTTTGTAACATCAATGCAGCTCAATTAATGTCATCATTTATTATTATTAGGGCAAATTATTGCTCCTGTCACTTATAATTCAAAGATAACTGCGTAGCGGCTTTACCAAGACAGATGTGGGCATTTATTTGAGTCTTGCTTCTAGAGCGACTGCAAAAGTAACCAAACAAACATGTTTTATTTGAGCTTCACATTCACTTAAACCTGCTCCACGTTTAGTCTGATCATTTTTCTTGGAAGGAGCTGACCTCTGGTTTTCGTTAATCTTGTAAAGTTTCGATGAGGTAACGAACACGGTGTGTGTTCATCGCCTCTGCGATCATTTGACTCTCCCTCGGATTGAGGAGCACCTTGGCATAACGCTAACTGGCCCATATCAGTTATGCTTCGTGTAGTACCAGCTGACTGTAATACTACGTTTCTAGCGATCAATGAACCCTGTTTGATTACCACTGCCCCCCGTCCTAACCTCTCCGCTGTACCCTGCTGTAAACAGCCGTGCGTCAGCGTCACCGCAGCAGCGGAGCGGCTCTGCGCTCTTACCTCCGAACAGATGAGGCGAAAGGTGTGCTGGTAATGATCCAATCAACAGCCGGGGAACTTCTTGCCCTCCGCCCGAGCGCTCCCTGTCCGCCGCCTCCTCTGGGCTGCTGCCGCCGGACTCCGGGGAGCTGTAGCCCCCGCCGCTGTTGGGAATGTTAATGCCAGAGTGGGGTCTTAAACTCGAGCCCCCAACAGACCTGGCCCTGGCTCCGATCTGCTGGCTGGTGCTGGGTCCGGAGGCTCCGGACGCACCGTGGTACCTCGCCCCCCGGGCGGCAGTCCTGCCAGCGCTGCTGCCGGACGTGCTGGAGGGCAGGTCCGAGCCGGAGTAGGCTCTGGTCCGTCCGTTAGCAGCTGGGTTAGCAGTGGGGCTGCTCTGCTTTGCCCCCATGTTAACCTCTGATTCGGCTATGAAATATTAACGAGGCGCTGTGCGAGCTCGCTGCGGGACAGTACGCCAGATTCCCGCCCGAGGCAGATGGCTTTACAGGACACAGGTCCTGGAAGAAGAGAAAAGCACACCAAACTCCGCGTCGCTACGATACCATCGAGAATCGACAACTGCCAGTTGGTGAAAAGTTAAAGCGGCCGCGCGTGACCAAAGCTGGGGATGTGCGGAAAAGTTTAGCAGACGTCACCATTGTATTCCGTCAGTAACGGTTCTAGAGGCTGAGCTGCAGGTGAGAACGTGGGTCCTTCCTTGTGCGCTGAGCCGCTCCTGGTGACCCGCTGTGCTCCGGCCGCTGGGTCGTCCTCAGTACCCCCTCCGCCATGGCTCCCGAGCCGCGTGAAGCAGTGAAGAGTGGCGCTCCTCACACCCCCCTGCCTCACAACACATTGCTCAGTAGAAGGAAGTGATGGAGGAGAAAGTCCTGCACTGAACCGTTTTAGCGGCGGCGGCAAGGAGACTTGCTGCGCAGGCTAGCTGCCAAGCTAGGCAGGCTCACGGGGACTTCCGCCCAGAAGTTTCAAAATAAAGCCTCTGCCGAGTTTAACTCCCCACTGCACATCACAGAGGCACCAGGCACCAAAGCCTCTTTAGCAGTAGTTTAATGTTATTAAATAGCCACAAAGTGGCAATTTATGCATTTAAATAAGTAAGCACAAATAATAATATACATTTCAGGTATCTCAAATAAAAGTACTTCTTATTCAGAATCACACAAGTTATGTTATAATGACTGATTAGTTAATGTAAAACTCTAATGTTGATTTTACATGCTGTATGTACTTCTGAGTAGCGTTATCTGTAACACTATAGACTGAGTGTATCAAAAAGAATCATCCGATTTCAAGAGGTGCTTACATACAGAACTTACAACGTCCGCAAGCGCTCGATGTATCCCCCTCTGGACACACAGCATATGTCCAAACTTAGAACTTTTGAGAACATGTCAGGAGTCACTGCAGCCACCGCTGTTGTTATGCTACCTACCGGCAACCACGTGAAACTCACAGATCCCCTCTTTCTCAAAGAACATATTTAGATTCATCAGTGGAATTAAAGTTATATTTCACAACTGGTCCTTTCCATCCTCATCTCTTGGTTTGGGGCAAACTAACAGGAACTCACTAGAAGCAGAGAATCCTGAAGTTCATCAGAGATGACGGCAGATGATGGCATTTTTTCAGAGATAGAGTCAGAGTGCAACAAAATGAGAGTTTTGCCTACTTTTGTAACCTGCTTAAATGGGCATGTGGCACGTGTCAGTGATATAGCAGTTTTTTTAAAGTGACCCCTTTGGGGTTAACATATTCTTATTCAAATGAAAGTTTAGATAATGCTTAAAACAGGTTTGTTTCTAGAAAAACTGCAAGAGTAACCAATACCCCCAGGTTTTATCCAAGCTTTGTATTTATTTTTAAGTATTTACTTTGAAGATGAACACTAATAGAGTGATACTTGGAAAAAAAATAAAACAAATATTTCTGCTTGAAATGTTACTTTCCTCATTATCTATTTCCAAGTTTCTTATGTTTATGACTCAGTAATTCAGTTAAATAAGCCAGGGTTGTATTTTATTAGACTGAATTCCAGACAAAGACATGAATTTTGATATGTGGCAAGTTGAAGCGTTTACTGTTTATTTCACACTGAGCCTTGTTTTCACACCAAACAACTCATCTTCATGTCATTTGCAATGTGTGCTATAATGCAGAGAAAGTAAAATATGTGACGTAGCTCTAAAGCATATACTCGCCTTTCCAGCACGTCACACATAAAGCCTGAAAGACCCTTAAATTACATTACATTACAATCTAGTTAGTAACATACAACATATTAAGCACACATTTAATGTGAATATAGTGTTGCCTTCTGTAAGAGTCATGTACACTCTGCACTTACAGTTTCACATCACATAATGAAATTGTTGTGATTTCTGCCTGATGCCTGACCCTTCATTGATCCTGGATGAAGGGGCGTAGCTGCCTTTTGTGTCAGGTGTGCACTAGGCCTGATCAGATTCACCCAACTAGATCACTGGGACTCCATAATCTGGTTTTAGAACTGAAGAATCCTCTTCAATGAGAGGTGAAATGTGTTCACAAGTGAAAGGAAGCCCGGTTTACAACATTCAGAAAATAAGTGCTACAGTTTTGGTGAGTGAAATTCTAGAATTTTACTGGCCGGTTACTTAAGCTGCATCCACATTGGAAGTGATGAGACACTTGGTGGTTCTTTGTGTCCGGGGATGGGCGTCCAGGTACACACCGGCTCACTCCTTGGCGGCCACTTATCGGGGCCTGGAGCCTGGGGCTCGCTCGGGCCACTTCGGAGGTGGGGTGCCCCCGGCCCATCGGCCTGGGGCTCGGTCACTCAGGCACGGCTGGCTGCCGGCGGAGCTCACGGGCGCGTCACTGCAACTCCCCCTGGCTTCTGCTCCGCGGCTGCTGAGTGAGCCCTCATCTGGGGCTCTCCTCAGCTCTTTCTGGGACAGTGGCGCGGCTGCCCCTCTGTTGGTCTTCCTTGGTCTCTTGTGTTCTGGGGGCCTCTGGATGTCTGGAGTTTTGATCTCCTCCATACCTGCTTCATGCCCTGGAGGACGGGGCTGTGGCCCCCCCACATCTGTTGATCTTATGTGCTGCACAATAATGTTTAACATTTAGTATTTACTGTCATATTCCCATATATCATTGTGATGTTGTTTATTCTATTACTCTTGTTCTCTTCTGCTTGCTTTCTTTTTTCTTTCTCAGCAGGTGATCCAGGTGATCGATATATGCATTTTTTTTTCTGCCCATTCTGTTGGTTTTTGTCTTTTGCCCTTCTCCCCCGTCCCTCTTCTCAGCTGTTTCTCTTTCCCTCTTTCTTTCTCCCCTGCTTTCCTCCAGTCAAGTCTGTCCCATGTTCAGTAAGTGAAAATAAAATAAACAATAAAAGGTGAATCAAATGGACCATTACGGCAAGGCTGGGATGGTCAATTTGGTAAAGTAAATCCGTTGGGCATCTTTCTTTGCCTTTAGACAACAATTCTGATGCAAAAGAGCCAAACGGGACAGGCAAAACAAAAAAAAAAAAAGGAAGTGATGAGACAATAAAAATAAAAGCTTCAGCAAAATAACTGCAGGTAAAGGGAATAAAGTGGCACCAAAGAAGCCAACTTTTCCCAGCTTTCAGGTGTGTGATTGAAGCAACTACGAATGAGGGTGACATACACCGCTGATCGACATATGACCTGGTAGTAAATACATTAGAAGGTTACCTAGGCAACCGGAGCCTGGGAACTCTGTAAGCGACTGAGGGATGTGTGTCTGTGTGAGGCGTCCACACAGGTTTTGGGTGCAGCTTGTGAACTAAGATTGGCAGTGTTAAATAAACTTAGTTTGGTACCCTATTGTCTAAACAGGGTCACAGCAGTCACACGACATGCTGTCAGCCAAACCATGAATGATAATGATTTCAAATCTAGAGGTCACAGTCATGTGAGTGATGTCATGGTGGCTACATTGATCTTTTGTCCCACATGATTTCACCTGCAGACTTTAAAAGACGTGACCTTGTGAAATCATGACAGGGAACCCATTCCTCTTTTGATGTGACTGTGTGTTAGACAATTTTACCTGTTTTATTGTTGTAATTTTGAATGTGGATGTTAGTGTTTATGTTGTATCACTGACTTCTCCTGAGGCTTTTTCATCGTGGCCTTTCTCAGCTTCCACAGCTGACCGGGAGTGGCATTTTGGCACAGCACACAGACACATACCAGTGAAATTAGATGCAAGGAGCAGGACACTATACAGCATCCTCTAAATAACCACGAAGGATCTCTGTTGGGTGGTTGATGGAAAAAACGGTTGTTGTTTGAGTCTCTTTCTATTGTAGGGTCTTTGTCTTATAGTACAAAGTGCCTTGAGGTGACTGATGTTGTAAATTCGGAGGTTATAGTTCTATGAGAGTATAACTGTTAGTGTGTGTGTAGATAAAATTGAAATACACTGCTAAAAAATCACAACAACAAAAAAGAAGGGGACACTTGAATAATCTTAGCTTTTAGTTTGATTTTGAATCCGGCCCTAAAGGGACTGAAGCTCATCTGATGTGTGATTTAACTGTTTTTTTTCTAGCAGTATATACTCAGTCTCAGGTAATTCTACCTGGATACACTATTTGCAGTTCTTCTGGCTAGTTTGAATGAAATAATATTGATTGTACTTACTTTGAGTTATCAGTATTTTTTTGCCTGGATATTAAGAAGTAAAGTGGTGCATCTTTGATTTTCCTAAGCAGAGAACATTTATCTAATGGCAGGTGCAAAGACTAAAAGTTCATGTTTGACTTAATGTGGCTAAGCTGTGCTCATTATTTCCCTTTGTGTGTTTGCTAGAAACACGCCTAAGCTGAGACTCATGTAGTGATTAAAATGCATTTTTACTATAATTTCAAGCTAATTTGACAAATCCCTTCTGCACATGCCAAATAAAAAAGTCAGAAGCTATAAGGCGTTCTTCTTTTATTATTGCTGTTGTTGTTGTGATCGTTATTTCTAAGGTTATTTTACATGTTTAAATGTTCTTAAGAAAAGTTAACTTATCAAATTCTAAAGACATATTTGCAGCATTATTATACAGTGTGCAAGTCTGCCCAATATACTACAGTATGTGATGTTGTGCATGTGTGCTATCTGCTGAGCTATCAGCTGTCAATTAAAGAGATTAAATCAGCCAGCTGAGACTGAATCTTCTGCTTTAGTGAAATAATACAGCACACACGTCATAGCAGTGTCATCTTTGCTTAAGACTTTATGTATTAGTCGGTACATGTACTAAACATTTCCCATATTACAGTGTAGACAGTCACACGACACTATGACACTTCCACAGAATAAGAACTACAGAACTGTTTATTCTGTTCAGCCTAGGCATAACACACGGAAGTGGTGCTTTTATTTTGAAAACCAATGAGCTTGTTTTGGGTCTGACGGCGTAAACAAAAGAAGGCTTTAATAAATTCAGGACTAACACGTCGGGCGACGTCAGCAGCAGCGCAGCAACGTCATTAACAACCTGAGAGTGTCGTGGTACATTTATGGTCTTCCTTGTGAATCCCTCGCTCACGTTTGCAGCAGCATGCAGGTGGTGTTTGCCACTGAGACGCTTTTTCTGTAATTAGCTTGCTTCATGTCCGCCCTCACAGCTCTCACTGTACAGATACAATTAGACTGTGGTCATAGCGCAGAAACAGTCGTGTGTCATACAATTTAAGTTATTTGCCAGGAATTACCTGCAGATGTTCAGGAACGTAAACCTGCGGAAGCAAAGTGAAAACACAAAGATTCAAGAGCAGGCAGATATATAAGTTCATACAGGCTCCTTTAAAAATGCAGTAGACTATTTATTATTTACATTCAAATAATTTATAGCACAGGAGTGTCAAACACATGACCCACAGGCTAAAGAAATGAACAAAAACACTTCTGTTCCTGGTGTGGTCAAGCTAGCATTACTACAGTGGAGTAAGTTTGTTTTTTGTACTTCTTGATTTTAATAGTTTGAATCACAAAAATGAAAACAGAAATAAAATGAATACCATACACTCTTACATTGTGCTTGCACAGATTAAGCTGGGCTGTACAGTGAGTTTGATACTCTTGGTTTAAAGGAACCTTCAGGTTATTTTGACATGGCAGTAGATATGGTGGCTCTTGGTCTTGCTGAATTTTGCACCGAGAAAGCAATCAGTCCCTCTGTTTCATTTCAGATCAACCCTGCGAACCTTAAAAGCCACGCTGAATGGAAACAAACCAGAATTATCTGTTGACTTCCTGTCTTTGAGATGATTGGTGATCAGGGTGCATGCATGCAACAGTGTTTTGGATAAAACTACATTCTGTTTGTTGACATTTGATTCGGCGCCGGACGTTAACATTTACCACGAATGACTAAGTGTAGTTCGTTCAAGCTGCATGGTGACATGATCGTGTGATGGTAAGTGATGTTGGCTCATTGCAGGAAGGTCGGCCGGGGTCCTTCTGTGTGGCGTTTCCATTTTCTCCTCTTGGGTTCTCTGGCTTCATCACAATTCAAAGACATATGTGTTCGGCTAGTTGGTGCTAGTATGGCTGTGGGTGTGAGTGGTTGTCTCTGTGTGTTCGCCCTGAGACAGTCTGGGAACCTGTTCAGGGTGTACCCTGCCACGCTCCCTGTTACAGCTGTCAGGATTGTGGATGGTCGTGTTTATATTGTGACACTTTGTTCTCTTCAGCCTGTTTCTTCATGGCGTTTCTCAGCTTCCGTGCAGAACTGACAGCGCACAGACACATACCAGTGACATTAGAGCAGGAAGGAGAGGAATGGCACAAACTATACATCCTCTAAACAACCATAAAGGATCTCTGTTGGGTGGTCGATGGAAAAAAGGTTGTTGTTTGGCAGTGTATAGTTCTATTGCACTATAACTGACTGTGTGTAGATAAAATTGAAATGAATTGAAACATGCTGTTAAGACACCAAAAAAAGGGAATGATCTTAACTTTGACTTTTCATATGATTTTGATTCCAGACAGTTGATTCTGGTTTCCACTGAAATGGAGCAACAAATGTTGAGTCTCGGGTAATTCTACCAGGATACAGCGTTTGCAGTTGTTCTGATTGGTTTCAGTTGAACTGAAAGCAGAAGAGCTGTGCAAAGATTCGACTTCCCTTCAAGTGCTTGTTTTGTGTGGTTAACAGTGCTGCGGTTTGTTTTCGAGAGACCTAAACCACCAAATGAATGTAAATGTAATGGTGGCGAGTGCATCTTCTGAAAACACATTAGGGGCGATTTGTTGAGGTTTTCTGAAAGCCTCGAGTGTCGAATATGCTTCTGCCCACAAC
This sequence comes from Rhamphochromis sp. 'chilingali', assembly GCF_963969265.1. Classification (NCBI taxonomy): domain Eukaryota; kingdom Metazoa; phylum Chordata; class Actinopteri; order Cichliformes; family Cichlidae; genus Rhamphochromis; species Rhamphochromis sp. 'chilingali'. The sequence goes on from NC_137938.1 coordinate 3,262,693, forward strand.
AGCGGTCTCTTTATGCACAGAGCATGGAAGGTGAGTCATGTTTTCAACCTCAACCGCATTAATCCTCTTAATCAATAGGCCGGACCGACGGTTGATCAGTGGCCACAGCATCCATCTCCACCTGCATAATGAAGAGGAGGATGAGGAAGTGTAGCAGCCATGCAGCAAATTGCCGTAATGGGATTGTTTCCATAAACTTTCAAGGTGGTAGTATTATTGTGCTCCAAGCTAAACGTGTTAAAAATGTTATGGATCAAGCATGCCTATGCACATATGCACACCATGTTCCATTTATGAATCACACTCCATATAGAAATATGCACACGTGGATTACATCCCATTCTTTACCTGATAATGCACCAGATTAATGTTGATGCACACTGCAGTGATGCATTATGTGGTACTGTACAAATTAGACTGTATATAGAAGGTGGGTGTCGCTTATGTAAAGCTAAATTGGAAGTGTGTTAAACCTGCAGTATTTCTATTGGCCAGCATGGTTGTAGAGGGATGTACAGCCCTCAGTTCTCTGGATCTATGACCTCAGAAATACTTTGCTGATGAGTTCAGGGGTTCAAGTCTTGGTGATTAAACCTTAAAATTGATTTTACAGGATAAAGCGAGTTGTATTTAGAGGTGGACACAGCTGTGGACCGATGGTGATTTTTCGTTTTTATGGGCCAATGTTTTTGTTTTGGTATAAACAATGAAAGGTGGTGGATTGGCCAATTGGTCGTGATCGACATGGGATGCACCCTCCCTCTTGCTTGGGCAATGCTCTGAAAGCTGTCGTATCACAGACAAACAGAAGAAGAAAACGAGGTGAAAAGGAACAGTTTGTCCCGGACTTCAACTAGAATGGAAAAAGACACAAAGCTGGAGTTATTCTCTGTCTTTGCTGCACAGCTGCCTCTTCTCCTCTCATTCTCTGCCCCTTCCCTCTCCTGTTGCTACTCAATCATGAAACTGATCAGTGATCAGCTGATCGGCTTTTCTCTCTTGTTTGTTTATCGCCCACTTTGTGCCAGAAAGAGGAAACCAGCTGATGTCGCGCTAAACAACAGCAGCAGGTTTGATCAGCTGTTGTTAGAATTTATTTAATATTAATTTCTAGTATCAGCTGATGTTTGCTGGAGCCACAGCTGTAAAGCTGCTGGTCATGATGCTGGTTTGGATATGTGGTGAGAGGGAAACATGAAGATGAAACCAGGAGATGTCCTTACTGAACCATCAGAGCTGAACAGGTGATGGAGAAACAGGTTTACCTTTTAGGTGACATGAATGAGTTGAAGGGAAGTTATGAACTGTTTCTGAGAGACAAATAACACCAGGATCCTTTTTTAGGTAGCTGACAGCTGGTAACTGTGCAGGGGCGGGTCTAGCAAATATATCAAATATTATCTGAAACTTAAAACCAAAGTGTTTATCTGTAAAATGTGTAAAATGTATAGAAATCATACATATACCAACAAGACTGTACATCACTGTCACAACAGTGTTTGTTATCATTCAAAGGCTTTATGGCTTTAATACCTGGTGGGCCGGTCTCTGGTCAAAATGCCCGGGCCGATGTTTTGTCCCAGTGCAGCCCTGGAGGTGGGTCTACCTTCAGATTAAGAAAGTTGCTGCTGTATCATCGTTCCTGGTTTCTAACCACCAAAATGTCAAAGGACTCAACTCAAGGCTTCCTCACGAAAGTTATTTTGTAACTGAAGGCATGAAACAGCATGTGTGATCACCTGTACCACTGATAGACTAGTTACAAAGTCTAGGCTTCAATAAAAACACTTGTTGGAATATTGAGACCATCACATTTTTGCTTTATCAGTGGACTAATTGGCTAATTTTCTCTTTCAGTGATTTTAACAGGTGCAAATACAAATGGCAATGCAATGGAAGGACTGCTACCAGTAGGGAAGTTTCTGGAAAAGAGTTTTCCTTGAAAGAATGGTTGAAAACCTCCATCCTTTCTCATTTTAGAATGAGTCAGGGTCTGGTTTGCACTCCCAAAGGACACTTTTACATCGGACCAGACAAACAGGATACAAAGCTGTTGTGTAAACAGGTTTCTTTCAGTGTATAAAGTGACAATAAGCAGTATTTCAGCCTGACCTTTTCCAAGAAAACAACAATAGAGGTGGAAGGTTTCAGGATTCCAATAATGGCTGTATTGTGTTAAAACTGCCGTTTTTTATTTGGTTCTTATTATGCAGAAACAGAAAATTCTCAAGAGTTCACAAACTTTTAGGGTAGAATGTGTCACGTTGGTACAGTGATGTTCAGCTGTAGCATTTGCTAATCTAAGGTTTCCCTTACTTACAGACCAAGGCGTTTCACAGTAACAGTAAAAGCCTTCCCTCCCCAAATGTCCAGGGCTGCCACCATCACCAGCAGCAAACCTCCTGGAAACTGTTCTGGAGTCAGTCATCCTGTTTTGTTACTTCCATATATGAATGTGATGCTGTGCCTACATGATCCAGTACAGCTGTCACAACACTTTTATTCCTCTCTGTATATTCTAACCCACACCTTAAACACACACACACACATGTTTTAATACTTAACAAATATGCACTTTTTTAAAGAGTATACATGCATTAATAGAGTGCAGCATCCATGCTGAATGGAAAAATCATGGCCTAATGGTGTGTGAATGGAGCCGTGGAATTCAAATATTTGCGTCTCCACTGATGATAAGCATTTGGAACAGAAAGAAAAGTAGGATCAAGGTATCAGGAAGACATTAAATAACCCAGCGTTTCATCATATGGAGCGGCGTGGAAGCGGGTTTCTGTGAATCCTCACATCCGTGTGATCCTATCCGCTCTTTGACTGAACCGAGCAGCAACGCTTCGAGATCGTGAAGCGAGTGCAGATACCTCTTTTCAAATCTTTCACCTAATCAGGAACAGAGCGCAACTTTACTGAGGCAGGAATTTCAAGTTGCATCACACAACAGCACAACATTGCATCATTCATGCATCACACAATGGAAGCCTTTGTCTCCGCTGGGAGTTAAAGTGAAATCTGTGCTGTATTGTGATTCTTATTGTTGATGTTCCTAGAATAAAACTGAGCAGGCACTTTTCTATTACTTACCCCTGCTGGCCTAAAGAAGACACTGCAGCTCACCCAGCAGCAGTACTTCTAATCCTTTACCTGATCAAATCTCACCTCATTTAAACTCTTACCAGGGAATGAAAGCGTTCACGCTGGCAATTAGATGCAATTTGTTTGTGATAATTTGGAGATTTACTGTGATAAATGGGTGAAAACTGAAAATCTGTTACTGCCTAAAAACACAGGATTTCACTTTAAACAGAAATTCACATTCAGTGTTTACATTCAGAGTCCAGGCAGAACTTCATGGATTTGAAACAATTGCTCCAAAACAGCGATTGAGCTGCAAAATGACAAAATGAGCTCACTTTGATGGAGGAAATCCGACCAGTTGAGTTGAATCCACTATTGCAAAGATTGCAGATGATATTGGCTTATTAACACACACTGACTCCAATGAATTACAACATTTTGCAAGCAATTTCCTGCAACTTTTTGGTCCACTCCACAACAGCCTGCAATCTAACGTGAAAATAATTCAGTTCAGTCACCGGACAACCACATTTTTTTCCCAGTTTCAAGAAGGTTGCTGTCTTATTTATACTTTAGCCATAAAGTAGACAAAGGCTTTGGTGCTTCCAGGTTCGGCTGGGATTTGTTTCATACTGACAGTCAAAGTGGAAAAAAGATAAACCTGCACTTCAAATTGTTGAGGGTGAAGTCAGCACATAGTGCTACCACTTATTTCACTCCTGTGTTTCTGTGAAAACTTGCAATTTTGATTTTATATATGAATCCCCACTCCTGTGTCACCACAGCATCAAACTGATGTGAACCAAAGCGGAGCTAAAGGTTGGGTTATATAATCGAAATACTCTAAATCGATTCATGTCACCTTTGAGTTAAAAGAAAAAAAGGAAGCACATTTTCTTTTCTTCTTTTCTGTTTTTGACAGTTGTAATCCAAAGTATTAAGACAGGTACCCTCTCCACCACCCGTACCCATGTCTTCTCCTGCAGCTGCGTCCTCTCACAGGTCCAGCCTGAGGACAAAGTCTCAGACAGGAAGAAAAACATCCTCCAGGCTCCAGCCAGTAATCGTGGAGACAATGCCAGAGAGAGCAGACAACACCTGAATGCAGCTCATCCAGCCAGTGTGGAAATATCTCCTCGAGGCTATGAGAATCTCCTGAGCACAGTCAGTGGAAATGTGCGTGCTATACTTTAAGTCACCACCAGGTGGCAGTGTTGCTTTAATTAAAACAAGCTCGAAGACTGGCACGAAACAAAAGAATGCCTCTGTCTGTGTTTAGCCATGCCCCAGTGACAAAGTACAGTAGCACACCAGTTACTGCTAAGCATCTGTCACCGTGGTGATGGTGTTATTGTGTGCAGCAGCGAGAGTCAAACACAACGCACACGGTGCATGGCTTCCACTCAAATCAACAAAACGGCTGTGCGGTCACTATTATTCTAAAATGATTTCACGTCCATATTCATGGAAAACTGAATCTTAAACCTACAAATGAAAGTAGTGCAACAGCATCATATGACATTCACTACAGAGCATGTTGGCAGCATGGTGATGAGCACTGCTGCCTCACAGCAAGAAGCTCCCGAGTTTGATTCCACCCCTGGCCAGGGGGAGTTTGCATGCTCTCCCTGTGTTTGTGTGGGTTCTCTCCAGGTGCTTCCTCCCACAGTCCACAGACATGCAGTTAGTGGGCTGTGTGCTTAATTGGTCACTCCACATTGCTAAATTGTGAGTGTGAATGGCCGTCTGTCTCTATGTGTTACCCTGCAACAGACCGGTGACCAAGTCTGTCAATGCCAGGATGCACCCTGCCTCTGGGATAGGCTCCAGCCCCCCGCCTCCCCACAACCCTGACAAGCACAAGCAGAAGAGAATGGATGGATACACATTTCTGAGGTTTTGATAAGGCTTTTAGCCAGACAACCTATCTGTCCTTTTCTTTTAGGCTACACTTGCATTAATGTGCCCTTCAGTTTCTAGTTGTTTCAGGAGACCAGTTTGGGTAAGAGGCTGGGTAATATTAAAGCTCTTTTGAAAATAAATAGTTCCCGACTTTGGAATAAATAAAATGTACCTTATCATATCTTATGTATGCGTCCGCGTTTATATCTCCAAGCTGACTGTTGTTGTGATTTAGCACTATATAAATAAATCTGACAATGACACACATGCATGGTTATAATATATATACAAATAAATAAATTGTTTTTGCCTTTATGTGTTATTCATTTTTTCCTTTTTCTAAACTCTCTTAAAAACAATTTCATTTTGGGGTTTCTTCTTTGGACTCATGCTAAATAAGCAGTTTCACAAGATACAACATGTTATCCTGCAAATTATGTTTCTTACATATAATTGTTTTTTGAATAATATGCTAACGGCAAAAACAACATTTAAAAATGTGTAAAAAATCGAACATGTCCTGGTAATATCAGCTGGTACATAATCTCACTCTACATAATCTCAAGACTATGAATGAACACGTATGAAATTATGTAGTAAACAAAAACTTGTGAAATAACTCAGAACATGTTCTATATTTTAGATTCTTCCACGTAGCCGCCCTTTGCTTTGATTGCTGCTGCACACACTCTTCATTCTCTCCATGAGCTTCATGAGGTCGTCACCTGAGACAGTTTTCCAACAGTCTTGAAGGAGTTCCCAGAGAAGCCGAGCACTTGTTGGTCCTTTTGCCTTCACTCTGCGCTCCATCTCATCCCAAACCATCTCCATTCTGTTTAGGTCAGGTGACTGTGGAGGCCAGGCCATGGTGCAGCACTCCATCACTCTCCTTGTTGGTGAAACAGCCCTTACACGGCCTGACGGTGTGTTTGGGGTCATTGTCCTGTTGAAAAATAAATGCGGGTCCAACTAAACACAAACGGGTTGGGATGGCCTGATGCTGCAGGATGCTGTGGTAGCCATGCTGGTTCAGTGTGCCTCCAATTTTGAATAAATCCCCATCAGTGTCACCAGCAGAGCACCCCCACACCATCACACCTCCTCCTCCATGCTTCACCTTGGGAGCCATGCATGTAGAGACCATCGTTCACCTTGTCTGTGTCGCACAAAGACACAGTGAGAGGAACCAAAGATCTCAAATTTGGACTCAGACCAAAGCACAGATTTTCTAATGTCCATCCTTCTGTTTCTTGGCCCAAACAAATCTCTTCTGCTTGTTGCTTTTCCTTAGTCGTGGTTTCTTAGCATCTGATTGACCATAAAGGCCTGATTCACACAGTCTCCTCTGAACAGCTGATGTAGAGATGTGTCTGCTACTGGAGCTCTGTGTGGCATCTATCTGGGCTCTAATCTGAGCTTGCGGTTTCTGAGGCTGGTGACTCGGATGAATGCATCCTCAGCAGCAGAGGCGACTCTTGATCTTTTTGTGGGGCGCTCCTCATGTGAGACAGTTTCATTGTAGCACTTGTTGGTTTTTGCGACTGCACTTGGGGACACATTTAAAGTTTTAGGAATTTTCCAGACTGACCGACCCTCAGCTCTCAATGTAATGTCAGACTGTCATTTCTCTTTACTTAGCTGGTTGGTTCTTGCCATAAAATGAATTCTGACAGGCACACTTGTGACGTGAAACCATTCCAGTGGTATAGCAGGTATAAAAGTAGGTATAAAGTGTTATAGCATCGCATTGCTACAGACACTGCTCCAGTGCAGTCTGATCCCTCACACTGTTCTTCCCTAACTTATAAGCAACACTTGAGCCCTCTGCCCCTTGACTGCATTTAGAAAATCTGTCCATGAAAAAATGAACAGAACCAGTAAAAAGGGTGAAGTCCAGTACCACAGGACACGCCAAGACCAAAATGTCATCTCCAAGTCCACAGAGCACATGCAGACCGGTTGGACAAACTTCCTGTATCCTCAAGTATTCACGAGAGGATAAAGAGCTGGTCCAAGATTAAAACCAGATTATTCCTCCTTTTCCTCAGAGGCATGTTAAACTTCTTCCATCTACATATTTGCTGGGGTCCGTTTGGGGTCTTGTTTGCAGAGACTTTAGATGAAAATGCACCAAATGTGCATGAGCCCCGCGAGGCCTTCAGGTGCACTTCAGCTAGACTTCATTAATATTAACAAAATGACTGCTGGTCTTTTGTGCCTGCAGCTGCATATGCAAGTGAGTGCGCTTAATGTGCAGAGTCTTGTTCCCAGTACTCTGGTATAGCTCAACACGAGCAGGTAGATCTGGAATGCATTTGCCTTCTCAGTGAGATTTTGTCACATTGCTTTCTTTCTGGCTCTTGTGTTCAGATTCACTCACCTTTGTGTACATTTTGAGAGTGACATGTACTGACCCCTTCATTCCTTTGGTCCTCACCTCTAAACCGATAATGACTGATGGATCGGATAAGGGACAAAGAAAATCATCAAATTAATCCTATTGATAGAATAATGATGATTTGGGCTTATTTTTCTCAGAACCTGAGGAACTTGAACTCATTGAGTCAACTATGAACTCAAGTACCTGTATAACATGCGTCCAACAGCTAAAGCTTGGCTGAAACATTGTCGTGCAACACGATGATGGTAATGAGCTCAGCAGTAAATCTGTAACAGAACTGCTAAAGAACAAAAAAGAATGAAACTTCGTTTTTAAAGAGTCCTGTGAAAACTGTATTTTTTGATTGAACCTCAAACCGCGGTCGCACAAACTTCTTGATCTCTCTCTCGTTTTCACTCTTATGTTCAACATTTGCTGAATACTTGTTGGGAAGATGGTTTTGCTCTTACATAACTTGCTGCCATCAATTTTGATTCATATCGTTTCTCTTTGCCTGTTTCTTATGAGCTTTGGTCGACACCTGACATGCAAGCTGTGAGGAGGTGGTCCCACAGAACTATCATGACCATAAATACCAGCAGGGCAGAGTAAAGCTGCTGCACATATCCATGCTCTGAATTACTAGATGTTAGACCCAAAGCAATATACTCTTTCTTAAAATTTTCCAACAGACTAGCTAAACCACAAGTGGACACAGCAATGATTGGGTGTGTCGATTGATCAGCTGCTCCTGGGTCTCACTTAAAAAAAGAAAAACTATATACCAATAATCAATATCCGGTCGTAAAGTCTGACGTCACTAGCCGTGTCTGGACCTAAACTCCGCTGCAGGTCCATATATCAAACGATCACTGTGGCATTACTGAGAGTTGAAAAACTGTCTAAAGTCTTTCATCTTTAATAAAATGATCAGCGTTCTGCTCTACCAGGTGTAACAATTGAGTTTAACATCCAGGCATCCATGACAACGGAATTTATGACATTTAACGGAGTTAGAAGTTAGCAGGAAGTTAGCTCGCTAGCTTCTATCTAAATACAATATAGCATGTCCTGACTGCGGGGTTTTGGAAACAAATTCAAACGTACAGCTCTGCTATCACTTCCAGCATAAATGAAGACAGAGAACTAAACAGCAGTGACGTTTGTAGGGTTACTGAAGTTTGGCTAGCTGGTATATAATGATGTGCTACGTGACCGCTAGCGACACAGCTATGTTAGCATAATATAAACAAGCTAACTTTTTTTCCACTCGATAAAAGTTAACGTGAGTGTTCTCGGTGGTCAGGAACAAATGTAATCGCATGGCAGGATGCTGTAAAAGGACCAAACTTCAGCCAGGAGAACAATACGAGGTTAGTCATTCATATACTGCTGCGTGGGCTGGGCTGTAGTTACATCCTAAGGTTTTAAAAACTGAGCTTAAATAAATGATTAGCGGTAATAAAAGCCGAGGGAGGTCAACAGGGATCACTGACTGTTTTAGGAGCTTTTTGAGATTAAATAGAAGAAAATACATAACATTAAACATGTTAACAACACAAAAGCCATATTAAACGCAGACTACTTTAGGCCCGGAAGTAGGATTCGTCACGTCATCACTTAATGACCGGATTATGTTTCTTGGCGAGGACCAATCAGCTGCCAGATACAGCTGCAGGAATCTGGTGACCAGAGTGGAGCAGCTATGTCCGGCTATCTGAAATGACCACTGATTGACCCTCGGTAATAAAGCAACGCCGCCTCTGTGCACGCCGCTCCGATCGCTCTGCATTCCAGACAAAAACTTGAAAAGAAGGGAAAAAAATGCACTTAATTAATTGCCTGACATATTATCCAGTCTTTCTTCCAGCCAATTTGGTGGGAGATGTCAATCAGGTGGATTAGGCTTGTTTTTCTCTTAGCCTTGTGCTGACAGTGGAAAATGATTAAAAGGAGAGATTACGTGACAGCAAATTTGTGTTGATATCATTAAACTTTCATCACGGACTGGGTTTAAAGCTCTAAATTGCTTATTAACTCAGCTTTTTGTGGCTGTTCGCCTATCAACACTTCAAATGAGCCAGATATCAGAGCAGCTTCTCCCCCCACCAAACCCATCAGACTAGCTGCTCTTATTCTATAGTGGATGCATCCTTTGTATGATGACGAGCGGGAAAATATGGTCACGCTGAGAAAGATTGAGTATGTTATTTATTCAGGTCAAGGTGCAGCTAACTCTTCTCCTTTCATGTTTAAGTCATTTCTCCACCCTGTGCTGGGTTATTTCAAACTTTGAAGCATAAGATATGAAAAAAAAGTTTGCAGATCTTCCTTCGTTGCTGCTCTGTTGCACCATAATCTTTCTGAAGGTCAGTGAACCTCCGGGTCTGTGATACAGATATCACAGCAGATCCACTTTTCCTTTAGTGGGGTGATGGAGCCGCCTGTGAATCAATAACACTGTGTGTGTTACATCAATAAGATCAAATAACAGTGCGCGCGCACACACACACACACACACACACACACACACACACACACGTTTCTGACATAGTTTGGCAGATGTGTTACAATATAAAGAATATGAGCACTTTCAAATTATTTAAACTCCATATTTATTTTGAAAGGTTACAAAAAGCAGAAATCCTGAACCAGAAATTTGATTGTTCAGTGTTTACGGCTGAGTTGCGTCACTTCTTCTTTGAGCAATACTGCAAGTATTTTAGAACTGAGGAGACCAATTGCTGCAGTTTTGTAATCCAAATGTTTCCCATTCGTGCTTCAAACAGGATCGCTCAGCAGGCGAGGAGCTACTTTGTCACAGCCTGTGATAAAACACCAGTGGGTGATGGTTTGGACTACAGACACCTTCTACAGAGCTATTAGCATTATCCTGATGAAATAAGCAAGACCTTCCCTTTAAAGATGAAGAGGTTATCTGGATGGGAGTATAATGTTGCTCCAAAATGTCATATTCACTATGACTTTTCTTCATATTTCACACATTGCCGAATCTTCTGGGTTTATTGCACTAAGGTGTTACGGTTCGACGTGGGGGACTCAAGCGCAGGACTCCAGAATCTGCTGTACACGAGAATTTATTTACAGAATCCACCAGGTGTATATACAGGAAGTGCAGGGCAGTGCTATATACAACAAAGTGAGGGACGGGGCCCCGGGGAAATCCAAAGGGGTAGTCACTCGTTCTCCAACTCTCCACACTCACGGCCGCAGATCCACTCTTCACACAAAGATTCACACAGGGAAGATATCCAGGAGGTCTGTAGACGAGGAAACGAGATTTACTTACAAAGTTCACAATAGACTCTTGACTTAGCTGTGCTGTAGTTTGACTCTCACTGACACGTGGCAGACAACGATCCAGCGAAGACCAGCAGTCTCCTCCTGGCTTAAATGCCGATCGCCTTGATGGGCATCAGGTGTGTTCCCCTTCCGTGGGCGTGGGCCGAGGGCGTGAACCCACAATGAGTTCTGCCCCGGCGACAGAGAGGAGGAGAGAGAAAGCGAGAGGGAGAAAAAGGTAGAAATGGCCGATCAGCGTCCCGCTGATCCCCCAGGCCGTGACATAAGGAGGTCAATCATCGCATCAGACTCCTCACCAGCAACGTCAGACCGCCTGCTAAGAATCTCGATATTATGTTTTGACCAGTATTTGAATTTTAGATCTGTCATGTCTGGCGAGGCAGAGGGCATGGCGTGAGGAGATTGAGGATCCAAATGCAGGCACACGGAGACGAGGGTGGATGATAACCAGAAACGAGCCTTTAATGCCGGCTGTGCAAAACCTACAAACAGGAGGAACTGAGGAAACTGACCGAAGCGTAGACTGGGAAAACTAAAATTATAACCTGGAGACCATAAGCAAGGGACGAGGAACCAGGAAACAGGGAAAAGTAGGGGCAGCACGGAGGAAGACACGCAGACGGTCCGACGAGGGAGGCGGAGAAGCACACACTATGAATACACAGCTGTGACTAATCAGACATAATGAGACAGCAAAACTCAAAACACTGAACACAGGACATGAGACTATCAAAGTAAAACAGGAAATACACAAACATGGAAACATGGATGATGAGAGGTAACACGAGGGACACAAGGGAGGCACAGAAACAGCTAGAAATCATAACCAATAACCAGAACTTAACTAAAGTGATGAATTATTTAATATTCATTGCTTTAGTTAAGTTTAGACTCCATGACAGAACCTAACATCTCACTGCTCATCCAGCTTCATCCCCATCATCTAATTAATCAACTGGCAGCAGCTGATTGAATTTGGACATGTAGACATGGATGCTGAAGTTCAGTTCAGGACAAAAATGTCTTGCTGATGTCAGAGGTTAGAAGAGACTGTCCAGAATGCTTTGAGCTGATAAGAGGGCAACAGTAACTCATATATAACCACGTGCTGCAACCCTTTGTGAGCACAGTGTAGACATTTTCTGATAGCTGCTTGTAGCAGGATAATGCACCGTCACAAAGCTCAGATTATTCATTTCAAGTGACTGGACATCATCTAGTTCACAAAGGTATATCTCTGTATAAGTATATTACAAAAAAACACCAATTATATATCTGCCTGAAAGGAAAACTAGGATATGGAATATATAAGCTAAAAACAAGCCCTGGGTAACACACCCAACAATCGTCCCCTTTAATGTGAAAAGAAGAGCACGGCAGCTTTGTGAGAGTGAGATGGGATGTGAGAGTTTCCCATGCTTTGCAGCTTCCTCTCAAGGATTCTGGTTTAGCTTGAAATTTTATCTCCAAATGTCACAAACACAGCTATTATCCACTGCGCTCCGTGTCCTCGCCCACTTTCAGCTTGTTCCAAAAGCCGGTTTGTAGCATGAAATTCAAAAACGAGTGGATACTTTCCTGAGCAACTCCAACATTTCATAGCTAACATCTTGGTTTAATTTGCAACCGCAAAGTTTGCAAATTAAATTCTTGGTTTTGATATATGTTAAACTGCTTTTTGGATAGAAGGTCTTTTTATTTATATACACGAGTTTTTCTCTGGTATCTTACAGGCTGGAAAAATCTAATTGTTAGCAAAAAAACAAACAAACCTGTTAGCAGCCTTGTAAGAAAAAAGCAACGTCAGCATTTTGCATCACATCTGACTGGACTTTAATGACACTCGCAGACATGCTTTTAACTTTTGTAATGTACTGGAGCTTTTTCCCAGCTGATCTGAGGAATCGAGTTTTGAAATATATTTTCTGTTGCAGTTTTAGAGTAGTACGATTTAGAAAAAGAAAGTCAGTCAGAAATAAAATATATACATGTGAGACCATGACAGGCATGACCTCAGTTCCACATATATACTTAGACATACATAAATATACATTCCTATTTATTTATTTATTCATGCTGCATTTTGAATTTTACATTGTGCTTTCAAAATCTGACAGAATTGTACAAAAATAAAGTATTCATGAAACGATCACACTAGGTGGTGGAGGAGAAGCTTGTTGCTGATGGGAGAAGTGATGTGCCGCCTACGGTATGAAAGCCTATTGCTACCATAGACTGGATGTAAAGGTGGATGTCATCCTTGGGTTTCTGGAGCCACTTTGAAACTTCAGCCTCAGGAGTTTCGCTGCCCCCATGAGAGCTTTTGGAGCCAGAGGAGACCATATTTAGACTGGAGGGCCGACTGCTGAGATATCAGCTGGCAAACCTCATCCATAAGTGTTTTGTTATGATAAAAAGACTGATTAAAGGTTAGAATTTCATCCACCAAAAGTGAAACACGGACGTCTTGGTTGATGTGATCATAACAGGTAAAATCCTCCAGAATGCACCAACAGCACAGAGACGCCCGTTTTAGTGGGAGTGAGGCCCAGCAGACAGCGATCAGCTGCAACTCCCAGTGACAGCACCTGGTGAAGTAAAGCCCTCTGACTGACAGACTTTGAGCCTTACCGATCAGGAAACAAAGACAAAATACTACCCATACAAATGTTATGAACGGCAGCCTATCAACAAAGGCCAGAATCATGTTTGGGCCAAGCTGGAAACATTTACTTTGGCATTTTAACAAGTCTGCAAAGACTGACGTCCTTTTGGCCATTAGAGGTACTGCAGATTTACACACCTGAGCACAGCCTCCTTCCTAAACGTGGTTCCTTTCATTATAAGTTTCATGTTTAGCTTTCGCCTTATGCTCCTCCTCTGTATGTTCATTGTACTGATCCAGCCTCACCAGGTCCACCAGTGCTGGGATTATTACAAATGTCACTGTACCATGTCTTTGTTTTCTTTTTCAGAAGTCACCTGAGCTGTCTGCAGGTATGAGCATGTGTTAAACACAGTCCTTCTGAATCCATATGAAAAACATCATTTTATTGTTTCCCATAGGAGAAAAAAATCTTAGATTAAGCATCTGCTTCCTAATGTGTCTGAAAACAGACAGCATTAAACATCAAACTAACACACAGTGAATAGCAGCGTAGGCACATTAATAAACCCCTACAGGTCCTGTAGGCTAGTTTCTATGACGACCTAATTGAAACACTTGTATGCATAACGTATACGTTTGTGTCTATAATGGTGCTAAATATAAACTAAATTGAAAACAACATGATGGCAGTGAAAGAGAAAAAATGAAGTCTTTATAAGGTTAGAATTACAGCCAGGCTAAACTGCTGCACGGAGCCAACGTGAACTGCCTTTAATTTCATTCATGTTATCCGAACTTTCCTAACTTGCAATTAACTCTGTATGGGAACACACAGTGTTTGGTGAGCTAAGCCTGCAGGCTGTCCATCCTACACCATGGGAACATCTCTCTGCCTTTGTTTGGACTGTCAACACATCATGTCATAATTTACTTATGACATGAGTTCCTCTGCACAGAAGTTCCCCTGGTGTAGGCTACAGGCCCCAGCACTCACACACACACAGAAACACTATCACAGCTGGAGGTGGGAAAACCTGCAGGTTCATCCTGAGGAACATAATACAACACCAGGGACAGGAACGGAAACTGCGCTCCCGTAGAGCCACTATTGTCCTCTGAAACATGAGAGAGAGCAATGGGGAGCGTTCATGAGAACAGCAGTGATACACAGCTCTGAGGTTAACAGTGATCACTAATTACATCTCACTAACAGAACAAGGCTGGACGACTGAGCTCCATGTGGAACCTAGATTACTTTCACATTTAGCAGAAAAGCACATCAGACTCACGACAGCACCCGAATGAAAGCATCGACGTGTGTGCAGTGAACTCGCTCACTGTGTTCATGTGATCACATGTATCATTACTGTTGCCACAGTTTTGCTTTCATTCACTTTTCACTCTTGTTCACTTTGTATCAGTGAACCTACCATAATTCATTTTTACACTTTTTCCTCATTTCCTGAGCTCGGTGTGTAAAATATGCATCTGCACAACAACCACGCCTACCCCTTTTCCTATATATATATATAGAGAGAGAATATGCACACCTTTGACGTAATTCCCACGCTTCAAAATATTTCTTGTTAATCTTTTGCAAACACACAGTTTAACCAGTTTATGTTGCAGGTAGGGTAAGAGGTGGGGTACACTTTGGCCAATCAGCAGCCGAACGCTGATGATTTCGTAGTTAAATGCTCTGCTGGGATTCACTGGTTCCTGGCATTATTGTGGCTGCCACTGTGACATGTACCACCAGGGACATGTTTATGGGGTAGGCTACAGTGGACGTTGCCCAGTTAGCCACTGGCAGGTGAGCGTGGGAACGGTAAGTCAGCAGGTAGGTTGAATCCGTTTGCATCCATTGGCAGCTTTTGTTTTGGGACCCTACTTGTAGTTTTCCATATGGATGAAGCAAAGTACGCAACACCAAAAGCAAACAGTTACACAAACAAACATTTCAGCTTCAGCTTATGACACACACTCAACTTGTGTCGCCCACATTAACCTCACAGTCTGTACGTTGACTTTCTCCCACAGTGATTCTGAAATGTGCACACCGCTGTCTGTCTCTGTGTTAGCCTTTGAAAGACTGATGACCTGTCCAGGACTGTCCCAGCTTACCTTTTGTCCTACGTCAGCTGTCACTGTGTCTGCACATTAGGCCCAAGATTTCCAATGATAGTGAAGAGGGTAGCTGGATAATGATTTAGGGGGAAATGCTGTGTTATTTATTTATTTTCGATAAACCACAGAGTTCTGAAAGCCACCGCAGTGAATACTGGAAAGTCCAGTTGTTGCTATTTGAGTCACTTCCTGGCTGTTGTTGTGCAAAGCCAAGACTCCCAATCTGTAACGTGCTGCATCACATACAGAAAGTTTGCGCAGGTTTTCAGTCAAACATTTATTATATTATTTCTACTAGGTCAGCTGGTATGAAAACTATAAATCGGACTCAGCTTCCAACTTCATGCTGCTAACATGGTCATTCCTGACATGGCGTGTTCTTGGGGTCAAAGTCTGAATGCTTGTTGCATTTCAGAATAAAAGGAGATGAGAGGAAATGTGCGAGTTTACAGCACAAAACACTGAAGGTATAATAATAAGTTACTGCAAGCTGTTCGTGTGACTACATCACAAATCTAAATCCATACGTGTATGTTTCTCACTCTGTGTTGCAGCACATCGCAGTGAGAACAATTCCACAGTTTCTGGCTGTGAAGCTGTCGTGTGACAGTTCTGCAATGTATTATGGATGCAGTGAAAACACCTGCTAAAGGCAAGTATGTATGTGTGTTTAGTGTCAGCGATCAGTGGGAGAAAAGTGAGCACTGCTTTTTCTGTGACAGAGATTGGCTGAGGGCAGGAACTTTGCCAAGTGTGCCCTGTCTCATTTACATGCATAGATGGCATGGCATTAGCATAGTAACAGCCCCCCCAAAAAAGCTCAGAGAACTAACGGGAGATATTTGGCAGCTGATACTCAGGGCCCAATTACAATCGTTCGCCTGCATTCTCCTTTACTCAGGGGCTTTCTCATCTCACAGCCCTGCGCTCTGCTCGGCACAGTTGGCCTATCTTCAAACTGTCAGCCTGTTTAGAGCTGGAGATTGGTGTGTGTGTCTGTGTGTGTCTGTGGATGTGTGTGTGTGAGAGAGTGAAGAAACAGACTAGCTCTGCACTAATGAGGACAGGGACAGAGACAGCTAGAATCCTCTCTGCTGCCTTGCCTGCAGGATGGAGGAATGTAAATAAGCTCTCCATATTCTGACTAAACAGGCGCGCTGGAGTCCTGGAAGCTGTTCCTTCGAGGAGGCGAAGAAACAGGTTGGACCTATCATGTAGAACCAGCCTTCAGTTCATGCAAACTGCTCACTGCTTCCAATGACCAACAGAATGAAGCGCAACAGCCCAACAGACGGTCAAATGGGCTTGTTGAAACATAAAGACAAATGTTAACTAAAAGGGTCACATTATTTTGTCTAAATGTGTACCTGTTGATATCAATGACATTATTTTCATTTAGGTTATTTGCATGTTGTGTGTGGGCAAATATTTGAGTGTGTTGGAGGCACTTCCTCTCTTTTTTGTGATCAGTGTTGGGGTTCCTCAAAAAAAGTAATATATTACACTTTTAAGAACACTTTCCTTAAAAGTAATGCAGTACATTACTTAATCAGTACCAAGAGAAAGTATTTTGTTATAGTGCTTGTTACTTCTGTGTTTCTCCGTAAAATGACCTGAAACACATCATCTCATAATTACCATTTAACAACGTAAACCTATAGGCTACAGTCAGCACACCATCACAAATGCCTATACTGATGAGGACACATTATGCAGGATGATCTCTTAGTGTTTAGGTATGAACACAAAGCTGATCGCACAAAGCAAAGATGGAAACCAGCACAGAGAGATTCCTGTTAAAGGGGAGATTTTCTTTCCCTTTGTCACTAAGTGCTTGCTCATAACGGGTCGTCTGATTGTTGGGATTCTTGGGAACTGTGTGGTGAGTTAGTTAGTGTGTGTGTTACACCCTGAAAAGGGGCTGAAAAGGGGATAAGTCAATGGCAACGCTCAGACACGATGCTTCTCTTTCAGCAGCTTCATTGCTTCAGAAATATAAACATACATACAAAAGCATTAAACATCTTAACAACGATGTACAGTCTCTGTTAGTTGTAAGAGGATATATCTCAAGACTGTTTTCTTTCCTTTCCTTTAAGTTACAGATTAAATTGGATGTAAGAATTTACAAAAGCAGCTTATGAATCAATAAACAAACTTAGATCATTAAACTGAAATGTACAGAACATAAACAAAATATTCATATAAAAATACTAATAGGCATTTGTCCCGTCACACAAAATAAACATGTTCTTCGTCCAGATCAAATGCAAAACGCACACAATGTTTCAGACACAGTCTGGCACGATAATGCTCCATGCTAGCCACCAACAGAGCGCTTAGCTTAGCTTGCTGCTTATAGCGTATCCTAACAACACAGTTAACACAGATCATCTAAATATTCCTAGTATCCTCTTGGTACATTTGGAAACACAGTCAGTACAGCTCAACATACATATTTGTAAAGTCCAAAAGCAGAATTGCTCAATTCAGGGTTCATACACCTTTTTCAGGGTCAAATTCAAGCACTTTTTAAGCACTTTCAAGGTGCCTTTTTAAACTTTTCCAGCACATCCCCCCTCCCCGCCCCCCCCCAAAAAGAAGCATGCATGTTTCAATTCACATCACCTCAGTAAGACCATGTGAAAATGAAGACAAATCATCCAAGGTGAACTTAAACACCTTTGTTTAAGGAAACGGTCGCCTTATATACATCGTGTATAAACTCAAAATGCACATTTCACTTAAAAATTAAGATGTGAAAATGTGAACAAATCAACTTGTTAGAGATATTCATCTCCTGTTGACCCCCCCCAAAAAAGAATAAATAAGTCTTCTCATCAGATATTGATGCTTCTTTCCTGTGTGACAAAAAATAGGAGACAGATGTTTGTTTGTTTTTTAAGTTAATTCCCAATAAAACTGTTTTACTGGTAACTACATTGCTGTCTGTATTATTGCTGAAGTCCTAAACGTCACCTTTAAAGTGTTTGTGCTACAAACATCATGCACAGTCAGACAGGCATGGAGAACAGCACTGACTGGGAGGCTTTGAACAGATCACATAGTTCAGTTCAACATATAAGACTTTAAGAATGCACAAGCATCCACTTAAAATCTATTTAATTTATCATCTGTGATATTATTATGTACAAATCCAGTGTATTTTGTTCATCTCCCTTAAATAAACAGGCAGCCCTAAAGTATGAAATATTCATGTACAAATACACATATTAATGTGTGTACTGTCTGAGTGTGAGCTTGAAGACATTTATAATGTTTAAGTAGTTTAATGTGTCGGTGCTGACCAGAAACACATTTTGAATGAAAGCCGGGGAGCTTTGGTAGCACAGAAACAAGTGGCTATTCTTTGTGACCATATGGATCACTCATATTACCATTATTTCACCCAAAGGCACCAAGTTAATACTCAAAAAAGCTGCAGCTATACACACAAATATAAACAGTACTTGGTGACAACTTTGCTTTTAGCCTCTAACCCTCTGGTGTCCAGGGTATAATTGGCTGTTTTTGACTACTTTTGATTTGGCCTCTATTTCACCTTTAAAAACTGTTTATCTTGCCAATCTGTTATTTACTCATTTTGACAAACTGTATCAGCACAATTTATCTAAATTCAGACAAAATTTAAAATACGAGTAGAAAGTGATATTTTTGACTGTAAAAACCACAAGCATGTTTAACGAATCATTTTCACCGTTGCTTTTTTGCAGCAACTATGACATTCACTAGTAGAACTGACACACAAAACAAAACAACAACTACAAACTAACTACACAAGACAACACACTAACTTGAGACTCCAAACACGGTAAACCTCACAAATCTCTCACGTATCAAAACTCTCTCTCTCTCTCTCGCCGGTCACTCCTAAAACTTCCCCCTCTTCCCAAGCAACCAGATGCCACATGTTGCCATATAATTTTTTGATTGGTCGACATGGTACATTTTTCCACCAATAGTGAAGGAGTGTTTTTTCTTTTTCTTTTTTCACTCACAAGCAAAGCGTGTTTGCTAGCGCTCTCCTTAGAAAACGGCGTTTTAACCGTTTCTTCCCAGAGTAAACACCACTGTTTTATTAAAAACAAAAAACGTCGGTTTTACGTGGCCTATCTACGGGGCCCGCAGGGGACATGGGAGAAAAAAAAATTAAGACGGACTTTTGCGAGATCTAGCAAAAGTTTTGCGAGATCTCGCAAAACTTTTAGCCACATTCTTCGGACGCCTGCTCGAAGCCGACCGGGAGGTCGAGGCACGATGTGCCGGGAAAGCGGTGTTCCTCCCGGCTGTAGTAGGTCTCGACCTCCCGTTAGCTTCGAGCTAATGGGAAGAATGCGGCTAAAACTTTTGCGAGATCTCGCAAAACTTTTGCGAGATCTCGCAAAAGTCCGTCTTAATTTTTTTTTCTCCCATGTCCCCTGCGGGGCTCCGTACCTATCAACACAATTTAAAAACTGTTACATAGTTTGAAGTCTGCACGTTCAACCCAAGTTGAAACGGAGACTCTGGGTCCGTCAACCCCAGAGGGTTAACCAGAAAGCCTTAAGTTGGCTAGTTATGTATCGGGCTAATGTTTAAAGCTTTCACTTGAGTAAATTAACCCATATCACTGCTAAGTAATGTTAGCTAAGTTCACAGCATATTCCATAATAGCGTTGCCATACTGCATCACACTCAGTGCACTTTAATCATTTCTCCAGCCAGTTTGATAGCAAAATAATAATCCTAATTTTAAAAAAATAGCATGTGTAATGTTGAAAACAAGCAGTTCTTTGAATCTTTGGGCTGAAGGAAGGACAATACTCGGTGTATATATGCTCAATCAACAATCATTTATTTCGGTACAAATCACAATAAGAGCATTACAACGTCCGGACGGGAGAGATGCTACCAGAGGGTCAGGCACATGTCTCAAAATGGTGACGGGTTGCTCAGCTTTTTATAGTCTCTAGTGGCCCCCAGCTAGTCGTAAAAGCCAAAACATCACATTTTTTCTCTGTTACAGCGCCTAAGTTATGACCTCGGCAGTTGTTTCTCTGCTTTCTGTAAGGTGGGGGTGTGGAATGTGGTCTATCTATCTCCCCTGTCTTTAGACACAGAGTCTCCTGCTTACAACCTTCTCTCCATGATTCAACAATTAAGCATGTCAAGAAAACAGTGTAACACATTCCCAGCAGATCAAGGATACAGAGTGATGCACATTTATCTAATGAACTAATATGTGAATATGTTCTGTTAACTCAAAAGTATAATGAGAACTAAACTACATACAGATCACACACTCTATTTTAAAGGGTATAATATGATCTACAGCAGTATTCTAATTTAACTACTTTGATTACATATATAAGGTAACATATAATAACAGAATAATATCACAGTAACGTACACGTACTGGAAAATTATTTACTATGACTCACCTATCATGCGACTGGAGAGCGCAAACTCCGCATTTGTCGTTTTCCATCAAACACTCATTAAAACGGCGACCTACAGGTATGTTAGTGCACTCATCACCAACTGGCTGAGGGCCTCAGGGCAAAAGAGAAAAGGGATTCCTGTAAACAGCTGTCCCTCGTTTATCGCGGGTGTTATGTCCTAAAAATAACCAGCGATAGGTGAAATCAAGAAGCCAATTTTAGTTTTTGACGTTGCAAAACGTTTGGTGGACATCGTGGACATACAGTACTGCACTTCAGAGTCACACTGTTAGTGATCGATGCAGCGATTCTGTACTGTACAGGAGAGACGTCACGGAGGAGATCGTCTGCAGCGATCAGGACGCAGGACACAATGTGACGTAAAAATAAGCATGCAAACTTGCACTAAAAAATCTGAAACAGCGAGGGGAAAGGTGAACCGCGTTATAGCGAGGGACCGCTGTAATTTTGAAGGTAAGTCACAACATACCCTTCCTACATACTAATGTATAGAAACCGTTACCAGCAATCATTCATTTTTGTGTGGTTTTCACAGTTTGTTAACATGCTGTGTAGGTGTGTACTTGACTAGCTGATCTCGACATAACGGGAAACATCTGGTTTGACTGTTCTTCACCTGTAGTTTGAATGCTGAACATTTGCCTGTTTAGATCATGAGACCAGTCACTACACAGAGATGTGCTTCTGAATGTGGACGATGTGTCTTCTGCTGCAGTGATGCAGTTCTGCTTGTGTTGAGTGATGTAAACAACTGATCGATCTAAACGCTTTAAACGTCAAAATTGATCATTAGATTTTTTATGACACAGCAGTGGTGAGTGTTCCCACCTTCTGCTCTTTGTAACTTAACGCCATCTTTCCGTTTTCGAGTTCTGGACATGATGTTGGAGGATATCTTCGCAGTAGCGATTGACCGCAAAGTAAAGCTACCGGAAATGCACAACCCCACATCCGGTCTCAAAACAGGAAGTTAGTATTGTCTCGTGCACGGGGTCGAATGAGGCATCGTGGCCAGAGCTCCCTCTTCTGGCAACGGCAGGCATAACTAATCAATCATGATCACTAAATCACATGGATTATTCCCCAGGCTCGACAAGTAGACCACAGATTGAATTTTACACAGGTTGTAGTCACATTAAGGATTGTTATCCGGTTGAACATAGTCATGAACTCTGTTAACTATTTTAGCCGGTGTTACATTACGTCTCTTAATGGGACTTCTTTTACCCTTGTTTATACATTTACATATTTGAAATAAATTGAATAATACATTGGGTAACTTTTAACCACAACTTTTTACTCCATTATGAACTTCAACTAATAATCAATCTATCACATATGAACCCGTCACCTGATTTATTTTTATATTAAATTCAGTGTAAACCTCATCTCATGTAGTCCTACAGCTATCTCAAACAGCTAGAGAGATTTTGAAGGGCTGTAAGCAACATATTGATTGAACGTGTTTGGCATACTGTAGCACAATCACAATCACAAAACATTAGATCTCCTCCACCCGAGCATCTGACTGCAGATGGAATTCGAGCAAGCAGCAGGGTGGTGCTGTGGGGTAAGTCAGAATCCGCTTGTCTGGGTCACATGCTGTATCTTCTTCATCTCCATTTGAACAGCACGAAGAGCTCCCTGCAGCTCTACTGAGTAGAGAAATGACTGAGTCACCTGGGATCTCAGTAAAGAACAGAGAGAGAAGCTCCCAGAGGGCTGCAGGTCAATATCATAACACACAACTGCTCCTATTTACACACGATTGCCTGAAGGCTACAACCAACTGACCTAGAAAGAGAAAGCTGGAACAAAAGACTGGAAAAAACATACTGAGTGGTATACCACTGCTCTATTTTAATTAAACCGTGAGCTAGTGTAAAAGCAAGCGCACGCCCACTGGACAATTAATGTTCAGTGTTTTGTCGAGCAGAGGCTCACATGCAGGCGTGGATTAAAAAAGTGAAAGAAGTCACCTGTTCTTTTTGTCACAGTTTGCCCTTCTTTGTGTCTGCGGTGCAGCCATATTTAACCATATTATTTAATACAGATAGCCAGGACATTTCAGTGTATTTAACACCTCACATGAATATACTGTACATGTGGTGAAATCTCATAGTTTTGCAGCTCTCCATTACAATGAATGTAAAACAATACCTGACTTAAATCTGTCGTTCACTGTCTGTGGGCTGAGCTGCATTGTTTTTATTTTGGCTTGTAATTTCAGATCTCTTCCTCTTTACAAGTCGTGTTCTGACACAACTGAATACATCGAAGTCTCTAGGTTGAGGATCGGGTTGTCAGCTTCATTAAATAGGGTTAGGGTTAGGGTTAGGGGGAAAAACTGTTGTTGCAAATCTTCAGTTTTATTTTGGTAATTTCCCAACGCAGCAGTGGTCATCTGTTAGATTACTCTGGGAGTTTCAAACCAAACTTCTCATTTTAATGGATTTTCATTTTTTTAGACAAAAAGTACAAATGTTGGATTAACTATTAGATATTAGCCATTAAACATGGCCACTTTATATTGTAAGATAGACCCCACAATAATACATACAACAATCATATGACCCCCTATGAGCAAGCACTTTGGGGACAGTGGGAAGGAAAAACTCCACGTGCTTTGGTCTTGCCTACCTAAAAGGCAGGATTGCATAGAGTCCTATGTAAGCTTTATTCTTTACATGACTTTATATGGAATTTTTACTGCTTTGGCATAACAAGAGGAAAATCTCCTAACAGAAGAGATGCAAGGCCATTTAGCATGTGGCTAAATGCACCATAAGCTAGCTCAACCTCAAGTGGTGTGATGGTGATTAAGAGGATGTCACGACATTTTTCCAATAGTTCTCTAATCCCATATGGAAAAGAAATAGAAAAAACTTATAAAAGACTTGCATCAGATGTGGCCTACTTCATATAGTGAATCATAGAAGGCTGATATGCTTTACTCATGAAAGTGGCCACTTTCATATGTTGTTTTAGTATCCAAAACATACTAGTTTCATTTATATAATTTTTCAAGGGATCTTATATCTGTTTTCACTCTTATATGCTTTTCATACAAGTTTCACACAAGGCAGATACAAACTTTATAAGATTTATAGATATCTTTTCCTGCGGGATGTCAGAGGACATTTCTGAACAATGCCTAATAATATATTTAATTAAATGATAACAAAGCTGCTCTTCTTTTAAACTACAAGGATACAGACCAATATCTTTTAGGTACCAGAGCATAAATACACGTGAAATAAATATTTATTTAAAGATTTTCTTTTCTGTTTAATGTGCATACAGACTGTTGCTTAATATGATTAAGTTAGTTCAGAAATGTTTAACAGCCTTCAGGTCATTTTAACGCTGACCAACAAAGTGATTGATCTTGTGGAATCCTTGGCCCATCTTCAAGTGATCTCACGTTGTGTTTTTGGTTTCTCACTTCCATCTTTGCCATGTGGTGCTAATACACACACTCTGGTATGTTATAAATCAGTGGCGTTAACCATCATCCCACAAGACAGGCACAAAAAAGCTTATAAGCCCATATACTCTATCTGCTGTATGCGGATTGGAGTTCTATGCATTTATAGTAAAAATCAGTGATTAATATGTAAACAGAGTTTCCAGTAAATTGCTGCATTTTTCCTTTGGCCTGCCCCACATACAAATTACAGAAACAAGAGGACGTTTAGTCTTCCACTGCTGTCTAAAGATCACTGGTATGATTAGGAACAGATCATATTTTATCTAGAGCTGGGCTTTGGCCTCTCTCTGTCACATATGTTCATAATTAGCCGAGAGACGAAAGTCCGGCTGTGGTCAGCCTATGGGGAGGGAAACCGCGAGTTCATGATCTTTAACGGATTAAAGCTGCATCTTGGGAGAAGTGTATATGTGTGTCTGTGTGTGTGTCTGTGTGTGTATATATGTGTGTCTGTGTGTGTCTGTGCATTTGTGACAGAGAGAGAGTGAGACAAGGAAGCTCCCATCTGTTTCTACATCAGAATTTTAGGTCTTACAGTCTATACTGCACCTCATCACAGAGGGTATAATTTAAAAGACACACACACACACACACACACACTACAGTTTTTTACAGCCACTAGGACACATGTCTCAATACTTAGGTCACTTTTGCAAAACTCTTCACACAATCCTCCTAACTGACCGTCAGCTTGGCAAAGCAGTTCATTTCACATTCAAAATGCACTACAACTACCAAAACACTTCATTCAGGTCTCAAATAAACTCATTCTTCCAGAACACTAGCAAAGGTTGACAGCCGACAAACACACTTTGTCACCCACAAAACAATGACCTAAAAAACACTAACAACATGTAGCATTACACAGTGTTTCCTTGTGTAAAACAAGGACACATCTCTGTTTATAATTTCAATATATGTTACTGGAATGAATCAGACATCATGCAGAATTCGTTAATATTTGTTTATGTATTTTTATGTTTTTGCACTAAGTAATCCCAAAATACAAGAATTTGTATACACACCATCCACTGATACACATACAATAGTAATGCTAATCTACTCGGTCTTCTCCATTTGGCCACAGGTTCTCATCCACATCACATCTTATGTCATCTAGGGCAACACACCTAGGAAAGAATCCCCTGGCATGCCTGATCCATCCCTGGCAATCTTCTGCTGATATCTGCAGGCATCCAGCATTCGTTGCATCCAGGAGGGACATTTGATCATGTGGATGATGGTCGTAAACCTTCCACCGCCATGAGGAAAAGAATTCCTCTATGGGGTTGAGGAATGGAGAGTAAGGTGGGAGGAAAAGAGACTCCATTCTGGGATGGGCTGCAAACCACTCGGTGACTGCACGGGAGTGATGAAATGCCACATTGTCCCATACAGTTATAAATGTTGGCCGATTCCTTCTCTCCGCATCCCTTTCCTCACCTAGCACAACCCTTCCATAGAGATCATGCAGGAACGCAAGGAGCCGTTCAGTGTTGTATGGCCCAATCAGTGGTCTGTGTAGCAGCAGTCCATCAGTGGATGTTGCTGCGCACATTGTGATGTTGGCACCCCTCTGGCCCGGGACATTCACGGTGGCTCTCTTCCCAATCACATTCCTCCCTCGTCGCCGTGCTTTGGCCAAGTTGAAACCTGCCTCATCCACAAAGATGAAAATGTGGTGTGTTTGCCTGCCTTCAATCTCCATGACTCTCTAACATAAATCCACAGGGCAACATAAGCTGTTACAGTAGTAAATTTGTAAAAGTTGTCTGTGTGTGTTTGGTTTTGTTCAAAAACAGATCTGTATCGTGATCTTACCTGGACATACTGGTTCCTGAGTTGCTTGACATGTTCAGAGTTCCTCTCAAAAGGCACAGTGTGCAACTGCTTCATCCTGACCTGATGTTTTTTCAGGACTCTAGAAATTGTTGTTACGCTTACACTGTGAATATTTGCGAAAGTAACGTTGTCTGCCAAGACTCTTTGTCTAATTTCAGTGAGTTTTATCCCATTGTTTCTGATGACCATATCAACAATGGCAGTTTCCTGCACATCAGTGAACATCCGTCCTCTCCCTCCTGTGTGAGGTAACCGTTGAGTCCTAAGCAGAAATGCAACAACAATTACACAAAAGCTTATTTACTTCTGAAATGTGCAAATGCCCCTGCAGAATACAAGTTACCTGTTGGTTTGCCAGAAAACTCTAACAATAGATGCCACTGTAGAGCGTTGCAGATTTGGCTGCACTCTCTGACCAGCCTCTCATTGAGTGACCATGATTTACTACATGATCAATTACAGTAGCTCTGATCTCATCTGAGACTACAGCTCTTGATCTTCCTCTTATTCTTCTTCCACCACGCATACGTATTCCTCACCCCCTCCCGGCCACTCTTCTTCCTCTTTCAGCCACTTCTCCATTTCTGGCTGGGTCCATGTTTACATCACAAAACAAACCTATTCAGCAGTCGTCTCCTTTTGTAATGAAATTGAAGGAGTGACACCTGTGTAGATGTTCATCTACAATGAGGATCAGCTGTGGCTGGTTAAACTGCATTTTTAGATTTAAAATATGTTTCAATAAAATATTGCTGTTGAATTTTGCTGTCTTATTAAGTTTTGCATTGTGTTATTGTTTTGACCATAAGTTTAACAGTTTTGAAAACAGTATGTAAGCACATGCAAAATGTCCTGTACGTACAAAGATTTTTGGCAGTTGTTGTGTCTGAGTGAGAAGATGATTCATGAAATTTGAGAGATGAAGTCATTGAATGCATTTTGTGCCCAAACAATGATAACTGGTCCTCAGTTTAGCCCACATAGACTTCTGTCGTGCTCACTGTGTGAGGAAGTTTGCAAAAGTGACCTAAGTATTGAGAAATGTGTCCTAGCGTCTGTAAAAAACTGTAATCTAAAGGAGTACTGGGATGTTAAGGTGTTGGGCTACTGTTTCCTTGAGTTGTCTTTTTATTTTGCTTCACATTGTTTCAATAATGGACACACAACACCACACTATCACAGCACCCTGCTCTTCAATCCTAGTCCTTGGAAAGAATCATGGTTGGTTACTCAAGAGAATGCGCTTTGCTCCTCCAATAGAAATGCAGCTTGAGGGATCAGTGCTTGTTACAGGCGTACTTGAGCTCAGACAGATCACGATCGAGTCCTGAAAATGAAGAGATGCCAAAAACTGCAGTTCCCGGAGTGGCCACTTGAGGCTGGCTCCACGAGTGAGTGAACCATGTGGTTCATGAAATAACCATGTTGACAGTGTCATGGTGATCTGAAACAAATCAGCCTGTGATGCTATGGCACCTTCCATTTACACAGGTCATCTTAACACAGTGAAGGGCAGAATGCGATGAAGTTAGAGCCCAGAACCTTCTTACAGTAAGTGCTGACCGCTACACCACTCTTGGTTCAGACCAAATATTCAGTTTTTCTGTTTTTACTACAAGTGAAGGCTACACTAGCCCAGCCCTACACTGATACTTTCTTGTAAAACACTGCCACCTATTGATTAAAATCTAAATAAATCTTAGCACATGACCCCATTATTGTCATTAAACAATGCTACGATAACCTCTTAGTTTCATGTTCATACGGGAGCCATCAGGGTGAAATATTAATTACTTGGGCACCAAGTGCAGAATTTCATTGAAAGTCATGACAATGAATTTAAGTTGGCTGAGTATCGGCTAAAAACCGACATATGATTAGTAACATGAATCCCTGATTTGAAGCCTTTGTGGGCTACCTCAGAGAATACCCTTATGTGTTTTTGTTGGTGCCATAAAAGTTTTCTTTTATCATTAAAAATTTAATTTTGATCTTAATCCACATCATAAAACTTTTAAAGTCCACCAGACGCAGGATTAGGGCTACTATTTAAGATTGTCCAGTTCAGATCATCAAGTGGAAAATCTTTCAAACCCAAAATGTGAGAGACTTCATTTGTCTCTTCATTGTGCTGTATGTTGCAGATTTAAACCTTTAGATTGACCCAGTGGGTTGTGTAATATTAGCAGATATGAGGCAAACATGAAATTACAGCCGTGGGTGTATCTGATCCCAGTGCAGATTAAATTTCTAGTGTCAGGGTTTGCGTGAACAGCCCAAATAAATGAAAAATTTGATATCACTTTGTTTCTTGTTTAACATATGTAGTTGGTGTTTTGGAAGGGAACACGTGGTATCAATTTTCTACAGCCTGCAAGAGGGTGACTGAAATGCATCCTGTCTGCGTTGGTGACACGGAGCTGCATTGTTGAGCTAAAACAGATGAAGGAAAAGCCTCCTCGATGTAATGCAAGGCTGGTTTGTGTTGCAACCCTGAAGGTCCAGAGTCAGAACTGACAGTGGCCATCAGAAGACAGAGGAGTGCCTGCAGGGATGCAGCCGTCTGGGATTACTGGGTGAGAGAGTCAGCGTATCATATTGCCATTTTCTTGCTGCTTTCCTTATTACTTTCTCCAAACCAGAGCTGCTTCAACAGGAAACACTGAGGTCTCTGACTCGTATCTGTTTCAAAAAAGTATTAGACTGAAGTTTCATATGAAAAACTTCAGATGGCCTGGTTTCTTTAACTGTGTTAGTTTACTGCTGAGAGACTTTCAGCTCAAAGATTGGGCTATTAGAGTTGGAAGGACTTGGAACTTTGAAAGTCACCGACAAAGCAGAAGAAATGAGAGGAAGGAAAACTAGTTTTGACCTCCTGATTTCTTCTTTGTGTGCGTATCTCATACTAAACATAAAAACGGCAGCTTTGGTTAACACAAGAAACAAGTTTAAAATGATAACTATGTATTGAAGAAAGACAGGGTATCTAATACCACCTGGGCCTGTGTGAAGAGTGTAAATCTAAGAAGCAATCCAAACTGCACTGTGACCCGGTTGCAGCTGGGCAAGACACCAAGGCCTGATTACAGCCAGCCTTGTTCAGGCAAATGCTCATGAAATTGAACATTTACATAAACATAAAGTTGCTGCAAAACATTCAGAAGAAATTCCAGAGGAGATGTTTGAATCAGTGTGCGAAGGATTATGAAACTCTTTCTAAGGCTTCGGGAATCCACAGATCCACACTGTGATACATTAGCTACAAATGGGAAAGATGGTGAATAAGACAGCAGGCACCATCCACAAGTCCTCAGAGTGCATGATCATTCATCAAGCAAGAAGACTGAAGAAAAGACTGGTCTCGGCTGGAAGAGTGGAGAGGTGAAAGCCGCTGCTAACAAACAACAGTAAGGATCTTTTTACTGCTTTCATGACTCTCAAACATTGTTGAGACTCTTCTATGGAAAGATGAGTTAAGGTTGAACTGTTTGAAAGACAGAAGCAGAGTCCCATTAGACCTAAAGTCAACCGTGGAAGTGTAACGTTGCAGGGTCTAGTCTTTATTAAGTCTTTACTAAAGCTTAAAAACAACCGAGTTATGCAACTACAAGGTGCAGCTAAGAGTAAGTCTGCTGCTAAATGTGGACCTAACAGTTCAGAGTAAAACTACAGACTGAGTGTGTCGTGAAAAAAACGACACAAAACTCTGACAGAGTTGACATCAAACGACGATGAACCGGTCCTGATGTCTACAAACAAGAAAAGGAAGAAATTGAGATTTCTCACTTCTCACCAGGAGGCAGCAGCAGGGAGGAGTTGAAGCTGGATCACGACTGCTTTCGCAACATCAGTGGGGCAGTTCAAGTTCTTGTTAGGAGATTTGAGACCACATCTGAGCAAGTAGAGCAGGGGTGTCCATCTCCAGGCTTCGAGGGCCGGGGTCCTACACGTTTTAGATGTCACCCTGGGTCAACACACCTGAATCAAATGATTAGTTCATTACCAGGCCTCTGGAGAACTACAAGACATGTTGAGGAGGTGATTTAGCCATTTAAATCAGCTGTGTTGGATCAAAGTCACATGTAAAACCTGCAGGACACCGGCCCTCGAGGCCTGGAGTTCGATACCTTTGAGGCAAAGGAATCATTTTAGGAAACCGACTGAGATATCGTAACGTCTAGCTGTATATCTGAAGGAAAACAGGATTAGTTTATTTGCATGTGCAGAGTACCAGTGCACGCTCTGAGCCACAGCGCACGTGTTGCCAGATGCAGTGGTCTGATTGGTCACATCTGTTTCTCCACCAAACTGGAACAAAGTCGGAAAGAACAAATGCCCCAAATTTTTACAGTGAAGTGAGGCGGTCAGTGTGAACAGCTGCATTAAAAGTTGATGAGTTTAAAAAATATTTTTAATCACTGCAACTCCCCCTGACTTCTGCTCCGCGGCTGCTGGGCGAGCCCTCATCTGGGACTCTCCTCAGCTCTTACTGGAACAGTGGCGCGGCTGCCCCTCTGTTGGTCTTCCATGGTCTCTTGTGTTCTGGGGGCCTCTGGATGTCTGGAGTTTTGATCTCCTCCATACCCGCTTCACACCCTGGAGGACGGGGCTGTGGCCCCCCCACACTCCCTAGCAGATCATTACATGGAGAAACCTTTGGAATGCAAGCATGCTGATCCACACAGGTATGCACACATGGGTATTCACAGACGCGGACTAAAGCTTTCTTGGCTGCTGCCTCAAAGCACACTGTGCGCTGTCTATCTTGCGTGCTGCACAATATCGTTTATTATTTAGTAAATATTGATATCTATGACTAGCTAGTTTATTGTGATGGTGCTTTGTTTTTTTGTTTTCTCTATTATTATGTTACTCTTTGTTGTTTGCTGTCTCCTCTGTTTGTTTTTTTTGTTTGTTTGTTTTTTTTCTCCATACAGGTGACCCAGGAGTTCTTTTTTTTTTTTCTCTCTCTTCCCCCCCCTTCTCACCGTCTCTTCTCCCCTTTGGTTTTCTTTCTTTCTCTCCCCCTCTTTCTCTCATTCATTCCCCCTGTCCTATTTATTAAAAAAAAAAAAAAAAAAAAAGACAAAGGATGAACTGAAGCTCTGCCATCACGTAATGTCGCATACTGCTGTTTCTGATGTCATTTAGGAAAAAAAAAAAAAAAAAAAAAAAAAAAATATATATATATATATTTTTAATACAAGATTTGCATAGAGAGGTTTTCTTGTGTCTGCGGTTTTTGTTGGAACATAGAGCTTAGTTGTATTTCTGTGTGCGAGTTAGAGCTAGCACAGATCTACATATAGACCCCTGGGTGACTCCACAGTTGAATACTGACAGAGGAGAGGAATGGTCAGTAGCACAAAAGCAAAAAGAATGTATGATTTGACTTGAATGATCCCAGTGTTGCATCCTTTCCAAATTTTATAGGCCACCGTATCAGATGCTGCAGGTCAACAATGGCACCGGCTCCAGCGTGAGCAGTTCGAACATCATTCGTCACACTGATGAGCGAAGCCCTGAGAAAGATGTTTGAAACAAGACTGAAAACGTTCATCGATGCTGTTGTGCCATTCGTAATGCTTCAAGTTTTGCTGTAAAGGGTGATTTTGAAACTTTGGTGAAACTTCTAAACCGTGTTGACCAGCTGAGCTGACGCCTGCTGCAGCTGATGGTAAATGAGCCACTCTGACCGTCACCCTGCTTCCTGCACTCTTTCCATTCAGTGAGTTGGGCGAGGGTGCCGGCTTTCGCTGTCTAGCACAAACCTGAAGCTACTTCAACTTTCCGGGTAATTTACAAGCTTTACCCCAGTTCCCCCTTTCTGACTGCAGAGCTTTGAATTAATTAACTACTCTGAACCTATATTGGCTTTTATGAAACGCTCTTACGAGATTTCAACATCCTCTTTGAAACAAGAAGCGCTGGGATTTCAGTCGGGAACGCTATGATCCGGAAGAAGACGACTCAGTAGGAAAAGCAATTTACTCACGACCAGTCACAGCAGTGTGTGGCAGATCACAGCTTTGTTTATTAGGACCTTTCTTTTTGGAAACACAAAATGATACACATAGCATTTTTAATGTCTCGAGACAAACACTGGTGAGGCCGGCGCACACAGGCTGAGCTGACAGGAATCCAACATCTTAGGCTCTTACTCTGCATGTAATTGCACACTTCTTGAAGACCCTCCAACTTTGTTTGTGTGAGAACTGGCCGAGTGTGCTCTCGCAGGCTGCTAATGAGCAGACATGGGGATATGGTGCTAATACTGACTATGTGGAGCGACACACACATTTGTCTCCTCTCTCTGGGCTACCTATCAGAGGCACCGAGTAATGTAAATAGCAGGAAACCTGCTGTGTTTTGTAACTTGCCAGTGAAGCCTCATGTTTAACCACAGCCAAAGAACAGGTGGTACATCGCAGCCAGCAAAAGTAGTTATGGTAACATTAGATAAGACGCATGCTGTGAGTTTCTGTATGATGGGTGCAAATTTGCAGTCTTTTCTAATTATCACAATGTGGCCGAGCCCAGGGGGAACCAGCAGAGAGGATGCAGATGACAGCAGGAAATGCATAATAAGCCAGTGAGTGTGTCCAGGATTTAGAGGTTCAAATGTAGCTGTGCAAACGTTTTCATTTAGCCTTTCAATCAACACTTGCCACTTC
The DNA here is from genome assembly GCF_963969265.1 of Rhamphochromis sp. 'chilingali'. Classification (NCBI taxonomy): domain Eukaryota; kingdom Metazoa; phylum Chordata; class Actinopteri; order Cichliformes; family Cichlidae; genus Rhamphochromis; species Rhamphochromis sp. 'chilingali'. Next base: position 3,295,595 of record NC_137938.1, read on the forward strand.
ACCGCTCTTCTGTCTGCTAAAGTGATTGTAATAGTATCTGGTCCACATTGACTTCTACTCACCAAATGTAAAGGTAAAGTCATCCTGTTATCTCAGGTGAGGTTGACACAAAAGTGGTGTAGATGCTTCCTACAGTGAATAGCGTGTAACATTGTAGCAATACTGATGTTTTGGAGCAGTGATAACATTAATGACATAAATGTGACAGTGAATTAAACTGCCTGTAAGAATGTGAAGCTGCATGCTAATGCTTGAAAAGGCTCCAAAGTGCTGAATAAACCGAGTGACCAAATATTACCTTCCTTTCACTCCACTGCTGGATGAATTCTTTTTTTATTTAAACCAGCCATATTGTGTGGGTTCTGCACACAAGCACAGGAATCCTCCAGTGCAGACCACCCTGCACAGACCACGAGACCACTAATATAATAACCATTTGTATGGCTCTGCTTTCTTTTAGCTTGTATAATCTACTCCAAACAACAAGTGCAAGTGTGATGCCAAATATTTATACCAAAGTATGATAGCCCCACAAATCCGCTCAGCAGTGATCTAAAACTTAGCAGACACACTAAAACACAAAAGCTGATTCGATGTGAAACCACAGCAGGGCTGAAAAGCAGTTTTGTAAATAGGTATCTATAGAGCAAAATAAAACGTCTGCTTTAGTAAGTAACAGCAGATGCTTGGATCGACTGTAACGGCAAAACAGTGTCTCAAAATCTGATTTGTGTTTCGGGTATCACGTTTGTTAGCATGACTTCATAAAAACACTTCAGTCAAGGTAATATTTTACCATTGTTTGGTATCAAAACTATCTTAAAGTGTGTTTGGGTACCCCCACTTTGCACTGTGGCGAGCTGCAGTTGATGGCACAGGAGAAAACATACTGTAACTTTATGACATCACAGTAGTTTCTGATGTGAAACCTGATGAAACTAAAACATTTTCACCCACAACAAAAGAATAAACATGAAGTTTCAGGTTGTAACCTTTCACTTAGTCGGTCACTAAGATGGATTTAGTGTCTCTCTGCAGCAGCGACACTTGGCATCTGACAAACACGACACATTATGCTATGTGATGAGCACACGTTGGGTCTTTATGTTTATTTGCTTTGAATTTTTGGTCTGTGACTTAAACAGCACATTCTGTAAGTTTGAAATCTCATCCAGAATGATGTGCTACATTATCAAGGATCACAGGGAATATTTTATCCCCTACCTCCCCCTGTAAAGTTAATTCCATCCAAATAGGGCTTAAGACGTGTAATAACTATGCCAAAAGCCTGCGAATAAAGAGGGTGAGGAGTGTGAGGAAAAGCCCAGTGTAGCTCATTAACTTGACTTCTTCTTCTTCTTCTTCTTCACTAAAGCAGGTCTTCCTGCTCAGTAATCAGACTTTAGACTTTCCAGCCCTGTGCTCACTGTGCTCAGAGAGCTTCCAGTTTTCTGGAGCTGCAGGGCTCAGTTCACCTTGACAGGCCAGCTCCAGAGAGAAGATCTGGGTTCAGAGCTGAGGAGGCAAACACTGCAAAGGTGTGGAAGACAGAGGGCCAATGAGTTGAAAGAGCTGGAGAGGAGGGGTAAAATAAAGAGGTGGAGTGAAGCTTTGGCTTCCATTTGACAGCTGGCAGGCTTATGAGAAATACAATACACCGATGGGAAGACCACAGAGGGGAAGGGATATGTGAATGGTACAAGATGAAGTTTAATGAGTGTGAGCGGGGCGGGTTTGTTTGAACAAGACTTGTATGCTCGTGTAAAAAATATGCACACGCAATAAGCGAGATTGTAGCTGGATAACGGGATACAGAGATACTTGTCATGAAATTTACATGACCACACAGAACTGGCATCCACGGCAGGCTGGCTCAGCGCTGCATGCCCTGACACACCTTTGAAGTCTGAGCTCAGCTTTTTCCTCACCACTGGAACATCTCCCAGTCTCTTTTACACACACACACACACGCACACACACACACACACACGCACATGTCATCTGCACGCCGCAGTCAACACTGTCTCCCTACACAGGCCTCACATAGGCGTAGTGGGAAGTGAAAGAGCAGTGAGCGCTGCTCTGCACTGAGACGTCAAACGCATTAATCCTGCAGCAGCTCGGTCTGCTGTGCATGGCTAATCATTGCAGTTTATTATCCATCTGCAGTGCTGTCTGCACTCCGAGCTTCAGCAGTCATTAAAGAACCCTGCTTCATGATCTCAGTGGAGTTTAATTTGAACTGAAGATGCGACTGCTAGTCTGTAATTATATGAATAATAAAGACTATGTCTACACTGTGAAACGCTGCACTTTTTCACGATGGTGTGCTTTCCCCTTGATTTCTCACAGGACTGGTGATTTTGTTGCTTCTGCGTCCACTCACAGAATCATTAGTAGAAGTGGGTGTTAGACTCATGAGAACGCTGAGATTCACAGATTCACACCCAGTAAAAGCTTCACAGAATCAAGCTGGATACTATTCTGACCTATCTTCCCTTTATCCATCCGTTTCTTCCCTGCTTTTCCAATGTAGGAGCGCTGTGGGGCTGGAACCTCTCCTGGCTGTCAGGGTGAGAGGCGGGTTAGACTCTGGACAAGTCTCGAGTCCTGTTTGCTTTCTCTTCTGTCTTGATTTATCACACTAAAAACCAAGCATCTCACTACAGTATCACTGCTTCGTGCCACTGGTCTACAATTTTCATTCTGCTGCAGTAGCTGTCATCCACGGACTCAGACTCCTTGTCTAATATCGCTAACATTGTTTGGTATGCATTTTTAAGCCATCAGAAAGTGTACACATTCCATATATTCATATATAAAAATATATTAATTTTTTGCATGCTATGTTACATTTTACTACCTGTACTTGCATCAATAATCCCGTGTCTGTGAGCTCCGTCTGTAGAGCTTAACCACACAGCTGATATTACCACAGTCCTGGGTCTGGTGACTCAGTGTTATTCCCTGGGTTTGGTTCTCTTGATTGTTTTCTGCTCATGTTATATTTGTAGTTCTAGTCTTTGCTTTCGCTCCCTGTGGTCTGCGTTTCATGTCCAGTCACTGTTGTCTCCATGTTTGTGATTCTCCTGTGTCCAGACTATGTTCCCTCTGTTTCAAGAAGTTGAAACCAAGCACACCATTGTTTTTCTTGTGACATTACCAATAAGTTTGATGTGTCACATGGCCCTCTTCCTATTGAAAAAACAAAAGTTGTATCCAAGATGGCCGACTTCTAAATGGCCACCATGGTCACCACCCATCTTGAGGAGTTTGCCCCCTCACATATACTAATGTGCCACAAACAGGGCTTTAATATCCCCAACCATTCCCATGTTATTACGGTGTATCCATATAAATGCTCCACTCTGTACATCAGGGAAACCAAACAACCTCTGGCGAAGCGGATGGCACAACACAGAAGAGCCACCTCGTCAGATCAGGACTCTGCAGTCTGTTTACACCTACAGGCCAGTGGACACTCTTTCAATGATGAGGATGTAACATCCTGGACAGGGAGGAACGCTGGTGTGAGGGCGGAGTCAAGGAGGACATTTACGTGAAAAGGGAAAGACCATCTCTGAATCGAGGAGGGGGCCTAAGGGTCCATCTGTCACTATCTTACAATGCTGTGATTACAGCCATTCCCCAACTCTCTGTGACTGGTACTCATGGCTGTTGATCAGTGGTTATTGATCAATGGTCATGAGAATTTGCATAACTATGATTAAGGAGCTGACCTCCCAGCCCATTGTTCCTCAGTGGGCTGGTTTCAGTCATTATGCAAATGTCCTGTTTATAAGATTGGAAACCTGCAGTCAGCTGGGACTGAAGAAGTCACCTGGATGATGCTGAAACGTTTCTCCCACTGAAAACATCCAGATGAACAGAAATTTTGGGCCTATTAAGTGTTCACAGATCAGCTGGTGCTCGTCCTACGCCTGCTCGTTCTTTTAAGTCTGTCTGTGAAGGTTCTCAGTCACCCAGGTCATCGTAGTCTAAGGAGCTTGGAAAGAAAAGAGTCTGGGCTTCTTTAAATTGCTTGAAGACGTTTCACCTCTCATCCGAGAAGCTTCTTCAGTTCTAAGGGTCAAATGGTGGAGAGTCCCAGATTTAAACCCAGTGGGAGTTTCCCCCCTTTTAAGCCTGCTTTGTTAATTGTCCCGGTGCTGGAGTGGGTGAGGCCGTCATTTATCTCCTGCACAGGCTCACCTGGGAAGTACTGGAAGCACTGTGAGAGTCATGCTCTTTGACTTTTTAAAAGAAGATGTGGGTGACAGGAGGATGTTAGCTTAACACCTCTCCCCCTCTGCATGAGGCAGTGAGACGGAGCAGCCTCTCCTGCAGCTGTTACAGCCACAAAAAGCAGTCGCGGTGTACAATATGCACGCAGGATAAATACCTACTAAAAAAATACATGTATATTCTCATTCCTACTGCCATGTCACGATTTTTTGCACCTTTTTATTTTTCTATTTTTCTGGTTTTCAAATATATCTCTGAATCACTTTTTCTTTCTGACCCTTGTGCATTTTTCTCGGTATCCATCAGTTTCTCCCTCTCTCGTTTTTTTAACGCTTGAAACTATTTTATTGCTCCTCTGTAACTGTACAAAGGCAGTTTTGTGTGCAGTTTGTGTTGGTCTCCTCACGTCTGCATGGTTCTCTCAGTGCACGCTGGCTTCCTCTATCAGTTTTTCACATCAGATTTGAAAAACTGATAGATAGTTTTTCAAAAAAAATTGAAAAACTATCAAAAAAATTAGTTTTTCAAAAAAAAATTTTTTTTAAATCCAAAAAAAATTTAAAGATTTTTTTTTTAAATTTTCTTAAAAATTTAAAAAAAATTTGTTTTTTTTTAAACCATTTTTTTCTCTAAATCATCATCATTCTTGAGGAAAGACTTTAGAGAAACAACAGTGTCCAGAGAGAAGTAGCATTTGAGTGATTCAGGACCGTTGTCACGATTAAGTATCACGATCTATGAAGGTGGGCAAAAGTTAAAGAGTCTTCTATTTTTGACGCGTTTCACAGATTATTTAGTTCCACTGTCGTGTCTCTACAGCTGCTATAGAGACCATCTTATATCATTTTGTACTAGAAGCCAATGTGATTAAAAGAAAAACACTATAACAATTTTCTGTGGCGTTATTATAGAAATAGTAATACACTCTCACATCAGTTCTGAGGCTGCCGCCTCTTATTTGAGGCTACAGAAAAAAATCAAAGACTCATAGAGGCGTTATGGAAGCTCACCTGGGGATTTGGACTGCACCATCCTGTGCAGAGCTCGCTGAAACTCATGTCATTTTAATAGCTGGTATACATTTAACAACTTTTGCACAGCTGCAGCATCAGAGTTAGAGCCAGCACATCTAACACTGTGTTGAAATTACATGCCCGTCACTCTCTGAGGTATTGCAACGTGTTTGAAGTTGAGCAGCTCTAAATTGTAATTCTGTTCTACCGGAGAAAATCCTTGTCTCTGACACATCTTTAACAGTCGCTCCAACCACTTTTTCCCGTCTTTTTATAATTCGCAGCATGATAAGTGAGCCCTGTTTCTGCATCCCTTCCTTTCCCAATAAAATACATCCTGTAATTTATCTGCTTTCCTCACATATGCTAACCTTTTCACCTTTTCGAGCACCACCACTGAGAGTCATTACTCAAGACGTACCCCCTCCAAGCCCCCGCTGCACTCCACTCCACCCACCTCCACATTTCGCCCTGGGGCTGGATATCTATAATTCATCTTTTATCTGGCGCTCACAGTCCTGCTCGCTGTTCCACGTAGACGCGCCCACTTCCCAGGGCAAAGCCGCCTGCTGCCGCTCGCTTTAATACGAATCTCACAGGGCACCTGGATATTGATTGTAATCCAAGGTAAACAGCCTGGTTTGCATAATCACTCGTTTCAAAAACGACAACCGGGGATGCTCAGGCTTTGGTTTCAGGGGGATATGGCACTCCAGGCTGGCACTGCTGCTTTATGGAGTTTTAATAGCAACAGGGGGCCCTGACCCCGGAATAATATCAAAGGAGAAACTGTGTCTGTGAGTGGAAGCCGGAGCACATAAAAGCACAAAGCTCGACCTCCGTGTGTGGTGCAGTTTATGACTTTTCCAGCTCGGGGTACATGCAAGCCAAACATGCGATGCAATTCTAATGCATGAGGTCAGGCACTTAAAGTTATTTATCCTGCACCCAGGGAGAAAGAAACAGGGCCTCAAATATAAGGAAAGATTCAGCAGCACTGTGAGGGAGTGCGCTTTATCCAACTGTGGAGCAGTGGTTTGTTTGGGGTTTGTTATGTATGTTTACATCAAAAACTGGGATTTGTCTCAAAATTACTAAACCAGGCAAGCCTATCTACCCTGAAGTCCAATTTGCAGTGTCGCTGGACCATGGCAGCTCATCAGCTCTGGGCTTTATGGGTAATTAACACTAACATGTTGATCAGCAGATCAGATTAAAGCTTATGATATGAAGCCTTATGAGCAGAGTTGTGGAAAATAATAAACTCAAATTTAGACTAAATTCCTCAACCTGTAAAAACAGACCAAAGCCAACCAGTCAGATCAGCAGTCTCCTGTATCGTCTCTAATGTAACCTGGTTCCATGTGTAAGTAGCTACCACAGTTTAAAAACTGAAACTGATGTCACAGAGTTAATATGATACTCACATGTCCAAATTTCTATTTTTTCATACTGGTGCCATAATAGAATACATGTATTGTAACTGCTAAGTTACAAGTTACAACATGACCACAATATTGTTAATTCAATATTTTATTAAAGAAAAACGATTAGCAATGTCAGTCAAATTTGATGATTTTTATTTTTTAAATAAATTAAACTCCATGTACAAGTACAAGGAGCTAAGCGAGTCTGTAACTATAGAAAGCATACAAAAAGACAACTATTTCCTGCTTCCTCTGCAAGCTACTTTGCAACCCACCTACATGCTAGCTCTTTCATTCTGTATTTCTGCCACAAATGTTCTCTCAAGGCGGTTTTGCTGCTGCCGTTCTCCTTTTTGCTTTCCACATGCTCTGTGTGGAGGAACAATCAGCAGTCAGTTTACCAAGGAGGAATAAACGATCAAATATATCCTTTAAAAAAATCCAATTGTATTAAATTTCTCAGATTCAATTGCTCAATTTCGGCTGCCTGAGTTCAACTGAACATAAACTATTACCGGCCATCAGTTTTGTGTCGCCCATCTGTCTGCTAATCCTAAAGTTTTTGTGGTGTACATGTGTCTGCTTCACTCTCCATCTCACATCATCATTCAGGAACCACAGCGAACATCAAAGACAGGCCTCGACTGACCAAGAGCTCTGCTGCCCATCAAACAAGCCAAACCAAACGGAAAAATAGAACTCTTTAATGAGAAACCACGGCACATTTAGAATTCCAGATCACAGAAAAGATTTAATTAATCTTCCATAACATGAACAAAGTCACTGCCTCTTTTGATGCTGCATAACCTGGAATGTTAAGGAAAAATGTCCATTTTTTTCATGCCATTGTCCAAATGCTGGGCTTTGAGAGGAGATTGTTGAGGTTTCACGGCAGAAGAAAGCTCCGGAGCCGTTTTAGCTCCAGCTGTCCAGAAGCCATGACCTTGGGTGGGCTAAATTGGTTTCCGCTGGCCTGCTTTGTAGCAGAGACCAAGTCTCTCTGAACTTCTGCCAGATCAGTTTGGCACCCTAAACCCTTCACTGACTCTGTTTTCACCCTTCTTCTGCCCCATGGAGGTCAGGTGGATTAGCACATACCTTTCAACTCCACAAGAGTACGAGTCATGGCCTTAGTGCTATTTTCAGCACTGTGCAGCTCTGTCATTGTTACAAGGACGCCTTTGAGCAAACATTATGACCAGCTGATATTGGAAATACCCCCACCATTTAAATTAAATACTTTGCATATGAAATAGACATTTAGGTATATCAGACTGACATAGGAAAAGCTTTGATTGTGTTGAGTCAAATACTAAAAAAGTTCTGGGTCATTATATCTTGTTATCCACACCACTACAATACTGATAGCCGAGGATAAGCTTGAACTGAAATGTATGCTTGTACAAAAGACAACATGTAGTTAGACAGTATAGTCTTGGTGGTCAGTATTTATGCTTTTTTTTTGGTGAAAATTCTTTGGAAATTGGTTTTGGAAATGATGTGTGCAGTGCATGTGTGGGCTTCAGCTACTGTAGTCAAAATCAGCCAGTGTGCTGTTGTTATAGTGTCTTTAAGTGCTACTGAGAGTTTTGAGGTTACAGGACTACTTTGTGCTGTAAGGTTTGACATCCTGGGGTGTGTCCTGTATGCATGCATGCACACACACACACACACACACACACACACACACACACACACACACACACACACACACACACACACACACACACACACACACACACACACACACACACACACACACACACACAATAATTAGTGCTATGTAACAGATTAATAAAATACTAAGTAAATACTAAGTCAAAACTGGAGCACACTTTTGTGAGCCAGCTCGGCAGCTCCAGGTTGTTATTGCACTTGCTTGTTTACTTGAGGTTGCTGATTGGTTTGGAGCACGTCTTCACTCCAAAATCTAAAAAGAAAAACTGGTTATTTGATTGATGTTTTTGAAAAGAAGGTATCACTGATGAGACAAACACAAGCCATGTTGTTAAAATTCTTTTCTGTTAAGTGGAGGAGACAGATAAGCTAAACATCCAGCTAAACAGTGTTGAGAGACAAGAACATGATCCACGGTATGAATCGGTTTACTGTAATTTCTTTTATGTTCATAAGAATTAACGTGGATTTCAGCCGTCTCAATTATTTTTCAACAGTCAGCAATGTCAGTATTAAAAAACATGACTTCTTAAAAGCTGCAACTTAAACCTAAAGGGCTGTTATGATGTCCAGGACAGTACTGAGTGAGATCACAGGGATAGTGTTGGAAGGAAAAGAGCAAATGGTAACGCAGGAAATGGAAAAACACTTTTGGAATGGTTGAAAACAAAAAGGAGAGCACTGACTTTTTGATTACGATGTTCAGAACGCTGTCACACCTTGTCTGCTGTTGGCCTGTGGGCCTCCGTGCTTATGGCAATAATATGAATGTTAGGCACTGACAGCTGCCATCGCTTTAATATTTTCAGTGACTTGTGAGTCCCACTCCTGCAAAGTCAGACTGGTTATAATGGCTGATCTACTTTAGTTCAACCTTGCACGAACTTGCTGTGACTGACAAGTGGAATAACACTAATGAGACCTGAGCTGAGCTAACTGGTAAATAAATCATGGTGCTCAGGTGTGTAGTGCAGAATTTTTTTATGCCTAAGATGCTGCATGCTATATGATATTCAGTTTCATAAAACTGATTCATTTCTGTGTGAATCAGTAATGGCTTCTTGAACTGAGATGTAAGGTAAACTAGTTCTACAATGGGCTACATGTAACAAACCGGGTTTTAAGCATTTCCCACTGATTTTTTTTTTAAACAATTATCTGGAAAAGCAAAGTTTGAGTGGAACAGGACAACCTTAACCAAACTACTCAAATCCTAAATCTATGGGTATACTGGGATTTCTAAGAGTTCACAACCTGTAAGATAAAATCTCTGAACATGATTCTTTTGGAGCTGCTAATAAGGAAGAGAATATAGGATGTCTCATAAAGAAAAGGAACAGGAAGCTATACCAGAGTTCATCCAGAGGCCAAACAGATGGTTGACTAAAGAAAACACAGGAGGGGAAAACCCATCTGAGCTCATTTTGGTATGCTGACATAAAAGGAGATAAAAGGAAATAATGTAAATATCATTTAAGAACTCAGTGTCTTACAAGTGGACATAAGCTCTGTTGTTTACTGAGACACAAACAACTTCAGGCTTTTTTTTTTTATATGAAAATTACAATTATAGCTGAAGACTAACCTTGTCAGATCTATGTCATAGATAACAGGAAGTAACCCTGGGATGGATGTGAGCAGCTTTTACAAGTAAGTTTGAATGTTATTCTTTGGTTGATTGCCAAGCTTTGTGAAAGCAAAAGTACCATATTCTGATAGGACAAGCTTGCATAAAAAATTGCAATTGAATAAAATCATTTATCCTGAAAGTTTGATACATATTCACAACAACTGCAGCTTTTTTAAAGAGTCCAATGACATGAGTGACATGATCTGAAGTAGGGGTGGGCGGTAGAAACGGTATACGGTAGTGTGAAGTAGTCACACTCGAACGTCAAGGAAGGTGGTAGGGAAGCAGACTATGCAGACATTTTGGGTTTCCAAGGTGAGCAATTTATTTGCAGTGAACTTAATTTAATGTATAACTTAACAAAACTTTCCCCAAATCAATTCATTTAACAAAACTCAACATAACATGGCTCTGGTGACACAGCTCACCTCTCCTCTCTCCTGCATCTGGTAGAGACTGGCTTTAAATAGGGCCATCAATTTCCCTCCAATTGCCCAGCCAGTACCACTCACTCAACTGAGGGATCTAAAACTCTACTCAGGTTATCTAAAAACACAAAACCTCTACACACTTCTAATATGCACATTTACACAACTAAATGGCAGTATTAACAAAAGGAAAAACATTCAACAAATCCCTTTAAACATTAACACAAACAAAAGGAAGCATCTCTCTGGAAAAAGAAACCCCTCCACATGGTTTGACCTGATGATGTCATGTGTGACATGATCAGGACTTTAAAATGAGGAAATGCCAAGCGGGCGTTTCCCCACACCTGACACTCATGATGACTGAAAAGACAAACAGAGTAAGTATGAACAAATGACTTAATCTGTAACATAATAAAGTATAAAGAAACATAACTTAGTATTTGTCTTAATTTGCAGAATGTTTGATTTGCCGGCAACAAAACGCTTACACAAACAAACCCGGGATAGTGAGTGAAGCAATGTTACTTGACAAATAGCAAATCATAGCAAATACATAGAAACAGAATAACGTGTACAATGTGCAAAAAAAAAAAGGTAAACACATATGGGACAAATGGAGAGAATTACAACTGCTTCTCCACTTTGTCACAGGTAGAAACTATATATATTTGGCCAATGGCAGAGATTTTGACTATACCGCTCTACCGCGATAGCGCATGTTGATGGTGTCATCAAGCTGCACCTGTTTTGGTCGAAAGCATCGCAGCGGCTGCAAGAAAAATCATCTGCAAATTATGCCGGGCAACAGTAATAGCAAGGAGAAGAAGCACTTTTGGAATATGGGGAAAGCCAAAAACTGTGCTTCCTCCACTTCCCTACCATTAATTCATTAATGCTGAATTCTCTCCAGCTGCTCTATTCCCATGTTGTTGCAGTATATTAATGACTAACCTCGTATTGTGGATGGATTATCTCAGTTGTTCTCCTGACTGAAGTTTGGTCCGTTTGCGATTGCATTTGTCCCTAACCATCAGGAACCCTCACGTTAACTTTTATTGAGTGGAAAAAAGTTAGCGTTCATCCTCCAGCTTCATGGTGTTTATGTTATGCTAACATAGCTGTGTCGCTAGCGATCACGTAGCACATCATTATAAACCAGCTAGCCCAACTTCAGTAACCCTACAAACGTCACTGCTGTTTAGTTTTCTGTCTTCATTCATGTTGGAAGTGATAGCAGAGCTGTACGTTTGAACTTTTTCAGAAATCTCTCAGTCAGAAAATGCTATATCATGTTTAGGTGGAAACTAGTGAGCTAACTTCTTGCTAACTTCCTGCTAACTTATAACTCTGTTAAATTTAATAAATTCTGTTTTCATGGATGCCTGGATGTTAACTCATTCACTGCCATTGGCTGGCAGTGAATGAGTTAAACTTAATTGTTACACCTGATAAAGGAGCAACGCTGATCATTTTATTAAAGATGAAAGAATTTAGACAGTTTTAACTCTCAGTGATGCTGCAGTGTTCGTTTGACTTTGGGACCTGAAGAGGACGGAGTTTAGGACCCAGAGGATGGATTTAAGATTTTTATAGTTACTGTATCTTCAGTGCTCCGTGTGTCTGTGGCCTAGACACAGCTGATTACAGCATCTGGGCACCGAACAGCCTCAATAGCCTGGAAAGGTGCTAACCACTAGGCTAACTAGCTGCAAGATGCTTCCCCTCTCCACAGATGACTACCACAGCCTCCTGCAGAAGATTGCAGTACTGGAGACAAAAATTCATCGCTTAGAAGTAAACGTGGAGGTAAATGGACTGTGTGGAAATGAAACAACCTTGCCTTTGATTCAAAACAATGGCGATGAGCAAGCTAGTACACAGCTAAGGAGCACAGATAACATGACCAAGAAAGTAGACTCTGTGCATTATTATAAATCCTCAAGTGATAATCCCCCCTTGGACTGTCTTGGTGCAAAACCAAGATATATATCATGTCTCCTGGAAGGGGGAGGACGTATCACAGGCAGGGCACAGCGAGCTGAAATCTCTGAAACCGACTGGCCTTCACTTCCTATGAGACAGAGAAGCTCTTCTACCCCTGTATACGGGAGGAAACAGGACTGGACAACCGTGAATAGGAAGGTTAACAACAAACCTCCAAAACAACTGAATGTGAAACTGCAGAACAGATTTGCTCCACTATCAAAGGACCCTGGATCTATATCGGACAACCATCCATCTAAAAGTAGCGAAGTAAGGTCTGAAAATCTGTTGAAAAGTAAAAGACCACAGGGAAAGCTAGGCCTGAAACTCTGATTGTGGGTGACTCTGCCGTAAAGGATGTACAAAGGATGTGTGGTAAGAACACTAAAGTCCTCTGCTTTCCCATGGATATGGTCAACAACCTGAAGGAGAGAATTCTTCAAATTGCAGATGAATATCCAAATGTGACAAACATTGTTCTGCATACAGGGTCAAACGATGTGTCCAAATAACAGACGGAGGTTCTGAAACGGGACTTTACTGGATTATGACGTCAATGCAGGAGAGCAGAGCTAGAGTGGAAGAAGGACAAATTGCAGGTTTCTTTTTCACCTGTTTTTCTCAGGTGATTGCATCAAATTGTCATAATCCTTGCGCACATTATAAGACCATCAGTTCTATTTTAAATGTGCCCCAGTCTGCCACCCTGGAAGGCTCTGCTAATAGATGTAATCAGTTTCTTTCTTTCTTTGTAAACAAGGTTGAGTCCATCAGGTCAGCAATAGTACCTCCTACATATGACCCATCCACGTTTAGTCCCTGTTCAGCTGCCTTATACCAGTTTGAACCCATTTCAATTACACTTCTTAACGAGATGGTTAGACAAATTAAACCTTCTGGTTCTCTCGTGGATGTGATCCCTGCATGGCTCTTTAAAGAGGTTTTCCCTTCAATTGGAACCTCAGTCCTTGCTATTATAAATAGCAGTATTACTTCCAGTGTGGTTCCTGATGGTTTTAAATGTGCAATTTTTAGCCCTTTATTTAAAAAAATGGCCTTGACCTTTTAGTTTGCTCAAATTTTAGACCTATTTCAAGACTTCTGTTCCTTTCAAAGTTATTGGAAAAAATAGTTTTTACCCAACTGAATATGTTTCTTGATGCTAATGGCATCATAGAACTTTTTCAGTCTGGTTTTAAACATCTACACTCCACTGAAACAGCACTTTTACGTGTTTTTAACGATATCTTTTTAGCTACTGATTGTGGAAGTTCCGTGATCATGGTGCTTTTAGATCTCACTGCAGCGTTTGACACTGTTGACCACAATATTCTTATCTCTCGTTTGGAACACCTGGTTGGCATTAAAGGTGCAGCACTGGATTGGCTTCGCTCATATTTGAGTGGCAGAACGTTTAGTGTTAAAGTTGAAGATTTTGAGTCCACATCAGCCCCCCTTCCTTGTGGGGTGCCCCAGGGCTCAATCCTTGGCCCTCTTCTTTTTTCATTATACCTGCTCCCTTTGGGGTCTATTTTTAGAAAACACGAAATATCCTTTCACTGCTACGCAGACGACTGCCAAATTTATTTGCCTTTAGCACCAAATGGCCCAGGCTCCATCCAAATCCTTTTGAACTGCCTTGAAGATATCAAAGCTTGGATGGCTCTGAACTTTTGGAGTTTCAATGAGAGTAAAACGGAGGTGATTGTATTTAGACCTAATAATATTTCATGCAGCCTGCTCGTAAATTGTGGTTGGTCTTATATGAGCAGCATGTGACAAACTTGGGAGTCATTATGGACGCAGATTTTAAATTGGACAAACATATTAGTTCAGCGTTGCAAAAAGGCTTTTTCCAACTGAGGCAAATAGCTAAGCTGAAGCCAGTTTTGTCAAGACGTGACATGGAGAAGGTAATACATGCCCTTATTTCAACACGGCTTGACTACTGTAATGCTGTTTTTTGGAGTCAGCCAACGATCTCTTGCTCGTCTTCAGCTCATTCAAAATGCTGCTGCCCGCCTCTTAACTGGTACCCACAGCTATGAACATGTAACATCTATCCTGTCTTCTCTTCATTGGCTTCCTGTTCATCACAGAATTAATTTCAAAGTCCTAACACTGGTTTATAAATGCCTTAATGGTCTTTCTCCCCCATACCTTTCCGAGTTACTTCAGCCTTATATTCCTTCACGGAGCCTCAGATCAGCTGACCAGCTGCTGTTGGTTGTCCCAAAATCAAGGCTTAAACGTAGAGGAGAACGAGCCTTTTCAGTTATGGCCCCCAAACTTTGGAATACGCAGCCTTTAAATATTAGACAGGCATCTTTGTTTCCTGTTTTTAAAATGCTTTTGAAAACACACCTTTTTTCGATAGCGTTCAGACTGGCTTGAGTTGGTTTTTATGTGTCTTATTATGTTTTATGCGAGTGTCAGTGGTTGTATCTTGTGTTTTACCCTGTGTTTCTGTACAGCACTTTGGGCAAACTTTTTGTTTTTAAACGTGCTATATAAATAAACTGGATTTGGATTTATTAAATACTGTAAACTCTCTGAATGCAGCTGTATTCATCAGTGGACCTCTACCGCCGGTCAGAGGAGGAGACGAGAGATTCAGCAAGTTGTTTGCACTGAATAAATGGCTCATATCAGCATGTGCTGACCACTCAGTGCATTTTATCAATAACTTTAATATTTTTTGGGAACGCAGGCATCTGTTCAAAGCAAATGGATTTAATTTTAACAAGTCAGGGGTGAAACTCTTCCCCTCCAACTTGTTTTATTCCAAACGTCATCCATCCGTGCTTGGTGCCAAGGCTGAGATAAACGAGGAGTTATCTCATAAAGAGGAACAAACAGTACTCCAAGAACAGACAAAGCCCAGCAGAAACCTTGAGGAGGAGCTCCATCTGCCCCCACCCGGGATGAGCTTCAGAAAGGAGAGACATCAGAGGCAAGAAGAGGGGTCCCGATTTGCCTCCAACTCTCTCAACAACACCAACGACCATACCAGGGACCATGACCTTCCCCAGTCCCCCAAACCCCTGACAGGCCATCACCCTCCTCCCCCTCCCTTTCTCCCTCCTCCACACACCTGAAATTCACTGAGGAGATGATGGAGCGGGTCAATGCTGGGCTCAGATCTACCCCCCGGCCCAATCCCTTTTTGTCCCCCATAAACCCCCCACCAGAGCGGCCAAAGGTTCGCCACCGAGCCCCACCCTCAACAGAGCAATCAAAGTTACATTGCCCAGCCCCGCCTCCCTTAGTTCCTCCTTACCACCTTCATGCCCTGTCTCCGCAGTCTGATGTGTGATGTGTGGAGGGTCCGGGCTGCGAGGATTATGGCAGTGGTGACTTTTCCCAGGAGAAGCTGGGACCCTGTTTACTACAAGGTTTTAAAATTTCTGTACTTTTAGGTGACAGAAGGAGACATGTGGCCTGGTCAAAACACAGAGAGCTGCACTCTAAAAGATCTTTAAATATAGTAAACATACCTCGTGTGCCACAGACTGCTCCCAAACACGAGGGGACAAGTAATGCCTCTAAAACACTTAAGTTGGCTTTATTAAACGTTCGATCTCTAGCTGGGAAAACATTTTTAATTAATGATTTAATCACTGAGCACAGCCTTGATTTTATGTTTTTAACTGAAACTTGGTTGGACCAAAGTAACAGTGGAGCTGTTCTCATCGAGACGACCCCTCCTACAGTTTTATCAGTGAGGCCAGGGCGAGCAGGAGAGGAGGAGGGGTTGCTGTCTTATTTAATGAATCATTTCAATGTAAGCAGCTATCTCCTGGAAGTTTTCAGTCTTTTGAATATGTGGCTTTACAGCTGAAGGCCCCATCCAAAGTTGTGTTTCTTAATGTTTACAGGCCTCCCAAATACTGCACAGACTTTTTTAATGACCTCAGTGAACTGCTGTCTGTGATCTGTGTTGATTTTGACTGTGTAATTATTGCTGGGGATCTTAACATCCATGTGGACAACCCTCAGGACAAAGGGACTAAAGACCTGAGTAACACTCTGGGCAACTTTGGGCTGACTCAGCATGTAACAGAGGCCACACATAATAGAGGACACACTCTTGACCTACTGATCTCCAAAGGCCTGAGCATTTCAAAGGTTACTGTGTCTGATGTGGGCGTGTCTGATCATTACTGTGTTTTCTTTGAAAGTAAAATCTCAGCCCACACAAATATATCAACAACAGTGATCACAAAACGGTGTATAACTGAAGACAGTAGTGAGATCTTTAACCAGGTCTTCCCATTAACACCTGACCTGTCCAGAGGTTCAGTCAATGAGCTCGTCAATAGCTTCAATGCTAACATGTTAAATGTAATGGACACTATTGCTCCCATTAAGGTGAAGGTTATCTCTGGAAGGAAAAAGTCTCCATGGAGAAACTCCACACTGGTGAAAAATGAAAAAAGAGAGTGTAGGAAAGCTGAGCGCAGATGGAGAAAAACAAACCTCCAGGTTCATTATGACATTTATAAAGAGAAACTTCACAATTATAATTTACAACTGAGGAGTGCAAGAAGGTCCTACTTCTCTGACATCATCACTAAAAACAGCCATAATGCTCGGGTCTTATTTTCTACAGTTGACAGGCTAACAAACCCTCCTGTGCCAGTGCCAGCTGAACTTCGACCATGGCCTGCAATGACTTTGCCAAATTCTTCACAGAAAAAATCCAAAAGATTAGACAAGAAATTGGTACATCAACAGCAGATCCAGAATATGTACTGTGTCCACCGAAAAACTGTTTAAACACCATGAAACAGTTTCACCTGTTTAAAATGGCGCCGGTGAGGTCGGCTGCCGTGCTGGATGCTCTGCCCCAACTTCTCCACTTTTTGCAGTTTTTCGTCACTTTTTGCTATATCTGCCATAATCTTGCATGGGCATCATGCAAAACACACAAATCCGCTACAGTAGAGACACTTTGGTTTCTATTGGTCTACAATACACGAACATTTCACCATGTTTAACTCCGGACCCAACCTGGCCAAAGGAGATCCTGAGAGAGAACAAAGGACGCGACCCTAAGCGACGGCCTCGAGGGAAACGAGCCGGCATCAGGAACAGGCTACGGGCTCGCGCACACCGCGCACCCATGCCCAGTATCCTGCTAGCCAATGTTCAATCCATCGAGAACAAGCTTGATGACCTCAGAGCCAGAATCAAGTTCCAGAGAGACATTCGGGACTGCAACCTCCTCTGCTTCACCGAGACTTGGCTGAACCCAGCGATACCAGACCACGCTGTGCAGCCGATGGGGTTCTTTTCAGTTTACCGCATGGACAGGACAAAGGAGTCGGGGAAGAAAAGAGGTGGTGGAGTGTGTTTGATGGTGAACAACAGATGGTGCGACAGCACAAACATCTCCCCACTCACACGCTCTTGCTCGCCCAATCTGGAGCTTTTGATCGTTAAGTGTCGCCCTTTCTATCTCCCTCGGGAATTCACTGCGGTCATTGCCTGCACTGTTTACATTCCGCCTCACGCGGACTCGGACACTGCCTTATGTGAGCTACATGAGGCTCTCACACATCAACAAACACTTCACCAAGATGCCGCACTCATTGTTATGGGAGATTTTAACAGAGTGAATCTCAAACGGACATTTCACAACCTTCACCAGCACATCAACTGCTCCACCCGGGGCACGAGGACATTAGACCACTGCTACACCCCGATCAAGAACTGTTACAAGGCTCAGCCCCTGCCGGCATTTGGAAAATCGGACCATGCCGCCATCTTCCTCATGCCTGCTTACAAACAAAGGCTAAAGCAGCAACCGCCAATCAGGAGGGAGGTTGCTCGCTGGACGGACCAATCAGTGGCCGCGCTGCAGGACGCACTGGATGACGCAGACTGGGACATGTTTCGGCGCAGCTCTGATGACATCAACATGTTTACGGAAGCGGTTGTGGGATTTATCGGGAAACTAGCGGACGACACAGCAGAAAGAACTATCATCCGAACGTTTCCCAACCAGAAGCCGTGGGTGGATAAAAACATCCGCGACGCTCTGAGATCACGCACCGCTGCCTACGATGAAGGGCTCGTCTCCGGTAATATGGACCTATACAAGGCTGCATCCTACAACGTGTGCAGCGTGGTCAGAAAGGCAAAGCGGATGGGGGTGGGCGTCCGGGTACACACCGGCTCACTCCTTGGCGGCCGCTTGTCGGGGCCTGGGGCTCGCTCGGGCCCCTTTGGAGGTGGGGTGCCCCTGGCCTCTCGGCCTGGGGCTCGGTCACTCAGGCGCAGCTGGGGGCCGGTGGAGCTCACGGGCGCGTCACTGCAACTCCCCCTGACTTCTGCTCCGCGGCTGCTGGGCGAGCCCTCATCTGGGACTCTCCTCAGCTCTTACTGGAACAGTGGCGCGGCTGCCCCTCTGTTGGTCTTCCATGGTCTCTTGTGTTCTGGGGGCCTCTGGATGTCTGGAGTTTTGATCTCCTCCATACCCGCTTCACACCCTGGAGGACGGGGCTGTGGCCCCCCCACACTCCCTAGCAGATCATTACATGGAGAAACCTTTGGAATGCAAGCATGCTGATCCACACAGGTATGCACACATGGGTATTCACAGACGCGGACTAAAGCTTTCTTGGCTGCTACCTCAAAGCACACTGTGCGCTGTCTATCTTGCGTGCTGCACAATATCGTTTATTATTTAGTAAATATTGATATCTATGACTAGCTAGTTTATTGTGATGGTGCTTTGTTTTCTCTATTATTATGTTGCTCTTTGTTGTTTGCTGTCTCCTCTGTTTGTTTTTTTTGTTTGTTTGTTTTTTTTTCTCCATACAGGTGACCCAGGAGTTCTTTTTTTTTTTTCTCTCTCTTCCCCCCCTTCTCACCGTCTCTTCTCCCCTTTGGTTTTCTTTCTTTCTCTCCCCCTCTTTCTCTCATTCATTCCCCCTGTCCTATTTATTAAAAAAAAAAAAAAAAAAAAGACAAAGGATGAACTGAAGCTCTGCCATCACGTAATGTCGCATACTGCTGTTTCTGATGTCATTTAAGAAAAAAAAAAGAAAAAAAAAAAAGAAAAAAAAGAAAGGCAAAGCGGAGCTACGGGGAAAAACTAGAGTCACAGCTACGACAGTGCGACTCTAGGAGCCTGTGGAAGGGACTGCGGACTATAACGGACTATAAATGACCAGCTTCTTCAATGATGAATGCAGATGCTTCACTGGCTGATGAGCTGAACACGTTTTATGCTCGCTTCGACGCTGCAGCAATTAAAACAACAAACGGCTGCACGCGCTCGGAGTGCACCAGTGAAGAAAATGCATTTGTCATCACAGAGCATGCCGTGAGGAACACCTTCAGGAGGGTGAACACCAGGAAGGCAGCAGGACCAGATGCAATCCCTGGCTGGGTCCTTAGAGCCTGCGCTGATCAACTAGCACCGGTGTTCACGGAGATCTTCAACCTCTCCCTGGCCCAAGCTGTGGTTCCCACGTGCTTCAAACAGTCCATCATTGTCCCTGTTCCAAAGAAACAACAGCCCGCTTGCCACAATGACTACCGTCCAGTAGCACTGACTTCAATTGTGATGAAGTGTTTTGAAAGACTGATGAGAGATCACATCACTTCTTCACTTCCTCCCACCATCGACTCACTTCAGTTTGCTTACCGGACTAATCGTTCCACAGACAACGCCATATCTCACCTGCTCCACACATCCCTGAGTCACCTGGACACTGGCAGAGGGAATTATGTTAGGATGCTGTTCGTGGACTACAGTTCAGTATTCAACACAATAATTCCCTCTAAGCTTTTCACCAAGTTGACGGATCTTGGACTCAGCTCATCACTGTGTCAGTGGATCCTCAACTTCCTCACAGACAGACCCCAATCAGTGAGGGTAGGAAAACAAGTCTCCCCCTCCATCTCACTCAGCACTGGAGTGCCTCAGGGCTGTGTTTGAAGCCCCCTGCTGTACTCACTGTACACTTATGACTGTGTAGCCACATCCGACACCACCTCCATTGTCAAGTTTGCTGACGACACTGCTGTTTTGGGCCTGATCTCCGACAACATCGAGACGGCCTACCTGGAGGAGATTAGGAACCTGGAGACCTGGTGCCAGGAGAATAACCTCCTCCTAAACATCAGCAAGACTAAGGAGCTGATCGTGGACTTCACTACAAAGCAGGCGAGGAATTACAAACCCCTCATCATCAGTGGCACGCCAGTGGAGAGAGTGGACAGTTTCCGATACCTGGGTGTCCACATCACTCAGGACCTGTCATGGTCCTGCCACATCAACTCCCTGGTTAAGAAAGCCCGTCAGCGTCTCTTCTTCCTCAGAAGACTTAGAGACTTCCATCTGCCACTGAAGGTGCTCAAGAACTTCTACTCCTGCACCATCGAGAGCGTCCTGACGTCAAACATCTGCACCTGGTTTGGGAACAGCACCAAGCAGGACAGACGAGATCTGCAAAGAGTGGTGCGCTCAGCCGAACGCATCATTCAATCAGAGCTCCCTGACCTGCTGTCCATCTACACCAAGCGGTGCAAGTCCAAAGCTAGGAAGATTATGATGGACCTCTCCCATCCCAACAATGGACTCTTCTCACTGTTGAGGTCTGGGAAGCGCTTCCGCTCCCTTAAGGCCAAAACAGAGAGAATGAGGAGGAGCTTCTTCCCCCAGGCTATTCGGGCCCTGAACCAGGTGTAGGACTGGACTCTCCCACACATCACCACACGCACCACCACACATTTCCTATAATCCTATAATTCCTATAATTTATAATCCTTATCTTTATAATCTCTTCTGCTATTTGCACATTCTTTACTGTAAATTCCTAAGTTAATTTGTAAATTCTGTAGTAAACTGTAAATTGTAAATCTTGTAAAACTTTTCTTCTGTCATTTAATGGTCGGGCATTGTACAGCTACAAGCATTTCACCCCCATGTCATACTGTGTATGGTTGTGTGTGTGTGACAAATAAAATTTGAATTTGAATTTGAATTTGACCTGGAGGACATCTTAGGTCAACTGAACTCCTCCTCTTGCTGTTTAGATGTCCTGACAAAAAGTTTTTTCAAAAAGGTCTCAAAGACTTTGGAGTCAGACCTGTTACAGATCGTCAACTTTTCTTTAATGTCAGCTGTGTTTCCAGAACCACTAAAAACTGCTGTAATTAAACATTAAATTGAATTTAAAAAATTAAATTGAAAAAGCAGTTTCTCAACAGCTCAGTTACTTCTTAACACAGAATAACTGCTACGATGCCTTCCAGTCAGGTTTTAGACAGAACCACAGCACTGAAACCGCTCTGACCAAGTGTTCAATGACATATGTCTGAATACAGACAGTGGAAAAATGTCAGTCTTAGTTTTACTGGATCTCAGTGCAGCATTCGATACAGTTGACCACAACATATTACTCAAACGACTGGAGAACTGGACAGGTCTTTCAGGAACTGTACTAAACTGGTTCAAAACATACTTAGAAAACAGGAAATACTTTGTATCAATAGGTAACATCTGAGCAGACAAGTATCACATGTGGAGTTCCCCAAGGTTCCATCTTGGGACCCCTTCTGTTTAACATCTACATTCTCCCACTGGCACAGATTATAAAGAACAACAAAATAAACTACCACAGCTATGCAGATGACACACAAATATATATCACAATGTCACCAGGAGACCGAGGCCCTGTACAGGCTCTTGGTAAATGCATCGAGGAAATTAATGACTGGTTGTGCCACAATTTTCTCCAGCTAAACAAAAACAAAACTGAAGTAATAGTCTTTGGCGCCAAAGAAAAACGATTACAGGTCACCAGAGAACTTCAATCTATACATCTAAAAACCACAAACCAGGCGAGAAATTTGGGTGTAGTGATGGATGCAGACCTAAACTTAGAAAAACACATTAAGACAATAACAAAGTCAGCTTACTATCACCTCAAGGCAAGGCAAATTTATTTGTATAGCACAATTCAACAACAAGTGATTCAAAGTGCTTTACAGAGACATTAGAAACAAAAACAAATAAAAAGCATGATTTAAAATTGATTAAAACAAGCAAATAAACTAACTAACTAAACACACACATTTCACACCTCAAGAATATTTCAAGGATAAAAGATCTGATGTCTCAACAGGACCTGGAAAAACTAGTCCATGCATTCATCTTTAGTAGGCTTGATTACTGTAACAGCATCTTTACAGGTCTACCTAAAAAATCAGTCAGACATCTACAGCTCATTCAGAACTCTGCTGCTCGAGTCCTCACTAAGACCAAAAAAGTGGACCACATCAGTCCAGCTCTGAGGTCCTTACACTGGCTGCCTGTCCGTCAGAGGATAGACTTTAAAGTTCTGATGCTGGTCTATAAAGCTCTGAATGGTTTAGGACCAAAATACATCAGTGACCTCCTGACCCAGTATGAACCTTCCAGATCCCTCAGGTCATCTGGATCCGGTCTTTTATCAGTTCCCAGAGTCAGAACCAGACACGGAGAAGCTGCATTCAGCTTTTATGCTCCTTATATCTGGAACAAACTCCCAGAAAGCCTCAGATCAGCTGAAACACTCAGCTTATTTAAATCCAGGTTGAAGACTCACCTGTTCTCAGCTGCATTTGAATAAAGCACCAGATCCACACTTTTAAGCTTAAATTTCAAAACGTACATTTTAACTACTGATTTTATCTATTGTTCTGATTTTATCTACTGTTTTTTTTAATCATTTTTAAATTGTGCTTTTTTATTGTTTTGGTTTTTTAATGTCTCTGTAAAGCACTTTGAATCACCTTGTTGTTGAATTGTGCTATATAAATAAACTTGCCAAGTACCACATAAAATCGGTTCGAGGTCAGTAAGCACAACCAGAATTCATACAGAAGGCACACTGTTGATTTTTGAGTCTGTGACCTTTTTTGGCCTTTGTGTGTTTGCTGGACCTGGCTGTGATGAACTCAAAGACTGATGGGAACTCACCCAAACAACACGAGTGGGCGATCGCAGTCTGTTGTCACAGACAATAAATAAAAAAATGAAAACAGTTAAAGTTAAGCAGCTAATGTTAAAGTCAGAATTAGCTTTAGGCTATTGTTGTGTAAGGGTTTGGGCCAGCAATGGGTAAACTTAGAAGTCAGATTGTTGGGTATGCAATGATGTCAGTGAATGTCCTCACAAAGATAGTGTGTATGTGCGAGCAGGCAGCAGTCCCTTAGCAAAAAGCAGCTTTTAGCCAAAACATGAGAAACACTCCTCCAAAGAACTTCAGCTCCCACAGCACTTTTACTCCAGTCCTCAGCGATACACTCACCTAACACAAAAACATTGGATGAACAGCTGTTGATAAAGTTGAAGAGCAGACAGAAAGATCGAAAAATATATAAAAATTACTCAAACTTTTAGTATGAAAAGCCGTTAGATTTGCAAGAAGCAATTTGGACTAGAATTCTGGGAAAGTGCTTCAGGAGTGTTAGCAAGATTCTCTCATACTCTACTATGGGGATAGAAATACTATCTTCTTAGTACTACCTTTGCATGTTTTCTCATCTCAAAGAGAACTAGAAAAATTTGCATTTCCTGCGAAAATGCTGTGTGGATGCCTTACGCTGAAGATTTCTGCTGAAAAAAGCTGAAAAAGTTGAAAAAACAAAAAACATTGCCCTGAGCAGGATTCGAACCTGGCCCTCCTGATCTAAAGGCAGCAACTCACCTCACTGCACCAAACTCATTCTTACAAAGAAGAGGTGGAGAGACTCACAATTCTGGTGAAATTAGCAGAAGCTGCTTAGAATTGTGCTGATAAGAGGTGAAAAGGCTAAACATTTGGCAGAAAAGAGGTGAATCAGAAGAATTTCTGCTGAAAAGAGGTAAAGAAGCAAAAAGATGAGTTGAAAAGAGGTGTAGAAGCAGAAGTGTTGCTGAAGATGGCTGTATGTGTAATGACACACTGGAGAGTGTCAAGAAAGCAGAACGCATGCAAGCAGTGAACATGTGCAGCAACTGTCACAGGTAGGATTTGAACCTCTGCCACCGGGTCTCACGGCAGCTGCCCTACCCTCTGAGCCAAATGAGTTCCGGTCTCAAGCAAAGATATGATGAGAGGGAAAATGTGCACTGTGGAGCAGAAGCTCAAATTAGCAGAAAAGAGGTGAAGAGGAAGAACTTTGTTGTGAAATGAGGTAAAGAAACTGAAATTTGTGCTTAAATTCTAATCAAAACAGCAGAAGAGGCTGAGATTTGTGCTGATAAGAGGTGAAAATGCACAACCAATCAGAGGTACTGCTTCTGTCTGCTTCATCAGGCTGTGTACTTGTATGTATTTCTGCCACAGACTGTTAACAAGAATCTGAGGTCCATATTAGAAAAGCTGGTAAAATCATAAAACTTTTCAGAATTGTAATAAATTATCAATACGAATTACCGGTCTGTGATAGTGTATAAATTTGTAGTTAAAAAAAACATGTGGGCCAAGGTGGAATCGAACCCACGCCGTTTGGTCTGAAGAGCCGTGTCATTATCAATCGCGCCACCTGAAAAGGGGGCGGGGCGCCTTAAAAAACAGGGTGATCAGCAGTCAGAATTTGACCGCCGGTCAGAGGAGGAGACGAGAGATTCAGCAGGTTGTTTACACTGAATAAATGGCTTATATCAGCATGTGCTGACCACTCAGTGCACTTTATCGACAACTTTAATATTTTTTGGGAACGCAGGCATCTGTTCAAAGCAAATGGATTTAATTTTAACAAGTCAGGGGTGAAACTGTTCACCTCCAACTTGTTTTATTCCATACGTCAGTGAGGCCAGGGCGAGCAGGAGAGGAGGAGGGGTCGCTGTCTTATTTAATGAATCATTTCAATGTAAGCAGCTATCTCCTGGAATTTTTCAGTCTTTTGAATATGTGGCTTTACAGCTGAAGGCCCCATCCAAAGTTGTGTTTCTTAATGTTTACAGGCCTCCCAAATACTGCACAGACTTTTTTAATGACCTTAGTGAACTGCTGTCTGTGATCTGTGTTGATTTTGACTGTGTAATTATTGCTGGGGATTTTAACATTCATGTGGACAACCCTCAGGACAAAGGGACTAAAGACCTGAGTAACACTCTGGGCAACTTGCTTTCATTAGAATTTTAAGCTTTTCCACCTTTTTTCAGTTACGTGAGAACCAGTTTGGCTCAGTGAGTAGCTGAAAAATATCAGCCTCTACTGCTGTTTTAGCAGGATTTCAGAGTTCAGCTTTTTCACTTGTTTTAAGCACAAATTTCAGTTTCTTTACCTCATTTCACAACAAAGTTCTTCCTCTTCACCTCTTTTCTGCTAATTTGAGCTTCTGCTCCACAGTGCACATTTTCTCTCTCATCATATCTTTGCTTGAGACCGGAACTCATTTGGCTCAGAGGGTAGGGCAGCTGCCGTGAGACCCGGTGGCAGAGGTTCGAATCCTACCTGTGACAGTTGCTACACATGTTCACTGCTTGCATGCGTTCTGCTTTCTTGACACTCTCCAGTGTGTCATTACACATACAGCCATCTTCAGCAACACTTCTTTTCAACTCATCTTTTTGCTTCTTTACCTCTTTTCAGCAGAAATTCTTCTGATTCACCTCTTTTCTGCCAAATGTTTAGCCTTTTCACCTCTTATCAGCACAATTCTAAGCAGCTTCTGCTAATTTCACCAGAATTGTGAGTCTCTCCACCTCTTCTTTGTAAGAATGAGTTTGGTGCAGTGAGGTGAGTCGCCGCCTTTAGATCAGGAGGGCCAGGTTCGAATCCTGCTCAGGGCAATGTTTTTTGTTTTTTCAACTTTTTCAGCTTTTTTCAGCAGAAATCTTCAGCGTAAGGCATCCACACAGCATTTTCACAGGAAATGCAAATTTTTCTAGTTAAGTTTCAAAGACAAGAAAGTTTTAGCAGAATTGTGGAAGTTTCCCATTCATTTCAATGGGACAAATTAAAGGAAAAAAGTGTAATATTTTAAAAAGTATAATAGTAATAAACACCAAAAGATATAGCCGGCATTAGCAGAAAGAGCAGAAGAGTTTAGAATTTGAACGGAGAAAATCGGCTGAAAACTGAGGGAGTAGTTCGAACTCAAAAAACGTACGGAAGCGACAGGAATAATAAAGAATAAAGAGAAACAGGAACTCAATAGTGTGGATGCCCTTGAGGGCATCCACACAATTAAACCTTACAGGACAGGCTCTAACTGTCCAGTGCTGAGGTCAGGAGCCTTTCACAACCCACGCACACTATACACTCAGGGTACTTTCCAGATGCACTTGGGCATGTGTCCATACAGAATGAGAACGGTACAAAGGTAGAAAGCAAAGCCAGCATGTCCTATATCCAAGTCAAACTCGCAGCTGAACTAATAGATGTGCTGCCAGAGAGACAGGAAGGTTGGATCAGTTATTCAGCAGAGCCTTTCCATATGCAGCTGGGGGCTGGGATGAAGAAGAAGAAATGTTTGGAGCCTGTGCAGAGGAGTAAATGTTTCCTTTTGTCGGTCAGTTTTATCAAAGGGAGGCCTGGATAAAAATCTTGGACTGTGTATAAATCACATCTGCAGACAATTTTTCAAATGTTTCTTCGTGGACACTTTGCATTTGTGTTTCCAAAAGGGAATCAATTACAGGTAAACAGGCATTCAGCTGCTTAGAGATCAAAGCAGATTTGATAGGGAAAAATCGAGGGCGTAATGAGGCGTGCTTTGTACAATAACGTAGCTCATAGTAAATGCATGGATGGGAGAGGTCATTGGTTTAAGAGGGCTGAGATGCTTTAATGAAACCAGAATGTTTTTGGTGGATTTGGATTTAATGTGAATATTGGCTATCTGACCACATACGTACCTCTAATTACTCGAGTCATATATTGTGTTTTAATGGGTACTAAGTGTAGAAAATGTGCTATACAATGTGATATATTAACTTCCCTTGCTTGTGTTTGAAGCATAAATATATATACTGTATATGTATGTAGGGGTGGGCGATATAAACGATATACGATAGAAACTATATAAATTTGGCCAATGATAGAGATTTTGACTATCGCTCTATCGTGATAGCGCATGTTGATGATGTCATCAAGCTGCGCCTGTTTTGGTCGAAAGCATCGCAGCGGCTACAACCATTATCATCTGCAAATTATGGCGGGCGACAGTCACAGCAAAGAGATGAAGCACTTTTGAAATATGGGGAAAGCCAAAACCTGCGCTTCCTCCACTTCCGTAACATTGATTCATTAATGCTGAATTCTCTCACAGCTGTTCTGTTCCCATGTTGTTGCAGTATATTAATAACTAACCTCGTATTGTGGATGAATAATCTCAGTTGTTTTCCTGACTGAAGTTTGGCCCGTGTACAGCATCCTGCTATGCGATTGCATTTGTCCCTGACCACCAGAATCCCTCACGTTAACTTTTATCGAGTGGAAAAAAAGTTGGCGTTCATCCTCCAGCTTCACTGTGCTAATGTTATGCTAACATAGCTGTGTCGCTAGCAATCACGTAGCACAACATTATATACCAGGTAGTCCAACTTCAGTAACCTGCAAACGTCACTGCTGTTTAGTTTTCTGTCTTCATTTATGTTGGAAGTGGTAGCAGAGCTGTACGTTTGAATTAGTTTCAAAAATCTCTCAGTCAGAACATGGTATGAAATGTTTAGGTGGAAACTAGCGAGCTAACTTCCTGTTAACTTCTAACTCCGTTAAATTTAATAAATTCTGTTTTCATGGATGTAAAACTTAATTATTACACCTGGTAAAGCAGCAACGCTGATGATTTAATTAAAGATGAAAGAATTTAGACCGTTTTTAACTCTTAGTGTTTGTTTGACTTTGGGACCTGAAGCTGACGGAGTTTTGGACCCAGATTACTCCGCGAAGCTCCTCACTACGGCAGCCGTAATGCTCTGACAATCCATCAAGCAGTGCGGCTTACCAAAGTTGTACTAAAACATTTTTTAACAGATTTCTGCCCAAATCGGTTCGAGGTCAGTAAGCACAACCAGAATTCATACATAAGGCACACTCTCGATTTTTGAGAAAATTAAAGGATTTTAAGTCTTTATAGTGTGGAAAATACGTTATACAGAAGAAAAGAATATATCGTGATATATATCGTTACATGCTTCAAATTATATCACGATGTGAATTTTAGGCCATATCGCCCAGCCCTATATGTATGTATGAAACTGTGCATTCCTGTTAATTTTGCAATTGAAAATAAAGAACACAAATGCATTGTAATATTGTAATAATATTAATAATGAAGTAAAGAGTATTTCCAAAAAATGAAAAACTGAGTAAACAATATTTTTTGTATTAAACTGTACTGACTCGTTTTCTGACGGTCAATGATCTCATGGTGTCTGTTATTATGGATTTATCATTTTCACACTGATATGAGTCACTTTTTATTGTTCCATGCATGGGGCTCGGAGCTATGCATGTAAGCATGTGTTTGGGGTAAACCGAATGCTTTGATAACTCTGAATAGGAAAAAATCTATATTTTCCTGTTACTGATGAGCAGCAGCCTATGGGGCTGAAAAATGATATCAACACTACCAAAACTATACTGCCTTGAATGACCACTCCAAAAGCATGTCAGCCCCCACGTTAACAATATTTAGTGTCTGGTTTGAAACACAGTTTTGGCCTTTATGGGAAGCCTGCCTCTTCTTAGCAACTATAGAGTGGGTGAAGGTGATCTTAGTGCTGGACCTCACTTCCACTAACATGAGACATCAAACTGGAGCTTATTTGTGCTGTTGGCGACTTTTGCAATATTTTTGTTAATTACCTGAAAATGAATGTGCCTTCTTGTGTGGTACAGCCGATCCAAGAAGTTGGTGCTTCGGTTTTTGAAGAGTAAAATTCTAGTATTTAGCCTCTATTAGCAGATACCCAGTTACAGTTTATAAATGAAGTTTGCTAGCATTCACTGATGACTGTATTATCTTTGTCTGTATACCGAGCTTCTTATTAAATGCACGCACACACCGATCTCTGCTCCGATTCCACTTTATTTCCTATTCCCATTTTCTTGCTGGAGCTTCTTGCTCGCCAGTGAATTACACACATTGCAGCAACACAGTGCCATCTAGTGGCTGATACAAACATAGGTCAACATGTTACATCTCCCTTCTTACAGTTTTTTCTGATTGCTTAAACCCTAACTGTGATTCCTGTAGCACAATCTCTAAAACTATTCAGACTTATAGCAAAACCACTCACTGAGTTTGCAAAACTAAAAGCACAAAAACTGCTTTGCACTCAGTTTGCAATTTTGTAACACACACTTTGCAAAACTGTAGGCACAATTCACTGCACAACACTAAATTACCAAATTTCCAACACACTCCTAGCAAAAGTATACACATGTATGGCTATCATTAACACTAATTTGCCAACTGTCTGGCACACTTTCACATGTGAAAACTTTTTTAGATAATTAGTTCACTTTGCAATCAGCCTAAGCACTATAATACAGGTAAGCTGTGTGTGCGGAGTACAATGGAGGGAGCAGAAAGAGTGAGAAGTAGAGGAGGCCGAGGAAGAGGACGTGGAGGTGAAGAAGTAGGATGAAGAGGACGACAAGGACAAGGAGGAGCAAGAGGAAGACGAGGAGGAGGGAGAGGAAGATGAGGAGGGGGGAGAGGAAGGGTAGGAAGAGTAAGAAATAGAATTGCTGATGACATCAGAGCTACAATAGTGGACCATGTAATCAACCGTGGAATGACCCTGAGGGTAGCTGGCCAACGGGTCCAGCCTAACTCGAGCCGCTACACTGTAGCAAGTACCATAAGGACATCTTGAAATGAGAATCGGTGAGTACAGTCACTTCGCACAAAGATTTGTAGCACTGCCATATGCCAATGAGAAACACACCAATACCATTGATGTAAAAATACTGAAATTGTTACTTTACAGAATTGCTAGATGACCAGATGCTGGGGGCAGAGGAAGCATGTTCACTGCAGACCAAGTAACCCATATAGTCATTATGGCGATTGCAAATAATCCTATACTTGGAAATAAACACTTGTGTTTGTTTTGATGTGTTTGAATAAACACCAGTACTTGAAGTTTGGATCCCTCTATGCTTATGGATCTATGACAGAAGTATGAGCTCAAACTGACATAGCCTACCTTGTGCACAGAGAAAGCAAAAGCCAGAAGTGTTTTGTATTCATACCATCAGTGTGCAGTTGGCGCATTGTGTGCTTAGTAGATGATGGCTTGTGTGTACTGTTTGATACGGAAACACCATTTTTACGAAGGTGTGAAGAGTTAATCTAGCTGTGTTTGCTTTTGCAAGAGAACTACAATGTTTTGATTATTGGGTGACAGGTTTTCTTATTTGTGTGAAGAGTTTTGCAAAATTAGCCAATAGTTACAAAAAATGTGCTTAAGCAATCAGAAAAAACTGTAAAAAAAAAACCAAAACAACAAAACAACTCAGGCTTGTAAAATTTCTAAGGCAACTGAAATTACGGGAATAACATCCTGAGCAACATCCATTAATAACATAGCATTCGACTCAATACTGGCTACATCATAACCATAATAAACAGATGTATTTAGTGACATCATTGGAACAACAAACATGTGAACAGCCCTTTTTTTTTTTTTTTTAGGGCAGCGATCTGCCTGCACCCTTTACAATATTACAGGTCCAAGACCTGTCTTGGTTTAGTAACACGCCCATATCGAGTCGTGTATCCGGGTGTTGTAATGTCTTTATCAGGGGGCTCCACAGGCGGGGGCTGAGAAACCACAGAGCTGTTTCGCTGTTGACTGTTGGTTGAATGAACTCCTCACCTCCTACGCTGTTTCTGCCTTCGCGGAGGTGTCGGCAGTTACGGCGATAAAGTTGTCCTGTATCTGTGGTTATGTTGTAGCTTCTGGACGTGTCAGCACAACTTGTGATCACAGCTGGTTTCCAGGAACCATCTTGTTGCCGGAACCGGACCGGTGTGCCAGGATATAGTTGAGGCAGAGGTCGGGCCGCTCTGTTGAAATAAGTCTGCTGGCGCTGCTGGCAGACTTCTCTCCTCTCACGCACTGTTTGCTGGCAAACTACTCGGGGTTCCAGCTGTTTTGGTGTTGCAGGGAGGATGGAGCGGAGTCTCTGGCTCATGAGTAGTTGTGCAGGCGACTTTAAGTTGTCTACAGGGGTGTTCCGGTATTCTAATAGGCTCAAGTAGGGATCCTTATGTTCAGCTTTGGCCTTGTCCAGTAGTTTTTTTGCTGTCTGGACCGTTTTCTCGGCTAGGCCGTTGCTCTGTGGGTAATGGGGGCTAGTAGTGGTGTGGGTGAAACTCCATGACTTTGCGAACTGTTGGAACTTACTTGAAGCATAGCACAGGCTGTTATCACTAATCACCGACTCTGGAATACCATGCCTAGCCATGGCTGACTTTAGTTTGTGGATCACTGCTTCTGCAGTGCAGCTGTGCAGTCTTTCCAACTCGAAGAATCTACTGTAGTAATCTACGATGATGATGTAGTCTTCCGAGTTCCAAGTGAACAGATCGGTGGCTATGACCTGCCACGGTCGTTCTGGTATTGCATGTGACAACAGGGGATCCGTGGGGTTAGCAGCTTGTCTCTCCTGGCATGTGCTGCAGGCTCCGACTGCTTCCTCAATCCGCTTTCCCATGCCTGGCCAAAACAGAAGGTCTCTGGCTCTGTTTTTACTCTTTTCTATGCCCATATGGCTGGAATGAATCTGATCTATCATGTCCTTTCTGAGCCTTTTTGGGATGATCATTTTCTCTCCTTTGAACATGATCCCGTCTATCAGTGAGATCTCATCCCTGTGCTTCCAAAACTCCTGGATGTCAGGCGGACATTGAGACCTTTTATCCGGCCATCCACTCAATGTGGTCCTTTTCAGGGTGTTGAGCTGAGGATCCTGGGCTGTTTTGTTTCTTATCTCTGAGAGACTCTGATCACTGACAGGCATGTTGCTGAGGACTGAGTGAATCTGTGCATCCATCCCGTCACATAGTGATTTATCGTGGCTACCGGGATGTCTTTTCCTGGCTTGTGGATGATGCTGATGTCGTACTTTTGCAGCTGTAGTATCATCCTCTGTAGCCGTGGTGGTGCTGATGCTAGTGGTTTTTTGAGTATGGACTCGAGTGGCTTGTGGTCCGATTCAATGGTCACATGTCGACCGTACATGTACTCGTGGAACCGCTTGCAGCCAAAGAGAACAGCATACAGCTCCTTTTCTATTTGGGCATAGTTCTGCTCAGTGCTGTTAAGTGACTTGGATGCGTAGGTGACTGGCTTGCTGTCCTGCAGCATCACAGCACCGAGGCCACTTTTGGATGCGTCGACCTGGAGTCATAGCGCTTTCTTGGGGTTGAAGAAGGAGAGAACTGGGCCTGGTTCTCTAGTGATCAGCTCCTTCATTTGTTGAAAGGATCTGTCATGGTTCTTGTCCCATACAAACTCACTGTCCTGCTTTAACAGCTGGCGGAGCAGTGCATTTATCTCTGACAGGTGTGGGGCAAATCTTGCTAAATAATTAACCATTCCCAGCACTGATTCCAGTTCTGCCCTGTTCTGTGGGGGCGCCATGTCTTGGACTGCTTTTACTTTTTGTGGATCTGGTTTTAGTCCTTCGTGTGACAATGTGTGACCGAAGTAACTGACCTCTTTGACGCAGATGGTGCACTTGTCAGGGTTCAGTTTTTACACCTCTCTCCCTGCTGCGCTGCAGCATGGCCCTCAGGTTGTCGTCATGCTCCTGTTTGGTTCCTCCAAAGACCAATACGTCGTCCACAATGGCTGCCACGCCCCTCAGGCCCTCGTAGGTCTCATCCACGCGTCGCTGGAACTCATCCTGGGCTGAGATTATGCCGAATGGCAGCCTGAGGAAGCGGTACCTGCCAAACACAGTATTAAATGTGGTTAACAGAGATGATTCGTGGCTTAGCTTAATGGCCCAGTAGCCTGATCTGGCGTCCAAAACACTGAAATACTTGGCCCCAGCAAGTTTTGTGGTGACATCCTCCAAGGTGGGTAGAGGGTAATGGGGTCTTTGTATAGCCTTGTTGAGGGGTCTGGGGTCCAGACATACTCTGAGTCTGCCTGTCTTGGGTTTTTCCACGACAACAAGTGCATTCACCTAGTCCGTAGGACTTGCATATGATTTGATTCCTTTCCATGCTGTCAAGCTCGTCTTTGAGTCGGGCTCGCAGAGCGATGGGAATCCGACGAGGTGGGCTGACTGTGGGTGCAACGTCTAGGTTTACATGGAAACTGCATTCACCAGGAAATTCTCCTATCCCTTTAAATACGTCAGCATACTCGTCTAGTATTGCCTGTGAACTGTTGGTTGTCTTGTCTCTTTCCTCCGTCACTGCCATCACGATCCTGACCAGGTTAAGGTCATGGCAAGCTTTCATTGCTAATACAGGTGGGGCGCTTGTGTTAACAACATGGAATTCCAACGTGCGGGTTTTGTCTTTATGTTTGCATTTTAGCTGGCATTTCCCTTCCACGCTGAGTGAGTGTCCCCCGTAATCTGTGAGCTTGTGTGTGACAGGCTTCAGTGTCACATGTGGGAAGAGCGTCTGGAACTTGTTGGCTGGAATTGTGTTTGCTTGTACCCCAGTGTCAACTTTAAACCTCACTGTCTGTGGGGAGAAACCAAGTTGCATGTCTGCATATGCTTGTTCATCATTTCTTCCTTCATTTTCTATGGTGATGCTATCAATGTAGAAACAGTCTTGCTCCTCATCTGTGTCCTTAGTTGTCATTTCTATGTTCTCTCTCACAGTGTGTACTGATTTGAGGTGGCTTTTGTCTGAGAAGGGAGTCTTGACCTGCATGCTCTTGCAAAATGGTTCATTTTCTTGCATTTTGCACATTGCTTCCCTTTTGCTGGGCAGGTGTCTTTATTACTTTGTTGTCCGGCACAATAGCTGCACGTTTTTAGTGTTGCATTAGCGTGTTCTTTTGGTTTCACGCTTCTTGTTTGATTTTCTTGTCTGTGCGGTTTCCTGCCGATGGCGTGCACAGTTTCTTGGCCCCTGGAGTGACCCATAGTTTTTAGCTGTTGCTTTGCTAGCTCGTGTGATCGTGCTATATCTATAGCTTTCTCTAGCGTGAGCTCTGCACCTTGGCTGAGTAACTTTTCTCGGACGTGTGGCGAGTTAGTGGCAAATACGATGCGATCCCTGACCATTTCATCTGTATTTGGGTACCCACAGTCTTTAGCAAGCAGTTTCAGTTCTGTAATAAACTGTTCAAACGCCTCATTTTCACCCTGCATCTTTTCATGGAACTTATATCGGGCGTAGATTGGGTTAGCTTTTGGTATGATGTAATCAGTGTACTTATCGTAGTACGTCTGAAGCTTTCGGGAGTCGTCTGCGGTGAGCGTCCACGTGTTGTAGACGTCCCGTCCTTTCTCATCGACCCATAGAAGAAGGTAGCTGCACTTGTCTGCCTCCTCCTTCCCCCGAAGAGGACCAGCGAACATTAGATCAGCGTGCTGCTTGAAACGCCGCCATGCCTCGGGCAGGTTGCTAGAGTCCCAATCCATGCGCGGTGTGGGAATGCCGTAAGCCTCCATGTCTGCGCTGTCCGACGGCAAGGGATTGCGTAGAAAACCGCTACTCTGACACCATGTATTATCTTTGTCTGTATACCGAACTTCTTATTAAATGCACGCACACACCGATCTCTGCTCCGATTCCACTTTATTTCCTATTCCCATTTTCTTGCTGGAGCTTCTTGCTCGCCAGTGAATTACACACATTGCAGCAACACAGTGCCATCTAGTGGCTGATACAAACATAGGTCAACATGTTACAATGACTTCAGTCAGATATCTGTGCTATGTGAGCACTGTTGCCTCACAGCTGAGTTTGACTCCACCATCTGGCTGGGACCTTTCTGTGTGGAGTTTGCATGATGTGTTTGGGTGTCCAAAGACATGCAGTTAGTGGGGTTAGGTTAACTGGTGATTCTAAATGCCCACAGGTGTGAATGGTTGTCTGTCTCTCTGTGATAGCTGTATGACTGACCAGGGTTTCCCCCGCTTCTCACCCTGCTGGGATCCTGCCGCCACCCTACCCTGATAAGGGTAAGCTGAAGAGGATGGATGGATACATTAATCCAGTGCCAAATACAGGATCTTCCCACTGTGCACAGTGACATCAGAGCTATGTGTCATTTTTGGACGTTTTGGACATTTTTCAGCGTCAGACTTAGACTCATTGTAGACCAGGGGTCAGCAACCCTGGGCACAGCTGGCACGTGAAGGGTCGACGTTTCTGTTGTTGTTGTTGTTTTTGTAACTGTATAAACACTGGTGGATTGGCCAGATGCAGGCCGATGTGCAAAAATAACTCAGTTGTTTGGTGGTGGCTGTGGCGGAGCTTCCACAGAGGCCAGCAGGTGGATGAGGGAAAGGGGAGGCAGGAGGAGCAGAGACCCGAGGCGGCTGCCGGTCCGAGTGTCAGGTGAACTGAACTTCAGGTAAGAAGTTATGACCTGCAGTCTATCTGGGTCAGATATAAACCAAGTTTAGGTGGAGTTTATTTTCGTTGTGCTGAGTTTTTACAGTCAGTTACAATAACTCGTACTGCGTACTAGCTAGCATGACGGGGTTTCTATACAGCTGGGTGGGTGCTATGATGTTACTGATAGTGAACTTTATTTTATTCATAAGGTTAGTTAGTAGAGTTGCTAACCGTCCCGTAAAAAATGGAATGGTCCCGCATTCAGAGAAATATGAATGCTATATGAATAATGGGCCCCGGTGAAAGGTGTCTAACAGCACAGATGATCCCGTGAGCAGGTGATTTACTCGAGTAGACGTTGTTTTCAAAGCCTCTGATGTGTTGACTGATCAGTTAGACTGGAAAAACAGAGCAACATGCATGTCTGTGCTTCAAAAATCTGCACGCATGTCAAAATGTTGTGAAAAAGTCTATGAATTATAGATCAGAAGCTTAAGCTTCCAACTGTGATTGATTGGTTTACCGTCATTAGTGGGAACTATGAGTATACATCTGTTTGTGTGTGTGCGTGTCTGTCACAGTGAAAGCATCACATACGCCCATCCATAAAGTATTGTATACACAGCTCTGCAAAGGTGAACTGACTGATTGCCGCACCCTGCTTACTGATGCAATACGTGCCAAGCTTTGCATTTTAGGATGGCTCATACAAGCGCAAAACAATTCTTAAGAATCACAAAATCCATCAAGAAGAGCTCTGATCAGCCCCAAATTCATTCTGCAGCATGAAAACGAGGCCGAAGATGCAGCCAAAGTGAGAAAAGATTACATTCAGCCACAAGACGAGCAAGGAGTGCTGCAACAGATGGTCTGACCCCCACAGAGCATTGATCTCAACATCATAAAGTCAGTGTGGAAACAGAGGAAACAGAGGAAACTAACACAGCCGAAAACCACAGAAGAATAACTTCACCGAGATGCTTCCAGCATCCACCTGTCTTCTGTGAAGAACGCTTCCTATTTAATCAGTGTGGACTGATTGTGAATTTTGAGTTTTTAACCCACTCACACTTATTTCTTCCATTTGTTGCTACAAGATGCTGAATCCTACTGACATTGTGTGTTCTTTACTGTGTGTAAGCACTACAGCATGCACACGTGTGAGCAATGGTATCCTCTCAGGATGTTAAAGGGTACCAGTCAGGGGCGATTCTAGGATCAGAGCTTTGGGGGTGCTGAGCACCCAGAGAGCTGCTCAGCCAGGCAAGATAAACTTCACTCGTCACGATT
Source organism: Rhamphochromis sp. 'chilingali' (assembly GCF_963969265.1). Taxonomy (NCBI): domain Eukaryota; kingdom Metazoa; phylum Chordata; class Actinopteri; order Cichliformes; family Cichlidae; genus Rhamphochromis; species Rhamphochromis sp. 'chilingali'. The sequence continues at coordinate 3,332,778 of NC_137938.1, forward strand.
CAATTCAATTCAATTCAATTCAATTTTATTTATATAGCGCCAAATCACAACAAAAATTGCCTCAAGGCGCTTCATAGATGAGATGAGACTTCTTCCCTGTCTCTGTCAGTCCCTGCATCCTTAAATGTCTCCAGTTGTCCCGAGTTCTCTCTGACTGTCTCCTTGGTGCATTTAAACCACTGTTCCTCCCTGTCCTCGTCATCTGTTTTCTTCGTCTCCATTATCAGTCATCATAATTTTATCCTCTCTGTGCAAGTCTGCAAATTTCTTTATTAAATCATAAGATTCTTAAATTCATCAAGTCTCTCTGTGCCTGGGTCCTCGTCACAAAACGTGACATCACTGTTTTGTACATTTTAACACAATTTAATCCCACATTTGTGAAAGAAAAGAAAAACACTTTTTTAAAGTCTGTAACAAAACCATCAAATCTGATAAAGGTTATTTAAATGCTGCAAGAGAAGAATGGATTGGAATAAAAAAAATACATATCCTAACCGTAATTACTGGGGGAGAATAATGAATGATGCTCAGAAGTAAAGTGAGTGCATTTCTTTGGACAGAGGTTCACTTTTAATGTGTGTGTATAATACAATACAGATATATAAAAATACACTCCAAAAATAGAGTCCTTGAAATGTACAAAATATTGATAAACAAATATAAAAATGGAGGCAACTTTGCCTATGGTACAATCTATACAATGTATGAAAAGATCTTTACTGCAGATGCTACTATGGCTCTGCAGATTTTTTACTTTTATTTTAACCTATGTAGCCTCACCTTCAGGTTGGCAAATCTGTCTATCACTTTTGGTGGTCAACTCTCTCAGGCAGCTTAACAGTTTCTGTCGTGCCTGTCACTGTTCCCTCTCTGTTTTCTTACCTGGTTCTTCCTCACCTTGTACTTTCTCCTCATGTTCCCCTCTTTCCTCTCTCCCTCTTTGGACTGACAATCATACACAAATAGATTGTGTTCAATTAGATTAAAAAAATTACATTAATATGAAAAAAACAAACTATCAAGATCACTAACAAAAAAAAGTCCTCTCTCAGTGTACTTTCAACCAAAAGGCAAATAACCAAACCACATGTACATCTAACAAAAGATATATAAATATTGAAACACTGATCCAACATTATTCTTTATTGACGGATCATTTGATCTTACACTTTTACCTGAATGTGGCTCCTGGGATTAATATCGGCACATATGACAAAATAAGCAGCTTCTCTCCTTCCATTTCAAACAGGACAGTGGTAACAACAGTAGGCTAAAACCATTTTAAGTTTCAGATTTTAAATAGGCTGTATACATTTCAATGGGAGCAACAGGACGGTGAGATGTCGCTGATTTTACTACAGAGCAGGACGGATTGTAGAGTAGCAAACATCGTCAGAAAACACGTTTTCAACACTGCAGGTTACCTGGTGTAATGTTTTTCAGCTAAAAAGAAACATGGTGTGACTCCTACCTAACTATATAAAGAGTAACTGAAGGTCCTGTTTTAAGCCAGGCACTTAGCCAGAGTAGGGGAGAGGCGAGCTGAAGCACCCCCAAAATGGGCTAAGATCGCCCCTGGTACCAGTTATTAATCCCTATTAATAATGTGGAATGGTGAATATCTTTCCAAGTTTCTTAAAAATAATGAATGACATGTAGCACATGATACTTTTATTTAGATTTTTTTGAATAATCAGGACTTTCCATATCTTAAAGACCTCATAGCTCCATATTATCCTAATAGAGCACTTCGGGCGTGCTTGCTCCAGATTTCAGTCAGAGCCTTCAGCTTCAGGTTCAGTGGAACCTTTGAATTCGTAGACAGACACTCTCTCTACTTTTAAGAGTAGACTTAGAACTTTCCTTTTTGATAAAGCATAAAGTTATAATTTATCAAAAAGGTGACCCTGAATCCTCCCTTAGTTACTCTGCATAAGGTCTAGGCGCTGAGTGTTTCTTCTTCAATCATGTCTTCAATTTGTGCGCTTATACACAATTATTCATCTCTGGCTCTGCTCTTTCCTCTTTCCTCTCACCCCAGGACGGCCCCTCCCTGAGCCTGGTTCTGCCGGAGGTTTCTTCCTGTTCAAAGGGAGTTTTTCTTTCCCACTGTCGTCAAAGTGCTGCTTATAGGGGGTCATATGATTGTTGGGGCTTTCTCTGTTTCCTTTGTGTTGTTGTAGCATCTCAACCTTAGAATATAAAGCGCCTTGAGGCGACTGTTGATTTGGAACTTTATAAATAAAATTGAATTGAATTGAAAAGCATTCAGAGAGGCTGATGATCACTTCCTTATGTTGGTGATCAGTTTGGACAGTTCAATAAGGTCTGATCTTTCAGATCCACATGACAGGTGGAGTATTAAGAACATTTTCTTTACCTGGATGACAAACACTGTTTGTAAGGTTCACACCAAAACTTGTTCTTCTGTTAAATTCCAATATTTTTAAAACTCAAAGAACTATTTATGATTAACATGTCTTCTATGCATGGCATATCTTGCTCAGGAATAAAAAACAAAGAAAAAAGGCTGAGTAGGAGGGTATCTTCAGATCTGATAACAATCTGAGCTGGCTGGAATTTGAGTTGAGGAGACACCGAGGAGCCACGTCTCACTGGGCAGGTCTGCGTCTCCCTGTCGGCAGCTGACTGTGTTGACATATCCCATCATCATTCTCAACCCTCGCTGCTCTCCACATCCTCACACACTGTTCATGTAAAAAGATACGCACACATTCAATCACTCACCATCCCCTGACTGCCATTTGGCCTTATCTCGCACAGATAGCCCTCAGGAAAAACTGTGCAGAATGCAACATAGCCTGTGGTAGCTCACGTGACGGCATAGCGTCACACGTAGGAGATTTTAGTTCTAACGTGCTAGACACAGAGGCTTGTTTGTGCCGTTTCTGTTTAACGTGACACTTGTGTTTTCGCACACCGTTGGCTTTGCGCTCTCAGTGTGTTGCATCTTTCCTCTCTTATCAGCGGATTCCTATCGGGTCAGCCAAACATGTCAGAGTACAGTGATCTAAGACATTTTTCTGCTGCTCTGCTCAGCAGGGCAGGAAGAATGCAGCCCTGCCATTTCACTGTCTTCTGTGATTACAATATGCCTGTGTGTATGTGTGGGTGTGTGCTTGGTTTGGAAAGCAATAGATTCTGTTGTCAGTGTAAACATGGGAAGCATAAATATAATAAATCGATGCTAGTTTGTACGATTTAGCAGGCTATTATTGTTTTTTAAACATGGAAAATGTGACTACAGGCCCGTTTGGTCAGGTTTAACATCGCAGTGGAAGATGGAGAAAAATATTGCGAGTATGCTTCTTGGGTGGTTCGTATTAATCACTCCAGATTTTGTGGAATTAGTTGATATGATGACACAATTTGGTCATAAAGCGTGACAAACTAAAAAAAGCAGGCAAATAAATGTAAACCCTCCATAAATCTGTCCCACAAACCAGACAGTTAAGAAACAAACATCCTACAGTTTCAAAGTAATCCACTAATGCATCTGTGGGTATTTTTGAAATCAGGAACAGCTAATATGACATACTTTTTATGACATTATTTGAACATAATCGTGGGGAGCAACGAGAGAACAATCCAGATTAGAAAAACCCTGATCTGTCTGTGAGCTGCTTTATTTGTTCCCATTTGTGTTGTTCTGGCATATTTTCATCTCACTGGCCGAAATATTTCACTTTAGATTTACTTTAAACAGCAGTCGCACACACACATAAAAAACCTTTAAAGCTCCTTCGTTCTATTCTTGTTGGACATAGAAGTGTTTGTGTTTTCGAACATCACTATTTGAGGAGACATTTAAAATTTGGATCAAGTAGAAGGCTGTTTGAGAACCAAAGCCAGATGTTTTAATTTGATTTATACATCCTTATGACTTGGCAACAAGTATTTTTTGGCCAGTAAGAGATGATGTGTGCCGGTTGCCATTACAACTGATAATTGCAGATGGAAGTTCCCGATCCAACCACTAGAGGCAGATATGTAATAAAAAATGCTGAGGTGCCCTGGAGGGTCATTGTCGGACCTAAAGGCCTCTAAATCCACCATACACATATTCTAGGGACTTCAAGCATCCATCTATGCTCAGATGAGCCGAGTTCATGTATAGAGTCATCATTAGAGATAACATCTGAAGGACCTAGTGCAAGTAGTGTTGAGGAGAACGTCACTTCTAAATATCCTCCTTCATCTTTTGATATATTGTTTTTAAGAAACGATACAGGTCTGAAATGTTATGTTATATTAATATATCTACATCTATTTAGCAGTTTCTCTTTCGCTTGAGGAGGAAAATGAAAGTAGAGCAAGCTTTTAATGGAGAGCTTGTTGATATGCAAATAAAATTTTGGAAAACTGAGTAAACGTTTCAAATTTAAATTTAAAATCCTTGCTCACAATGCACCATCACTCTATATTAACGCTATATTAAAAAGCTTACTCTTTAAATATGTTTAAGCCACCTCTAAAATGTGGAGGCCATGCTCAGTATGAAATAGAGACACAATAACTGATAGGAATGATCCAGGGTAAAGGACTTGTTGCCATCTCTACTTTACCTCAGCATCAGAGTGGTTTATACAACTGGTCTCATTCAACCATTCATACAAGCACTAACTTTCTGTCTAATATTCACACACGACCTGGAGAGCAACTTGGGATTAGTATCTTGCCCAAGGATATTTTGACACGCAGAGTGGAGCAGCCAGTGACTGAACCTCTAATCTATGACCTGCTCTACCTCTTGAGCTACAGCAACAACTCCTGATCGTCCTAACAGTCTCCCATCCAGGCCCAGCCCTGTTTAACTTCTATGATCTAACAGGCCTGCTTAGGGTGATCTGGCTGATTACTCTGTAAGTACAGCAAATCAAAGCATGAGCTATAACACTATAACAGGATAGTGTCTGTTATAGTTTTTGCATTTTTAGTCATTACGCTGGTGAACAGTAAATATTTCAGTGTAACAAAACTGATCCATACATGGCTTAATTACCCCTAGGTACTGTGTCGAAAAAAGACAAGTGATCTTGTCCTGATGTAAACTTCTGCAGATTACTACACTCCACCCTTTGATGTAGACTGTATGAATGTGGAAACGAAGCAGTGTGTCAGGCAGTTGCTTCAGGCTCAGCAGGAGGAGCAGAGACAGAGGGAAACACCAGGTTTGTTAAAGTAGTCCTGCTGGGATGCAGGTTATCCTTACACAGTTTCCACAGTAACTGACCCACACTTATAGTGATTCCTGTTTCTGGAACTGAATCTCACTAACACCATTTCACCATGTGCTCAGGCTGAGCGCACTTTCTGCCATCGTATTGTACAGCTGGTTTTCTTTGATTTACAACTCTCTGAATTCTCACGCTCGTCCACACTTTGCGCTCTCACTCTGCTCTGTTTGCTGTTTTCCATTCTAAAAGACAACCACTGTGTTACCACCAACCATTTAAAATAGTGGTGACACTGGGACGGTGCTGTGCAGAGTTTTAGCAGAGTAGCAGATCTCAGTAAAGACTGCCACCCTGAGACTCATTCACTGTGGGTAATTAGAGGGTTGTGTTTTCAAGCACTACTAGATTCAGTAATATGCTATAATTCTGGTCAGAGTTAATTTTTCACTCTTCTCATGGGACATTTGCCACACACAAAGCTGCAGTAAGTATGCTCATGTGTGCACAAACGCCACACCACCCTCTGTGGTCAGGCCACTGTGGCAGTATATCTCCAGGCTGCTAGTTTCTGTCCACACATGCAATCAGACTGTTGTCTGCTAAGAGCGTGCAGTTGTTTTGGCTTCCTAAAACACACACACACACACACACACACACACGGAGCTAAAAAAAAAAAAAGAAGCAATGATCATGATAAGTGTGCCAAAGTGTAGGAGTGTCCCAGGTAAAGCAGTCCTCACCATCATTTTCTCTGAATAAAGGAGCTACATTTCAAGTGCAGACTGACGATAATCAAGCCATGATTTTAGCAGTGATAATGATTTGGATAATGTAGCACTTATAAAGGTTCACTCTGATAAAGTCATGGAAAGTCCAGTTTTCAATTACTACAGACGAAAGATTTGAAAGATAGACGGCTGTCATCGGTTAGCACTTTCACTGCCGCCATGCATAGATGCTATAAACAAAACTGCACTCTATTCAAAGGCCACCAGAGGGCCACAGTTGTGGTTGGAACAGTGGTTGCAGAAACATGGACGACCTAATAGCTCCCCAAAAATGGAGCCAAAATGTCTCTATCACCCCCTGCTGTCTGGCCGCAGTACAGGTCATAAACCCCGCCTCCTCAATGCCAGCGGATGGGAACTGGGTGGGAAGAACATGTGAGATGTCAATTACAAGTCATTTGCCAAGTGTGTGGTTTCACAGTTAGACACATCATTACGAGGCTTCCTAACAGGACTTCTAATCCAAGGACTGACGTGTTTGGTTTTTATTTTAGATTCAAGGTTCAAGGTTCAAGGTTCTTTATTTGTCACATGCATAGTTATACAAGTATAACACACAGTGAAATGTAGCCTGACACGCTCCTCGACATGTGCAAAAATTGGGGGAAGGGGGGGGGGGGGTGTAGATGAAGAACATTATATATATATATATATATATACACATATAGTATATACACTGGGTGAATGTGCAGTAGTAGCAGCAAGCAGGTGAATTCTGTACATTAATATGAATAGACATCTGACTATTTTACAGGATAGACAATATAAACATATTTAAAATTAAAGGAATTGAAATGTACATTGTGCCTTGGTTTAGTGTCTGGAAGAGTCCGGTCTCAGTCAATTATAGATGATGTGAGAGGGCGGGTGTGTGTGTTTAGGGCCCGGATGGCTTGGGGATAGAAGCTCCTCTTGAGTCTCTCTGTCCTTGCCCGGAAGATGCGGAACCTTCTACCAGATTGCAGAAGTTGGAACAGTTTGTTGCCAGGATGGGACGGGTCCTTCAGTATCTGCGCTGCTCTAGTCCGGCATCTCCTGGTGTAGGTGTCCTGAAGCGGGGGGAGAGCAATCCTGCAGCAGCGTTCTGCTGTACGGATCACTCTCTGGAGAGCTTTTTGGTCCTTCACACAGCTGTTCCCAAACCACGATGTCATGTTCTGTGTGAGGATGCTCTCCACAGTGCCTGTATAGAAAATCCTGAGGATCTTTGGAGAGACCCTGAACTTCCTCAGTTGTCGTAGGTGATACAGGCGCTGCCTAGCCTTTTTGGTCTGGACCTGAATGTGGGCAGCCCATGTCAGGTCTGAGGAGATGTGGACACCAAGATACTTGAAGGAGTCGGAGCGGAGCGGTCAGGAAGGCGTCTGGACGTGGCCGCGCCATCTTAAACGAAGACTATATTTGTATCAAGTCGCGGCGTGTTGAGCTCTTCTGATCTGCCAAACACTATGTGACTACTGTCCGTACTTTTGGCTGTATACATTGGGTACATGAGCATCTAAGAAAAAATTGTGACCAGGTCTGATGATTCAGATTTTTTTTTACATCATATGTGTTTGTATATAATTTGCCTGTGAAAGAACTAGCAGGAAAATGCAGTATATGTAAGAAAGCGAGCTGATAGGAGACAATGAGAGGCTTTGGCTGAAGTTCTGCTGGTAAACCTTCAGTCCTCGAATTCGTTCTCCTGATCGCAGTCTGAGGATCTGTGGGATGTGCTGGGAGGCGAGTCCACACAGATCTTCATCATTACATCTGTGGCTGGAAGCGCTGGTTGCACTTAAACACAAATTACAACCATTCCTAATCCCTCACAGTGACAAGCTTCCTGAGGGAATGGTTCGAACTAGTGATGTAGCTGCTGCTCTGTCATCATATTATTGTTCTTGTCTAAGACTTGTGTCAAGAAGCGGAAAGTAATAATAAGAGCTCTGTATACACAGGTCGGAACAAACAAGGAAATGTGCTGGAAGTGAAAAAGCTTAAGAAAATCAGGATTCCTGCCACATGAGGTTAACTTCATGTCAGAGGAGGAATGACAAGAGAATACACAAAGTTCAAGCTGGAAATATAAATAAAATCAATTGTCAGGTTTACACATTCAGTGAGGTCAGAAACAGAAAACTTGTCTGCTTTATTATAAACCACAAATAATCTCAGTGCCAGCACACATTAGCTGGTGACTCTAGATATATTTCTACATTTCCATTTGGAAAATTAGATATGGAAATCATCCTGTTAAAGCTGCTTTAGCTTTTCCACAGTTGCTACATATCTGCAAGCCACTTTGCAACCCCATTACTCCTTTGTTTCTGCCTGTAGCCTAGATAATGTCTGTTATCATTGATGCCTGCTTTGCCCTCTGCTGTTCTCATAGATAACACAATAGAGACATCAAAACTTCAATAACTAAAGTGACCTGGCTAAATTATATTAGAGTACAAGCTTTGAGTGTCGAGCCTTAGTTTGCCAAGGCTGCTTCCAGCGATTGTTGTCCTGTTCTTTGGAACAAGCTTCCTGCTGACCTGAGATCAATTATATTATATCATACATGCAAAAACAGACTCAGACCCTGTTTATTCACACACACTTTTTTTTTTAAATTCTTTTCCTTTGTTTGACCCTAACATTCAGGGAGGTTGAGTTCCAAATAGGTTGGAGACGTCGCAGGACACCAGTTGCCTTCCCTACTCTGGCGTCGACATCCTGATCAGAGACCCCGTCATTCGAGATGATGCTGCCAAGATATATAAAATTCTCCCCCTCTTCAGCACGTTGTTGGTTGATCATGACAGGAATGCGGGCACGTGCATAGCCAACTCGGACTACCTTGGTTTTTTTGGCGCTGATTCTTAATCCAACTTTCGTCACCTCCCTCTGCAGGGCCGAGGTCAACTTTTGGAGGTCCTCCCTCCTCGACCTACCTAAACGTTAAGGTCAAGATCAGACTATTAAACTCTATCGTCTTTCCTACTGCACTACACGCTAGTGAAACCTGGCGCTCAACAAGTGCAATTACTCAACACCTGAACGTGCTTCAACAACGTGGCCTGCAGCGAATCCTGAGAATTTCCTACCGGGACCGAATAACAAATGAGAAGGTTCTATGAAGAGCAGGCACCAGCCCGTTAGCCGATGTTGTTGCAGATATGCGCTTCGGCTTCGTGGGCCATATTTTACGCCTACCCCCTCATCGCCCAGCTAAGATTGCTATTACATGGCGTCCACGCACTGGCAAGCGAAAGCAAGGCCGACCAAAGACCACATGGCGTCGGACATTCATGGACGATCTGAGAATTGTCGACATTGCCTGGGACGAAGCTGAAGCAGTTGGAGATCACTAGCTGCCCGATGCGCCGCCCGGTGTAGGAGGAACTAAGTGCTAAGTGTGCTAAGTAAGTAAGTTTCCTTTGTTTTATTATAGTTTCAGAATCAGAGAAACTTTATCAATCCCAGAGGGAAATTGAGTTGTCATAGCAGCAAATACACAACAAGCATTCATATAAAATGAGTGTAGAAACACAGAGTTCTAATAGATACGTATTAAGATAAATATAGAGATATAGGTATAAATATAAAAGGACAAGTACGTGTCCAAATATATGGCGTGGTGTACAAAAGTGACAGTGTGCACTGTGATTAACTTTGATCCACATGTGTGGATATGACCCAAGAGTCTGACAGCAGCAGAAGGAACGACCTCCTGTAACGTTCCCTCAGACAGCCAGGTTGAAGGAACCTGTTGCTCAAACTGCTCTTCAGACTGCCCACTGTGTCATGGAGGGGGTGGGAGTCATTGTCCAAGATTGCTGCTCTGCCATTGATCACCTCCTCCATCATCGAGCATCATGCCAACGACAGACTCGGCAATCCTGATGAGTTTGTTCAGTCTGTCCTTTGCTTTGATGCCTGCACCCCAGCACACCACAACAACAGACTGATAAAACAAATAGATCAGCCTGCTACATACATCGAAGGATCTGAGCCTTCGTAGATAGTAAAGACCGTTTTTGTTGGCAGACCACTTTTATTCCATTTCAGTTCAGTTTTTCTCAGATGGACTGGTTATTGTACAAGAGTCTTCCTCCGTGATGAGAAATGAAGCAGATGTTTACTATCTTTACTATTTGTTTGTCAAATTTTGATATAATAATAACAATAACAATAACAATAACAATAATAATAATAATAATAATAATAATAATAATAATAATAATAATACATTTGTATAGCACCTTTCAAGAAATACAAGGATGCTGTGGAAATAATTCATCTGAATTTCAGGAGTGGGACCTTTCCGTCTGCCAATGTCAAATCTAAATCAAAACGTAGTCCCAGCTACTGAAATAAATAAACATTAATTGAATTAATTTGAAGGTTGTAAACCTTACATCAACAGTTATGAAATTATTAACTTTCTGAACAATCAGTTCTCTGGAAACGGAGTGTCTCTGATCCTGGAAGATCCTCGGCCCTCCGTGCACAGAGAGGTCTAACGTTTCTGTAATAAAGTCTTCTGTTTCCCTGATGAGCATCAGTAGTTCATGTAAACTATCAGCAAACATTTGATTCCTTTCTCCTGTTGGCTGCAAACAGCTTTACAACAGTTTTATTGTTCCACAAGCATCAGTACGATCCTGAAACATCACACCTGCTTGTACTTGTGGACTAAGTTTGCACTAAAACCACAGTTTGAATTCAGTTTTTATATTTATTCTTTGTTCTCAGACCAAGGCTGCAGTTTAGAGAATAAAAACTAAGACTGTCTTATAAACATTACATGTATAATGACATGAGTCTTAATGGTATCATTGTTTTATTAAGTCACTTAATTCACACTGGATTCACAGTCTGGATTTTTGCTGATTTTCTTCGCTGGCTTCAAACAACCTAAACGTTATTTATATAGTAGCTCTTTTGCAGCCTTACTGCCCAAATAGCTATAGCTCCAACCCACCAAAACGTGACCTGGACACACATAAGGTTGCATTAATGCATGCACAAGTTGCATTACCAGCAGGGGGAGATAATTTATTTAAAGGCAAGAAGTCGGTAGTACGAAAAAGACGTATGAAGCAAATTCAAGGGTTCTTAATTTCTAGAATAAGCTAAGCGGCTAATATGTATATACATGTAAATGTGTTAATAATGTCTGTTTAAACACTTTCCTGTGATTATTTTCATGTTGGCTTGAAATAAAATATTTCCCTCTGCTGTTACTGCAGATTAATTTAACTTCCACATGCGTGTCTATTACACGGTTTGCTGTGATATCCAGATGAAAGTTCACACGCATGTCTGCTTTAAGCGCTTCTAATGCATAACTACTGTATAACACTTTTCACAGCTTTGGTGGTTTCAGTTTGTAGTATACATGTTTATTCTCGTCATATAGGCGTGTCTTCCTTTGTATAATCAGCTGCTCTGCTGTACATTTATCCATGTTTGTGATTAGTCACATGCTGCCACTGTCACTCATTTCACGTAAACGCGCTTGTAGCTAGATTGGGAAATGCTAGTTTAATCTAGTGAGTTGATAACCAGCTAACCTGCCAAAGTGTTAGTGTAAGAGAATCTGATGTGTGAGTGTTTGTGGGACATGAATACTCCTGGTCAATCAGCCGGCATACCCGAGGCTCATCCCTCAGAGGACATCCTGCAATCCACCAGATTGTTCAGTGTCCTGGTGCAATCACATTACATTTTTCATTAACACAGTGTCAGGGACCAAGCAGTAGGCATAAAGGACACAGGTGTTTAATTCAAAAACAGGGGTTTTATTGACCCAAAAATATGAAAATATATTTAACAAAACCAAAAAACTTAAACAGGCAGACCAATAAAAGAGGTCAACTCAATAGACGAAAGTCAAGCTAACAATTAATAAAACTTCAAACAAACATAAGACAGACTGACCTCCTGAAATGACACACGGGGGAACTTTAATACTGGCTTAGCTAAACCACATGACACACACGGGGAAAATAAAATGGCTGCCGTATAACCAACTAGTACAAAACAATTAAACAAACTTAAAACACCCCCCAGGCAATGAAGCATGTGGTTTCACCCAATTAGGCTGTCAGTGGTACTTCAGCTCTCCCAGCACTTTGCCACACCTTTTGCCAGACAGGAGGAGAAGCCAAACCCAGCTAAGTCAAACAAAGATGCATTAATATAACATAAAACACAACTTTGACCTTGCAGTGTTAATATGTGTGCACGCCATATAAACATTGGTGTGTGTGATGGAAAAATAAATATATTTAATAAAGAAACAATATTGAACAATAAGTAGAATATATTTAAAGTAGTGACTGCAAAGTAAACTAAAGCGAATCAACTGGTGGTGAGGTGTGGAGCTTGCCATCACACAGCCATGGAACATGTTGCTGTACTAGAGTCAGTAATTACATCAGTTACAATTATATTGTTGTCTCAGAAAGGGTCCTCAGTCATCTGCGGGTCAGTCAGCTGATTTCAATACGTGTAGGCGAGGAGGAGAAAAGCAGAATGCTCTATAACGGAGATACAGACATTTCTTTTACATTTATTGCACAAAAGGACAAATGTCCAGAAACTCCATTATCCAGCTAACACAACTTTGGGCTTTTTGCAACCATCTCCACAGAAACTTTTCTTAGCTCAGGTGTACCCCAACTCTAAATCTCTGCCATCAGTATATTCTGAGCTAAAGATGCCTTTGTTCATAATACTTCAATACTTTTAAAAACCTCTACTAACCCTATGGATTCTACAAAAAGACTTTAGCAATCAGAAAACAAAGAAAAAAAAAACAGTTTAACAAGTACACATTAACTGGTGAATCTAAATGTCCCCTAGGTGTGAATGTGAGTGCTAATGGTTGTCTGTCTCTGTGTTGGCCCTGCAACAGACTGGCGACCTGTCGAAGGTGCACCCTGCCTCTCCGCCTTCATGTGACCCTGATGAGGATAAGTGGAAGAGAATGGGTGGATGGCTTAACATTAAAACCAACAATTTCCCAAACAGTATGTTGCAATTCTCCAAAACAACCGGTTAAGGCGCGGGTCAGGAGTGGGTGGGGGAGCTCTGGTCCTTGGACCTAAGAGGATTCTGGGACTTCCATTGTGTTTATTTCTCAAGTTATTTACTGTTTTACTTTGAAATCCTTGTTACTTTGTTATTCGTGTTAGCTTTTGCTTAGTTTTCTCTTATTAGTAATTGTCTACTTGCGCTATAGCATCACTTGTGTTTGATTTACAACACCTGTTCGCAATCAGACAGTCAGTCCTCTCACTGTATATGGAGCCAGCTGTCCCCGTTCTCCTTGTCAGATTGTTTTTGAACTCCTATTAGCCAAGCGTTCCAGCAATTCCCAGAGTTCCTTCTGTTTCTATAGGCTTTTCGGAACATTTTTGGGATTCTGCCTTTTGCCTGCTGCTCTGTTTGCTCTCACTCACTTATGTCTAACCTTTGCCTGATACAGATTTTACATTCTGCTTCTTAAGTCTGTCACTTGGGTCCTCTTCTACCACAACAACCATGACAAAAACTGAAAACATTTTTTTAGGTGTCATATTTTTATTACAAAGTAAGTTTAAGTTTTTCTGTTTGTTTTTTTTGTTGCCATAATTAGGTTTCCATTCGACACCACCTCCTCCAGTCTCTCCGCGGCAGCATTCCAGACGTTCCTGTCAGCATGTATGGAAACGGGACAAGTGCTCGCTCCCACTGCAAATACACAATGATTCTGGACAGTGTCCTGAGTCTGGTGGCCTCCTTTGATCTTGAGGTCACATTACAGAAGGGGCCTGGCCCTTGCAGCCTGGATATCCCCCTCTGTGAGTGTAATCAATCATGTCTGAAATCTGAGCACCGTTGCTTCAGTCTTTTGTGTCTGAAGCGTTAATCTGTTCATGTTTACAGTTAAATTTGAGCATCAGGCAAAGGGGTTGGGAACGGAGCAAGTCTCGTTCACAGTGGGGTGTATTCTACTGACAATGACGCACAATGACATCTGCTATGTGCCTGCCTGTCTGTCCAGGAAAACCGATTCCTTCTCTGTCGCTGTTTGAGGGTTTGTAAACTTTTTTCCATTCAAGTCATCAGTTTAAGGATTAAGTGCTTCATATAATGTCTGTGAAGGTTCTCAGTCATCCAGGTCATCGTAGTCGAAGGAGCTTGCAAAGAAAAGCGTCTGGACTTCTTTAAGTTGCTTGAAGACGTTTCACCTCTCATCCGAGAAGCTTCTTCAGTTCTAAGGTCAAATGGTGGAGAGTCCCAGATATAAACCTAGTGGGAGTTTCCCCCCACAGAGGGACAAAAGGACCCCCTGATGATCCTCTAATCGCCTGAGCCAAGGTGGGAAACTGGGCGTGGGTCCCAATCAGCCAGAGTTTCGGGTGTGTTCATTGTGAAACCTGGCCCCACCTTATCATGCGAATTCCTGAGGTCAGATGGCCCAGGATGTGAGTGGGCGTTAAGGCGTCTGGGAAGGGATCTCAAAACTGGATTATAGATGGCAGAGAGTTGGTGTCGTAAACCCCCGCCTCTGTTCAAAGATGGTCGCTCACAGTGGACATAGATGGCTTCTTTCACTCCTCTTTCAAACCATCTGTCCTCTCTGTCCAAAATGTGAACATTGGCATCCTCGATAGGATTGGATAAAGGACACTCTTTCGCATGATAAGGTGGGGCCAGGTTTCACAATGAACTCACCCGAAACTCTGGCTGATTGGGACCCACGCCCAGTTTCCCACCTTGGCTCAGGCGATTAGAGGATCATCAGGGGGTCCTTTTGTCCCTCTGTGGGGGGTCACTCCCACTAGGTTTATATCTGGGACTCTCCACCATTTGACCTTAGAACTGAAGAAGCTTCTCGGATGAGAGGTGAAACGTCTTCAAGCAACTTAAAGAAGTCCAGACGCTTTTCTTTGCAAGCTCCTTTGACTGCTTCATATAATGGACAGACTGTAATAGTTGCCTCAAAACAATGTCTGACTTTGATTGATTTTTTTAAAAATTGACATAAATTGTTTCAAAATGCTCCAACCAGCTTGAAGTTCTTCATCACAGGCATTAAGATTTGATGATTGTCAGTCAGTTGGGTGGGATATACTATTAAGTTTTTTGCAAGTGAAAATTTTCCCATTAAAGTTGATATATTAGAAGCAGGGAAATGGGCAATCGTAAGGTTATGAGTGAGGGTCAGAGTATCTCCAGAACTGCAGCTTTTGTGGGGTGTTCCCACTCTGCAGTGGTCAGTATCTGTTGAAAAGATCATTGATGTGCATTGGGAGTGAAGGCTGGTTCATGTAGTCTGACCCATCAGATGAGCGACTGTAGCTCAAACTGCTGAAAAGGTTCATGCTGGTTCTGATAGAAAAGTGTCAGAATACTCAGTTCTTCAGTTTGTGTATGGGGCTGAACAGCCACACACCAAACAGGGTTCCCATGCTCACCCCTGTCCACCACTGAACGCATGCGATCAGAACTGGACCGTGGAGCATTGAACGGTGGGCCGGTCTGATGGCTTGGTGCGTGTGCTTCACTTACACTGTGGGAAGAAGGCGAGCTGACGGAGGGAGCGTGATGCTTTGGGCAGTGTTCTGCTGGGAAACCATCATGTGGACGTTACTTTGACATATACAACTAATCACTACTATTGTTACAGACTGCCATGTGTGGCAGGCGGGATGAAGGACCCAAAATGCAGGACTCACGAGAAACAAAGGAGTGAACTCAGGGAGGCAGTTTTAATGCTGTATCAAAAACTCGAATAATACAAACAGAGGAAAATAAAATAAAATTGAAACTAGGAGCTGACGGGAAACAACTAGGGAAACGAGGCACATGGAGAAACGGACAGCAACGTCGGGTAACGATGCAACAACGGGCAGAGGAAAACAAAGGGCTTAAATACACAAGGGAGTAACGAGGGAACAGGAAACAGGACTAATCTGACAAAAGGAGGAAGCAAAACTGAAAACACTGAGCACTGGACGAGACTGTCAAAGTAAAACAGGAACCAAGAGACATTCACAAAGACGCAGACTTGACACTGGGACACGGAGACATGACTGACTGGGGAGACAGGGGGAACATAGAGACACGGGTGACTAGACAGTAGAGCTGGGTGATAGAACGATAACGATATGTATTGCGAAATAACTTTTTCTCGATAGAAAAGTTAAACTATTGCGATAGACCTCACCGCTCTTGTCCTCTTAAAAAAAAAAAAGAAGAACAGCCAATCCAAATTAAGTAGCGCAGAGCCGAACCAATCACAGCCGCAGCGTCACGACAGGTGACTTGTTACGTACAGCACAAGTGCCAAGCCGCACATGTGTATTTGTTTGGGAAGCAGCCAGCCGCCGTGCCGCCCGGGTAACAGAGGAAATGAGTGTGCCGACTAGAGAAACATCAACCGAGAGCGTGACCGAAGGTTACCGAAGAGAAAACAGATGATGGTTCCAACGCCGGAGAGATTGTCGAACGGAAGAGCCACAGAAGTTCCGTAGTGTGAAGGTATTTCGGCTATTTCAAGTCTGACAAAAAACAGAGTAGCGTGCACTGTAAATGTGCCGAAAGCAAGTCTGGAAATACAATAAAGCGGTGCAGCTCAGTCTCTGACTGGAAGCGCTAATTCGTCATTCGGCTTTTGTCAGACTAAAGTAACTGTTACAACTGTTTAAAAAGCTCCGCTATACAACAAGGAGAGATTGAGAATTTCCTTTTAGTTCTCAGTTTATTTGATATTGACAAAAGTTAGTCAGTTTTGTCTGTTCTTCTGTAAAACAAACTAAGATTTATTTTTAGAATTAATATTTTGTTTCTAAGTGGAATTGACAGTTTAGTCTGTTTTGTTTGTTCTATTTTGAAACTTAAACGCTTTAGCGGCTGCCTTTTGTGTAGTTTGCAATATTTGCCTTTATCTATCTGAAAAAGTCTCATGTTCCTTAAGTACATCTACCCTGTTGAACTTATTATGGGAAATAAATATTTAAATAAAAACAAGCTGCTGATTATTTCACATTTTACTTGTGAGCAACGGCACATTTAAAACTTACAAATATAGTTATTTGGCTTATATCGTGATAGATATCGTTATCGCCTGAAATGAAAAAAACATATCGTGATATGAAAAAATCTTATATCGCCCAGCTCTAGTAGACAGGAAACGTGGAACACGGGGAAGGCAAAGTAACAGAAACCTAAAGACTATAAACTAAGAATATACCACATGGAGAACAATAAGGAGAAGCAAAACCAGAAAAACACAAACACTAGCAGCACGACACAGACCATGTACACCCTTCCAAGGATGCCGTATTCCCTGATGGCTGTGATCGGCAGCATAAAACACCGTTCCACAAATCAATAATAGTCAAGGAATGGTTTGAGGAGCACAACAACAAGTTGATGTTGACTTGGCTTCCAAGTTCACCCAAATGTCTGAAAAGTCCTGAGAATGGGAATGTGAGGAAATGCCTGAAAGTGTCTGTCAGTGTTTAGACGACTGTACAATAGATGACTAAAATATGATTTCTTGTGTTTCGAAAAGAGAAATGTTACAATTACCTAATTAATTGGATTAAAAGTCACGGCATCATCAAATCTAATATTTATCAACATAAAAGCTCAAAACTGTAGCTGTCTGGATGCAGTGGACTGACTGCACAGTTTGTTTATGTAGTCCTAGGAAAAGTTTCAGGACACCGGCCCTCGAGGACTGGAGTTTGACACCCCTGCTCTTTAGTTACAGTGGCATGTGCAGATGACTTTAAGACTGAACTGGCTCAAACATTCGCTCTGTTTTAACACCTGCTTTGCTGCTTGGGCTGCAGACAAAGTATTATTTTGTCTGCCCACGTCTCTGTGCTCATTCTATCTCTTGTGAGCACATTCAGAGAGAAAAGAAGTAGAACAAACAATTGAAAACACTTCTGCAGTTTTACTTTAGTCGTCACTCAAGTGTACACGCAGCTTTCAGATGGCGTTTGATGTAACATTCCCGTCTTTGAACTTTTAGACTCTTCTTATTCTCTGAGCATGTATTTGTGATGTAAAACAATCATTTACTCATGCATCAGGTATGCAGCGGCTCAGGAACGCCTTAGATCCGAAAGCATTGTGTCGAGCCTGGAGAGCACACAGCATAAGTAATTCAGCACACCATTCACAAAACAGCTTTGTATTTTACCTGATGATGAACTTCAAACATGTCACAGTGTGGAGCTCATCTTCAAAAGTTTCACTTTATTATGGCCATCTGGAGACCTGCAAAATCCCGAAGAGGAGAAAGTTAGACTTAACATCAATAACTCATTACTAGACATTAGTGTGTGCTCTGCTGAGGAGACAGGCAGGGATGGTGGAGATTTACTCTAATCGAGAAGTTAAGACTCAAAAACAAAGAGAGACTTCCCAGGTTTAAAGAATAATACAGGGAGAAAAAGTAGCGCAGTCAGTAGGATATGCACAGAGACGGGAAACTTGGGTGATTCGCCACAGACCAAACTACAATTAAAAAGCTTAAACTCAAATACAACTCTGCACAACTCAGTAGAGCTGCACATTCAACTAATAGTTCTCTGTAAGGTCATTACCTCAAGCAACCCCTCATCTTCTTTTACCCTGTCCTTGCTACATAATTAGTAATGCATCCTGTCCCCATCCTTTCGTATTTGCAAATGAGTCTGGTGGATGGGACAAATAGCAGGGCAAGTTGCTGATTTTCATTCTTGGAATTTTTGTCTGATTGCACAAAACTGAAATTACAAAACGGTTAATGAGAGAAAGCCTCTTTCCTATAAAGAGGGAGTACGGGATCTGAGTACAGGATCGCTGCAGGGCTTAGTACACTGCTGTTCGCCCTGTTAACACATGACTGTACTGCACAGTACAGCTCAAATCACATCATCAAGTTTGCAGATGACACATCAGTGGTGGGTCTCATCACCAACAACGATGAGTCTGAATACAAAGAGGAGGTCCAACACCTGGTGGACTGGTGTCAGAATAACAGCTTGTCTCTAAATGTTCAGAAGACTAAAGAGATGGTTGGTAACTTCAGGAAGAGCCAGACGACCCACAGCCCACTGCACATCAACGGGTCTGCTGCTGACATGGTCATCAGTGTGGTCATCTGATGACCTCTCCTGGAACCTGAACACCACCACCATCATGAAGAAAGCCCTAAGTTTCTTAAGAAACTGAAGAAGGCCAGTCTCCCGCCTCCCATCCTCACATCATTTTACCAGGGAACCACTGAGAGCGTCCTCTGCTGCTACATCACTATCTGTAAGGAAACTGCACCCTCACTGAAAAGAAGTCTCTGCAGCAGATAGTGAGGACAGCAGAGAGGAACACTGGAGGCCCTCTCCCACCCATCTCCCAACTCTACGACAAACACATTATCTGATGTACAAACAGCATAGTGAAGGACACTTTCCAACCCTCATATGCACTGTTCTGTCCTTCCATCTGGCAGATGGTTTCGCAGCATCAAAACCGTAACGACCAGAAAAAGCAAGAACCTCTTCCCCCAAGCAGGCAGAGCCCTCAACCACCAAAGGACTGATATACACATACACCTTTACAAACACCTTACAGTACTCACCAAAAGAGTCAGTAACAACAAAAACTTACACAATCCACCTGGGAACAATATGCTTATTTGCACACGCAGTCACATCCGGTTGCTAAGTGATGACGTGACGAATCCTACTTCCGGGTCTAAAGTAGTCTGCGTTTAATATGGCTTTTGTGTTGTTAACATGTTTAATGTTTTGTATTTTCTTCTATTTAATCTCAAAAAGCTCCTAAAACAGTCAGTGATCCCTGTTGACCTCCCTCGGCTTTTATTACCGCTAATCATTTATTTAAGCTCAGTTTTTAAAACCTTAGGATGTAGCTACAGCCCAGCCCATGCAGCAGTATATGAATGACTAACCTCGTATTATGGATGGATTATCTCAGTTGTTCTCCTGGCTGAAGTTTGGTCCTTTTACAGCATCCTGCCATGTGATTACATTTGTTCCTGACCACCGAGAACACTCACGTTAACTTTTAGCAAGTGGAAAAAAAGTTAGCTTGTTTATATTATGCTAACATAGCTGTGTCGCTAGCGGTCACGTAGCACATCATTATATACCAGCTAGCCAAACTTCAGTAACCCTACAAACGTCACTGCTGTTTAGTTCTCTGTCTTCATTTATGTTGGAAGTGATAGCAGAGCTGTACGTTTTAATTTGTTTCCGAAACCCTGCAGTCAGGACATGCTATATTGTATTTAGATAGAAGCTAGCGAGCTAACTTCCTGCTAACTTCTAACTCCGTTAAATGTCATAAATTCCGTTTTCATAGATGCCTGGATGTTAAACTCAATTGTTACACCTGGTAGAGCAGAACGCTGATCATTTTTATTAAAGATGAAAGACTTTAGACAGTTTTTCAACTCTCAGTAATGCCACAGTGATCGTTTGATATATGGACCTGCAGCAGAGTTTAGGCGCAGACACGGCTAGTGACGTCAGACTTAACGACCGGATAGTGACTGAACACACATCTAAACTATACTACATTTGCACATTTTGCATGTCTTCGTCTTATCTTGTTTACAATGTCCTGACAATAACTTGAACCTGGTATTCAATATCTATTGCACATCTCACTTTACTGTAATTGCACATGACCACTTCGTATTGTCTCTGTCTTTGTTTACTGTACATAGATATGGTTAGTAATTAGTACCTTTTTATCTCTTAACTCTATCCAAATTTAGTGAGTTATTATTTATTTGTAATTTCTAGTCTCATATCTCTTACAGATATATTTTCTTATAAATGCACCATGGGGGGCTTGGGATGAAAAGGCATTTCGGTACGCTGTGTACTGTATATATTGTTGTATTGACAATAAAGACCTTGAATCTTGAATGTAAAAGTCCTCTGGACAGACTAGAACAAAGTGAAGATGTTTGACTGCAATGCAAAGCATGTCAGCACAAAAACACCTTATTCTAACTGTAAAGCACAGAAGTGGAGAGTTGATGATTTGGGCTTGTTTTGAAACTACTGGAGCTGGGGATCGTGCAGTCAGCGAGTCGACCATACACTGAAATATTTTAGAATCAGATGTGACAGGTAAAGCTTGGCCAAACTGGGTCATATAACAGGATAATGATGGAAGGTGTTGCAGTGGCCAAATCAAAGTCCAGAGTTGGGCCTAGTTGAAATACTGTGGTGGGTTCTTCAAAGAGCTGTGTGTAAGTGAATGCCTGCAAACCTCAAGACCTGAAGCGACACTATAAAGAAGAGAGAGCTAACCTTTCTCCACAATGATACGAGGGACTGATATTCATACACAAACATGAGTAGGTCATCATATTGCTGCTATTGGTGGTTCTACAAGCCATTAGATAACGGACAGTCCTCAGCTTTTCACAGGAATGCAGAGAGTCGTGTAAAAACTTGACTGCATGATTGTAGGCAGACATATACAAGCTACAGCAGCTATTACTCAACTAAGTACTTCTTAGCACAAGTATTTTTGCACTAAGAAATGTAATATAGTTTAGGGGCCTGCCAGAAAAGTAATGATTTCCTCCAGAGATGCTGTGAACTGGTTCAAACCAGAATAAAGAGAGGAGTGGGAGGGCCTGGTGAATAACTGACTAGGAGGAAGAGTACATCAGATTCTTTGAGAACACAGTTTTCAACCTTCAGTTTCATATAATAATAATGGATTGCATTTATATAGCACGTTTCTAAGCACCCAAAGCGCTTTACAATTCCACTATTCATTCACTCTCACATTCACACACGGATGGAGGCAGCTGCAGTTGTAGCCGCAGCTGCCCTGGGGCAGACTGACAGAAGCGAGGCTGCCATATCGCGCCATCGGCCATCACCAGTAGGCGGTAGGTGAAGTGTCTTGCCCAAGGACACAAACCAGGACAGAAAGAACTGGGGAATAGAACCGGCGACCTTCTGGTCACAGATGAGCTTCCCAACCCCCTGAACCACGGTCGCCCCCAATCTCAGCATTAACAGGGAAGAGGGGATCTTTTAGGTTTAGGAAAATCATATCTTAGTACAATAACATAAAAGGAAAATATTAAAATAGGCAAACAGGACGTGTGCTTTGCTCACTGGGTAGTCAAGGTGACCATGTGCCATAAGGCTAAACACAGTGGTCCCAAGGCTTGGTGGTGTGTCTTCTCCCATTCTCTCTCCCTGCTTTCCTGTCTAATCTTCACTATGGGCTCTTTAATAAAGGTGAAAAAAGCCCCCAAGATAATTTAAGAAGATAAACAAATAGATAAGTATGCCATCTATGACTCAACCAGAACATGAAAAAGTGTGTGAGGTAATGTTTTTTGGTGGTGGTAAACTGGGACATTTATACTGGATAAATAGGATCTTGAACATTTTACAGCCCCATGTCACAAACATTCCTGATGTAGCCCCACGGACACTAATTGGAGGCTATTTCCTTCTACAGCAGAACAATAAGTAAGCACACAGTGCCAAAACTATGCAACAACTATTTAGAGAAGAAGAAGAAGAAGTCAGCTGGTGCTCTGGTTATAAAGCAGGGTCGGTCATTCACATCCAGTCTCATCTCCATGGAGCTTGGATAGAGGCCCCGATCAGTAGTATGTGCACATCTGAAGGTTTGACCTCAGAGTAATGTGGTTGCCACAGATTAGGCCAGTAAATGCAGAGCAAGATGCAAATAAATCTGGATCCTAAATCTGTCACTCATTTAAACAATCATTCAATGTTTAAATAGTTCACCCACCTTTTGTAAAATGCAAATATATTCTGACACACACACACACACATCACATTTTAAGGCTGACCTTATATTTGAGGCCTGTGACTATGTGTGATGCTACAGCAGAAGTCCTCAGTGAATTGAAAGAACAACATCAAGTGAAACAATATGCCGGACTAAATCTAGGACAAGCCTTTCCCACAGGAGCCCACTGTGAATGATATCATTCAGCAAAGTGCAGACAACACCGTACACCGCTTATTCCTTCTGTCGGTTCAAACTGTAATGATACTGAACCTAAAATACAGCTGTACATATTTATATGCACACTGTATGTTCTGACCTGTTTCAGTCATACCTGCAGATCTGTTCAACAAAAGCAAAGCCTTATGGCACTGTTTCAGAAACTTTATCCCTCCTGCTGGAACCTGAACTACTCTACTTTGAGAGACACAGAGGAAAGTGGAAAAGAATTTAATATAGAGGCATTTATTGGAGAGGAAGTAGGGCTGTGCTATTAAAACTTGTAGGCAGCTTGGTTGGTCCGTGTCTACAAATTTCAAACCACACTGCTTTGGACATGCCCATGTGAATAACTAAAATAACCTTTTGACCTCTAATTAAGTCACCTCATCAGGAAAAGTGTTGTTGAAGTGCAGACTTCAAGACACACATGATGCATCTGAGCTGTAGTTCAATTCACTTCAATTTCATTTTATATACAAAATGACAACAAGCGTGTTATGGTGTAAGATAAAGACCCTACAAGACCTACAAGACCTGCAATAATCTAGACAAACCCCAACAATCAGATGGCCTCCTATGAGCAAGCACTGATGACAGTGGGAAGGAGGGAGAAACCAAACAGAACCAGGCTCAGGGGGGGAGAGGATAAAATGAACACTGTAGCTTTGGCAGCTCCTAACATTTCTACTTGTTGACAAAGATGAGTGATAATTGATCTTCATGCTCAGTATCTCAAGAGTGTGAAGAAGGAAATTAAGGACTGATGTGCAAGTGTAAGCAGGACTGTCAAAGGCTCATTCCACGATTTTGCCATTCAATAAATGATTTTTAGATGCTGTTATATGATGAAGCCTGCTACAACAAAAGGGATGACAAAAGAGCTACACATCGCTACACAAAGCTCGCAAAGCTCTCCAGCGAGTAGTGCGGTGCTCTGAACGGATAATTGGAGGTGAGCTTCCCTCCCTTTATGAGACTCACATGTGCTGTACCAATGTACCTGCACATGTGATGTGACAATAAAAGTGATTTGATTTGATTTGATTTGCTCAAGCTTATCTGTAGAGCAGAAAGGGACTGACTACAGTAAGAGAGGTGGTCACCTGAGACACGCAGGCTCAGAGCCCAGGTAAGAATAAATGCTGAAATGAAAAAAAAAAAAGAAGCAGAGAAAAAAGAGAATGACAACTCATAAGTGGGATGTTGCTGAGAAAGTCAGGGTTATTGATAACATGCATGACTGATGAATGAAAATTTAATAAACAAAGGTTTAAAACTGTGTGCATGAAATGTTTGGAATGTTGTGTGACTTTGGCTTTGTTTGCTCTTTGAAACAAAGGAGTAAAAGTGACTTAAAATGAATCATTCGATCAATCAGTCAGTAGAGTTCAGACTGAGTAAGAACCGGTTCGAGAGTTGGTCTAGGTAAAAAGGGCTTCCTGCATCTCTCTGCTTTGACAGGATGATGGATGGCTGTGTTGTAACATGGGTAGCTGAGCCTCGGGGGTAAGCAGCACAACAGAGCTGGATAAAAAATGCTGGCAGTGGAGGATCACAGTTCCCTCAGACACCGATCTGTATCTATACAGGCAGAAACTTTCTTCCAGCTCTCACACTAGTCAGCTGTGGAGCCTGACATGCTAACATATGAGGGACAGAATGTAATTACACATGTTAACACACACGCAGTGTAATTAGAGTGCAATTACAGAAGTGGAAGTCAGTTATGATCAGCCTACAGCTATAAGCTCTTGACACAACATCCTGCCTGCGGTCTCTTCTCTGGAGCCGTGAGGGTGGTGAGGGACATTCCTGCCTTTCCACATGCACTGACACACGGAAGCCTTCCCCTCCCGTGTGCTCAAACATCCGGCGCCGTGCTATGTGATAGGGATACTTGTCAGCGCGGCAGCAGGATGAAAGATAACCACATATTATCCACAAGTCACAGGACTACAGCCAAGAGGCCTAATCAGAGGGAGGAGAAGCGTGAGAAAATGACTGAGAGGGTGGTACAGGCCGGTGAGAGGTGTGGGAAGATGAGGGCAGGCCTGTTACATTGCTGCATGTGGCGGTAGTGTTGCAACAGCTGCGAGCAGACAGGCAGACCGGCCGCCTCCTCTAAACCCAACTGGAAGGATTTAACCCTGACAGTCGACTGATGGCTGCTGCCCACCTGTTCGTGCTCTCATGCAGATATTCCTTTTGATACGTGAACCTCAAAGACGACAGCCGGGCCGCACGAGGGTCCTGAGAGAGGGGGTCGCGGGGTGTTCCTGATGCAGCTTTATAAATCCCAGGAGTCCCAGGAGCCTAACAGGAGGTGTTCCAGATGATGAAATGCACACTATATAAAACTCTAATGGCGTGCCTGTATTTTGAAAAGACAATCGCACCGCAACCCTAACCTTAATCTCTGTATTGTATGCGATAGCATACGTGTTTTTTTCCAGTCATTTCCAGTACCGAAACGACTGGAACAAACTAAAAAATATATCTGGTCCTTACTGACCAGGTGTGTAACATTGTGAACACCTCACACCTGCAATTAAGGAAAAGTCAACCTCTTAACATCGATCTGATGACCTATTAGACATAGCTTTCAACTCAAGTGTTGCTCACTGGGCACCAACACATTAGAGTTTCATTTTATAGACAGGTCATGGAGATGCCACATTATGCCAGACTTGGTCTGGTGTTCTCTGACGAATGCCAGTTGAGATGCATGATGTTGGCTGCATGAAAGCACATTTGGGCCTCATGGCTGGCTGATCTATTTTTGTTAGTGTGGTCAGGAACATGCTCATGAGAAGCCCGCTGGAGTTCAAAATGCAAATCTTTGGCAACAACTTGACCCACCATGTCTGCAGGAAGAGAAACTCTGACTATGAACCGAAAAACACCATCCCCACAGTCCAGCACATCAAGCAGCGATGCAGACACTACGCTTTGGGGCTGTTTTACTGCTAAGAGTACAGAAGCTACCGTAAAATCCAAGGCGAGAGCCTCTTAGTTCACCCAGAATACACAAAATGGTTCATGGATGGGTCTTCCAATATTTCAGTGATGCAAAACATACCACCGGGATGACAAAGGAATAGGTAAAGATGAAAAATACAGTATGAGAAACATTAAGAATCAGTTTTTTTATGTAGAAAACAGGGACTTGAAGCTTCAGGTTGCTAAGCAGCAGCCATGACACCACCAGTGGACAAAATCCCTCCTGAGATGTGTGCAAACCTGCTGACCAAATACAAGAACCAGCTCATTGTTGTGTTCTTGCTAATAAAGGTTTCTCCTCCAAGTACCCAGCCATGTTTCACTCCGTGACATGCACACCAGTGTATTGTAGTTTTGTGTCTTTTGTTTTGGATACTCTGTCTCTCTCCATTAAAATGACCATAACTACCACAAGAATGTGGGACGACAAGAACAGTGTCACAAATACCTGAAAACTGGGTGCAGTAAGCAAATAAATAATTCAGTGGCAGGCATTTCTCTTTGCTTTTAAAGCATCTTTGATTTCACGTTCACTCAGTAATTCGCCAAGTGTTCTTCTTGGCTCTTATTTCTACTTGTGTTACTGCAGATCCAAGAAGGTCAAGGCACGCTGAATGATGTGGCCTGTTAGTGAATGCCCTCAGTGGGCTTTCCGAACATCACGTTCTCTTATGTCTAAAAAAATGACTCCTCTGACACTGTGTGATGGTGAAAGTGCTTCAGTTTCAGAATTCAAACAGTCACATGACTTCACCCTGACTGTTCTAGTATAAAGAAATGTCAAAGTACGCAGAGTGCAGCTCTGGTGTCTCATCTCACTTCCACCCACAATCCCCATTGTTCGCCTCTCTCCCTGTGCAGCCCGGTGAAGAGAGGAGCTCTGAATGCAGTTTTGTAACATGAGTTTGGGCTGCAGTCTGCACTCCACGGTGAAATGGAGGCCCGTGAGTGAAACACTGCTCCAGTCAAAGAGGAAGAAAAGAAAACACAGTCCCTACTTTCTTATAGTGAGAATTCTGAAAGAAAAGAGGAAATTTGGATGCTAAAATAAATATTGTCTAACAGTCCATCAAATACAGTCTGCTTTATTTGACGTTTATAAATTTAACTTAGTGACACTACATAAAAGAAGAGCTGTGAGAAATGGTGTATGCATCGGTGTAATGCAAGGTCTAGTCGTAAGAAGAGACGTCATGTGGTATGCATGGGGATTTTTATAGGAGGAAATATGTTATTATAGGAAGAGATTTTCACACACTTTTCATTTTTACTCTTTTTTACGATCGTGCTCTGATGCACTGATGTTTCTGTTAATCTGAATAAGTCGTCTTATATGAAAACAGTCCCACTAGGTTGTCACGTGTGATTTCAACACAAGTCTGAACTTCCTGCAGTTCATTAAGCAGTAGACACACAAAATATTATCATCCATCCATCTTCTTCCACTCGTCTCATTCAGGGCAACAGTGGAGCAAGGCAAGAGATGGGGGATACCCTGAGCAGGTCTCTAGTCTGTTGCAAAGCTAACACGATGGGGCAGACACCCATTCGTGCTCATAATCACCAGTGTTGGGTAAGTTACTTTAAAATAGTAACTTAGTTACATTACTAGTTACTTCTCTCAAAAGTAACTCAGTTACTTCAAGTTACTCGTTACTTTCAAAGTAACTAGTTACTAGGGAAAGTAACTTTGGTTTTACTCAGAATTCTCTTGTTAATGTGTTGCTTCCATAACTTTGCCAATCTTCTAGCTTGCTTACTTGCCACAAGTGCACTGTGCCACCTACCAATAGAAAGGAAAAGATAATGTGCATATTTCCACGAGAGAAATCCCACGCCTGGACCGTCATTGACTGCTGCCATGATTCTAGCCTACGTCACAGTGTCATCTGCGCCTTTTACATCCAACACAAAAACTGCAGTCGTGGTGCTTTCGATTGTACTCAGAACTCGGAAATTCTGCCTTCCGAATAGGAAGATGTAGGTAACACCAGACTGCAGATGAGCTGCATACAGAGCTGGACTGGGACAAAAAAATCATCCCGGGCATTTTGACTAGAGACTGGCCCACCATTATAGGAAAAATCATAAAGCCTTTGAATGAAAATAAACACTGTTGTGACAGTGATGTACACTGTTTTGATGGTATATATGCATCAATCTATCAATCGTTTGTTGTAAGATTCAGATAATTATTTTTTAAAAGCGAGACATTTTAAATGAGAATAAGAAAGAAAAGAATTTCTTTGTGCCCCCCTTTCCCTGTTAATGCCCTACCTGCCCCCCTGGCAACACTTTGCTAGACCCGCCCCTGCACAGTTACCAGCTGTCAGCTACTTAGAAAAGGATCCTGGTGTTATTTGTCTCTCAGAAACAGTTCATAACTTCCCTTCAACTCATCCATGTCACCTAAAAGGTAAACTTGTTTCTCCATCACCTGTTCAGCTCTGATGATCCAGTAAGGACATCTCCTGGTTTCATCTTCATGTTTCCCTCTCACCAGATAACCAAACCATATCATGACCAGCAGCTTTTTTGCAGCTGTGGCTCCAGCAAACATCAGCTGATACTAGAAATTAATATTAAATAAATTCTAACAACAGCTGATCAAGCTTAAACGTGCTGCTGTTGTTTAGTGCGACATCCGCTGGTTTCCTCTTTCAGCGCAAAGTGGACGATAAATAAACAAGAGAGCCGATCAGCTGATCATTGATCAGTTTTCATGATTGAAGTAGAAACGGGAGAGGGAGGGGGGAGAATGAGAGAAGAAGAGGCAGCTGTGCAGCAAAGACACAGAATAACTCCAGCTTTGTGTCTTTTCCATTGTAGCTGAAGTCCGGGACAAACTGTTCCTTTTCACCTCAATAAGAAACGCGTAATATTTTCTCTGAATACCAGACGGGACGGTTGGCAACTCTAATAACTTATGAACAAAATAAAGTTAAACATCATTAACTTCATAGCACCCACCCAGCTGTATAGAAACTCCGTCATGCTAGCTAGCACGCAGTACGGAAAAAGTCAGAATAACGAAAATAAACTCCACCTAAACTTGGTTCATATCTGACCCAGAGAGACTGCAGGTCATAACTTCTTACCTGAAGTTCAGTTCACACTTGGACCGGCGGCCGCCTCGGGTCTCTTTTCCTTCTGCGTCCCTTTTCCTTCATCCACCTGCTGGCCTCCACCACTTGCTAATGTTACTGAATCTGTGGAAGCTCCGCGATAGCCACCACACGAAGTAACGAGTAACGACCCTATCTAAATCCCAGTAACGAGTAACGCGTTCCTGATTTTGGCATAATAACTAGTTACCGTGCTCGTTACCACAATAATAACGTAGTTACTGTAACGCGTTACTTAATAACGCGTTAGTCCCAACACTGATAATCACACCTAAGGCCAATTTAGAATCAGCAGTAAGCTAACATGCTAACTGCTGCAGAGTCTCTGGGCTGTGGGGAGAAGCCTTAGGACCAGGAAGACTCCCCGCAGGCACAGGATGGATGTTACAGCAAGATATCTACACTGTCCACTCTCACTTGATTTACTGTTCATACATAGGGTGATACGGTTGGTGGTGAGGAAGAGTCTACAGTAGTTGTAAAGCACAGCAGACTCTCGAATGACTCATATTTTATTACAGAAATAAAAAAAGTTACAGATTTGATCAAGAGTCTGACTGATGTTTTCCTATAACTCTTTGAACCAAAACACTTTCTGTAAACCTGGCAACACCAATCCTTTAGCTAATGTTTTTAAATACGAATGTGTTCTAGACAAGCAAGGCAAGCTGTGCTTGACCAGTTAATGCTAAAAAAAAAGGTCTTGATTGAGACAAAATAATCTCTCTTTTTACATCTTACAATGTTCTTTCCCATAAAGCACCTGTTTGCATCCAACCTGTAATTTACCTCCATTTATTGTCCTTGCAGTAGCGGTTGCTAATAATAATAATAATAACTTGCATTTGTATGGTGCTGTATCGTATCTTAACACACTAAG
Organism: Rhamphochromis sp. 'chilingali'; assembly: GCF_963969265.1. Classification (NCBI taxonomy): domain Eukaryota; kingdom Metazoa; phylum Chordata; class Actinopteri; order Cichliformes; family Cichlidae; genus Rhamphochromis; species Rhamphochromis sp. 'chilingali'. The sequence goes on from NC_137938.1 coordinate 3,362,782, forward strand.
ATAAGATAAGATAAGATAAGATAAGATAAGATAAGATAAGATAAGATAAGATAACCTTTATTGGTGCCACACGTGGGAAATTTGTTGTGTCACAGCAGGAAGTGGACAGTGCAAAGTTACAGTAGCAAAAGTTAAGATAAACACTGGAATAGGATAAGATAATAAGACTAAGATACTATATACAATAGAATAAAATACGAATGTTGTCAGAAAAAGAGTATTGCACATGTGTGGATGTGTGTGTTTGATCAGTTGGAGTCTTCGTTGTGGAGTCTGACAGCAGTGGGGAGGAAAGACCTGCGGAATCTCTCCGTCCCACACTGTGGGTGCTGCAGCCACTGAAAGAGCTGCTCAGTGCTGTCAGAGTCTCCTGCATGGGGTGGGAGATGTTGTCCAACAGGGATGACAGCTTAGCCACCATTCTCCTGTCACTCACCACCTCCACTGGGTCCAGAGGGCATCCTAGAACAGAGCTGGCCCTTCTGATCAGCCTGTTCAGTCTCTTCCTGTCCCCGGCTGAGATGCTGCCATCCCAGCAGACCACACCGTAAAGGAAGGCTGAGGCCACCACAGAGTCATTGAAGGTCTTCAGCAGTGGGCCCTTCACTCCAAAAGACCTGAGCCTCTGCAGCAGGTACAACCTGCTCTGCCCTTTCCTGTAGAGGGCGTCTTATGAGTCCAGTCCAGTTTATTGTTTAGATCAGGCTGCAGGTTGAAGGCTTTGTTGAAGAGTTTTGATACATTTCTTACAGTTTAGTGATGATGCATTGCAAAGCTCAAATGGATACAGCTGTTGAAGTTTGCTATTGTCTTTGGAAGCTAGCTGGCCTGGCCTCTGTTCAGGTCTGGAGCTGGATGAGAATGCAATGCTACATTTCTTTTACAGAAGACTACCTAGAACTGAGCTAATCAAGTGGCCCTTGACTTCGTTTTCAATAATAAATGTATGTATTTAGGGGCTATAAGGTTTAAGAGGCAGCAGTAGCATTAACTATTAGCATAGCATACATTTTATTATTTTATGTAATATTTGTATTTGTATATATTTATATATTCTGCTAATCATGTTTTAGAGAGCTCATAAAAAGCTGATTTTCATGGTTTTACAGTCTGTGATGCACAACTGGATGTTGAAATACCCAACATAATATAAATACCATATAATAAAACATAAAATCAACTCAACCTTAACAGACCTGCAGATTCCAGCAAGATGCAGACAAAAGATTTCCAGCACAGGAAAGACAGGCAGCACAAACTCATGAAATGGTGCGTTTAAGTCTGATCCCTCGTTTTTGTGCGCTGTTGGCAGGGTTTTCTGACCTCATATGAAAGTTCCCACGTGCCACTGCAGAAAGCAATTGTTAGTTTCCACGACAAATAAAATGAAAAGAGAAAGAAAGTGGGTGTGAGGTGACAGCAGTGCCATGTTCAAAGTAGAAGTGAGAGTAACTGTGCATTTGATCATGTGCTTCCAACATACATGTTAATATGTCACTGTAGATTGGGTTTGTCGTGAGTTCTGCTGCCTCCTGCAAATCACTTGAGAATATTGTTATACACTACAGAAAGAATTTGTGCTTTGAACTAAGCAGAGAGAGGGAGAAGGCTGGCGGGTGGGGAGGACGTGTCTGAAGGCATTATGGACTGTGGAGGGAACAGGGTAGTGGGTGTGTGTCGGGGGGGGGGGATAAAAGACAGGTGAGAGGCTGGGACACAGCTTATCAGATGACAGGGCTTCCTACAGCAGGAGATGACCTGTCTAAGAAACCGCTCATTTCTGGTCAGGCACTGGGCCGTCACTCTCCTCTGATAAGAGCCTGCTGCTGTCAGTGGCTGACTCCAACACCTGTTCATTCAGGCTGCAGAGCGGAAGACGACAACAGCAGACAAGCTTATACTAGCACTGACTGCTGTCAGGCCTCTGTGATATATGGATGCAGTGCAGAGCTGGCGTAACTTGCCTTCCTTTAGAAATTCTGCTTGTTTTATGTTTATACGACCAGTTCTGATAATACAAAGGCATTCATGCATTTCTCCTGAACATGCAGGTTAAGTATTGGTTTGATATTGAACAGTCAGCAAACCTTAAATATTGACTGTTAATAATAAGTTTAGCTTAGTTAAGTTCAATTAATAAGTGTGTGTGCTAGTTTAGGAGGGTGATGAGACTGCTTTATTCCTTCTCTCTCCATCCCTGGTCCTTTGGTTGTGGCCACTACTGAACTGAACTGATACCAAGAATTGAATCTGCACTTTAATTGCATCATTAGTTTTACTGATTTTCAGCATCTGTGCTGGAGGTTTTTACACAGACTGCCAAAGCCCCACTCATGCGTCATTTTTTAATCCACTTTATGGCATAATATATATGTTTGAATTTTCTTGTCCTGCTCCAGCTTTACTGTGCACCCCCATAGAAGTCTCTTAAATGTGGGTTTGGCAAATCTGAGATAGTATAAAATGTCTTTTTTGTTGTTTTTATTTCCAGAATGTCTGTATATTTTACAGAGTCAGCTATGTTTACTACTGCACTAATCTGCAGCAACAGTTTGTTACTATAGTGCAGAAAGCTTGAGTGGTATTTGACCCGAGTTTATATATGCAGACTATATACGTAACAAAGGAAGGGAACATGTGTCCATTTCACGCTTAGGAGAGGGAAAGCCTGACATCCACACGGTGGACCAGCGTGTCTATTACATGCCTTGCTGTGATACTGGGTTGAAGCAGCTAACAGCAACATGCTGACCAGAGACAGTGTGGTTACCATGGTGCCGAATGACATCATGTGACTCCTAGTGACGATGGGTAAAATGGGCAGGTTCTGTGTTAAACTTGATTTAAAGACGACGAAGTGGTAAATGCACTGAGGGATTTTCTAGACAACCAAATCCTGGAATTCCCACAAATGACCTTTGTCAGTGACATGGCGACGTGCTACAAGCAAACTCCCTGTGTTTATGCTTTTAAAATGTAAAATTAAGCCGTCCACTCAATTCCAGATCTCTGTCTTCATTGCTAGGATGATGAAGACGGAGATCTGCGCCTAGTAGCACATTTAGCTTCAGGCTCAGTAGGAGCGGAGGGGTTAGAGAGAAACTGAGGGTCTGTTGAAGAAAACACTCGAGACTTCATGTCAGCTGTCTTGCTATTGTCATTTCAACAAACTTATAATATTCAGCATTTTCACTAAACCTGCTTTTTGGAAAATGGCCCTGAAACAACAAATGCTAGTTGGTTAGTTGGCAACTCCCAGAAGTGTTCCTTTGTGCACAACATACTGAAGTGAAACCTAAGGTTACGGACACGTCAGACAAATAGCTTTGGATGCCAAGGTAAGTTTACATTCCTGCGTCATGAAGTCAGTCCTTGGCACCTTTTTACCAATGACATCATGCCGGTTATGAAAGTGTGATTGGTCAGTGACCAACATGTGGTTTTTCATGTTCCTCAGTCAAGTCATAGCAAGAACTGACAACTGTATAATCACAGGAAGCATCTTATCAAACAGACACGTGCTGTGGTCTGAACCCAGCATGGCACAGGTGTATCTTCACTGATCCGGACACAATAGAGGCACAGTGAAGAAGACTGTTGAGTTGATCATATACACTGTGACAGAGAGTGACCTCTGAAGTCTTTGGTCTCTCAGCTTCCTGTGGAGCTAATGACCAGTGTTGGGACTAACGCGTTATTAAGTAACGCGTTACAGTAACTACGTTATTATTGTGTTAACGAGCACGGTAACTAGTTTTTATGCCAAAACCGGGAACGCGTTAGTCGTTACTGGGATTTAGATAGGGTCGTTACTCGTTACTTCGTGTGGTGGCTATCGTGGAGCTTCCACAGATTCAGTAACATTAGCAAGTGGTGGAAGCCAGCAGGTGGATGAAGGAAAAGGGAGGCAAGAGGAGAGACCCGAAGCGGCCACTGGTCCGAGTATCAGGTGAACTGAACTTCAGGTAAGAAGTTATGACCTGCCAGAGCATTCTCACTCCCGAGGCGTAACATGTCGACGTTTTGTCTCGTCCCGCGGCGTTCCTGAGGAACGCGAAAGGAGACCTTCGGCGCTCTTATGGTACGCGGCGGGTTATGGCTGGAATCCAGTGCAATGACGCTCCCGCGGGAGTAGACGTTCCAGCCCTGTATTCCAGCCCTAAACCTAACCTTATCCCTAGCCCTGACCATAACCTTATTCCTGACCTTAACCAGGACTTTAATGATGTTAAATAGCGTGTTTCTAAGCGATTTGAAGAAAAAGAGCGAACATGTGTAGGTTCAGTCCAGACGGTACTCATATTTCCTCTTTTTCCGAGGTCGTCATTTAGGAACGTGGTGGGTACCCGAAAACGTAATATGGTGACGATTTGTCACCTAGCGTAAAATGTTACGCTTTGGGAGTGAGAACGGGTTGGACCTGCAGTGTATCTGAGTCACATATGAACCAAGTTTAGGTGGAGTTTATTTTCGTTGTGCTGACTTTTTCGTACTGCTACTAGCTAGCATGATGGAGTTTCTATACAGCTGGGCGGGTGCTATGATGTTACTGATGTTGAACTTTATTTTGTTCATAAGTTATTAGAGTTGCCAACCGTCCCGTAAAAAATGGAATCGTCTCGTATTCAGAGAAAATATTACACGTTTCTCATTGAGGTGAAAAAGAACAGTTTGTCCCGGACTTCAGCTACAATGAAAAAGACACAAAGCTGGAGTTATTCTGTGTTTACGCTGCACAGCTGCCTCTTCTCCTCTCATTCTCTCCCCCCCCCTCCTGTTTCTACTTCAATCATGAAACTGATCAATGATCAGCTGTTGATCAGTTGTTAGAATTTATTTAATATTAATTTCTACTATCAGCTGATGTTTGCTGGAGCCACAGCTGTAAAGCTGCTGGTCATGATATGGTTTGGTTATCTGGTGAGAGGGAAACATGAAGATGAAACCAGGAGATGTCCTTACTGAATCATCAGAGCTGAACAGGTGATGGAGAAACAGGTTTACCTTTTAGGTGACATGGATGAGTTGAAGGGAAGTTATGAACTGTTTCTGAGAGACAAATAACAGCAGGATCCTTTTTTAGGTAGCTGACAGCTGGTAACTGTGCAGGGGCGGGTCTAGCAAAGTGTTGCCAGGGGGCCAGGTAGGGCATTAACAGGGAAAGGGGGGCACAAAGAAATACTTTTCTTTCTTATTCTCATTTAAAATGTCTCGCTTTTAAAAAATAATTATCTGAGTCTTACAACAAACGATTGATAGATTGATGCATATATACCATCAGAACAGTGAACATCACTCTCACAACAGTGTTTATTTTCATTCAAAGGCTTTATGATTTTTGCTATAATGGTGGGTCAGTCTCTAGTCAAATTCCCCGGGACGATTTTCTGTCCCAGTCCAGCCCTGTATGCAGCTCATCTGCAGTCTGGTGTTACCTACATCTTCCTATTCAGAAGGCAGAATTTCAGAGTTCTGAGTACAATCGAAAGCACCACGACTGCAGTTTTTGTGTTGGATGTAAAAGGCGCACATGACGCTGTGACGTAGGCTAGAATCATGGCAGCAGTCAATGACGGTCCAGGCGTGGGATTTCTCTCGTGGAAATATGCACATTATCTTTTCCTTTCTATTGGTAGGTGGCACAGTGCACTGTGGCAAGTAAGCAAGCTAGAAGACTGGCAAAGTTATGGAAGCAACACATTAACAAGAGAATTCTGAGTAAAACCAAAGTTACTTTCCCTAGTAACTAGTTACTTTGAAAGTAACGAGTAACTTGAAGTAACTGAGTTACTTTTGATAGAAGTAACTAGTAATGTAACTAAGTTACTAATTTAAAGTAACTTACCCAACACTGCTAATGACACACTTCCATTAACCTCTGTGACTAACACAACAACAGCTTGATGTGGCAGGAGGTTATAACCAGTTTACACGGTGAATATGAGCTAGTCTGATTGCTTTCACACCCTTAGAGAGAATCCAGAACCTCATACTGAACTCTTACTTGGACCCACCTCAAGTCTATGACCCTCTCATCCTCTCAGTGAAACAAAGCCTAAATCTAATGGAGTCTTCCATATTGCTGTACTGATCTTCTGATTATCTGCTCACTATGTCTGCCTTCATGTCCCACCTTTGTAGAAACTAGATCAGTCTAAAGCGGGGGTGTCCAGACCTCGAGGGCTGGTGTCCTGCAGGTTTTAGATCTCACCCTGGGTCAACACACCTGAATCAAATGATTAGTTCATTCCCAGGCCTCTGGAGAACTTCAAGACATGTTGAGGAGGTCATTTAGCCATTTAGATCAGCTGTGTTGGATCAAGGACACGTCTAAAACCTGCAGGACACCGGCCCGCGAGGCCTGGAGTTACCCACACCTGGTCTAAAGTGTTTTATACGGTCCCTTGTAAACCTTCAGTTTATTCACAAGTCATTGCTTCGTTGCTTGCTTGCAGTAGCAACCTGACTTCTGGCAACTCTGCCATTTGTTGCCAGAAGTCAGGTTGCTTTGCTATTACTATGATTCATTTGTCTGTTAAAGAATGTTTAGATACCAAATGTGAGATATACAGCTTGATATTTCAAAAAGGCAAAAACCCAAGAACCCAGCAGGTTGACCATGGAATGGAGCCACAGTAACGTTGCACTTGTTGAACCGGAGGACGGAAGCTTGGCTGCGTATGTGATGAGCGCGAAGGTCTTAACACAAGAGAAGAATAACATCAAAGCAACGTACATGAGGAGCGAGCTGTGTAAGTCAGTCAGCCTAGGCCTAGCTGACAGAACCATGTGACAAAGAGTGACTGAAGAGCCGGTGGAGACGCGCTGCAGCACAATGAGTTGAGGAACAGATGTGCATACTGATTGCAAAAGACCTGCAACTACAAAGCAGGATTTGGAGCTTAGCAAGCTAACACCAGGTTTAACCCTGGGTGTCAGTGTCATGACGATGTTCCTCCTACTAGGGTACATTACTATGGTAACCTATATTCTACATGTGTAACTTGACATGCTTTAAAATAACCGGTCATCATGTATAAAACCTTTGTCTGCTGAGCATTTATCTTGGAAAACAGACCCAACATTACAAGAATATCCTGTGGAGCTTAAAGAAAACTGATAGGTTGAGCTGAGCTTTTTTAATACTTCATGTACCACACACTCAAATATCCCTGTTGTGCCTCTACCAAGTATTTTTTTTGTCCACTGTTAAGTACTCTTTGCGTAATGTTCTACTCTGCTGCCGTTGGATCTGTCCATGTTTGTGACAGGCCATATGCTCCCACATCATTGCCTCTGTTATGAAAATGCAAAGAGAGCAACACTGAGAAACCCTGGTAATACCCACTTAATGAATTTCCAACCATACTGTTGTGAATATTTTTGCAGAATTTACAAATTTAGCTTTAGGAAAGTCAGATTCGCTAAAGATATCCTGAGAATTTTGAACTTGCTTTATATCAGAGGATCTGTGAGATGAGGAAACCTTGACTATCACTGTCAGAGACGAAGAAACTGCACGGGGAAAGAACACAGGTTGGAGGGATAAATGTTTTAGCTGTACAGGAAAGAGGAGGCAAAGGTTCATGACAAGGTGCAGTAGTGGCATATGAACACGTGTAGTCTGGAGTGCAGGAACAGCCCTGCGGGAAGGCAGCCTGAGCCTATAGCAGCAGATCAGCATAACTGGTTCAAGGTCATCTGATGGCATACTAACCATATCCAGTATTAAACTGGGAGCCCAAACTGGGAGTTGGACTGTGAGGAGAGGAACGCCACGTTCTAGCACCAGAAGCTTGGAATCTCAAGTGATCCTGCAGAGTGCGAGTGAAGCACTCTGTTGGGATGATATGATGATACAGTGCTTTTGAGATATGATGGGGCCTGACCCTTTGGAATTTTGCTTGTGAAGAGATATGAATTCAGTTTGGAGTTTAATAAGGAGCCAAAGAAGAGGAGCAAAGGGTAGAGTTTTTTCAGAACCTGATAATAATGCATTAAAATAGTCGAGACCTGAGGTAGCATGCATGGATTCATTTTTTACCATCACTCTGAGACAGGATGCTTTTCATTTTGGCAGCATTGCACAGATTAAAAGAAAAAACGTTTCAGTGTGTGAAATAAAGGAAATGTGCTCATCTGAAATGACCCCGACATTCTCACAGTGTTACGACAGCATCTCTTTAGACAATGTGTTATTTAGGAGAATTTACTATGAGTTTCCTTCTCTATTCTGATATGCAGGGTAAAGACTGTCCACACAGTCATCTGTTATCAGTTATCATCTGTAGCCTCATATTTTAGCCTTACTTGGCAAACATGAATGCTTTGTGTGCTGCATTTAGTCTTTTTATGAAAAGACTAAATGCAGCCCTGTCTCCCGCCTCACTCACTGAGGCGCATTTCATGTTGCAGGATCAATTGCCGTATGAAAATATCAATGTCTATAAGTGTAAATGCTATGCAATGCCAACACAAACAGAAAACCACAAACACATAAACTGGATCCAAAACAGATGAACGTTTATTTGAAATGTAACATCTGGGTGGCTTAAACAAAACCCAGTCAGACACATGACTGGGACGCAGTGGGTGTAAAGAGTTAAAAGGGTGAATCAGCTTGTGCAAGAAAAACTAAAGTAAAATAAAATTATGTGTTGAGCCAAATTTCCCCCTGGAGAGGACGGAGTTGTTAAACGGCAGCTCCTAGTGTGAAGAAAACATCTGGCCATACACTCAGAAGTAAACAAATACTCGTTTGCATTTTTCCACCTTAAACACACAACTCGTGATGAGGTGATTTCCACCTTCGACTTCCCACGTCTGAACAGGCAAGAACAGAGCATTAAAGTGCCCTTTATAAACAGTGATGTCATGCCCTTTAACTGTGATGTGTCCGTGGGGAAATCAGAAGGATCAAAGCTGGTAAATGAAAAATCAGCCTTGATGTTATTCTGGATTCCAAATCTCATGGGGAAAAAACTGTTTACCTTCCAATCTGGAACATTTTCATAGGTAAACACTGATAAAGTTGATTTTGACCGAACAACCTGCCAGTAAATACACACTTGCTTTGTGCTTGCGCGCATGCACGCACACACACACACATATCAGTTAGCTTTGGGGAACTTGTGAGGGATTATCAACATCAAAGTCAATAGAAATGTCAGCCTGGCTATCTTTGGAAATGCCAGCAACTCTTTGCATATCCGCACCACACAACCAGTGCCACACACACACTGACACACACACCTGCCCCTAGCAGAGGAGGTGATTAAAGCTGCTCTGGCGAGTTTGGCTTTTGATCTCCAAACATACTGGAAAGCACTTAAAGGCAAAGCCCAGTTAAGCAGCAGAAACAGATGACATCACACCCAATCAGGGGCTCCGCAGCACCTTGGGGGTCCCTCCCCACTGCGCTATCAAATAGATTAACAGGATTAAGCAAATACACCCAGCTCAGGTCGGCACTCGGGCTGAACCTATTAGCAATATTCAAACGTTTTTGGGTCATCTGAATGGACTATTAGGAGCCGGGAGGGTGACGAAGAGTGCCGGCAAATGCTCCTGCTGAATGTGGAGGCAAAATGAAAACGAACACAATCTTGTGATGAACCTGTGCACCGAGCCTTCCTCATGTTATTCAATTCAGCAAGAAGATATCATACAGAAGAACGGCACATGATTTACTGTGACGCAGAAATGAATGAATCTATTTGGCGATTAGACTCCCATGGCCCACCGTGGCACGACAGAATCCCAGCAGTGATAGGGCGTAGGACGGGACCCCCTGGCGGTGGTGAAGATTGAGATGGAGGCTTGGATGGATTCTGAGTGACCAGCGTGAGGTACAGATGGGGAAGAAGTGAGCTGCACAAATGAGAAACTGAATGATGGAACAGCACTGAGATTCAAAGCTCTTGGGTTGAAGGCTGATTGGTTCACTGTCAGTTTTGACGTTGACAGAATTGGGAAGTGGAAGCACCAAAGAGGCAGGCAGATAAGCTTTATTATGGTTATCCATGGTATCAAGTTGCCTTTCCATTGAAGGTAAATGACCTCTTAATACATGTGTTGTCTTCTCAAAACTTTAAAGTTACAAGTTGTCCAGTGATTACATTCTTTCTTATTCAATTCATTTGAGTTGTATTTCACAGCAGCAGTTGTCTGACGTTGTTCTGTCTTCTTAGGTAATGATCTGCTAACTAATGGAGGAAGAACTCCCTTTTAACAGGATGAGACCTCTGGCTGGATAACGTACAAACTACAGCAGATCAAATAAAGGTTAATGTCCTGCAGCGGTAGCATACAAACACATGATAGACGTCTTCAGTGCATCATGGGAAATCACCCAGCAGCCCCAATTTATAGCAGCATAATGGAGAGGTGGTCCAGGGTCAGCTGATCCAGCTTCATGAAAAATGAACGTTTTTGAAAGGGGAAGAGTTTTGGAGCTGGATCCACAACGTCTGTCTCGAATTCGCCAGCGCTACTTTAGAAACACAAGCGAGCTCGCTCTCTTGGAGCCAAGTGCTCTGTTAGGATAATATTGTATCATGAGGATATGATCTGATCATTTTGAGATTATGGTCTAGGTGAAAAAGGCGTGTTTGGAATTTGATTATATCTTTGACACCTGAGACAAAAATCTCTGGAATTAGTTCCCAGGAAAAGAAACTTGGAGATTCATTTTGTTGTTTTTAAAATCTCTGTTCAAGATTCATGTTTTTCCCAATTGCATTGTTTTGAACAGTTGCATTATTTAGATGTTTTTACTCTGCTTTCATGTCTTTGCAAAACACTTCACGCTGCACATAAATGTGTGAGTCTGTAAGTTATTACTTCAGTTTTGGTTTCTATCAGTGCTTCAATGCTAAGGATGTTGAAGATGCATTTGGAAGCAAAACGCGTGACCAAGTGGACGAAGCAAACAAAGAATTGGATGAGGGCCCTTTAATGGTTTAAGGTTGACTCAAGTTTCATATCAAAATGCCTGTTTTTGCACATCTGAAGCAGCGTTGGACACAAGTTTAAATAGTGTTGGGATTAAAGTTATGAAACATTAACTTTGAGTGACGGTGTGTGTGCGGCATCTCAGCATTCAGATGTACTAACAGCACTGTAACAACGCACCGGCTCTATTTTTCAGCTCTATTTGTTTGCTAGCCAAAGTTTGAACACAATCTCTAGTCTTTATTTTCCTGTTTCCATCTCTCATGCATTCATCTGTTTCTCTCTCTGGGAAATACAACAACTGTACATTTATCTAATCTACGCGATTTTCAACAAACCGCTCAGTCATAAAATGTATCTTCGAGCTAAATGTACATACTTTGTTGAGCTGTTTGAAAAGTTGCATTTACAGTTACAGTTAAAACAGATTACTTGTTCCTCTTCTGTAATCAGATTAATGACTCATTAACTGAAGGTTCCAGTTCTGGGCCAGTTTATTTGTTAAGCAGCACAGAAATCCATGATGATCATTTACTGCATAAGCTTTTACTTAAGCATGAACAGTAAAAAAACGATTACAATTTGTCAGCGCTGACTTTATATTTTCTCTTTTCTGCTCCTTGAAAAGACGTTCTGGTATGAATCGCTACTGCTGCGAACCTCACAAAGCTTTCAAAGGGACAATAACAAACTGAAATGGATCCATCAGATCTCATCATCTTCTCTCTGTTTACTACACAAGAGGAAGCTTTGCTGACCTCTGACCCCACCTCACTCATCTCCATCTTGTAACAAGACACTGCAGACTTTCTGAGGCTCTTCGGGGAGCTAGACGGCCCCGAGGGGATACGTCTCATCTCCCACATCTCCCCTGCAGCTGCCCTCGCTCCTCCCGCCCGAGTCACCGTGCCAAAGAGGAAACAGGAAGAATGAATAAGTTGTTTAAACCCTTTCATCCTTTAAAACCACCGCCCCACCCTGACTCAGGTGTCTCGACACATGGAACTCGTACACAGAAACACAACCCGTTCGTCTTAATTTAAAACTCATACAGAGACCAAATCCAGGCACACAAACGCACACTGGGAACTCTTATATAATAACCTGTGTGTGTGTCCAGCTTTAACCTCCTCAGTGGTCCCCCTATTTTGGAGCAAACACATTACATTAAAACCTATTAAAAATAGTTTTCCTATGATGTCAAACTGGATTTATGCATAAGTTAGATCCCTTAAAGTCTATGAGTTTTTAAAGCTGTGAACCTGGGTGATGATACAAGCACAGCTTTGAAGTCTGACTAAATCTGGCTTTACGTGTAATAGTAAAGAACAAATAAGCTACATTGTTAGTGAACGTCTGCACCAAATGCATAACATCTAATTTTCTAGTATCTCTCGTGAACAAGCATGTGTGTGGAAAGGTGTCCACAGGCTCAGTGTCTGCAGATACAGGATGACACTGAAGCTGAGCTTTTCGACACTGGGCAGTCTGTTATACATCAGGGTGCCTTGGTAGTCTTGGGACTTTGTTGCCCGGAGCAGGTTCAAAGTTCCCTGGATCAGATGCAGCAAAGAAGCCCCGAAGCCAAACTGGGCCCCCTCCATGTTTCACAGTAGGTGAGGACGTACACTGACCTCAGAGTTCAGCTTCAGTGGTTTGTTTTTTTTCCATCGCACTATCCTTCTGATCAACCTAGCATTAGTGTTTTCTTTTGTGTTTACATCCATGGAGGTTGGCTACTGCCCCATGAACCTAAGACTTTTTTATGATGTTGGTAACAGTGGCTTCTTGGAGGTAGTCTTATAGCTTTTAACATGGATTTTACGGCCTAATATTACCTGTATTACACACCACTTTGTTATTATTCATCTCTGGCTCTCTTCCACAGTGTGTATTTTGTACTGTATTCAGACAGACACTATCTCTACTTTCAAGATTAGGCTTCAAACTTTCCTTTTTGCTAAAGCATATAGTTAGGGCTGGACCAGGTGACCCTGAATCCTCCCTTAGTTATGCTGCAATAGACGTAGGCTGCCGGGGATTCCCATGATGCATTGAGTTTTTCCTTTCCAGTCACCTTTCTCACTCACGATGTGTTAACAGACCTCTCTGCACTGAATCATATCTGTTATTAACCTCTGTCTCTCTTCCACAGCATGTCTTTATCCTGTCTTCCTTCTCTCACCCCAACCAATCACAGCAGATGGCCCCGCCCCTCCCTGAGCCTGGTTCTTTCTTCCTGTTAAAAGGGAGTTTTTCCTTCCCACTGTCGCCAAAGTGCTGCTCAGAGGGGCTCATATGATTGTTGGGTTTTTCTCTGTATCTATTATTGTAGGATCTACTGTACAATATAAAGCGTCTTGAGGTGACTGTTGTTGTGATTTAATGCTGTATAAATAAAATTGAATTGAATTGAATTCGTCTCCTCGCCCCAAAGTGCTCACAGCAGCCTGGTTCATCTGGAGTTTTTCCTTCCCACTGTACCCAAGTGTTGCTCATAGGGAGTCGTATGACTACTGGGGCAATCTATGAGCTACATCTATAAAACTGAACTGAAATCAGTTGAATTGAATATAATCTTCCCATTTATAATCTTCTTTCTGAGCTCCTCAGACAGCTCTCTTTTCTGCTTTCTGGTCTATGTTTAGTGTGTTGCACACAGTGACACCAAACTACACAGTAATGGTTATTTTGGAGATAAATTAGCTGGATTTCAGGAGCAGGACCTCGCCTGCAAACATGCCCCATCTGGGTCTTATGGCCCCCCGGTTCTACAAGCTGTTCGTTCTGGTGTTCATGCCCCACCTTTCCTCCCCTCTTTTCAATTCCTTCACTTTTTCACTTCTCATTAGTACACGGGGATCTGCCAGGCCCGGGAGCTGCCGCCGGCCCCCATCGAGGCCTTCCCCAAACCGCACCTCGATTCTTGATTAAGCCATTCGCCTTTATCTACTAAAAAATGCTGCCCAACCAAAAATGAGGACGTGGGCCCAGCTACTAGTGAACTCTTTATATAATATCATCAGCTGATGACATGTTTCAAGGCACCTGTGATACTTCAAATTAAGTGTTTACTGTGGTTAAACATGATGCTTCATTGATCTGTAAGGGCAGCAACAACATTTGTCTACATCTGTATTTGTGACATAAACTGAAGTTATACTGGACCCATTATGCAAGCCTGCTGTCATACCTGCAGTTACAAGGGTAGATGCTTGTATGTGTGAGGTTGGTGTGAAGTTATCCCTGTGAGCCACATGTTCAGGCTGCAGACTGCTCTAAACAATCAATTTCAGGCAGTTTTTCCCACTCGCGACGCTGTAAGAGGAAATACAAATGCCATGCACATACCCCTCTGAGCTCAGACGTCCCATCCACCTGCTGGTCAATTCTCCTGTTTCATCATTTCCTGAGGGATTAATAAACTTTTCTGATTCTGATTTGTGAGAAGTAGTCGTTTAAAAGAAAAGGGAGGCTGGTCTTAAAGGAGGAGGAGAAGAACTGCGTGTTTCTGACAGATGATAAAGTGAGGACCTGCATCAACGCCCAGTGTAAGTATTGTCATTGTTTTACAATTGCTGTACTCTGAGCACAAGAATAAAAGCGAGCACAACAATCCCACTTAAACTGCTTTGGGATCTGCAGCAAGAGTAGGCGAGTGCTTTGCTGTAAGTACAACCTGAATGCTTAAAGCTTAATTTTAAGTAAATATACGAGCGGTGTGTTTTGCACAGTACAAAAGTACCAATAATTTTGGAGTGACAGCCAACAAAAAGTTTTTCTGCAGGACTGTAAACACTAGGCTGTGTTGGAAAATCTCAGAGTGTTGCTCTGTGAGACGTGCGGCTGCACGTCTCACAGTTTTTGGAGAGCATAATTGAATCCAGGAAGCTTGAGAAAGCCAAATCCATCCAGTGCGGTTTACAGTTCAAGTGGCTTTGCCATGGCACTGCACGCAGCCATGGTCCTACTCCTTGGTTAATTAAAATGGACTATGAGAAATTACGATACAGCAGCAGTCATGGAAGGTTCAAATGCAGTCCAAATCATTAAAATCTCAACTCCAGCATGTGTTTGTTATAAGAGCAGAGCAGGGAGTCGTGACTGTTCTACATCCAGTAACCATCGAATGCTTTAAACAGAAGACAGGCACTAAGGAAAAGGGCTATAATATACATAATGCTGCTTCAAAATGAAGTCTTTGGCTGGAATGTTGAGACAAGAACAAACAGCATTTGTTCTGATGCATATGATTGATATTATCACTGTAACATGCAGTAATGCTGCACTGAAAGAATGAAACTCTGAGCCGACTAAAATCCATACCACAGTCTTTTACATGCAGAGCAAAACTGCAGTATGACGGCTTCCTGACTATGTGTGTGGTACAGATATTAAGTACCCTTTGTGACCAATGCGGCACTAAAGGAATAAGCGCTATGCCTCGTTAAACATGTTTTATACAATGCTGGGAAACTATTTGCCTTCTTCATGATTTGCTTTTTTGCATATTTGTCAAACAATGACAACAAGCAACCAGTAAGGTTTGTCATAATTTAAAAATTGCATTTTGCATTTACTTTGTCTAAAATTTGTTTCATGACCTGAAAGTGTGACAAACATGAACTCAGAAAATGGGAAATGCTCTGTATGTCACAGACCACCCCGTGGTTATGTTTCCTGTAGGGTCTTTCCTTAAGTAAAACTTGAGATGACTGTTGTTGTACATTGGTATATATATGATGTGTATATTATATCAACTAAACTGAACTGAACTGTTGCTGACGCTGTCATTAGATACCTGCTAGATGTGCAAACATGTGGAGAGTTACTTGGTCCTGGGGTCTTCCTCCTGGCTGAGTTCGTTGGCCAAAGGTGTAGAGTTATAATAGCTCATTTTTAAAAAAATTTTTTAGTCCTTTATTTATCCAGGTAAAAATCTAATTGAGATTAAAAATCTCGTTTCCAAGAGAGAGACCTGGCATCATGGCAACAAAATTGTGTTTTAGATCCCATCATAAGGCTGGATTATCCAGATCAGACACCATTATTCACAAAACATAGTTTATGTGTATTAGCAGAAAAATGTAAATAATGATCTGGTTCTTTATGCTCTACTTGAGCATGCAAAGCACTTTGCGTATATAACATGTCTCATTCACCCAAAAGCTTTTGTCTGTGCGCTTTGTATTTGAATAAAATGAGAATGCATCAGGCAGCGAGTCGGGCATGCAGACTGGAGCAGCCTGGGATTCAACCACCATCCTTCCAATTCATGGATGACCTGTGCTATAATCCTGTGCCACAAAAAAGTCAACCAGCTTGAAAGTAACTACAAATTCAAGGTATATAAACTAGTTAAACTAGTGGGCAGACTGGAGCAAAACACCTTAAAACCATACAGCCTGACCAGGACGCTGGAACATTTTCTAACTGCTTACCCAGCACATGTTTCCAAATTAAGCAGTGGACATTTTTGAGGTATTGTACATGCTGTTCATCTACTCGTGAATCAGGGAGAATGCCACAGCCGCAGTTTAGCACTGAGGAGCTTTAACTGGCTGGAAAGTCCTGGAAAGATCTCCTGACCCTGGGGGCAGAAAAATATCCAATGAGCAGGCTCATTTTACAGCAGGGTAATGAGAGGAAATAGTGCTGGCAGTGTTTGATTCAGACTTCCTTCTCTTTATAAATGCTCTAATCTTGATATATGGGTAATTGGTTGAGTGAGTGAGTGCAGAGATTTAGGCTGAGGTATTGTGCCACAGGACCTTGCAGCTCTCAGGTTTCAGCAGGAGATGGATTAATGATTTTCCTGCCCCTGAGCATACAGATCTCTTGGGTCTGTGTGCCAAACAGATACAGCGCTCAGCCATTTATAATATGGGAAAAAACCACTGAAACAACAGGGTTTGCCATGTACTCAGATGCAAATAGAACAAACATCAAAAAACAAGCAAAACTCAAAAGTTTAGAAACATTTTACTCACAGAATTGTCTAAATACATGATTGACTATACCATCCACCTGACATCCAGGTGCTGACGTAACCGTAACTACTGGTAAAGTCATAACAAGGGATATAAAACGTACCCACCATGATCCTGTGTTGCTCTGTAGGTCTAACAAGAGGGATGAGTGTATGAGCCATGTGTGTGAATTTGTGTGTGTGAAACAACCTGACTATCACTGCCTAGCACCCACTGTGGTCAGAACCACAGATGTTCGCAGTTCTGTTTATTCTGGGTCTCCATCCGCACAGCTCTGCATGATCCAAAGGCAGTTAGTTCATCCTATGTTCCTATGCTATTGTCTCATTCTTATGTCAGTGCAGATAGTGCAAAACCAAAATGTGAACTCTTTTTGAGAATGTTTCTTGTGGGCGTCGGAGGACTTGTCCATTCGCTGGCTCCTTTCTTGTCGAGGCCTGTTTTTGATGGTCACCTTTAGCCCTGTTCTCTGATACAGACTGAAACCAACATTTCAATTACCAATTAAAGCTGGTATGTTTTTTACTCCACTGCTCTTAAGGGCATTACTATGCCTTAAAAACCTCAGATTGAAAAGAAAAAATGCAGTTTATTTAGGAAATGCCTGTGTGCCTCCACAAATAATGGTTTACAGTGCAGATTGATACTGCGCACAGACAAAGAAGCTGAGACACTGCATATTTGACCTGGAGTGGACGCTGATAAAGCCATCGTGGTACAATGCTAACGAAGGGGGGAAAGAAATCAAAGCTTCCTGCCCGTGCTGCGGGGCTGCAGGTCTGGTGTGAAGCCAGCCTGGCTCAGTCTGTGTTTTTCTCTCTCCTCTCTCCAGGCTGCAGCAGGGTTTCTCCTCACCAGAGGTAACGATGGCCTCATTTCTGGCCGAGATTTGGAAGGAACAGGAAATTCTATGGCTGTCCTCTGAGAGGTGGTTATATTACTGGGACACCACTAATAAAGACTGGTGCCGGCCTGGGACTCCACGTCTTGCTCTCTCCCTTTTCTTTCCTTCCCCCTGAAGTCTCTTGCTCCAGCTCTCTCTTTCTTTTAGAGACAGGCTGCAGTATTTGGAGCTCGTCAGAAAGCACATCCATCTGCAACAGAGAACACAACAAAATAAATAGGTCTTTGTCTGTTTGCTGAAAGTGACTGGCTGCTTATGCTCTGATTGGACCCCCCCTCGACAGCTGTTCTGTATAAATTACAACAGTCACACTGCAGATTGTTCACTTCCCAAGCCTGTGATGAAGCTGCCAGACACACTCTGGCACAGTCTGCTGCTCAGGCCTCACACAGTGATAATACCCACACAGTCCATCTACTTCTGTCCAACTTCATCCTGCTCGGCCAAAAAAATGATGTCTGCCAGACAAAGCTTCTGCGCTCATCTTATTTAAAGCAGTGCACCAGGCAGGGCTAAATATCCATCCATCCATCTGCTGGTGCTCTCACAGCTCAGAGGTGAGTGTTTGAAGTGATGACAAGTGCGAGAACAGAATAGTACTGACTGACATATGACAGGAATGCATTTGATTGTTACCTTGGTACCTGGAGCCTGGAATGTCCACCAGTGACCAGCCATCAGCTGCAAAGCAAATTTCCCTCGGGATGAATAAAGTATGATCAATCAATCAATCAATCAATCAATCAATCAATCAATCAATCAATCAATCAAATTGTTTGCTGTGTGGATGCCCTTTGAGGCTCACTGAACAGAGATGTCCTTCATGTCTGATCAGTTACATACATGGTTTGTTTACTGGACAAATTGTCACTAAAAGAGGGCAGGGATAGCTCAGTAGGTAGAGTGGTGGCCCCATGATCGGAAGGTCGGGGGTTCGATTCCCCTGAACAACTACCCTGAGGTACCCCTGAGCAAGGTACCGTCCCTACACACTGCTCCCCGGGCGCCCAGTGGCTGCCCACTGCTTCACTGAGTGAATGGGTTAAATGCAGAGAGGGATTTTCCCCACGGGGACCAATAAAGTACACTTTCTTCTTAATTGTCCTCCAGCCTGGTCGTAGAAGTCACACTGGGAGGTTTTAACTTTTGGACTTCGACAGGAGAGGGCTTGACATATATAAATAATTGAACGTGTACTTTTTACAGTTTTTTACTGTTTGTGGGAGGGCAAACTCAGGAGTCGGTTACAAATGATGACTGTGTTCTGTTGGCATGGTATAACTGAGGAGCGGAGAACCTTTGACACCTTGACAGTAAAAACTAGCAATGGGGGTTAAACTTATTGCAGGCCCTATGTTACCACATGACTGTCTTCTCATTGTAGTAACATGACCACACAGTCATGTTACTTTTTAAACCAGGGCTAGGGTTAACCCTTACCCTAACCTACCCTGGCCCTGTGTGGCCCCTGAACGTAATAACTGGTTTGCAGTGGGTCTGTCACGTCGCTGTGGAGGAATTTTGCTAGATTCTTTTAATTCGGCCAATCTGAAGGGTTTTCAAGCAAGAATAGTTTGTTTATATGTTGACAAAGCATTTCAGTCATCTATCAAGACATTGACCAGGCCACACCCACCCCTTGTTTTAATTTTTTTTTTTTTTTGTTGCTATTCCTGCTGCATAGTCCAAGTGCGTTGGAGCTTCATGGACTTAAACACTCCTTCGGGATTTTCAGGTATAAAGCAGGACTCGTGGTTCCAACCATTGCAGGAAGTCGTCCAGACCCTGAAGCAGCAAAGCAGCCACAGACCATCACACTACCACCACCATGTGTGTGTTGGTGTAATTTTCTTTTTATGTCAGACGTAAGAGACTCAAACCTTCAACTTTCCAAGAAAGTTCAACTTTCAAAGTTTGAAATCTTTTTGTACAAAATATTCTCCAGAAGTCCTGGGAATCATCAAGATGTTCTTCTAGGTCCGCAGTGATTTTCTCCTTGGTGTCATTGGTCAGTCGTTTTCTTATTGAGTCACAAAGAGCTGCATTAACTGAAATCACACCTGCAGTTCTTTGGATGTTGTTCTGGGCTTTTGTGACCTCCTGGATGAGCTGAATGATCGTCGAGTCATCACTTTTCCAAGTTTTCTCCATTTGTGGATAATTCTACATTTCCCCCATAACTCTGTGACATATTCAGTTCTGTATTTTTTTAAAGATATTTTTTGTCTAACTAACATACATGTGACTTCTGTTAGCCTCAGTTTCTCTTGTTTTGCTTTTACCTTCATGATGTCTGTGCACTGTTAAAGCTTTATTGTTTATCCCTGACACAATCTGTTGATTACCACTGTCAGTTGTTCATCCCATCCAAAGGAGATGCCACTGAGTGTTTTTAGGTCATGTTGTACACATTGCACAAGATTAAACACAAAGCTCGACACAGGAGTGAGCTGGCTGCTGTGAGATCACGTTCAAGACCCAATACTCCATTTTGGGCATGGAGCATCGTTATCGAATGAGTCATTCAGCAAGGTCTAACCCGCGCTAACATGGTTCTCATTACACTCACCATAGCCTTGAGAGCGCTGCCATACACCCCCTCCCCTTTGGCAACGCATACGCTCATAACCAAGAGAGCTGCAGTGTGGATATTTATACCCAGCTCTGTGTTTCCCATTAGGGCAGCTCTGCCTCTCCACCACACAGAGCTCAGTGGAGCAGAAGGATCTCTGGGTTTAATCACCTCACAGTCCCAGCGCCTGTTGTGAAGGAAGGGAAATCCGTAACAGCGTTTATGCAATAACACAGATCTTTGTGTGCTGTAAGAGATATGGCGTTGACACTTAATTTCCACTCACTGTATATCACCCACCTCTGCGAATTCATTCAATGTGACTTATAAAAATCGAAGGTTATTATGAAACAAATGACTGTAAACTGCTTTAGATCATTTTTAGTATGCAACAACTGTAATACAAGGATCAAACGGGCTCGTTCATTTTTTATCTTTATAAACAAATTCTGCATCAGGGTTTATGTGACCTCCATAGATATGTAACGTTTGGTAAAAGCAGACCAAGTGTGACTTGTATGCTGCAACAAATAACATATTCTACACGCTAAATGTACCAAACATAAAAACAGAATAAATAAACCTAACATTACTAAAGCAAATGATTATTTATCTGAAGGTTCTTGTATGAGTTCTGAATCTAAATGTGTAGGAACATGGTGACCAGAGACCACAGAGGATATAGTCAACAACGGACAAAATAACCACAGGTGAAAATGGGCGGGTTCCAAGAAAAACTTTTCTGAATTGTGAGATGAGGGATTTAAGCAGCCAATGAGAGTGTGGAATACTGTTGAATGACATATGAGCGGGTGCTAGGCAAATAAGAGGGTTACCTACACAAGTCTGGAATGTCTGCTAAAGATCTAAATGATGCATGACAAGCACCTTCCTGTGTGGACGGCTCTTAAAACTCACAGTTTAGTGAGGGACTCAAGACAATCCAGATTTTTCTGAGTAGCTTTGGTCTGTTGTGTGCAGACAGAGCTGGGATGACTGGTGAATGCAGGAGTGAATGTGTGTGCGAATGGTTGTCTGTCCCTGTGTGTTGGCCCTGCGACAGACTGCGACCTGTCCAGGGTGTACAACGCCTCTCGCCCTATGACAGCTGGGATAGGCTCCATCGCCCCCCGCGACCCTGAAAAGCAGGGGTGTCAAACTCAAATACACAGTGGGCCAAAATTCAAAACCGGAACAAAGTCGCGGGCTAACGTTAATATATATTGAAATATATTTATTCCTCCAGATATAAGAATGAATCTTTTCTTATGGACACGTTTTGCTGAAAAACTGAATAAGAAACAAGCAAAGCTTAATACTAAACAATATATATATTAGCTGTGTAATACCAGTAGGCCAGCTCTAATAGTAATTTGGTATGGCTTCATGGGCCAGAGTTTGACACCTGTGCTGAAAAGGATAAGTGGAAGCGAATGGATGGATGGATGGATGGAGGCTTTTTAGTGAGTTTTTACAACATCCTGATAATAACGAATGACAGTAGTCAAGCCTAGAAGTAATAAATGCATGAACTAGGTATTCAGCGTCGCTCTTTTATGAAGAGTTTAGTCGATGTTGGACGATTCACATTAGTAACCATTTCATTGTTTTTCTTGTCTTCATTGCAGTTTGTGTTGTGGTTTCAAGTGGCTCAATAAATTAGTTGTATTGCTTTGCTGTGCAGACACAACTCTAAAGCACTCTTTGCATATGATTAACATCATCCAAAATATTTCAGTACAACATATGATGACAAGAGACAAGTTCTCCTTCTTCTACTATGGTAGCCAATTGAATTTTGTTGTATACCGTCCATGTAGTTTTACTCATCCAGACTAGTCCAGGAAACCTAAGAACACCTGTGACTGGGATATGAAGCCATGTGGTCAGACTGGTTTAGGGAGATCTTGGATTGCATTTTAGATAGCAGAGCTTGCATTTTAAAAATGTTGCTCGATCACACTTATTTTGATCACAAGCAAAATGATGATCAAAGTTGGATTAACTGTGTTTTCTAATAACAACTCAGTAAAGACCAGCCTTTCACTTTTCTTTGGGGACAAACATCCCTTCTCATAGTGCACACTCCATTAAAGTTTCTGTTGTGAACTGTAACACTGTGGCACAGATCCTGAGATAATCACTGCTCCTTTTCTCCACATATTTCAGCACAGGACTGATGTCAGACAGCTGAGCAGATACCGTTAGTTTTTTAAGTTGTTGGACAAACACACAGGATTTATATTCTTACCACAGTGAATTTACAATCGCAAAATGTAACATGTGGTTAAACTCTAGACCTTCATCTTTAATTAATAGTGTTAACTATTTTGGAATTACACCATCTTTAAACACAGTTTCAGAATCTGAAGTCTGAGCCCCAATGAACATCACCACATGCTGTGTTTTCTCCCCTGACGAGGTCTTTACTGCTGTCACCTTCACTTGCTGCTTGTTTGTGGGTCTTTCAGCTGAGATCAGGTGACTGACTTGGCTGGTGAAAAATCTCCCCTTTCTTTGTCTTGAGAGATGCTTGGTTGCCTTGCAGCACGTTTGGGCTGCTGTCCGAACAACTTTCCAGCATTTGGCTTATTTTGAGCAGAGAGTAAAGCCAGTGAAGTCAGTGAACACTGGTGACCTGGTTCCCCTGCCAGCCCATGCCATTTCAGCTTTTTTCAGAACTACTACATCACCTTCATTTGTCACGAAACAACAGAGGAAAGCCTCTGGGGAACCGTGTATATGGCTCTAAGCAGCTAATGCAAGATTTTTGTTAAAACCCTTGAATTATGGCTGAAACTCGGTCCTTTGTTTTATTTAAAACCCACTGTGGTGGTGTGCAGAGGCACAAGCACAAAAACGCAGTTTGGCCCTAACTGTACAGTGTTTTTCAAAAACGACTAAATTAGTAGGATGTTCTTTGGAATGACGTAGGTCTGTACATTAGTGGTATTAAAGACTGTGATGTTTACAATAACAAAAACATTTCCACATGATCCCCCATTTGCTGAAAAATATTGTGGGAAATCTGGGATTGTTGACGTGAAAGTGAAAAAGCCAAAAGAGTGGAAAAAGGAGAAATGAGTTAATGACAACACGTCATTGTCTAATTCAATGAGTGTGACACGTGGAAAGTATTTCAAAAAGAGGCCAGTAGGAAGCTCTATTCCAACAATAAGGGTTAAAAAATACTATATGCAGGGTTTCTGTTTCCTGTAACATAACCCACTGAAGCTACGAGACAGCAAAGGTTTACGAGGCCACTGAGATATGAACACCAGTTCATCTGAACCAGTAAAAGCACGTGGCTCTGCTGTTCAGCGTGGCGACAGTTTCCCTCTCCTTCTGCTACTCTAAAAGGCATCAAACTGAAGGCCTTTCTTCTCCCTGCAGCTCTTATCTGCAGCTCTTTAAGAAACAGTCAGGGTTGAAAAACAGACGGTTTCCATTAGGAAATTTCATGCTTGCATAGTTTCATTCAGCTGAGCCTCAAACACAAAGAACAGGGAGGGAGAAAAAATGAGTTTGATCGGTTTCTTCTTTTGAGGAGTAGCTCTGGGTCTGTGGCTCCCAGCAGCCGAAGGTTAAATAAATGTATATATACTCAGCTTATTGGCCTACCTTTAAAGAGTAAGACTTTTGAATGGTGAGGGCAAACATTTGCTCCTCAGTGGGTTTAATATTAATAAATGAAGAGAAGCAGAAATATGGATGTTTGTGTAATATTTAAACTAAATACACTGACCAAGGTGAGGAGCAGGTCTGTGCTGAATCTATTACAACCTTTAAATATATTTTATAAGGAATTCACTGGACAAGGACTCTAATGTTTTACTACACACATTCACACTCTGAAGGATGAATCGGGGCAATTTTTACACTAATGCAATCCAATAAACGGCTGTTGTTTAGTGTTATTTATTGAATAGGATGATTGAAGATAGGTGGGTAATTTTAACATATTCATGATTTTAACAAACAGTAGCAGGAAGTGGAAGAATCATACAACCCTCCTCCTCATGCTGGTCACCAGCTTGGTCACACGCTGCTCTGGGATGGCATCTCATTCTTTAACCAGCATTTGTCACCAGTGTGGTTGTGTTTGTCACTCTGACACGACGACACACTCAAGCTGATCCAACAAGTGTTCAGTTAGGTGGAGGTGGGGCAGGCAGGCTATTCCATCCTTGCCATGCCCAAATTCTGGAGGTAGTATCTGATAAACCCCACTTTTTGTGGGATGAGCGTTGTTATTGGAGGGCAGAGTTTGGTCCCAGATGTGGAGATAAGGTGTTTCCACTGCTTGCAGAATCTTATTTCGATATCTCTCCGTATTGAGATTCCTTGTTTTTTAAGTGAAGGAGATGCCGCCCATCACACTGCCTCCACCAAAAGCTGTTACTGCTGTGCAGCAGTGGGTATAGCTCTCTCTGCATCTTCTTCACAGCGTGACCCTACATGTCAACTGCCGTAAACAGAATCTGGACTCGCTGCAGCCTGTCTCTGACATCCCTGTTATATGGAGCCTTTAATTAGGAGATGGTACTCGGGCCTATCCAAACCATGCTGCGACATGGTTTTGTTGTAGCCTGGTCTATCAGGCACCTGAGTGGCAGCACCTGTGCTACCAGAAACGAAAAGAGTCAGAATAAGCTGTTGGGTATTAGCAGTGAAGATTTGGCAAGTTTTTCAAATGTGCCCAACTCTGCCCTGCTGCTCAATCCACAAATGCATTTTCCTCAAAAATGTGGCTCCACTGATAGAAACAAACAGGCCTTACAACATAGAAATAATCGACTGAACAAAAAGTCGTATTACTTTTGGTGCTAGGGTTAGGATCAAGTACGTAAGGCCTCAGTCACACAGGCCAAAAGACAAGTCAGCGACCCCCTAATAACCCTCTGCTAAGGAAAAGGCGTTAGCGATAGCAGAATGCTGTGGTTGCAATATGAATGGAAGAGATAGACTCGCGTAACACAATCCAGCTACTGTCCAAGCTGAATGTCTGTGTACGTTCTCAGTTCCAGGTCACTTCTGGACTTCCAAGCTGGAGTGAAACTGTAAAAAGTGTGACACAAACCAGACCGCTTGCCTTTAAAGTAAAAGTTGGCCAAGTCAATTCCAACACTGAGGTACGCTTTTTACTTTGAAGGTAAATCTTCTCTATTTCCAGTTTTTGTTACAATTTTTACCACTGCTCAGCTACTAGTTAGTATTTGCAGAAAAACATGAAAAACTACAGGGAGTCTGCTAGCAACCAAAACAGTGATGCATGGAGGCAGCATCCCGAGCACTGATGTTTGACAGAGCAAACAGCATGTAAATGTTATCTACAATGAATAGAATACATGACGTATACGCCATATTTATGTCCATAGGCATTAAAATGTTCAACATGACTCAAATGTCTTAACAACACTATAAAAACTGTCAGCCAACCAATTTAAAGTTCAAAGGAGAAAAGCTGTAAATTAATTACATAATTTAAAAAATGGCTCAACAAAATGCAATAAAAATGTTCTACGTATCCAGATGTTGAACAATTTGCTGCTTAATTAAAAACTAAATAAATTTGTGTTGTTTGCTTTTCTAAACTGAAGCCCAGTCTTTTGATAAAAGTCCATGAAACTGATGTTAGAACTCTATTTGTAAAAAGTAGTTGTTGGTTTCTTTTGCGTTCTCCTTCAGTTTTCCCGTTTTGTACAGTTTTTATTACAAACTCTAATTTTACTTTTGGATTCTCCATTTAAGCTGCTTCAGCCTTCTGCAAGCCACACATGTTCACCACAGCTCCTCCACGCCATCACATCTCTGACTCAGTGTGGTGTTTGTTATTACTGATGCCAGCTCTGCATATTCAGAGATTTGCCTGCTGCTCGTGCTTCCTTTAGGCTTTCTGCACATCCATGTGGAGGGCAGGTAGTTCCCAGCATAGGTTAGTGCAGATCTTATTTTGACTAAAGTGGTCCTGATAGAACTCGTGTTGGTGGCGTGTGGTGACTCTTTTTGAATGGCATAAACACTTTTGCCAGTTTGGGTCGGCAGTTCAATTAGTGCTGCCTACAAATAGGGCACTAGTAGAGTGGGGTCATCACTCTCCAATACAGCATGATACAATGAAGTACACTCAGGGACGGTGTCAGTGTGGTGGGTTGAGACACAACAGCAGTGCTGTAATTGAAACTTTCATGAGCTGTGGATTTGATGCAGTTGTTTAATGTAGAATAAGGCAACAGAGAGAGAGCAAGCAGACCAAGTGAGCGGAGATTTGGGTTGGAGCTGCAGAGGCAATCGTACCCTCCACCTCCATCTCCCATGTGACTGCACGGCATTTGGAGCCACTTTGGGCCTTTCTCTCTGGAGAGCTTCTTAACGGTGTGATCTTTGATAACTCTGTCACACACCATCAAAAACCTTCATCATTATTCACGCTGAAGAATTGGCAGCAATTCCTCAGAGCCTTCCTCTGCTTCTGCTACAGTGTAAGTTGTCTCCACTCTGGCGTTAAGCACAAAAACAGGGCACTCTATAGGTTTAGGAATTCAGTCGTCTTTGTCGAAAATGTAATGGAAACAATATGCGAACGTACCACACTGTTGTTTCCCAGCTAAGCAGAGGGAAAGCAGATTAAACAAAGCAAACAAGTGAAAGGCAGTGATCTGACTCGCACCGCATACGCAGTGACATTCGTGGGTGTATGACTGAGAGACAGCCTAAGAAGTATATAAAACAGCACATCAGTCATCCACAGGTGGAGACGTGCAGGTGAAGTTCACAGTGTCAGGCAGCATGGTGCCGCCTCATTTGGCAGGATGCTGCACTGCAAGAGCAGAGCTGCAGAAACACTCAGCTGACCTTGAGGCGGTATGAGACTCAGCAATGAGTAAAAAACAGAAAGACAAGTGCAGGGTGGAGGTCCATTTTCTTCAGATATGTGGTGACTATTTTTAGCAAATTGCACTCAAAATCTAATTCACATACAGAGATTGTGAGTGTGTGATACTGAAGCAGAAACAGACACCGTGCTAAATATCTGCAGCAACAACTCAAACCTTTCAAGGATCCAATAATAATGTTGGTGTTGTTCTGTTTCTCATTTTGACTGGAATATTTGTAGATTATGTTGGTTGTTTGGTTCCTCTGGCTTTGTTTTATTGTCTTTGCATCGTTTCGTGGCCACCTTGCATCTGTTTGAGGTTGGCATTGTGCCCGAACACAAAAAAGAAATGTGAAGGATTCATTTTGATTTATTTATTTATTTACAAAATGAGTAAAATCAGGAAAAGCAAAATGGGGAAATGAACCATTTCACATCAGCTCACCAAAACTGGACGAGAAAAGATCAGAAAATCAGTCCACAGCCTCCACAGTCAGCAGATCCCAGTGCAGCAGAGCACCTCTGGGATGTGGGTGAAGTGGAAGTTTGGACAAGCAGCCGACAAATCTACAAGTGTGATGCTATCATGTCAACGCAGAGCACAATCTCTGAGAAAGGTTTCCACATTAAAGCAGCTCTGAACCCGGCACTACCAGGGTGTACTTAACACCGAGTGTGTACTTGTATGTGCTCCAGCTAAACATATTTGCGTCTGCTGCTACTGACACTGTTACTGACCTCTGACATATTTGAAAGGGTTTGAAGTAATTTAATTGAAAACACTGATGAACTCGTGAAATGAGATATTCATCACCATGCATCACCATGGGTTAGGTTATCGCAGCCTGATCGCAGACATGTGATAGATTATGCAGCCTAACAAGTTGATTTTCATTCCACATTATCAGTGAACTGAAACCACTAACTACCAGCTGGAATAAAGAAGCACTGCGCTGGTAATGCAAAACAGCAATATTTGGCTTCAGGAGGATATTTGTGTTTGAAAGCCATGTTTAGTTTTTATGTCGCTTTTAAAATACAACCCCTATTATTTCGTTTGTGGCTGTACGAGGCATCGGCAGACATGGAACTCTGTGCGCACAGAGGCAGGCTCAGACACGGGGGTCTACTGGGGAACGACGAGCTCTTTCTTTCCCCTCCTTTTAGCATGTCTAGTGAGTTAAGTCATGTGAAAAGAGAAACACGTTGCAGAAGTAGTACACATCTTTCTGGGAAGCACAACCCTTCCCAAGTTGGCCTAAGGGAGTTAAAACTCACAAAGCTGGCACTATTGCATCTAAATGTGGCTACTCAAAGTGGACGCACAATTAGCCAATTAGCTCCTTGCAAAGTGCACCTTAGGGTTATGCTCATTGAAGCAGGCTGAAGACATCAGGCAGGTTTAGAACGGCCCACAGCAACACCAACGGCAACTGCTGAAAAGAGGGGGGCACAGAGCCATAATATGATTAGCTCCACCAACAGGCTTCATACCACAGGTTTTAATGTAGCCATGTGTACCCAATACAGCTGTCTTTGCTCATTATTAGCTGATTTCAAAACAGCTATGTGATCATTTGCAGGAGGAAGTTCTACTGGAAAAGTTTAAATGAGGTTTCTGAATCCATCATGACCACCAAACCAGCAGTAGACTAGCTTCTTTTCTGTGCTCATCCTGTCCAGCCTCAGTGTAGTGTTTGATAGCACTGATCAGAACATAACGAGACCAAACTGTTGGTGGTAAACAAAATGCACTGCAGCGATTTGGACTGTCTCCATCGAATAGATTCCAGTTTGTGTGTCTTCATAAGAGTCTGTCCTTTATACATGATATTAGAAAACACTGTATACATTTTCATTGCTATGCAGATGATTATGGTTATATTTATCTATACAGCCAGATGCCACGGTCAGTGAGTTAAATTACAGGCACACAGTCCTGGATGCTCCTTATTTTCATCTCCTAAATTCAGACAAAACTGAGATCTTTACATTTGGCCCAGAAACATGGTCTCTACCCAGACACTTCCTCTGCACGGCATCACCTGTATATGAAATATAAAATCTTCAAGTTTCTGAATATTTGCCTAAAACAAAACCCTGAATCGTTTCCGGGCGCTTCGCGAATGCTTGCCTCCTTACAGCCATGTCGACCCATGGTGTGGCAACATATCACTAGATTTAAATACAAACTGACTTAAAGGATACCCTATAATTTCCTAAAACAAGAAAAGTTGCAGAACTCTTGAGGTCGTGTTTCAACATTTTGGAAAACATGTTTTGTTTTATGAAAAATGAGTTTAGAAGTTGAAACTGAAGTCTAAAAGGGAAACAACTAAGCCTACGTTACTTTGCCAATGAAAGTTGAGTTTATCTACAGCTGCCCCCAAAGCAGTCTAAGTAATATACTGTACATATATATGAATATCATACATAGGAACCAGATGTGAGCGCAATAGGATGTTGAGGCCTTGACCAAACCACAGCTTTAGTTAGAAACTGTCTGAAGATTGAAAATTCCTTTTCCCCCTGCTGTCCATGCTAAAACCTGTGAGGCTTCACCAGCAACACAACAGATATTAAGACTGACTCACCATGAGAAACACATCGACTATTCAGTGTGACGATGTCAAAAATATGTTCCACTTTCCAAGCAAGGAGGGCGTCTTCACAGTTGCCGTATGCATGTGGCAGACCATGTCAGAAGTCTGCGGAGCCATGCAGTGGTGGCTGTGTAAGTGATCAAAAGGGAGGCAGAGCAGCGTGATGAACAGTCGGGAACAATGACTCTGGCAGCTGACCCATGAACACGGCTGGCACACGGGTGCCAGAGGCTCTTTAGAGCCGCAGTCATTAGTGCAGCCACATTAAGGTCTCCCAGGGATTAAAACGACTCTGAACCCCCTCACAGGTATACATATTTTGATACTCCAACTTCTTAACTGCTTTTCTAATCCAGGCGTGTGGGAGGGCTGATGTCTATCCCAGCTGTCACAGGGCGAGCGGTGGGGTAGACCCTGAACAGGTCACCAGTCTACCTAACAGGACTGAGCATTTCTGTCTTATGTACTCATACGACTCGCAAAACATCTGTACCGTTAGCTTCAGTATGAAGACAAACTGTGGTCCACTGGTAGAAAATAACTTTGTGTATTTGGTACTTGCATGAAAAATGAAAGCAACATACATTACTTATATCTCATGGATTGTGGAAAGCTTGCTAATAGGCGCTAGCTCAGATTATTTCTAACCCTAGCTAGTGATTACTAAAACTACATCAGCCTTTGGCACTATAACATGGTGAAACTGAGGTAGCTATTTTCATTTGATGTTTCTTTAAATTGATTAAAATATAGAAAGAAAATGCTGTCGTGCTTCAATAATGTAGCAGAACATCACAGTTTCCCACCGTAGCTGCTAATGCATGTAAAACGTGCCATTTTTGACTTTTTATACATTTTCTGTGGATGTTGGAACAAGAGCTGGACGAATAAGGACTATGAGACGAACTTCTTATCCTTGTAAGAACAAATGATCATCCTAGCATACGAACTAGATCATACCCAGAAGATATTGTTCTAAAGCAGAGAGAAAGACTTTAAAGCCGTTACTCTCTCAAAGCAAATACAGCACATGAATATTCTGTAGTTTCTTTACCAATTCAAAAAAAAAGAAGACATTTTACAAACGCTTGACAGTTGAAATGATGACATTGTTTTTATTCTCATAAAGCAATCAACGTAGCGTATATATGATTTTTTTCTATAAATATAAAGGTTCTCTTCATAGCAAATGCAAAGGAAATTACTTCAAAGCAGTGACTATTGTAGAGCCGTCAACACAATAAAAGGATTATTATGAATCGGAAGCACTGTGTGGAAGAGCGTTTGACAAGAACACACAGTCGTGAAATGTGTGTGTGTGTGTGTGTGTGTGTGTGTGTGTGTGTGTGTGTGTGTGTGTGTGTGAGAGAGCCGAGCTGCACCGACAGCAGCCGCTCTGCATTTCAGCACAAGGCTTCCTTTCTCCTGCGGTGGAAGACATGCAAGCTGCTGGCTGCTCTTCAGTCCCACAGTGCAGCTATGTTCACGGGGATCAGGTTACTCTGCAGATGAACCCGAGCCCTCTTTCAACAGTTTCTGACATGTTCAAGCCCCAGGTACAGAACGTGAAAAAACTCTTCCAAAAATGTATGATATGTGCATTGCAAACAGCCGCTCTCATCGCTGACTGCAGACATTTACAGCACCGCGATTGAGTCTGGACACCTTTAACCTTCTGGACAAACAATCTGTCGGTTCTTTACTTTGTCAAATATAATAAAAATGTTAAAATCTGTATGTAAATCAGAACTGCCACGAGGAATTTTGCAAACAGAAGTAGATTCAAATCTAAATGTACTTTGTAGTACTGGAGACTCATTTTGTTTCCTCATTTAGACACTTTGATAAAGGGGAGAATTATTATTATTTTATTGTGAAACACGACACTGAACCCATGTTTCACTTTATACCGTCCACTAAAAATGATCTCGTACTACTGACGAGTATTCAAGCTTGAACAGTTTCAAAAGCTACTTATGACCTAAAAGATCTAAACGTCTTATTTTTAATTATGTCATCACTTTCATTTCTGTTAACCTGCAGATTCTCTTTGAAACACTAATTCATACCTTTAACTGCATAAAGTTAAAGGATCTCATCTCCAAATTCTCAAAATGGAATTTTCAATTTTGACTTGAATCTTTTGTTCTTGCCTGATAACAAATTCCAGCACAATCACACATTTTTGATGCAAAACCAAACAAACAGGAATCATTTTCGACGTGTTGTGTAACAAACTATAAAGGCTCAAAGGCGTCCAAAGATTAGACACAATACTAAATGTCAGAAAATAGTCAAAGTTAAAAATGTGCTTCAACACACACACACACACACACACACACACACACACACACACACACACACACACACACACACACACACACACACCCCTGCAGCAGTATTTCATTTTCTCTTTAAAAACTGCATTTCTCAAAATAGATCTTTATTAAACAGACATTACTGCTGCTTTGAACGTGTGCAGTGAAGGAACACACCAGCATTTCTGCATGTTGTAGATCTACATAGAACTGTTGTTAGATTGTTACTAATAATAATAATAATAATAATAATAATAATTACTGTTACTGTGCTTCTTTCAGCGCTCGTGCAGCGTGAGGGCCGAGTCTGTGTTCACTTTGGTCAAAGTTGTGTTGCTGTTGCATCATATTACAAGGGCCAGTCTGCGTCATAGCAACCATGCCAGAAAAACAGAACATAGTGCTGGGCGCTACACTGTTCATAATGTCATGCATGACAGATTTTTTCATTGAGAAAAGTCTGGTCAACTGAACAAATTTGTTACTAATTTGTAATTCAGAATTTCACGCAGACAAACAGCATGCTGGGATACGCTAGCAGGTTAGCATAACAGCGTGGAGGTGCTGTGTGCAGCCTGTACGGTCAGGAGCAGCTGAGGCGGGGCGAGGATGAAGAAAAAAACAAAAAACAGCAAAGATGACCACGAGAGGATCTGCTGTGTTTCCTGGTCTCTTCTCTGTGGGCAGGGCTGCTCCACACACAGTGACATGGATAATGTGCGACTTGAGGTAAGTGCGTTTTTCCTGATGGCTGAATCATTTCCCCCACAAAGTTCGGAGAATAAGTCCAAACAGACTTTCTTAAAGCTCACGACCCACAACATGTTGATTTTGTTACAAACAGGGACGAAAAAATAAAAAAGTGGAAACACATCTCACGTAAAACTTGCTGTTCTGCTTTAAGGACCGACAGGACAACATAGACTGTTTTGTGTGTGTGTTTAGGGTTTTACACTCCTGACAGAAGAGCGAGCTGCTGTAGCCCTACATGAAGACCCGCCGAGACGACCCTGAAACTGAATCTCACTGTCGCGCCGCCCAGCACTACACGCAAAAATACCAAACAGGAATCTGAAGGTCAGAGTGTTCAGAATTACAAAAGCAGATCGTGATCACGGCAGATCATTAAAAAGAAACATGTTTTCAGGAAAACGTGAGAGAAATTCATCTCGCGTTTTGCCTGACAGCATTGTAACATACATGCAAAACCACTTGTGTGTTCCTTTACATTTGCATGACTACCTGCGCTTTATTTAGAAAAGGAATGTAAGGGCCTGAGCTACAGGCCACAACCATCTGCCACAGTGACTCACATTCACAACCTTGCACACCACTTCTTGTTCCCAGGATGCTGACACGTCCCTCCAGAGCCGGGCCACCGCTCGCTCCACTGTACAACAGACACAAACTACAGCTGGTTAATCGGGGGGAGAGGGAGCCACGAGGAAGCACTTGGGTTTCACGAGACTCTGCTTAGAATAGACCTGGGGCTCACAGGCAGTTCACCGATCACACACACACACACACACACACACACACACACACACACACACACACACACACACACACACACACACACACACAAAGTACTCCTAGAAGGTGTCTGCAGTAAGACAAGTCATGAGACCTCAGGACTGTTGATGATCAGCTGGCTCTTTGTGATGATTAAGTAAAATTCCATCAAGTCCAACGTATGAAAAAAGGTGTTTCAAAAAAATCTTTTTTTAAATCTTTAAATACAAATATATACTTACAAAAATCTCACAAATGCATATGTACATTAAAAAAACAGAGCGAGTGTCTCCTGTGAGTCCAAGAAAATGAATAAAAAGAAGGATTATCATTCAGTTTGTCACAAAGCAGTCTGTGTGAGGTTCGACTACACTGTGGTCTCGCCCTGTTTACTGTTGGCCAGTCTCGTGTAAAACCTCCTCCAGGAGTTAAGGGTCTTTCCGGACCAGATCCAGAAGCCAGAAGTGATGCCAACAATGAGCGTCATGAGATACTTGATCATGAAGACGGTGAAGTCCGGGCTCATGTTGGGGTGGCTGTGGGCCGGACACGGCACGGCGTACGTCTTGCACGTCTGGCTGATCCACGTCCTCTCCCACTGCTCTCTGAAGGCCTGCTCGTAAAAGTAGCAGGCGATGACGATGGTGGCCGGCACGGTGTAGAGCACGCTGAAGATGCCTATCCGCACCATCAGTTTCTCCAGCTTCTCCGTCTTGGTGCCGTCGTGCTTCATGATGGTTCGGATTCGAAACAGGGACACGAATCCAGCCAACAGGAAGGAGGTGCCGATAAACAGGTATACGAAGAGGGGCGCCAGAACAAAGCCGCGCAGGGCGTCCACGCTGTTGATGCCCACAAAGCAAACCCCACTCAGCACGTCTCCATCCACCTGACCTACTGCCAGGATGGTGATGGTTTTGATGGCAGGAACGGCCCAGGCCGCCAGGTGGAAATACTGAGAGTTGGCCTCGATGGCTTCGTGGCCCCACTTCATTCCTGCTGCCAGGAACCAGGTGAGAGCCAGGATGACCCACCAGATCGAGCTGGCCATGCTGAAGAAGTACAGCATCATGAAGAGGATGGTGCAGCCCTCCTTTTTGGTGCCCTGCACCACAGTCTTTATGTCGTTGTCAAACTTGTCATTGCAAACCACCTTGTCCTCCAGTAAAAATCCAGCAATGTAGGCGATGGAAACCATGGTGTAGCAGCCAGAAAGGAAGACGATGGGTCTCTCTGGGTAGCTGAAGCGCTTCATGTCCACCAGGTAGGTGAGCACCGTGAATAAAGTGGAAGCACAACACAGCACTGACCATATGCCGATCCATATGCGGGCGAATTTGAGCTCCTCCTCGCTGAAGTACATCATCCCGTGGGATCTCTTCGGCTCGCACGGCGCGGCGCAGTTCTCCTGCCCGAGGAAGCGGTAGTTCAGGTAGGGAGGCACCCTGAGCGAGGCCGGGCATCTGAACTGGCCGTTCCCCGGGTCAGTAGGTGGCCGCTCGGTGGAGTAGGGCCCGGGCTGGGGCTCCGTGTGGTCCGACATGTTCTGGCCGACGCACAGCTCCCCCGCGCCGTGGACCGGAAAGCTATCGCACGCGAGGCTGTCGGGCCACTGGAAGCCGAACTTGTTCATGAGCGCCTCGCAGCCCTGCCGCGCGCGCTCACACAGAGAGCGGCACGGGGGCAGCGCCTTCTCCAGCACCGTGCACACGGGGGCATACATGGAGCACAGGAAGAACTTTAAATCCGGGGAGCACTGCACTTTCACCAACGGGTAGAACTGGTGGACCTCCAGCCCCGCGTCCTCCTGGTTGGTGTGGCCCAGCAGGTTCGGCATGATAGTCTCATTGTAGGCGATGTCCGTGCACAGGGGGATGGAAATGGGCTGACAGAATCCGTGCTCCGGTATAGACAATCCTCGGTCACTGCCGCCGTATTGGCCGTTGACTCGAAAAATCCCCAGGTTCAGGAACAGGATAAAAAACAGAAAAAGCAAAGCCGAGCGGAGAAGTCTGTTGTAAGCCATGTTGAGGAATGCAGACGCTGCCGTACTTTCTGCGTGTTGCTTAACTAACTTGCGTTACCTCAGCAGGCAGCAGGCTACTTCCCTGAACGCTCTTTGTTGGCGTTTCTCGCAGAGGTAAGCGCCGCTTCTCGCCGCGGGATTCTGGCTGTCCGTCCTCCCTCTCGTCGCCGCGCCGAGGTAGCAGCGCAGTGCGTTAGAACATCCACACTCGTGAATCGCAAACTCGGACCTCCTCGGGTGAAATCCAGTCCAAAACCAAGCCCGAACTCTAATCCTCCAGGACAAGGACAGCTCCGCTCTGCAGCGTGCCCGACACAGCGTCAGTCTGCCGTTCAAACCTGTTCTGCGATCCCTCACTCTAATGCCACTGCAGCCAAGCTAACCGCCAGTCATTATTACTTCCGCGATAAACTTTCACAATAAAAGCCTTTAATACAACTGTAGCTTGAGCAGCTTTGTGAGCTTAAAAACTAATACGCAGACTATTTTAATCTGGATGGGAAAAATTTCATTATCTTGACTTTATCCCCCTTTGGTTCTGATTTTGTATTTATTACATTTTATCATTTTTTTGAATATGCTGCCTTCTCTAGAAAGTCATTCAAAATGAAATGGTTAAGTTATGATAATTTAGAGAGCAGATTAAACGCACAGTAAAAGTACCAAATAAAAGGAATATAATACACATAGAGGTTAAAGTACTTTATATTTTAATAGATGCAAAAAAAAAAGACGTAGCTGAACTCTGGTTTCTACTTTGGCACACATACTTTTGTACTGACGCACTTCCTATCTACATCCGTGTCACCTTCAATAGCTTAATACCTCTCTCTCTCCCTCTCTCCCTC
Organism: Rhamphochromis sp. 'chilingali'; assembly: GCF_963969265.1. Taxonomy (NCBI): domain Eukaryota; kingdom Metazoa; phylum Chordata; class Actinopteri; order Cichliformes; family Cichlidae; genus Rhamphochromis; species Rhamphochromis sp. 'chilingali'. Next base: position 3,399,385 of record NC_137938.1, read on the forward strand.
TCTCTCTCTCTCTCTGTAGGATCTAAGAGATGGAGGTTAGGGAGGGTCTGCATTTTTCCTCATGTTTGCATAAATTGCAGGGGTTCGTTTTGGAACAGCGCTGCACACATTAAAAGACCGAATCAAGTGTCCTTCTGAGTGTTGGCTCCCTTCCTCTTTACTTTGTTTGCTTGTAGTCTCTCTTTACATGCCTTAGCAGTTTGTGGTCAATGTCTTGCAAAGCACTTGCTCATAGGGGCTCTTAACCTGATCAAGCCTGTCTCTTCCTCTGTATCAGTGGTGGTATAGGTCACAACAAATTGTAGTGTTTTTTGTTTGTTTGCCATTACATTATATTGTCTATCCTGTAAAATAGTCAGATGTCTATTCATATTAATGTACAGAATTCACCTGCTTGCTGCTACTACTGCACATTCACCCAGTGTATATACTATATGTGTATATATATATATATATATATATATATATATATATATATATATATATATATATATATATATATATATATATATAATGTTCTTCCTCTACACCCCCCCCCCCCCCCCCCCCCCAATTTTTGCACATGTCGAGGAGCGTGTCAGACTACATTTCACTGTGTGTTATACTTGTATAACTATGCATGTGACAAATAATAAAGAGCCTTGAACCTTGAACAAACAGCTGACAAAGACATCTAATACAGATGTTTACCTCAGGAGCCCAAAAAAAGAGTAAAACTAGAGACTGAGTGCTGGACTTTGATTCCTCAGGGCAGCTGAACCTCAGAGTGAGCTTGATTGCTGATGTTGTTTAAGAACTACTGGATTAAAACAGAGAAGAAGAAGAAAGTATATTTTCTTCCATGTCCATATTGGGTTTTCAGCTTGTCTGTACTGCCCTCTAATATGAAAAGCATTAATTCATGCATTCATTTTTCTACTCTACTGTTTTCCCTGATGCACCTCATGTATTACACGTATATAAATATGTTGTATTTGCTCCTGTAAAACTAAAACACTTCCTTTTTCTGTAGGGTTAATGGAATAAGTTGGACTCTTCTGCCCTGAAATCGAGCGTGCAGCATTGTTGTTCCACATGCAGACAGTTTGTAGTCACAGACATAACTTCTTATACTCAGCATTTACTCAAAGACTTTGATTATTACTGAACAAGAGGGAGGAATTAGCTAAAGGTGGAAAAATACATACGATCCTTAACGCAGACAAAATGAGAGAAAGGTTTCCCATCTGGCACTGCAGGCTGTTAGCAGGAGGAGAGGAGCGAGCACTGTAAAATGCACACTGACATAGGAATGCTAGATTTTCTTGCTTGGGCTGCACTGAGAGTGCGATGAGAGCTTCACGCAGACTTGTGTCACCAGATGTTCTGCTTGTCTTTTATTTTAAAGCTCTATCTGTAGCAGTATCACTAAAGTCTATATCAGAAATGTTGAAAACTATCCAGTGATGATGTAGAAAGTCTAGAGAAATAATATGTCAATATTAATATGTTTTTATACTGTATGTGCTGTAGACTAGAGAGACACAGGCAGTTGCTATTACATGGAAATCTGCAATGAAATGAAATCTATCCTGGGGGATTCATTTATTTAACTTTAACTAAAGCAGCCACCATTGCAATGTAATTAGCTTTGTATCTTAAGTTAGAGTAGTGCTCTAGCACTGCACTCGTGCACAGAGCCAAAGTGGAATACGATCTTCTGGGTTCTGTTCAAACCTCATTCAAAATCCCAGTGACATTTGTAACTACGCTCATAACTACAAATCCAGCTGTGCTATTAAGTCCCAGATTCCCAGTTGTAATTATGAATCAGATGATATTACACACACTGTTTTCAAGATAGAAACTGGTCATTACAGTAATTCTGCAGCGTTGACCTGCAAATGCTTAGGGTTTGTGGGAAATGGTGTTTGCTGAGAGCAGCTAAAAAAAGGTCATTAAATATACTCTAATAATTGTGCATGCACAGGCGACTGCTTTATTTTCTCTCTCTGTACAACATATACTTTACAGTACTGGGTGTAATCAGAAGAGGAACACACACGGTCCTCTGTTCCTCCTTTGAAAATCAAAATTCAGAATTTTGGTTATTAACTACATATATGGAATAAGACACGTACTGTTTTAGGAAGGTAATGTTGAGTAATCAGATTTTTATCTATTCAATTCCGTTTTATTTTATTCATACAGCACCAAATCACAACAACAGTCACCTCAAGGCGCTTTATACTGTAAGGTAGACCCTACAATAATACATACAGAGAAAAACCCAACAATCATATGACCCTCTATGAGCAGCACTTTGGCGACAGTGGGAAGGAAAAACTCCCTTTTAACAGGAAGAAACCTCCGACAGCACCAGGCTGGGGAGGGGCATAGATAGATCCTAGATTCTAACCTGTGCAGTTGCTTTGTGACTGAAAATGGTTGCCCATTGGCTGGTTGCATACCAGACCTCTGGGGGACAGGTTGGTCAAAGCAACTAGCAAAAAAAACCTTCAGTCCAGCTACTGGACAACCACCAACTTTTCCTAGTCACAAGGAAGTTCTTGTTTTTATCTCTCTAAATGCTTTGCAGACTTTGTTGCTTCGTTGAACTTGATGTGAACTTTATATCTGCTTTGCTGCTGGTTCTTCAGTATTTCTGGGACATTATAATGTTAGCCTAAGTGACTGACTGATTGGTTGATCAGTGTCACTTTTCTGTGTGGCCAAAAGGTCAAAAGACTCTAAAGAGACACGGCACTAGGCTGTGTTTAAGTATGCAGAGACACCACGTGTCAACTTTTCTGTGTGAACGTAAGAACAAATGATATGTGACCCACAGACGCATCTGAAGCATTAATAAATTTTTATTTCAGGTAAAACATTAAACAACATTTACAGAAGGACATTACATCTTCCATAATAACATTACATACAGCTCGTAACAAATAATGCAACAGCTACTCTACTGTATACTATAATATTTCACTGGATGAAGTGACTGACACTTCTGTTTTCCAAACCACTTGTGAAAATGACGTATTTTCAGTGCAGCATACAAAAAGAAAAATCCAAACGTGAAGAGAAGCTTTACAGAAAAAAGTTGCAAACACAGACTCATCGTTGAGCACGGCGAGGATGCACGTTGGCTCCAACCTATATGTTTTTCCTATTCGTACGACTTCTGCCCACACCACAAAGACTGTCAAAAATAGATGCCTTATATTTATACTCATCATATATGTACAGTCATATATGACGTCTCTTTAACAGCATTAAGGGGACACTTGTAACCCTGTATACAAACATAGTGGAAGCGTCACTTTTTCACTCCAGCGACGATGAAAAAGCACTACGTTATCAATCTCTCTTTCTTCTCTGTCACAGTGCTAAATGTGCAATTCCGACTAGTCGTTCCTTCACTGGGCTCTACGCGAAAGATATGAAGCACATTCAAGTTAAAACAGAGCTTGAACTCTGCCTGCACAGGACTCAAAAATATACGTTTTTTACAAGACTCCAGGCTCTCGAGCCTAAAAGAAGAGCATTGGGGCGTGGGGGTTGGGCTGCATGAATGAATATGAGCCACACTGAAAGTGTGCACACAAGGAGAAACATAGCAAAAATAATTATTCAGCTGCTAATACTGCCTGCAATCCCTTAAAGCCAAGCGAGGCTGGGCAATCTTAGCACAGCTCGATGGTATTAACCCTCCTCTGTCACGCTGCTTTACTGGCATTACCCACCGCCTTGCCTCCCCTTTTTTCGTGCCGCACAATCACAGCCCGGGGATGACACTGAAAAGCCGCGAGATAACTCAGAGTACAGCACTTCCACGAGTTCTCCCCTATCTGCAATAAAAGTTAAAACCAAGGGACAATATTTACATTTGTGAGGAAGGCTGGTTTGAGCAAAGCAAGGGTATATATATACTTATATTCATATATTAATCATTAAGGGCAAAGCCAGTGCATAACAGAAGAACACAGGCATTCCAAACCAGTGGCCCACAGCCGTACGTACTGTAATAACTGAAGTAGCCAACTGGAAAAGCTTCATGCTAGCTACAGCTGAGCTTTGGTTCACCACATGGTTGGCATAAAGAAGAGGGATTATTAAATTATGTAAGCACTGTATGGAAGAAAGACATGAAAACAGTCTGCAAAATCAGCCGAGAGAGTGCACGTAGGGGTTGCAGGGTTTTCTAGATGCCAGGTCTAGATGGCTGTGAAGAAATAATCTGGCAGGCAAGACATCTCTATTATGTGTGTTTGAGAGGCTGTGGAGTCACATTAGAAGCATCCACGGTTTCCATTCGTCCATGGCTTCAGATTTTTGGCTAATCAACAGTGCAGGGCCAATATTATTGTTTCAGTCGCTTTCAAACGGACTGGTAAAGAGGAAGCCATTGTATCGGTAGCACTTCACATCATCACCACACATCTAAGCTGAAATATTCAGATATTTGCACACAAAACAACAAAAGAAAGACAAAAACCCAGTAGAAGATCTTTGCAGATGACAGCATACAGCTCACCTTCATCGCTGTGTCATAAAATGTTCCAAAGCACGGGCACACAGTTTGGGAATGTCTCTGCTTGAGAGCACATGTTGGTGTTATAGGGACTGATCAGAGTTAATCACCACCTCCTACTATGTGTATCTACTCCACACACACACACACACACACACACACACACACACACACACACACACACACACACACACACACACACACACACACACACACACACACACACTACAAATCAGTCATTCAAATTTTTCAGAGAAAAGAAATTCCAGATCTGTAACGTAGAAGCTTAAAAATAACTCGGTGACTCAGATCGTCTGTGTCCGAGAGGATATTGCAGATTCTTTGTTAGTAACAGTAAAAGTGAAAAGGAGGATTGTCGAGGGCAGGATCAGATAACAGGCCACGCTGCCTGTGCCTTTTCTACATTAGCTCATATACATGGATGGAAGCACCAGTGCTTTGCTATTGCCCATGTTTAATACACTCACACACACTAGCACACACATGCATTTCCATTATCCAGCTGTTGTTAAACACAGTATTGCGTCTATGCGCACACCGGTTGGTGCCGTCCCCGTAGAGTTGTGTACACTGTCAAAATCGTCCGCAGAGATCGTTTGGACGAGAGAGACTTTTCAAGGTGCGAAACACAATCAGTTCCATCTGGTTCCATCGTGGAGGTCCACGGAAATATCAAACCGCTAGAATTTTCCTACAAATGGGGCCTTACTTTGGGAGTTTTGGCCTTTACTCTCGAGGATTCTGAGTGAATATTACTCACATACACATTTCAAAGTGCAATTACATACAACAGGTCACCCATAATAACACCAGCTTTTTATTGCAAATACAAGAATCCATGTCTTACTTGGATTCAATTCAAAAGAGAGAAGCCAAACGTCGGCAGTACGAGCTGACGCATACTAAGGCCTTTTCATCTCGGCTGCTCGCTGTTACCTCTGCACATGCTCATTAGTGTCCTTTTTTGAACTCTGATAATATGATACAAATAAAAATAGATTTGTCAGAGCTTCAGCAATAGGCAGGTTTATGTTTAAAAGTGCACAAACCTGGACTGTGTTCAGAGAAACCAGCCAAAGGTAATTCTCATTAATGCTGTTTTCCTCCATTAGTTGGTTTGTCCAGATAAACAGCTGCAAACCAGTGTAGCAGGAGAGACTGCAGTGAGGTCATGGAAACGAATGAGCATCAGCCAAATGTTGGTCCACATCAAATATTAAAGGTTATTTTATGGTCTTTGGTTCAAATTCTGGGTTCGTGACATTTGGCCGAGTGGTTTTTACACCATTGTGTAGTGGTTAACACATTTGCCTCAGCTCTGCAGTTTGAGACTCAGAAGAGCCACAAATTCAGCATCAAGGAGTCACAGCTGGAGTTTTCCTAGTGTCAGGAATAAATGTGTCAGGTAGGGCATCTGATGTCAAATTTGTGTCTATTTGAACAACCTGGGGTCAAGTATGCAGATAAAAGCCTTGGTAGGTCACAGGAACAGTGGACTGGAGCTGAAAAGCTCCCAAAACTCATACGTACTTCAGTCTAAGCACTGGTCCATGATAATCTCCTTCTTCTTTCAACCGTGTCCTTTCATGTAAAAGCAGTTTTACCCTGTTGCAGTACTGTGAGATGAATATTCAGAGAAGTGATGAAAATCCTGGTCAGAACTACCAAAGTAAGCCTGTAACATGAACCCACACAGCATGACGAACATCTGACAAAGAGTCTTATCTACTATTACCTACCAGATTTGAGTGTTAGTATTTACATGGGGTTTGAAGCTGTTAGCTACTTTGTTGTGAGTCCATTAACTAATAAATTAAAGCTTTAAAGCAGGTGCAGTTTAAGCTACAAAAGAACCGAGGACCTCCAATATGGCTGCCAGAGTAGGCTACCTGAAAGCCCTCTGAGATCGTCATTATTATGACGTCATTATTATAGCGTCATTATTATGACGTCATTATCACGGTTTTCTCCTATAATTCCACAAATGAGAGATAAACAGAAATGAAAAACTTTAGCATTCGTTGTTTTCTTTGAAGTGACTGCATTACTTCTGTTTCAGAGATGCTCGTGTGCATGGATTTAATGGCACGAGCAGTATAGTGGTGACGAGATGAAGCAATATTAAAACTGTCCATTATATAGTTTCTAGATGAGTATATCATACATACAAATATACATTCTTAAATAGGAGGCTAGTTACAAACACAAAACACAATATGTACCAAGAGTGAAGTCCTTTTGTTTATACTTAGACAATGATATATGAATTATTGGAACCTTATAAAAAGTAAACAAAATTTGCAAATGATAGCCTTAAATCTTAGGTACCGATCAGAATGCACACATGCTCTATGCTCGTCCTCTTCCTGATGCACAGCCACACCCGCGCGCACACACACACACATATCGTGAAGGTAATAAATAAAGAGAACTGGGGCTCTTTCGTGTCTCTGGATCCTCAATGTCAGCGTCTCTCTTCGTCTTTTCTTTTCCACAACAGCCACCTGAAAAGAGACAGAGACGACAACGTCTGTTAGCGATGGACTCCAGAGCGCCGACAATGTAAAAGTAACCATATCACATGTTTTATATGCTTTTCAGCAGCTAGTTGCCAAAGTTGTTAGCATAGCAAATATTTTCACAATTTTCTAAGCTCTGAGTGTTTGCCATGGCTGTGTTGGTGTTTTGAAGCTGGTCATGTCAAACAGGAGTGGGCTCCATCTCATATGCTTTTGACTTGTAAACCACGTGGTAAACCTGCTCTAAGGCACGTCATACTCACAAGCCTGCTGGATCAGCAACAAGTTTCTCGAGGTCAGATTTCAAGGTGTTTTTTTCATAAACTTTTATAGAGCACAGGGGAAAGTGTTACCTGAATGACCTGGCTACACAAGTGCAAAGCTCGTTTGGAAATGGGTCTCGATTCGAGTCATTTCTCAAAGTTCGTATCACATTAAAAGACTTCCACAGGTTGATAACTGGATAGCAGCAACAACAGGCCAGATGAAGACAGCTGAGATAAAACCAAAGGCGGACTGAAGGAGGTGAAGAGGAGGAGGGAGATGACCAAGAGGGAGCAGTGGATGAAGAGGGGGAAAACAAGATAAAAGTGAAGGACTTGATGATGTTAAACAAGAGGGAGTAGAGGATTGGGAGGTGGAGACGGTACAGGAGAAAGAGGAGGAGAGGATGAATGTCACAGAGGAACAAGAGGAGGAGTGAGCAGAAAAAGAGGAGGAGGAGTAATGGATGAAGAAGAAGAGGGAAATGTGGATTGATAAATAATGCATTGCTTCTCTCCGGTCCCTTTCCACCCTAACTCTCCTCTTTACTGCCTCATGTTCTCTCTCTGCGTCTCTGGATGTCATTCGCCGGGCCTTTGCTCGGCAGCCCTCAGCGGAAACAGGCCTGTATATGGCAGGAATCTCAAATGCTGATTTTATTTGCTCCTCGTGACGCCAAACACGTATATATGCATCCAAATACAGACTCACGAACATGTATTTCCAAACAAGCCAGCATCACATTACCCTCTTTGTTTAGTTACTGCGGGAGTCCAGAGGCAGTAAACCATTACAGAGGCCATTAAAGCACATCCTCAGGCACTAGTGTTAGAAGGGTTCAAGTAAAATGTGCCAAGACGACATTTCGTCCCAGGATTTCTGCAACAGCCCCGTGATTCAGCCATGCTAAATGATCATTTAGTGTTGTAGTAGCAAAGAGATTACTACTCAGAGTATGTGAGGGTGCAGCAGGGTGGCTCTAAAGCTACGAAACAGCACTGAAGTCAAAACAGAGCTGGATAGACTTTCCTGATTGAAACGCCTACAGTTTATGAACGTTACTCTAACAGCTTCATTGGTGACGTTGCACACTTTCAGCCTCCAGCTGCTACTCTAATGGCTACATTGTGGCAAAGACGGGATCATCCAATCATTTTTAACCAGTATAAGTCACTGAAAGTGAGGCTTACTTTTTGGTAGGTATCATACAAAATATCGTAAAACACCACCTCTGGATTTTTAATCCCTGGTTCTTAGTTTCAGCAGTGAAAACATCTACTAAGCTCACAGGTGGCGTCATTATCATCGGTGCTACGACTGCGTGAAATCATTTCCTCACCGTTCCACTACAAAACCAAGAGTTCAACAACTGAGGACAAGAAACAGAGTCACATATAATAATCGTTCATTCATAATAATACGCACTAACTGCACATAATTCTGGTAGCACAGCAGATAAGTGGAACATGAAGTGTACTAGATGAATTGTAAGTAAATAGCTATGTGAGCACATATATGCACTCAAAACAGCAGAAGTACCTGATTCGACATGCAGCAGTCGTTTTACAGTATAATGTTGTATTCTGCAAATTAGAGACTATTATCAGATCTGTTTTTCAAATTCTGGAGGGCAACTTCAATGACATTTGATACAGCAGAAGTGACGCACAACTACACCCATTTTAGCCAAAGCAATACCAGCCAGCCTCTTCATCGTAAACGTTTAGAGCTTTGCAAAGCACGGCTCACACTGCCGGTGAGGGATACTTATAGAACTGTAAAACACAGTCAAAAGTTCCCTGCAAGGCAGTAGAAATATTACATTTTGCATTGTTTTCTTTCGCCCTAACAGATGCAGCGCAGCTGACGGAGGAGCGAGATGCTCACATTGTGTTTCCACCCACACAGTCCCGTGAGAAGGTGTAATCAGCCAAAGTAATTCAAATCACCTGTGTGGGTTTACCGTGCATCCAGCTTAAATCTGTTCCAGGTCTGTACCAGTCTGACACCAGACTTCCAAAATGGGATATTTATCTTTCACATGCAACCTGAACATCACTATGATACGAAACACTGAGTCTGTATTTGTGAAAGCTTTCAGCAGACATCCACAAAGAACTTTTTATAAAGTTCAAATATGTATAAACAGTATTCACAAAGTTTTTTAGGACAAAGCAGCATATACATATATACATATATACATATATACATACACATTCAGACATTGCTTCAGCTCTACACGCAAACTGTTCCTCAGTTTTCCTTCACACACTAAGACTAACCTTTCCTTGCAGGATGCACACTGACAGTTCTGAAGTTACAAAAAATATTTCTTTGAATATTTTAAAGAAACATTTTTTCCTCTGAACAAAATTTCTGCTGTTTGGAATTTTATTAGATGTGCAAATTTCATTATTTCAGGACGTAACGAGTGTAAATGAGCAAGATCATTATCGTTGTAAGCAGTGGCGAACTAAACATTTACTGGTCTCTGTCTCTGCAGAAGGGCCGAAGCAGTCTGCCTCAAGGTCAAGGGTGAGGAGATACAGTAACTGTGTGTGTGTGTGTGTGTGTGTGTGTGTGTGTGTGTGTGTGTGTGTGTGTGTGTGTGTGTGTGTGTGTGTGTGTGTGTGTGTGTGTGTGTCATGGCTTCTCGCTACACGGTGTATGCCAACAAGAGCGTCATTGTTTTAAAAGGATCTGATGTAGTAAGAACAGATGTAGGCTTTTGCTCTCTCTGGGATCAAAGAGCACCAGAAAGGTGTGTGTGTGTGTGTGTGTGTGTGTGTGTGTGTGTGTGTGTGTGTGTGTGTGTGTGCGCATCACGGGGTTCCACTTGGGAGGCAGATGGAGCTGGTGGGTGGGTTTTGTCAAGAGGATTTAGCAGGCGTGGCCAGCTGCTGCTGGGTGTCCTTTAATAGAGATAGTCACCCCCACCACCACCCTCGGAAAAAGAGAAATCCCTAAAATGCTCTGTGTTGGGGCAGATGCACAACAATACAACCCAACACGACCATCCAAGAGCAAGAAAATAGAACCAAATTCAGGGTAAAGCAGAATGACAAGGTAGTAATGTGCAATAACCTTGAAAGATTAACAATGGTGCATTCAATACACTGCAGTTGTCCATAGTTGTGCAACTCTGCCACCTCTCTTGCACCAGTGTCAGTGACGCTGTGAGCCAGTTGTGCCTTGTAGCATTACATTACATTACATTAGCATTACAAGCACAAGCTGGGGTATTTTTCATAGGAAGAAAATGAAGATAAGACAGAATATGTGGGCTCCATCTTTCAATTATTGGAAGAATTTTTGCAGCACCTGATGAGAGTTGATGCCAGCTTTGGTTGGACCCGGGTCTACGCATCCAAGACCTGGAAGATTTGCTGAGAGTCGAAGCAGTTAGCAGTAGCATTTTGGAAGTGGAGCCACTGTCTTTCCAGGCCAACACTGTGCTGTCACTTCATTATTTGTCCATCCTTGAAGCAGTAAGTACATGGTAGCTCATCCAACAAGCCTTCATGACAGATGTTCCCACCTGGATTTGGCCCTCTATACACCTGGGCTTTTTCTCTTATCAGGATCTTGGTCCACTGTAACCAAGATCCTGTCATGAATAACAAACATATGTCACCTACTTGTGGGTTGTCCTGGTCCATCAGTACGGTGCTGTCTAAACCCTACCTGTGTGGTAACAAAATCCCTTGTTTCCATGAAATGGAGCGATCGTGGCTCAAGAGTTGGGAGTTCGCCTTATAATCGGAAGGTTGCCGGTTTGAGCCCCGGCTCGGACAGTCTCGGTCGTTGTGTCCTTGGGCAAGACACTTCACCTACCGCCTACTGGTGAGGGGCCGATGGCGCTTCTGTCAGTCTGCCCCACGGCAGCTGTGGCTACAACTGTAGCTGCCTCCACCGGTGTGTGAATGGGTGGATGACTGGGTGTGTAAAGCGCTTTGGGGTCCCTAGGGGGGACTAGTAAAAGCGCTATACAAATACAGGCCATTTACCAAATGTTCTCTGAGTGGGCGCTAACACTAGACAAGCTACATATAAATATCAGTGCACCCCATGCTATTCCATTCAGTAGCTGAATTTTTATAAATTGTGATAATAATTATTTAAATTTTTTAAAAAAAGTCACATTCACACTTGAAAACACTGCGTTCCAACAAATTTGATTTGTAGTACGGCAGTCTTTTTTGTTCTGATCTTTCTGATGAAGCCCGGATTTGTGGAAGACTCACTGTGCAGAACACAAAGTGAACCCTAAGGTCTCTAAATGTGACCTTAGGGTTCAACACAGGGGACACTTGTATATCTAGCTATGTGTATACGTGATATATATTTAGTATATCTGGAAAACCAGTTATGAGTTAGCTTCTGATGATACTGGGAAAGGTTTGGGGGCCTGAAGATGTCCAGAAAACAGATACGTATTATTGCCTACATATTCTGCACACTGAAAGACGTCTGTTCGCAGCGATAACGACGCACATGACCGTGAGAAAATAAAACTCTGGAGTCTTGCTGGTAGAAATGAGCATTGTCGTATCCCATGAGCTAAAATTAAACGCAACTGTAGAAACACGTCACCAAGTTTGGCACAGCAACAGGCCTGACTGCAACTCTGCTGCATAAGCTGGAAAGCCGTGGGTTTTTACCCTCCCTGCTCACTTTTTGCTGCTCCCCTTTCTCTTAATCCAACTCTTCCTATGCCTCCATTTTTCCTCCTTGCCCTCCTGCTCCTGCCATGGTTTATAAATCATTCCCCAAGTTTCCAACCAGCCACTCATCTCATAAACACACAGCTTTCCTCTCTGATTTCTCATCAATGTAAAAGCTGTTAGCATCAGTGAGAAGTCTTTGTGGAAATATTAATAACTCTGTGTTTGGTTATCATTTCACGATGAAGCGAAACAGAAACTAATTCCAGCTTTGGCTACGTCTGTTGCGTGGCTTCACAAATGTTTCTAAAACTAGCTAAATCAGGTTCGCAGGCCCCATTCTGCTCCACCCCCACATCCATCCAAGCCCCCAAAACAAGGGGTCACAACCTCTGACCCCTCTCCCGGCAGAGAGGTCGCTCCGTGTCTGATCTAGTTTAATGAACTGAGTCACACTGCCCTTTAAATGCCATTCAATGAACACCCTGAGCTGGGAGAGTGCTGATGGTTTAATAAGCTGCTTTATGGTGTGTGTGTGTGTGTGTGTGTGTGTGTGTGTGTGTGTGTGTGTGTGTGTGTGTGTGTGTGTGTGTGTGTGTGTGTGTGTGTGTGCATACATTTGCATGCATGCACAAACGAGTGAGGCTCTGCACTGTGAAGTGTTGGATATGTGAGTGAGTACACGTGTGTGAGATGAAGCTTTGGATTGATTCAAACTTACATAAGATATTTTCCACATTCTTTTTATTCACTCTTTCCTCTTTTCTGGAACTTGACTTAAACGTTGACAGTAATTTTGAGAGGAATGCAGTGTTGTGGCCAGGCCTGCGATGAGCTGCCACATCTACGACAAACTCTCCACTGTCTCACTGACAATTAACAGAAGCAGGGAGGAGGAGGAGGTAAACGTTCCACTTAATAGCTGGACACTCAGACGACTGTTTCCACACGTACTGACACACACACACACACACACACACACACACACACACACACACACACACACACACACACACACACACACACACACACACAGGCAGAATTTCCTCAGCTTGTTGGCAGCTTTGACTACCTTCATTAATCAAGACGAAGCTGTTTTCTTAGCAGACACTGTTTAATACAGAGGCTACTGAGATTTATCTAACGAGGTAGGGAGCCCGTTTGCTTTAGTTTATTTAGTAATCCAGTCTGGATTTTCTTGTATTGTGTGAAAATACACAAACACCATGATCCAGATTTGTTTTGACATTTTACTGTAGACCCGACCTGAGCTAAATGGTAACAGTTGCAACATTTTTCTCACGATCGCAACTTCAGCATTTTATTTTCACAACATTTATTAAAGTGGGCCGATTCTGCTTACGTCTAACTACATATTATTATTCATACTTGGACTCTACCAGAGCAGATGTGAATGATTCACAGTTATTTATCTTACACCAGGCACTGATCCGGCCCCACAGCTCACCCAGCTGCTCCTCTTCCTTTAACGCTGCTTCCTACTCTGTCAGTGCCCCTCACAAACACTCGGTTTGTGTCTGTGCTCAGTGCTGTGTGAGGATATCTACTCTTTATGACATCATACAGATCCAAGAGTAAAACAGTATTCAGAGCTCCGTGAGCCTGAGATTTTGGCTCAAGTTTAATTTTAGCATCCACCACTGGAACTTTTTATATATTTATGAGAAATTTATAGGAAAAGTTTTTCACTTTTACAACACCACTGAGATTTTTTTAAACGTTATTTTCTAAACGTTTGTGTCCCATGGATGCTTTATCCTACAGGCTGTCATCACAAAGTTTTAGTGCCCCTGTAGACAAAATACAAGAAATCCTCTTCACAAACAACAGAGAGAAAAAGGTAGAAAACTCCTCTTTACTCAGTATATACTCCTATGGCCTTGGTGCTATCTTTGAATGGTTTACTCAGTTGGAACTGAGGGTTTGTGCTTTTGAATGATGTATAATTAGACTCAAACGGGCTACTGCCGTTCAAAATGCAACGGTAACAGTTTGAGTCTGCCTGAGTGTTGAGGGGTTATAACCACAAGTGGCCACAAAGTTCCAAATAATGAAATCATTGTGTCAGCTGTGCCTGGAATCCCTCCCTGCTTGCTACACACTGCACAGCCACTCATTTCTTTTAGTGTCTCAATCCTGAGTGTGTAAATATATCCACAACATAGTACATGAACAAATTACACAACAGAACGCACAAAGACTCCAAACTACACTGCTCTATATGACACCTTATGGTTTCACTTCACTTTTTTCTTTGTAGCCTGTAATTCACTTTATCTATCAGCAGAACACACAGCTGATGCAGATCGTGTCCCAGTACACACTAACTGCTTAAACACATGTCTCAGTATATGTGCTCGTACCCTTTCATGTGCAAAACATGTACATGCATGTATATACCTGGTAGTGTAGTGCATACATTTTGGCAGCATAGCATCTCAAATTTAGCACGGTGAGCTGTCCACAGGAGCTGTTGTGGTAACAAGCTAGCTAACAGCTAGTTGGTTAGCTTACGCGTCATCATTTATTGTGTGGATGCCCTCAAGGGCATCCACACAATAAACCTTAACTACTCCCTCGGTTTTTATCTGATTTTCGCCATTCAAACTTTAAAAAATTCTGCTCTTTCTGGCTATATCTTTTGGTGCTCATAACTTCTATACTTTTTGAGATATTGAATTTTTTTTGCAATATTTTTTGCCCATTTCTGCCATATCATCAGTGGCCTCACTGATTTTCCTTGCCGGATTGACCTGTGTTTTAGCTCAGTGAGATGAGCATCCGATCTCAAACTGGGAGGCCCGGGTTCAAATCCCGCTTATGGCAACATTTCTTTCAGTCAACAGTTACACTTTCTTAACTCTTTTCAACACAAATTTCAGCTTTTTCACCACTTTTCAGCACAAATCCCAGCTTTTTCAGCTGTTTTCAGCAAAAAACTCTTTTTAGCAGAATTCTGCTCATTCACCTCTTTTCTGCAAAATTTTCAGCCTTTTCACCTCTTATCAGCACAATTCTCTGCAGCTTCTGCTCATTTCACCAGAATTGTCAGTCTCTCCACCTCTTCTTTGTGAGAATGAGTTTGGCACAGTGAGATGGGTAGCCACCTTAAGACCAGAAAGGCCAGGTTCGAATCCTGCTCAGGGCAACCGCTTTTTCGCAGCAGACATCTTCAGCGTTAAGGCATCCACACAGCATTTTCACAGGAAATGCAAATTTTTCTAGTTAGATTAGAGATGAGATTAGATGAAACTTTATTTATCCCTCGGGTGGGTTCCTCCGGGAGATTCAGTTTCCAGTAGCACAGCACCGACAGAAGTTGCAGAATGTGAGCAGAAATATACCCTGTTGAAGTATCATTTTCCATTTCCATCCTTCTATACTCAATTTTTGACAGTATACCTGAGTATTTTATGTATCCATACTTAACAATGTGAAGGCAAAGCAAATGTGGAAGAAGACAACTTTAGGCACAGGAATAAAGCTAGCTACTAGCTGGTGTTCCATCTGAAGTGGGAAGCCAGAAATTCCAAATTCCGAGTCGGAAAGTTTCAGCTGGAAGGCCCTCCTCACAATCCAAGATGGGAACAGAGTCCATGAACAGCAGAACTCTATGTCATGTATTTGTAAATGTCTAAATAACTGAGTTTTGGGGTATGAAAGCATAACCAAGGCCTCCAAATGGAGAAATGCAAACAAATGAGAAAAACTGGTAAAAATTCTCGATTTGATTGAATAAAGTAGGATTTGTGGTGAGACGGTGTGTTGGGGCCTCTCCATACAAGCAAGAGATTCTGCAGAGGCTCTGCCTGGCGACCTGCACTCTGCTGCTTTTAGCTGGGAAAGTTATTTTAGCTTCATGCTCATGGCTTACAGTCCCAAATGCACCGTGTCTGACAACACAGAAACTAACATGGGCTACATGGCAGATTTTGACTTGCTTTTTTAAGGCTGTAGGCAGTATTGTTTTTGGATTACACATGTCGGGATCTGTACAAAAACTCACGGTTAATCACATTTGACCGTTTTTCGTTGCTCCAACCGAAGTGGATGGGGAATAAAAATCAAACTCTGTCTTGTGTGTATTTGGAGTTTAACAAACCGTGGGAGTGCTATGTGTTTCTGTCTGTGCACAGCTACTCAATAATGTGGCTCTGAAATAAAAGAGTTTTAGATCCAGTTGGTAGGAAATGGGAAAATGAACTCTCAGCTCTGCAGCTTGCAGACTTGCCAGCTCCCTCTTTTCTAACACAAACACTTTTCTCTTTGTTTTTCTTGCCTCAGTTGTCTGGGCCAGAGTCACTGAGTATGAGTCTTTAAAGCATGCATAGACACAATCCCAGACACACACACATTCTGTACCAGAGACAGCCTGCACATTCATATGTTTCCTATTACCCCAGGTCCTGGCAGCACACGCTTTTCTGTTCACGTAGTCCAGGATCAGCAGTTAATAACTGGAGTCACAAAAGCCAGCTCATTCTGCACACGACACGTTCTCTACACTTGTCGTGCAAACACTAAACATACAAACTCACTCCTGCTAGTGTTCACATACACGCATTCTCAGGCCACTGAGACTTGGCTTTTCTAGCGCAGGTGCAAGTTATCACGCACACATTCCTGGCTGCTTTGAGGTCTGGATTTTAAAAGGAGCTCATCTGCAATGACGTCAGCATCAGCAGCCCCTTCACTCCACGGACGTTTCAATCATCATACAAGCTTCGCAACATTCTGAAACCGTGTTTGGACCGACCTCCTGAGCAGCCCTGAGGCAAACGGGGCTCGTGTTCTAAAAGAACTCTGTGCTAAGGTTATTTGAAATGTCATTCCAAACATGTTCTCTGCTCCTAGAGGGAGTTTGGAAGACTGCTGACCAGACCTTCTGTAAAGATTTGGCTAAAACGATGTGTCTGAATTAAACATTCAGTTTCCATAACTGAACGATCAGTCAAGGATATTGTTTAAAGGTCAAAATGTCCTTACTTTTAGATAGGATCTTCCTCTTCGGTTCTAGCTAATAGAAATATCTTGGTAAAACATTTTGAAAGTAGCAGTAACGTGTATTTCCTGCACAGAATCCTCAATAAAAGTTGAGTGCTTTCCACTGACTTTTACTGCTGGCAAACTGGAACAGTCTCCGAAAACCTTTCCCTTCAATCAGGAGTTGGAGTGACACTATGACCCATTTTAAGCATAGCGAGTTGCGATCTCACTTAAAGTGCAGCTCAGGCTAAATCAACATGTGCTGTGTTCTGTGTGGAGCTGCGATGAAGAATAACGCATACTAAGGGTCAGAGAACGCTCTGAGTAGTAATGCCTTTATTCACCAACTCACAAACACACCCACTCGCTCGGGATCGCCAGGTTCCCGTTCCATAAATCCTTGTTTGGGGGTATGTTTTTCTTGTCTAAGGCTTGGCTCACTTCCCCCTTACTGGGGTTTATGTAAGGTGATGGAAACACTGAGAGGACGCTGGAGGACACAGATAGGAAAAGGAGCGCGTTAGAATGAGACGAGCAAAGCAAAGCAAAGAAGAAAAGGCTGCTAAGGACATTTGTCAAGTGAATCGTTGGCGTGGGAGAGCAATTGAGACAGAGCGGATAAAAGGAGAGGAGCAGAAGATGTTTTAAAGTAGAATCAGTGGTAAAGTTAGGAGGCATGTGGGGCTGCTGCCTGACATTTACTCTAGGGGCTTCCCTGTTAATGCAAGCCTAAATCAGCAACCTAATGCTCAGCCTCAACACAAATATCACCATCACACTCCATTAATCTAGACTTTGCAGGCCATAATCAGAGCCCCTCCATGGGGCTTGGATAGCACTGCTCCACCAATGAAAAGCTCCATAATTTAACACAGCTGTTAAACTCCTTAAACTAAACTTGTTGTCATACATATAAAAAGAAATTCATCATTAAGATGTTTGATAAGTGAGCGCTTAATCACCTCAGTTTTGTCGGTACTTCCATGCTTCCATTCATTTTAAGCTTTCATGACATGGCGAGTCAAGTCAACCATGGCTTCATTTGCACATTTAAGTTATTCTTGCAAAGATTGTAAAGCACGTAAAAGATGGTGAAACCACCAGGTGGTGAGTGAAGCCTCCAGCTGAGCTTTCAGGCTGTCATAATCAAATCTGGAAGCAACGAGCGAGGAGCAGATCTGCCTGAGAAACAAGAGAGAACGTCACTAGGTAGCAACTAGTCAATCCACAAGGTTCACGGTGTCACAACAGCCCCTAATTTACAAAATGATGATTATGTTGTACCAACGAGTGAAGAGAGCGTGCTGAGAAGATGGAAGGACCAATGGAGGACACTTAGTGAATCACGAGGCGCAAAGGACTAGTAATGAGGAGGGGATGCCTGAGGAATGAAGACGGACTGATTTTCAAGAACAAGGGTGATGTGCAGCTGTAGTAACTATGGAGGGATGAAGCTGATGATGTCACCATGAAGCCAGGTTAAAAAGAGAGGTGAGGAGAAGTGTGGGTTTATGCCGAGAAAGAGCGCTACAGATCTGATGTGAAACAGATCACACGACATATCAAAAGACGTTTTTTTGTTGAAACTGATTCATTCGGACTGACTGACTGGCATTACTAAGTGTTTTAAAGGCTGAAAAAGGCTACACAGTGAAGAGACTCCTCCGGGATAATCTACTGTCGCTATTTAGTTTGGTTTTATTTGTATAGCTCCAACTGACAACAACAGTCCCCTGAAGGAGTTTTATTCTGCTTTAGCTTCATACGCACAACTGAAACTACCTGCTAAAGCAAGTCAAACCCATTCAAGACCATGTAAATTAAGAATTTTCAAAAGCTTAAGAACTTAATTTTAAAGAAGTGTACTCAGATTGTTCTTGGTGGGTGATGTGATTATGTTTTTTCAGGTAAAATAAATTTGAATCTTACAAAGAGCATTAGCCAGTGAAAACAAACGTTCCCCAGAATCAATCTGTGGTGACCCTGTGAACATAAAGAAAAGTTACACCTGAAAGGAAACGGTGGGGAAATGAGTGCTGCCAGACATTGTTATAAGAGGAGGTGGATTTGAGAAGTAGTGAAAGCTGAAGTAAAGAAATCCAGATGGCTATTTATGGCAGGGGAAATGCAGGGTGCAGAGAGGTAGAAACTTTTTATTTTGGTCCAAATGCAGAGAACAAACGACACCGTTTAGCTCTGTGTGTTTGATCTGGGAGACGCTGCACACTCAGGAAAGGTATTTTCACCAGGGTGTAAACCAGCCTCCATACAATGCAGGTTTAATGAAAGGTAGGGGCTTAGGTTTCAGGCCCGCATCCAAGTAGGCTCCAGGATCTATAGTGTGTGTTACTCGAGCAGACATTATAGTGCAGGCATAGCTTGGTTTCCCTTATACAACCATGTCAGCAACACAGCATAATCCAGTTAGTTGATGCCAGCTCACCTCCACCCACGTACAGGTTTTCAAGAGCACAGGGAAGTCTGAGGAAGTGTCTTTGTGTGTGGAAACAAAGTTACTACAATCGACTGTGCAGGGAACATGAAGGGTTGCACCAAAATACAGCATCAATGCATTTCACTCTGAACCACGTAGCAGCCTTGTTGTTGGCACTGCAGGAAATATGTGGAATTTACCTCATTTAACCCTCTGAGCATTTATTCATCAGAGCTGGTAACCCTAATGTGAACCCTACCATAAAACCATATTTAAAGAAAGAAAATAAAGAAAAACTTTTGGTCACCTCAGTGTGCTTTATACTGTGAGGTAAAGACCCTGCAAAGTACAGAGAAAACAATCAGACATGCACTTGGTGACAGTGGGAAGGAAAAACTCTCTTTAAACATGGAGGGGCAGCCATGTGCCTCAAAAGGTTGGGGGTGAGGGGAGAAAGACAGGACAAAGACACGCTGTGGAAGAGATTAATAATAGCTAATGATTAAATACAGAGAGTGTGGACAGAGGTGAGTGAAGAAGACACACTCAGTGCATCACAGGAAGCTTCCAGGAGCCTAATGGAGCACAAGTACGGGACGATTCAGGACAGGATATCATATTAAGATCAATCCCAGTGTTTGTCTGTATTTTCAGATCATTGCAATTTAAAAATGCATAACTACTTACACTGTCACTTTTAGAAGTTTTACAAAGCAAGGCTCTGATATAGAGTGCGCTCTGTTTATGTTATAGTAATTACATGAATATTCGTCTAGTTCCCTCTGCTATAAACTGTGTCTGATTGTGTGCCTTTAAATGGCAACTGGGAGGAGAGAAAAGCAGCTTGGAAACTTGGCTTAATTGCAAGTTTTCATCTGAGGGCCGTTAGATTTGTTGAGCCAGTTGAGCGCTTGCCAGACTTATGCCAAAAGACTATAAAAATCATCATCATTCCCACAACAGCTTCAGTAGCTCTTCTGGGGTGTTTGGAAGAAAAAAATCTTTGTGTGTGTGTGTGTGTGTGTGTGTGTGTGTGTGTGTGTGTGTGTGTGTGTGTGTGTGTGTGTGTGTGTGTGTGTGTGTGTGTGTGTGTTGCCCTACATATCATATAAAGAAAAACTGTAAAAAGACAGAAACCAAAGCTCTGTGCTCAGTGGATTCAATCACCATACCATCCAGAACATGTTCCTGAATACATGTGATGAGCATGGCATCATGGATCACAAATATCCAGCATACAGATCATTTTAAGGCTGCACAATTCATTTAACTTTAATCTTTTGGATTTTTGGATTCCCGTTATTAAATGAGCACGACTGACCAATATTTCACTGCACGATACACTATTTAAAAGTGCAAAAAGCAAATCAAGCGCTCCCTAAATCCGTTGCTGATCATGTGGCTGGATGTGCCAATCCCAGCTGGCCCCTAAACTGTGCAGTTTAAGGTTTCCTGGACTTGCCTGGACAAGTGACACTACCTAAAAAGGCGATTAACAACAAAATGCAAATGTCTGGCTCAGGAAAAGGTGAATAGCTGGTCACATGACCTGTTGCTCGGAAATATGTCAGATTTAGTGCGCATGACAGTGCAAATTAACCAACAAGAAATCATATGCTAACAATGCTGCGTTCACATAGCAAAGCACCACAACAAACTTATTCAGCTGCCTGAAGACAGTACAAACTGGGGAAGAAATACCATGCAGTATGTCTGCATGGTACTGGTGAATTGCACTGCACTCAATCCTGAATACAGTGCAGCTACACGCCTTCAGTGTACTCAGTGTCACTGAACAATAGAAAGAGGACACAATGACGGGCTAACATCCTCTGATCTCATGGCATCTCCACAGCCATCAGTGTTCATTGAGTCGTTGGGGAAGAGCTAATCAATGCTGTTCCCGAACAACATTTATCTATTCCCGCCTGACTTATCCTGCAATTCTCCTTCTCTTCTCTAATTAGCCTATATCAATCAATCATCCGTCTATAGGGTATCTGAAGGTTTTGCAAAGTCAAATCCAAGACCTAAAAGAATCTTTTCAAGTTGCAAGGAATGTAAAACCCAAAAACTAAACTGAAGAAGCAGCCTCTCTCCTTTTTTTTCCACACACCTAATCAATGCTGCTGAGATTACTGGCTGCAGACCAAAGTGTTACTGAGTATTATAGCTGGGTGCACTGACCAAACCATGTTTTCAATTCTTCAGCTCCCATTAGTTTGCATGTTAAAATCCTGAAGTTGTATCTCCTGCCTACTCACCATAAAATATTCTCGAGGAGAATCCGGTGCCAATCTACGACCAGTTAAAACATTAAAGTCTGAACATTGTAGAGACAGTGCACAGTTTGATCTCTTTGACAGGCTATTTATACGACGAGGCTTAAACCCCAACCCAACCAAGACTCACTATGAAGACATCAACAAACCACGGCTAGTCTAATCTCTCTTAAGATAAATCTGTCTTGAAAATGATAGTGGAATAAAAGGGATTTGTATTACTTTTAAAGCCTGTTTTCCACCCTGCTTTATCTTTGTCAGTATCACCAGCCATTTGCTGCATCTAGAGATTAAATTCTCATACAATCTGACACCTCGGTCTTATAACGGCAGCACAACAATCACATGAAGAAAAACCTACAGGGCTGGTGTGAGATGTCTGGTGAACTCATACTCGGTATGTAGAGTCTGAATCATGGACTGAGAGCCCTATAATTCTCTGTGCATGCTGTCAAAGCATAGAAAGTAGTAGAAAGTATCTGCTTCAGGCAATGTTCCTCCTTTCCACAAGATATAACCTTAAACTGGCCCGTTAGCTGCTGTTGTAGTTTTAGCTGCAGTGTCTGTGAGAGCGAGTCTCTCTGAGGTCACACGGTCATTTCAGGGTAAATTATTTAAAAGATCTAGCCCATTTTGAGATTTTCTTTTGACAGTGAAGGTACTTATTACATTTCTGTCTGTAGGAAGGACAACGCAGCAGGAAAAAGCGTTCAGTGAGCAGCAGCAGCTAAGTTCAAAGTCCTGTGTAGCAGGTTGAGCACAGAGGCCAGTATTACGTCTGCTTATTGTAGATGCCATCAAAACCGCTGATGAAGACATTTACAAAGTCTGATAAAAAGAAAAACATCATAAAATATTTATGTAGAGCTGAAGACTTTACACATTCAGATTTAGACAAATTAATATTTAATAAGGTCTGATTCTCTGAATTGCAGACACAATTAACAGCACGGGGAACACAGAGCAATGGAGCAATCATTTAACCAAATTGCTCCATTGCTTGGAGTCATCATAAGGCCAAGATTTGTACTTTTACACAGAAAAAATGAAACTGTTTTTATTTCCTTGTGCACATTCATGCGCACCATGGAGTTAGCCTTTGTGTTCTAACCCAAGCCGACGACTTTTTCACAAGTTGACAAGAACAAAACACCTTTTGTTTATTGGTGCTTCGTTAATCATTTCTATAAGCAAACCCTGAGACGTTATCAAATCTGATTTTTACAATTTATCAATTGAAAACTTTTTATTGGCTTTATTTCTTCTCAATCAAAGAGTCCTTACTCTCTCACCATGTCTGTGGTTGGGATGAATGAATGACCAGCATTTGTTTATTAAAGCAGAACATTTGCTTGTTTGGACCACCCAAAGGAAAAAAGCTTTTAATAAAAAAATGTATTGCCAAAATATATTGTTTACCGTATTTTTCGGACCATAAGGCGCACCATATGTCATGGTCCTGGGTCGGTGACCCAGCGCTTTTAGTTATCATTTTCTAGTTATGATGATGATGATGATTATTATTGTTTGAGTTCTGTGTGTTATATTTGGTCTGCCTTTGAGTCTGTCTCTGTCTATGGTGTCTCCCCATCTGTTTGTGAATCTGTCTGGTTAGTTCAATGTCTTGTCTGGTTCCATGTATCTGAGTTTCCTGTTTTATTGTGAAGGTCCGCGTCGTACGTGAGTGTGATCAGTTTACGTTTCCCCTGTCCCGTCAGCCCAGATTCCTCCCAGCTGTGTTGCCCTCCTGTCTCTCATCCCCTGATTACTGGTGTGTGTATTTAAGCCCTGTGTGTTCTTCTGCCTGTTGCCGGTTCGTCTGTGTTCCTCCGTGTCAGTCTGTGTAACTCTGTGTCAGTCTGTTACCCTGTGTTCCACGGTGTCCTGTTCCTCGTCTGCGTCTCTCTGCTATTCATCATCCGTTGTCATATGCTCCCAGGTCTGTTATTTTAGTTCTCCCAGTTTAGGTGTCTTTAGTTGTTTGTTATGCCCCACTGTTTGTTTGCCACTACACCTCTGTAAATAAAACCACCGGTATCTCATCCACTGCCTGCATCTTGGGTCCTCCTTCTATATCCACACGGCTCGCCTCGGCAGCCGTGACACCATAAGGCGCACCGGATTATAAGGCGCATTAAGTTGTTGTTGCAGTATATTAATGACCTCGTATTGTGGATGGATTATCTCAGTTGTTCTCCTGACTGAAGTTTGGCCCATTTACAGCATCCTGCCTGTCGATTTTTGAGAAAATTAAAGGATTTCACGTGCGCCTTATAGTGTGGAAAATATGGTAGTTTGAAATGTGGGATCTTCTAGTTTCTGAAAATGTGCCTATTTAACATGGTTAAAACCCTCTATGGATGCAAAGTCCATTGACAGATGTTTCAACTCTGAAGTACAGAAATGAAAAGCAGAGAGGAAACAGGCTGAATTGTTACAAAGTTTGAGGATGAAGCTGAACACGTGAACCGTTGCTATAGCGTCTGTTTGAGTTAACTCTGGGGCTGGCTCGGCGGTTATATTTGTAGGAGTAAAAATTGGTGGCTGTCACAATCAATAAATGTTTAAATGGAAAGTTTCCATAAAATAATAAACTCAACTTAACCTTGGTTAGGTTTAGGCACTTTAAAATATGTAGTTGAGAGAAATATCGTAATTAGAGATGGCACGATACCACTTTTTTTTATGTCCGATACCGATACAGATATCATAAATTTGGATATCTGCCAGATGTTCCCTCTAAGCTGCGCACTGCTGGCATGTCTCTGCGCACAGAAAATCTGCGCTGCGCACAAAAGAAAATCTCACCTGCACTGAAATTAAAATTAAAACTTTAACAATTCTGTTTTGCAGTGTTAGTCAGTGAGTGACTGGCTGCTCCCGTATGGGATTAGAACGATGCCACCTTATCCCAAAGTCCAGCCAATGATGCGATTCACATCAGCGTGGTTGACAGACTACAGCGTCATTATGTGTCGACACCGGTGTTTTAGCGAGCAAAGTGGCTGATGTGGAGTGAAGCCACGTTAATGACAACGTGAACAACCATTGGAGACGTGAGCAGGACAGACGGAACAACTGACGGACAAAGTGTGGACTTTATAGCAGTTTTTAAATTGTGTTGATCGGCCACGTAAAACCAGAGTTATGATAAAAATGTCTGCAATGTTTGGTTTTCTTCCTGAATACTGTCGTTGTTTATATTTACTGCAGGAAGAAACGGTAAAAACTGCGTTTTACAAGGAAAACGCTCGAAAGCCTGTGAGCAAAACAAAACTCCCCTCTCCCTTTCCTATTTGTCCAAAAAAGTACTATGTCGACCAATCAAAAAATGATATGGCAACGTAGCATCTAGTTGTTAAGAAATGGGGGGAAGTTTTAGGAGTGACGCCGTGTTTTGAGATGTGAGAGATTTGAGACGTTTAGCGCAAATCTTGTGTAGTCAGTGTGTAGTTAGTGTGTAGTGTAGTTTTTGTTGTGTGTGTCAGAACAATGAGGCGACTGCTGAATGTTACAGGTGTTACAGCAGTGATACATCTGCTGCTGTCAGGCCTGCAGGTATCAGGCTGTTGTTCTCCTTCATCTCATAGTGCACAGAAATTATTTTTGGAGCGGCACAAATAATTTGTGTGGCATCAGATTTGATGCAGAACAGCTGATTGTTCTGTAAATAGTTTGAAATGTTTATTTAAAAAAACGCCTTGGCTGCATTAAAAAAAAATAGCTGCAAAAAACTTTTTTAAAGAAGTAACTATATAATTGCCCAACATTGGTCATTATTTACTGTATTTTGCAGACAGAGAGCTACAGGACTCTCTCCCAGACCACAGACTTATAATGCAAGTCAGCGCTTTTTTTAAAAAGAAAGAAAGTTGTGTTTTCAAAATTAGAGTTCAAGTTATTTTTCCTTCCAATAGTGTTAACATGCTACACAGGTCATGAACAAGATTTTTTTTACATTTTCATTGTAAGTGGGCTAAAGCAGTTAATTAAAAGTAGTATAACATAAATGTAAATGCTGTAATTTGATTATTTTAATAAACCATGTAACTTGGATGGATTCGATGCTGGCGTGACCACAGTGCACACGTCTGATGTCGCGCACAGTGGTCAAAGGGGACGCTCAGGGAGTTTGTGTGTTCACTCAAACACATGAAAAATTAGAGGGAAATTGTATCTGCCGATACCGATATGAATCTGATATAGTGTGTTTTAATCAATAAAACTGTTGTTTTTTTTTTATATCTTGCTGCATTTTGTATAGGTTCATACTCAAGTTTAAATAAACAACAACACTAAAGCTATTCTGTTATACCTGTATGCAAAAAAACACTGATCAGCAAAACAGATCAATCTAATGAACTTAAACCTGCACCATCCTCCCTATTCTGGTATTCTAAAGAGAACTTAGCAGAAAAATTAAGCAACCTAACTAATAGGGTTGCAAACTCCCAGCAAAAAAAAATAGGGAACCACCCCCCACCTCATGATGCTCAATCGACGTAATCAACTTTAACTTGATGCAGTGTGGAAAAAATTGCACAGAAATGAAATATTTTTCAAGAATAATTAAATAGATTCAACATCTTTCTTCAACAGAACTGCAGACTGCACAGATGGTGCCTTCCCAAAGGAAAAAGTACTCTAGCTTACTAGGGTATATTAGACTTAACAGTCACTATATACAGTAATGGACTTCTATACATTTTACATCAGATTAAAACTTTGGTTTAAGATTCATTCAATTTATTAAAAGCTCGACATTTTAAATGAGAATAAGAAAGAAAAGTATGTCTTTGTGCCCCCTTTTCCCTGTTCATGCCCTATCGGCCCCCCTGGCTAAACTTTGCTAGATCCGCCCCTGCACAGTTACAGCCGTCAGCTGTAGAAATAGATCCTGGTGTAGAAAGTATTAAATACATTCTAACAACAGCTGATCAAGCTTAAACGTGCTGCTGTTGTTCAGCCGCTGGTTTCTTTCTGGTGCAAAGTGAGACAAAAACAAACAAGAGAGACGATCAGCTGATCATTGATCAGTTTCATGATTGAAGTAGCAGCAGGAGAGAGAGGGAGAGAGGCAGTCGCTCCATATATGGTTGTTAAGCTTAATGCAGGAATGCTTTACTAACATTCAGAGATGAACTTACACACTTGCTTCACTTCTCTCTGGGATCACTTCCTGATGAAATGCTGGTTTGGTAGCGAGGCTACAAATACACACAGCCGCTCTATCACGTGATGCATACTGCTCTGACGTGCTACGGTTATGAGCCGAGTTACGCCGTGTCGCAGGTTTTGTGAGGTGCTTTTTTGATATTTAATGGATCGGATTACATTTTTTATTTCTCTCCGATATCCGATCCAGTAATTTACGTCAGTATCGGACCGATACCGATACGTAATATCGGATCGGTCCATCTCTAATCGTAATGATGGATAAATAACCGTAATATTGATGGATGGTAGTTTCAAAAATTCACCCTAAAAGAATTTGTGGGATTTAAACAACATCATGTTTCCATGAAATATGACAGTTTAAGTTTTGGAGCTCAGAAACAGAATATTTCACAACAGATGAACGTAAATAGTGGGCAGCTGAATTCTGGGAGACACGGGAGCTTTGAAATGACAGCGTGGAGCACAGACTTCCACTGCTGCCAACTGTTTGGGGGTTGTATGACCACCAGAAGAGCTCCGAGGGCCAGTCAGTTAATTTTAGAGCTCTGTGGTGTCATTGTAAGACTGCTGCTTCATATCCACACTCGGCATACATTTCATACATCGCTTTCTTCTCAATTTCCAAAATCTGTAATAGGCGGTCAGTCTTGAGAGGACAACTGCGAGATCAGATACTTGTGGTGGAATTCTGGCAGCTGTGGTGTCACTTCTCTGTGAATTATAGCTTGTGTTGAAAAGACTGGGTGTTGCCCGTGCTGGAACATGGATACTGTATCCTATTCCACAGCACATTTGATTGGAAAGCCTCTCTGACATTCTAAACTGTTTGTCTGGAGACAACATCGATAAGCCGCTGCTCTGTTAGAACGTGCCAGGAACGTACACGTGACACGTGCAGCTCGAAAACATTGGATGATTTCAGTGTGCGCTTTCTACATCTGAAATTGAATTCAGCACATAGTGTGAACCAAATTCAATCAAGCTTAAACCCAGTGTGTAACAATGAGGCAGCTACATTTCTATTATTACCATTCTCTGGCCTGTGAGCATGTACTCGACACTAAATGGACCATCTAAGTACGTTAGTCTTCCTCCACGTCAGAGTGGAGGGCTGCTGTTGGTGGCTGTGAAAGCTGCTTTATTGAGGACTAAACGGCAGCATTTAGTGAGGAAATCAGCTTGAACGTACTATTCTATTTCTGTACGTTCTCCCCTCTCTTCCTAATGGGATTATAGGCAAATAGAGACAGAGAGGGCACGGCACATAGAGCAAATTTAGGTTTTTGGGATGGGGGAGACTGTGAGTAACAGCTTGTCTTTTTGTTTGCCCAGATCTGTACATACATACTGTATGTGTCACAATGCTAAAGCACTGTTTTACACTGGTTTGGGGTTATTTAAGTTGGACTTTAGAGGTCGGAATTTAACCAGAGAGTGGGGAGTTAGTCTTGTCTGCTTGTCTGTTCGGCATCATGCTCCACAGCAAACTATCCTGCCAATTACTGTAAAGTCTAATATAGAAATTTCCTCAGAGGATCATTTTGTATGCCCCCCCCCCCCCCAACCTTACCTCATCACCAAAAACTCTAATTGTGTAAAGTTGACATCTTGCTGTTAGTTAATGGACAGACTATGCACTCTCCGGGGTAGCTCACTTGGGGTGACTGCAGCTCTCCAGTCTGCATGTCAAAGTATCTTTGGGTAAGACACGGTTGTTCTGGATGCAGCCACCAGAGTGTTTTGAGTGTGTGTTTTATTGTTAGACGAGAAAAATGTGATTGGGTGAAAAAGGTTTGCAGTAAAAAGAGTAGAGAGGCACTACAAAAGTACCAGTACATCACCATCGTTACCATCTCTAGTTCCACCTTCTATCTTTGCACAACTATTTCTAAGCCTGGGTATTTCTGCTGGACAGCAACGTAGCCTACATGAGTTTGTAGCTGTAGAGTAGCCCACATTAGTGCATGATGACTTGATAATGTTGAAGTTAAAATGTGAAAAGCTGATTTTCAGATAGGCTGCGAGTTCTGCAGGTTCATGTTCCACTTACTAAGGAACCTACTGGTATTCTGCCAGCTTCATTTCAGTGGGTTGTACTTTTTCAGCTAAACACCAAGCATGGCTCTGAGACACTCTGCTGCTTTCTTTTAAGTTCACAGAGAGTTCTGAGCTGCTGAGGTCTGGAGCAGACTAAGCAACAACAAATAAAGGCACGAGATGCTGCTGTGGGACCACAGTGCCCACTGTAATATGCATGTGAGGGGAGTTTGTGCTGCCTAATAAATGTGTGGTCTGTCTACTCTACAGCTTTCCCTGTGTGCAGGTAACAAAGTGACAGATTCTGTCAAACAGTGGAAGCGCCCCCTCCTCCCCCAAAAACACTGCATTTAATCATGAATATCCTTACATGTTTTCCCAACAGAAAACAAGAGCAGCAGTGGATTTACATTAGATTCACACTCTCTCCTCATTAGATCTTCTCAAGGAGGGAGAAGAGGGACAGGGATGGTCATTATAACACAGTGTGTAATTAGGCAGTCCACCCCCCTCCTCCCCGATAGCGGTAAATTCCATAATCCATATTCAAATGCAGCTCTGACACAGAAACAGCGTTGCCAACACCAAAGAGATCCACTGGCGCTGTTCTGCACGCCGTGCTCAGCCGCGAGGACACTTTGCTGGGTTTTTCTGCAAGGATTCAGAAGAGCAGGGACTGTAATTAGTAGGAACACTGGTTAGAATGAACGTCGCTCTCTTTCACAGACAGACGTGAAGACAAACAGGTAAACAACAAAAAGCTGGTCTCGATTCAGATTACTTCTCCCTCAATTTGGTCATAAGAAACTCTGTGGACTAAAAAGGAACGTGCGAGCCGTGCGGTTCTTTTATAAACCCTCCATCCTTTGTCCTTAAACAGCCTCTGTACGGCAGCGGCTCTACATGCTGATGTTTGGCCTCCAGTTTACAATTCTGTGTGATGAAGATTTAGTTCAGCATCGCCCCCTCTGGAGAACACTATTGTCAAGTGTATTAATTAGCCTATTTTGTGTAAGTATAACGATCTGCATAGTTTAGTTAATTTACGGGGCATGCATAAGAATGACAGAGGAGGACTGCAGAGGAGGAAATCTGCTTGGGAAATTTGTTTCATATTTACATAATTATTTAGAAGCTCCTGCTGATGCTGAAACTGAAATTTTGAGATTTAATTTATTCCAAAAGACTCGTGTTTGCTCAGGGATTGTGCGCAGGGACTCAGCTGGTTAATCAAGCATATGTATAATTCATTTTCCAAGCATGGGGTCTAGCATGGAGGATGTTAAAATGAGCATTTCTAAATGTAATATTTTCACATTTTCTCTGTATGAAAGACTCTGCATAAGGAGTCGGACTGTATCCTGGTGACCGACCTAAATATCAGGCAAGAGCAGGATTTTCTCAGGATAAGAAGATGGATCTACAGTACTGCTGCCTCCCCTCCCTCCCCCGCTCTCTTGCCTCCATCCATACACCCCTGCTGAGACCCCCACAAGTCAGTCTGAGGCTGCTTACACAAACAATTAGGAGATATTTTTGGCTTTATTAAAAAAAAGAAAGATCATTCAGTAATTGTGCCTTTTGTTAGAGCAGGCACTTTCAAGCCTGCAGCACTAACACACACGCACACACACACACGCACACACACACACACACACACACGCACACACACGCACACACACGCACACACACACGCACACACACGCACACACACACACACACACGCACACACACACACACACACACACACACACACACACACACACACACACACACACGCACACACACACACACACACGCAGTAGATGAGCAGAGATTGAAGAAGGAGTAATCTCTATGAACCTCATGGTCCATGACAACCCACATGAGATCCCATTTACACTTAAAAAAGACTAATTACCAGGGTGCACTGCAGCGAGCTGGCAGATGTACTGTACGCTGGGCTTTCACTGATGACACCCTGTCGAGGCCCTGATATTTTACTGAAGTTGCTGCTCTACATCTGCTCAAATTCTGGAAGAACATGAGCAGCAGCGTCATAGTATTGATCGACTTATTGAGGGTGCACGGACACAGAGGTTGCAGTCAAACATTGACATTTGACTTTCCAACTGATCTCACTCACACCCAGTGGAGCTTGGTCGGGGCCCATTAGCTTCTTTAGTGTCATCTTTTAATGTGCATGACAGTCACATGGATTTCAGTAGGATTCACTATCTCTACTTTTAAGATTAGGCTTCAAACTTTCCTTTTTGCTAAAGCATACAGTTAGGACTGGATCAGGTGACCCTGACTCCTCCCTTAGTGATGCTGCAATAGGTCTAGGCTGCTGGGGGATTCCCATGATGCACTGGGTGTTTCTTCTTCACTCACTATGTGTTAATAGACCTCTCTGCATTGAATCATACTTGTTATTAACCTCTGTCTCTCTTCCACAGCATGTCTTCATCCTGTCTTCCTTCTCTCCCACCAACCGATCGCAGCAGATGGCCCCGCCCCTCCCTGAGCCTGGTTCTGTGGGAAGTTTCTTCCTGTTAAAAGGGAGTTTTTCCTTCCCACTGTCGCCAAAGTGCTTGCTGATAGGGGGTCATATGATTGTTGGGTTTGTCTCAGTATGTATTGTTGTAGGAGCTACCTTATAATATAAAGCACCTTGAGGCGACTGTTGTTGTGATTTGGCGCTGTGTAAATAAAATTGAATTGAATTGTTATGTTCCCTCAACGTCCGAATTAGATGTGATAAGAATGGCACTGTTGGTCAACCTTGGTCCCCCTCAGACAGCAGCTACTGTAATAAATAAAAGTGAATTGAATTCAACTGACCAAGTTCATTCAATTATGATAACCAAGGAAATGTGTGGCGGGTTCACTGGCAGATGTTCTTGATGTTACTGAAGAGGAGGATTTTAACCCCAAATGTGACTTTTCTTCTATACATAACCAAGTTGTTTTACTGCCTAAAACTACTAACCATCTAATCTAATGCTTACATCTAACCAATCAGAGGCTGGAAAGACCGAGTGAAAGATGAAAACCATATACAGATCCTTTGTCACAGATAGTACAAAAAAACAGGTGCAGCTATTGTGATGTCAAGTATTAGTTAGTGAAGTCCCCTTTTGACAGCTTGTGACTATTTGTTCCTGATACTGGAAACAAGTGCAATAGGTGTATTACTGCATTCCTACATGCCCATCCTCAGTGGGTCCATAGCAGGGGTGTCCAACTCCAGTCCTCGAGAGCTACTGTCTTGCAGCTTTAAGATGCATCCCAACTCCAACACAGCTGAATCAAATGGTTGGATTACCTCTTCAGCATGCCATCAAGTTTGGCAAAGGCCTGGTAACAAGCCATTATTTTGATTCAGGTGTGTTGGAACAAGGATGCATCTGAAAGCTGCAGGACAGTAGCTCTCGAGGACTGGCGTTGGACAGTCCTCGAGAGCTGGTCTATAGGATGGGTACCCCTCCCTATGCCTGGTTTCTTCCTATTAAAAGGGAGTTTTTCCTTTCCACTGTCACCAGGTGGTTGCTCATATGGGGTCATCTGATTGTTGGGGTTCTCTCTGTATTATTGTAGAGATAACAGATGAGTTTGACAGTGCGCTGTGGCTACAATGTAGCTGCCATCACCAGTGTGTGAATGTGTGTGTGAATGGGTGGATGACTGGTTGTGTAAAGCGCTTTGGGGTCCTTAGGGACTAGAAAAGCGCTATACAAATACAGCCTATTTACCATTTTTATTTTACAATGTGAGTCAACTGTAATTTGGCACTATGTAAATATAATTGAACTGAATGCACTATATGGCAGGCTGGGAATGAGTATGTTGTGATTATTTTACGTTTACGTGATTATTTTTGCAATGTTGTGCATGACTGTTTGCTAAGATTAAGACTGGATGTTCTCATGAGCCTGGAGCCAGCGTTGGAGGGTTTCACAGTGCCACAGTCCGCTTAAGGATATTGTAAATAAAGCTGTACCTGAATGTTCAAGTAATCGGATGTTGGTTCATTGGGTAGGAACTGTTTGGGTTGCAATAATAGGATTTGCATGTTTATTTGTAATGGAAAAAATCATTAACAAATGTGATATTAACTAAAGGCTGGCTCACTACCTTTACCCAAAGCTTACACAGGATGCTAATATAAGCTTTACCAACAGCCAAATCTGAGGTTTTGGCCTGAGAGCGGAGCTGTTACTAACCCAATATCATCATGTTTTTATAGGTGTGAGTTTAAAAAAAACAACCTAATGCTTGAGGTTTTAATTTCAAGATCAAGGAGCATGGCAGCACTGTGCTTTGACACTTAAGAACTGGCTTCACACCCTCCTTCCCACATGTTTATGCTTCTAAAGCAACCGGTTAAGTTCTGGGAAATTGTGGTCTCTGTTAAATATTAACACACTACACTGGCAAAAAACCCAAGATGATGAACTAATCCATATTTAACCAAAATTACACATTGCCTAACCTGATAATCACACAGAATTTATTTATAATACCATTAATATAATATGTTCAATTCATTCACATAAGTAAGGCAGATAAACAAAGTTAAATATATTGTATAAGCAAGTCAAATATATTTTTGGCACTACTCTATGAGTATAAGCAGCTGTGTGGCTCCATTGTTGGATTTGCCACCTGCCCCTGAGTATAATCAAACATTTGTGTCTGGAACCAGAACTCGTCTTTTCCTGAACTCAGGTGAGCAGCAGAAGCATCGGCAGCGACGAGAACATGTGGGATGCAGGATGCAAACCCCAGTGTGACATCCAAGTCCCACTCTTTATACGGTGATGTTCCTCCATGTGGCCTCCATCTCTAAATTTGGGCTGTCTAATAAGTGCACTGGTTATTTTGGAAAACATTGCTCTGTTAATAAGATCTGAAGGCTCATAGAAGCCTTTGAAGTCTGCCTTGTGGCCACTGATTGACATCTTTGATTGACAGTTGGCTCGCCTGCTGCTCTCCGCCTCCTCAACTCAAATCGAGTCAGACATGTGGAGCTTCTGTTCTAAGACATCACATATAACGTTTGTGGTTAAGCATTTACTCTCAGAAGACAGTAACAAGACATGTAGTTACGATAACTTTTCTGTTAGCACAATGTAGCTAAAGCAGCTAGCTCAAGCATCGATCACCTGATGTCTAAGCTAGCGGTCTGGGTTAAAACAAATGTGAACAGCATGGCATCACTGACGTCTGCTTAGTTTCATAGCTCCATGTAGTGACACCAGCCACATCACTGTTCACGGGGATAGGGTTAGGTCCAACTCATGCTAATATCATGCAAGGTGTGCAAGGCAATGCTCTATGCAACTTAGAATAGAATAGAATAGAATAGAATAGCCTTTATTGTCATTGTACAGAGTACAACGAAATTGGAGTGCCACTCCCTTGGTGCAAGTTTCAATAATAAATATAAATGTAAAATATAAAAAGTACAAAAAAACAATCGTAAGTACTCAAACAATAGTATGTACGATATATACAGGATAGCAGCATTAATATAATGACAGTATGAATAGCAGCATAATATAATGGCAGTGACGTATGGTATCGGTTCAATTGTTTTTGTGCTTATTTACTACGGTGGTAGCTCTGGGAAAGAAGCTATCCCTGAATCTGTTTGTCCTGGTTTTATGTGACCCGTACCGTCGGCCTGACGGTAATAGTTCAAACAGTTGGTTGCTGGGGTGAGAGTGGTCCTTGATGATATTGCCAGCTCTGCTGAGGTACCGAGAGTTTGCAGTGACCTCCAGGCTGGGCAGAGAGCAGCCAGTGATCTTCTGGGCTTATTTAGAATGGCCAGATTTGAAACATCTGAAAAGTTGTCTCTCCTTCTGCTGACAACAACTTTGAAATAAGAAGCTACAGTCTAGGTCAGGCTTGGCCAACTCCAGGCCTCGAGGGTCGGTGTCCTGCAGGTTTTAGATCTTACCCTGGGTCAACACACCTGAAGCACACGATTAGCTCATTACCAGGAATCTGGAGAACTTCAAAACATGTTGAGGAGGTCACTTGGCATTTAAATCAGCTGTGTTGGATCAAGGACACATCTAAAACCTGTTCTTTAGTGTCAAAGCACAGTGCTGCCATGCTCCTTGATCTTGAAATTAAAACCTCAAGCATTAGGTTGTTTTTTTTAAACTCACACCTATAAAAACATGATGATATTGGGTTAGTAACAGCTCCGCTCTCAGGCCAAAACCTCAGATTTGGCTGTTGGTAAAGCTTATATTAGCATCCTGTGTAAGCTTTGGGTAAAGGTAGTGAGCCAGCCTTTAGTTAATATCACATTTGTTAATGATTTTTTCCATTACAAATAAACATGCAAATCCTATTATTGCAACCCAAACAGTTCCTACCCAATGAACCAACATCCGATTACTTGAACATTCAGGTACAGCTTTATTTACAATATCCTTAAGCGGACTGTGGCACTGTGAAAACATGAAAACATGTTGAGGACGTCACTTGGCATTTAAATCAGCTGCGTTGGATCAAGGACACATCTAAAACCTGCAGGACACCGGCACTCGAGGCCTGGAGGTTGAACGTCTGGTGTCCTGGTGCAGCCACAACAACCTGGTGCTGAATGCCCAGAAGACAGTGGAGATTATTGTGGACTTCAGGAAGCACACAGCCCCACTCCCCCCCATCATCCTGACTGACACCCCCATCACCTCTGTGGACTCATTCCGCTTCCTGGGTACCACCATCACCCAGGACCTGAAGTGGGAGCCCACCATCACCTCCGTCATCAAGAAAGCCCAGCAGAGGATGTACTTCCTGAGGCAGCTGAAGAAATTCAACCTGCCAACACGGACGATGATGCAGTTCTACACTGCAATCATCGAGTCCATCCTCACCTCCTCCATCACCGTGTGGTACGCTGGAGCCACTATCAGGGACAAACAGAGACTGCAGCGTGTTGTGCGCTCTGCTGAGAAGGTGATTGGCTGCAGACTCCCATCTTTGCAGGACCTGTACACCTCCAGGACACTGCGGCGTGCAGCTCGGATCTCAGCTGACCCTTCTCACCCTGGACACAGTCTGTTTGACCTGCTCCCCTCAGGCAGGAGGCTCCGGTCCATTCGCACCAGAACCTCTCGCCATAAGAACAGTTTCTTCCCCTCTGCTGTTGGACACATGAACAATAACCATATGACTGTTCCCGCCACTAACACATGACCCTACGCTGTGTCACTGCATCATTCTATGTTTGGCACTGATCACCACCTGCACTCATGTATATATCTTTCAACGTAGCACTCTTAATTCTTATTCTCATGTATATATCTCATGTATATCTCATGCACATATCTTTCCACGTAGCACTCTTAATTCTTATCCCTACTTTTATTTTTTTCCATGTCTATTTAAGTGCTATTTATGACAGCATGTTTGCACTGAAGCACCGCAACAATTTCCTAATGTTGTAAACCTGCTCAACATTTGGCAATAAACCCCATTCTGATTCTGATTCTGATTCTGATTCTGAGTTGGACACCCCTGCTTTAGGTGAAGACGAAAATGAAAATTCCAGATAAAGAGTACATATAAACTACCTTATTCGTAAACAAATCAGTGGCAACCTCATCAGTATTAAGAGATTCAGGGGTAGCTGTGCTCAAGGTGTTCTCAGGTTGTGTGCCTACCAGTTCAGACAGCTGATGAAGTAATGCAGTAAAATGATAACTTAATTTCAGACATTATTTCAGAAGAAGCAAGTTAATTACAGAGAGGAAGTTTTTGAGTTTTTGTTGTTACTAGTGACGGCCCCGATCCTAGCCCTTATAACTCTAACCCCTAACCTTTGGTGTTTGTCAGAGAACAGACACGTGCAAAACTATTCAGTAAAACGGTCCAGCTGTGACAGTCTTTTCCTCTCACACGGCCATGAGAGTGGTGCACTTTAAGTCATTTCTTGTTTTTCCAAACACTGCACATATGTCGTGGCTCTGCCTGTAACAGGGTACGTTTAAAAAAAGCCATACCTGAAGAGGGCTTCTGTCTAACACAGATAATGTGTGACTTTATGTATGTGGTAATAAAGGCTCACGCTGCTCTGTACTATCAATCAAAATGCTTCGTATCCATCATAACACAAGTAGGTCACACTGACTGGCTCATATGACAAGATTATAAATAAAACAGCAAAATAACTGCCATTATTGGTGAGATGGTTAGAAGCTAGACGCGGGAAGATGATACAGCATTTGGCTATTCATGTCAACCGACCTCCTCGTCTTTACACTAGCTGCTGGTGTTTAACACGGCAGTGGGGTAGTGAGCAAAGAGTTAGCGATGAAGAGTCGGGCTGTGCGCTCTAATCTTTCATTAAAAGAAGCTGAGCTGCTTGAAGGCATAGCATGTGAAAAATGCTAACTATTCTCGGTCTGGATCAGGAAGTCAGCTAAGCAAATAAACTGAGTAACAACATAACAGCATAATCAGATTACTGTAGATGGCGATAAAAACCAGTGCGGCTTTGTGAGGATGATGTTTTTTCTGAACAGGAGAGAGACGTGATGTCCTGCTGATGGCGGGCACACAGCTGCAACTGGGTAAATGTGACAAAGGGTTAAAAAACTGCCAAACACTCCTGGTGCCGGGCTTCCCAACAGCCCAGGCTTTACTGGGAATGGGAGAAAGGTTGGAGGCGGGTGTGCGGCGTGAGGAATGGGGGTAAGTAGTGGAGAACGAAGGCTGGACCTCGCTATGCTCCACTGGGACAAAGTGGGCTCCACCTCCCCCACACCTACACAGCCACTCCCCTTTCTCTCTCCCTCACTCTTTGGCGCTCAGAGTGCTGGGGCTTTAAGTCCGTCTCCCAGGTTACGCACACAGCTGTTGACAGCCCCGCCCCGCCCCCCCACACACACACACTCACACACACACAGTCTCTCTCTTAATAACAGGCCCTGCAGTGCAGAAAGCGTAGGGCCTTGTTAGCCAACAACCAGGCATGAAATCACTGCTCCGTACTCCCACTACGATGAGTCAATCTATACCTCCTGTTTGTCTTTGTTCACGCTTATGTGTGTGTATCTCTGTGAGTGTGTCCTGAAGATGAGTGTGCTCGCTGGTTTTTCCTTCGGGCCATGCAGAGCTCTATCTTTGACTGGGCTGGCTGTCTTTTGTTTAGACTCCTCTACAGCTCCGTTCTGACACAGACCTCATGCTGTGCATCCTAAACACAATATCAGAGGATTAAGTTAACTTTGCCGACTTTGAATGAGAAGCTCTTTATTCGGTAAATTTCCATAAACCTGTTCCCTGTGTGCATTTTAAGTTTGCAGCTCGAAAATGTCTGGAATGTGAAAGTATCCATATCTTCACATAAATATTCTCTCTTTAACCCCTGTTGCTGAGCGGTAAAGTTAGCTTATTTATGGCTCTCCTATCTAAGAGAACACGAGTTCAAAACAGAGATTGTTGTTTTCGTTTTAATAAACTGAAGTTTATTACTAAACTGCAGACTGACATCTGGTTACAAATGATCACTAGGTATTAGAAATGCTAATGCTAACGCTAGCTAAGCCACAATAGGCTGGAGGCAGATCTGTGCCAACATTTACATATAGGGGATGATCTCAAGATGTCTCTATGAGTCTGGGTAGTGTGCTCAGCAACCATATGAATAAGAGCTGTATAATTTATATAGGCTGTAATATGAGTATGCATATTAAAATAACATCAAATGCTTTATTAAAACTGATACTGGTCTCTAAAATCATAGCAACTTAAGAAAAATTGCAGAAAAAATTCAGGCCACCAACACAACACCAAAGACTGGCCACTCAGAGGAAAGCCAGATGTACAAAAAAATTAATGATAAAAACAATCCACGCTAATTTACTATCAATGCCGAGAGAAGAGATGAAAACTCATCTGTTATAAAAGCCAGATTTAATAAACATTTTGATGATCACAGCACGACGACAGGCAAAGCAACGGCATCCACTGTAAATAACAGGCCAGTCATCATTCACGTATGGTTTTAGGTTAGAGAACAACATTTACTCTTCACCACTTCTGATACTCTGTGTAGTGTTTCATCGAGTCACATGCATCACATTGCTAGCTTCCCAAACATTAGCTTCCTCTTTGTTGCCTTGGTCATTTGAACTGTAGTTACAGATGTTGATGATCTACAATGCTAGATTTAGTGTTACAGATGTTCTTTAAGCAGTCTCTTTAAGAAATGCATATCCAGTTTTACAGCCTATATAATTTATACATCTCTTATTCATATGGTTGCTGAGCACGCTACCCAAACTCATAGTGCCATCTCGATATCGTCCCCTATAGAGCAGGGCGATATGGCCAAAAATATTTATCACGATATATATTTGAAAATTTGCGATAACGATATAACCGACGATATAATTGATGCGAGACAAAATACAACTCCACAACATTACTAGCGCAAAAAGACAACCTTCCATTTATTTTCACTTAAACAAGAAGCTGGTTTTTATGTACATTAAAGCTTTATAAAAATGTAACAGTACAAATGCAAATTCCTTGCTGAAAGTTTAACCAAAAGGCATTTCCAGTAGAAATGGGCTGACATATCCTGAGCATAACCATGTATAATATCCACTGAAGTTAAAAAGAGGTGCTTTGCAACATTAAACTGCAGTGTGCAGTACGCATTTTTCGGACCATAAGGTGCACGGGATTATAAGGCACATTAAGCGAAACAAAGCAGTCAGATAAATCAAACTTTATTAAACTCATTCTTCTTGCTTCCTCCACTTCTGTACCATTGATTCATTAATGTTGAATTCTCTGGCAGCTGCTCTATTCCCATGTTGTTGCAGTATATTAATGACTAACCTCGTATTGTGGATGGATTATCTCAGTTGTTCTCCTGACTGAAGTTTGGTCCGTTTACAGCATCCTGCCATGCGATTGCATTTGTCTCTAACCATGAGGAACCTTCACGTTAACTTTTATAAGTGGTAAAGTGTTAGTGTTCGTCCTCCAGCTTCACTGTTTATGTTATGTTAACATAGCTGTGTCGCTAGCGATCACGTAGCACATCATTATATACCAGCTAGCCCAACTTCAGTAACCCTACAAATGTCACTGCTGTTTAGTTTCCTGTCTTCATTTATGTTGCAAGTGATAGCAGAGCTGTACGTTTGATTTTTTTCAGAAATCTCTCAGTCAGAACATGCTATATCATGCTTAGGTAACTAGCGAAACTAGCGAGCTAACTTCCGCTAGCTTCCTGCTAACTTCTAACTCCGTTAAATGTAATAACTTTTGTTTTCATGGATGCCTGGAAGTTAAACTTTATAGTTACACCTGGTAAAGCAGCAATGCTGATCGTTTTATTAAAGATGAAAGAATTTAGACAGTTTTTAACTCTAAGTGATGCTGCAGTGTTGTTTGACCTGAAGCATACGGAGTTTAGGACCCAGATTACTCCCAGATTTAAGAGCATCTTAGTCCGACAAATACGACAATAACAACGGCCGCTTGCATGTTCTGCAAAAAAATGTGCTTTGTTGTGTATCTGACGGACAAACACCAAACCAGTTCCACATCACGGAAGTTGCACCATTTTTACAAACCAATTCTGGATCATCTGTTTCACTC
Source organism: Rhamphochromis sp. 'chilingali' (assembly GCF_963969265.1). Classification (NCBI taxonomy): domain Eukaryota; kingdom Metazoa; phylum Chordata; class Actinopteri; order Cichliformes; family Cichlidae; genus Rhamphochromis; species Rhamphochromis sp. 'chilingali'. The sequence goes on from NC_137938.1 coordinate 3,439,932, forward strand.
AACAATCGGCCATGTGCGTATGAAAACAAAGGCACTGCGCATGCGCGTTTTACTCCCATTCTATCGCAATATTTCATTTTCCTATCGTTGCCTAACATTATACCGGTATTACCGTGAACGGTATAATATGGCCCAGCCCTAGTCCCCTATATATAATGACATTTTCTTCTGTGGGTGCTTGCCTGTTTATGAGTGCAGTATCCACAGTTTTCCAGGTCCACTTTTAAAAACGTACATAAAAAAATCAGTTAAAAAAACACTGAAACACAACAAATCACCAATTTCCACCATCTTGTTTTAAAGACATTGCTGTGAGGAGGTTATTGCTAACAGTCTTTGGCTCCTGTTGGTTGGAAACAGTGTTACTTTAATTGAAAGGAAGGTTGTGAATAGGAAATGAATTACTGCTGTACCATGTGTGAAAGTAAATAAAAAAATGAAAATGAAATAAAAAATAACGGTGAAACTCTGGACTGATGATGATGATTATATTTGAGATTTCCTGGTTTGTGCTTCAGATATAACCATTTTGCAATGCCCAAGGTAGAACCACCTTTTGACCATCACATTTTTTTTCTCATTGGTGGAAACAGTTCAAATCTTGGTTCACGCACCAGAACAGAAACAACTCTGCTTTGGTAATAATGAGGTAAGCATGTAACTGTTTTTACCTCGATAGCGGAATATTCTTTGAAAATTCTCAAAAAACTGTCTCCAGCCTTGACAGTGGTCGGTTGGAAGGTGTACTGCAGGCACGTGTTTGGTGTGTGTAGTTGGGGGCAGGCCAAGAGTTCACCTCTGTTAGCCGTGGATGCCAAAAACCCTTTACTCATGAAAGTAGCATGAATACAACTACGATTAAGATGGAAACCTGCACGGAGGGTTGTGGGCACATACTGAGTAATCCGCAGATTCACAGGCTCTTAAACTGTACAGAAACAAACATGCCGATATATTATCCAAATGCAAATATCAATACTCTGGTTTCTTAGAGAGAAGCACGCCATGGGCACACCAAAACATCCTGCTCTATTCTCCATTTTTACCAGAGGAATTCTTTACAAAGCCAGCACTTGCTGCAGTGAAGCTCTGTGCCGCCCGTACTCTCTCCCAGTAATCACAAGGTTCGGGGCTGCGGCATTATGCTAACTTCTACTGGCAAAAAAGGGAGGGACCAAGGGGCTGCTTTGATAAGTCGAGCATGGAGAACGTGAATGAGGCAGCGACAGGCGAGGCAAAACACACATTCATTCCCCTCACAATGCCAAGCAGCACTTTTAATTAAACCTTATCCAACACGATGAATAATGCAACAGCTTCCTTGCAATCCTCCGTCTTCTTTCTGTAGCTCACCGTGCTGTGTTCAACCATTTCACCCAGTCACATGCATACATTAGGCAGAGGAATGGTGCAGAAGAAAGGATAAGCTCTTTCAAAATGACAAAATGTTTCATAGTTTTGCCAACAGGGGGAAGAAGTGCAAAGCATAAATACGCAGGAAGGATTCTGGAATGTATAAAGCCTAAAAAGTGTAGCTCTGCTGTTTTGTTGCTTTGTTTAGAACATGTCAGAACTGACAGAGTGGGAACTATGTCTTGCAAAGTTTACACATGTTAGCGTTCAAAGGCGCTCACACTCTCAAGTCAAAAGCAGGTATAACTTTATAACCCAGTTCAGCCTCTGGTAGAAGAGCAAAGGGCTCAGTATGAAGCTCACCGAGACAAAGTCCAACATAACATGTTCTCCGTGGGAGAGAGATGGCCTCACCGCATCAGACAAGACTGGCCGCTGAGAAACACATCACCCCCCCCCCCCCCCCCCCTCCTCCTTTTCTTTTAAACTCATGGACACACTCCTAAAGGGATAGAGAGAGGGGTGAGTGGGGGTTGGGAGGGGATTGGGGTGGTGGGTGGGGGTGGTGGGTTGGGAGGGGGCTGTCGGTCAAAGAGAAAGGCAGCAAAAAGGATATTCAGTGCATTGAGGAGTGAAAGGATTGTATGGGAGAGTGAACCCATTACAGGGCAGACTGGCTGGGGCATGGGAAGACATGGAGAGGGCCACGGGGAGGTGCTGGCTTCTATTTAGCCCAGAAAGAATCAGGCAGAGGGAGTCTTTGCCAGGAAAACTCTGGCCTCAGACACTGTACTAAACCCACGCAGACCACAGGGCTGCTTAACAGAAAGCTGCAGTATAGAACATATTTGAATCCATCATGGTAGCAATTAGCATAGTCTATGTGACTATGACTCTATGTGTTAATATATAGTACACTATTTCGCACTTGGCTTCTTTGGTGCCCTGAAACTTTTTTTCCTCATAAATCTCAGAGATATGTTGTAACAACACTGCGACTGACAGGGCAGTTAAGCTGGATGGATTCCTTAAGATGCTCACAGATTATACAGATTGGCTCAACTTTCAAGTTAAGTAGAGGAGACCTGACCCAACAACACAATCTGAGACCTACAGTCCAAACGCTTGTGGAGCAGAGCTTGATTCCACGATAGATACTTTCCCCAACGGACAGAACTGCGTGGGCTCTCATGGAGGTCATGGTAGGCACGCTTGCCCAAATAGGTAATATGGACCACAAACACCCAATGACTGCAACCACCCGTAGCACAGACACACCTATGATTATCTTGTTCTCAAGTCATCACATTCTCAAGATTTTGATAAAACTTACTCTAAGCTCGTGGTCAAGGCCACTGACATTCAAATTCATCCAGGTTTTTAGTAAATACACCTGCAATATCAATTTGAAGCTCCTATAGATTCCCACCTCATTCCCACCTGCTGTGGTGACGATAACTTTAAATCTAATGACTGTCATTTATATTTTTTCACAAAGTCATTTTAGTTTTCTTCAAAACATGGTGTTAGGGTTAGAGTTACTATGTATCTATGATGACTTGGTCCCAAAACAGGGTTAAACCATTTTAGACACACTGAAAATATTACATTCTCTTGAAACATATTCTTTGAACAACCCATTTTATTAGACATTAGTGTCACTACACAGGAATTTATTGGGGTGCAGAGTGCAGAGGCCGATTTCTTAGAACTCTGGGAAATGAAATCAAAACCATCTGCATGACTACACATGACTAAGGCCAAGGAGGAAAACAAAGAATGAGGTTTTGCAATAAAGGTGAGCTGATCCTTTCAGTCTGGCTTGCATGAGGACACATAATGTAGAATCATATCAAAACAGACAGCAATAAATAACATGCTTGTTACATTTAGGTTATTAACGTTAAAGGTTATATTAACAATGTCCATCACAACTATCAGTGTTAATGTTTTGGCTCAGTTGTTGCTGAGCAAGTCTGCAGAGAGCAACAAGTTCCCCATAAACTTGCAGTAAAAAGAGAGCATGAAGGTCATGAAACTGTAAATAAACAAGAAATTTAAAAATGATGTGGTTTTTTGCATCAAATTAAACCACTCTCACTTCCAATTCTGCTATCTTTAAGCTGCCTTTCCCTGCCCACCTTTGCTGCTGCCCATATGCAAGCTGTTTTGCAACCCACCTCCAACTCAACTCCTCCTATCACCTTGTCTCCCCACCTTATGCTTTTCATATGCATATGCAAGTGGAAGGCTGAGGAGGCCTCGGAATCAAACTTATTGCCAAATATAATACAAATTTCCTGCAGACGGAGATACCAATGTTCTTTCGATTATAGCCTGAAATGACATCTTGACAAACAGCAGTAGTTAGTCTAAAGTAGGGCTGGGCCATATTATACCGTTCACGGTAATACCGGTATAATGTTAGGCAACGATAGGAAAATGAAATATCGCGATAGAATGGGAGTAAAACGCGCATGCGCAGTGCCTTTGTTTTCATACGCACATGGCCGATTGTTGAGTGAAACAGATGAACCAGAATTGGTTTGTAAAAATGGTGCAACTTCCGTGATGTGGAACTGGTTTGGTGTTTGTCCGTCAGATACACAACAAAGCACATTTTTTTGCAGAACATGCAAGCGGCCGTTGTTATTGTCGTATTTGTCGGACTAAGATGCTCTTAAATCTGGGAGTAATCTGGGTCCTAAACTCCGTATGCTTCAGGTCAAACAACACTGCAGCATCACTTAGAGTTAAAAACTGTCTAAATTCTTTCATCTTTAATAAAACGATCAGCATTGCTGCTTTACGAGGTGTAACTATAAAGTTTAACTTCCAGGCATCCATGAAAACAAAAGTTATTACATTTAACGGAGTTAGAAGTTAGCAGGAAGCTAGCGGAAGTTAGCTCGCTAGTTTCGCTAGTTACCTAAGCATGATATAGCATGTTCTGACTGAGAGATTTCTGAAAAAAATCAAACGTACACCTCTGCTATCACTTGCAACATAAATGAAGACAGGAAACTAAACAGCAGTGACGTTTGTAGGGTTACTGAAGTTGGGCTAGCTGGTATATAATGATGTGCTACGTGATCGCTAGCGACACAGCTATGTTAGCATAACATAAACAGTGAAGCTGGAGGACGAACACTAACACTTTTCCACTTATAAAAGTTAACGTTAAGGTTCCTCATGGTTAGAGACAAATGCAATCGCATGGCAGGATACTGTAAACGGACCAAACTTCAGTCAGGAGAACAACTGAGATAATCCATCCACAATACGAGGTTAGTCATTAATATACTGCAACAACATGGGAATAGAGCAGCTGCCAGAGAATTCAACATTAATGAATCAATGGTACAGAAATGGAGGAAGCAAGAAGAATGAGTTTAATAAAGTTTGATTTATCTGACTGCTTTGTTTCGCTTAATGTGCCTTATAATCCCGTGCACCTTATGGTCCGAAAAATGCGTACTGCACACTGCAGTTTAATGTTGCAAAGCACCTCTTTTTAACTTCAGTGGATATTATATATGGTTATGCTCAGGACATGTCAGCCCATTTCTAGTGGAAATGCCTTTTGGTTAAACTTTCAGCAAGGAATTTGCATTTGTACTGTTACATTTTTATAAAGCTTTAATGTACATAAAAACCAGCTTCTTGTTTAAGTGAATATAAATGGAAGGTTGTCTTTTTGCGCTAGTAATGTTGTGGAGTTGTATTTTGTCTCGCATCAATTATATCGTCGGTTATATCGTTATCGCAAATTTTCAAATATATATCGTGATAAATATTTTTGGCCATATCGCCCTGCTCTAGTCTAAAGTTTCCTAAAGTATCTCAAAATCATTTATGAGGCAAGCTAGTGATTACAATGGAGAGATTTCAAGAAGAAGGAGAGCAGAGCGATGAGGGAGGAATGCGTTCCTTCCTTTTGGAAGGAATGTGTTGCAGCAGCAGAGCCAGCCAGACACAGCGTGCGTTATACCAGCCAGCACCACAGCGCTGCACGGCCACGATAAAGCTCTGCAATGTCAGGCTGCTCCTGGAGCCGATAGTTAGGCGCCCATGCTGGGAGGCGGGTTTGGGTAAGAACATGTTACACTGAAAGGGCAACTCGAGGCCAGCGCTGAATGCCATGGTCCTTTGGAGTCAACAGAGGACGGCAAGTAGCTGATGGAAACGTGCACTGGTTCACATTATTTATTTTGCTTAAAGCTTCTTGAGGTCGACCAGACACGTGGCCTTAATGATTAAAAACATGCCTTTCACAGATCCAAAGTTTAATTTTCATCAACATGTCAGAAAGTGAAGGCTGACCGATCCTGCCAGCAGAATAAGTACACTTATCTCACTGCGGGGGCAGGTCAACTCGATGCAACTTCAAAAGGCTCTTAATAATCATAATATTTCCTTACAGTTTCTCTAAACAGGCCGAATGGCAGGGAAACTTTCCTCCCGCTTCTCCCTTAACACTCCCCCCTTCCATGCGCCGGCATTTATTTCTTGCCGCTCTCTTCCCCTGCAGTGTGGGCTCACGTATACTGGGCCCAGTGTTTCCAAGCCATTTGCTCATATACAGGGCTGCAGTGTGCTGTTAACATGGAGACTCCCCTGCGAGTGTATAATTTGTGAGTCGTGTCCAATTCGAATCAAGTCAGTCTCCTGCTGACTTCCTGCCTCGGTTCAGTGGGAAAAACGCTCCGGTGCTGTCCAGCACTCACAAGACCCTCATACTAGAGCCAGCAACCAGCAAGACACATTGAAGAATGACTCTGCTTTTTTTTTCGACTAAAGCGCCAATTTCTTTGTGCTGAAATGTCATTACATGTGTCCATTTTATACCAAAGTATGCCTAAACTTTTTCAGAGCTCCCCACACATTTTTATTCACGTCAGAGTGGAAAAGAAAAATGAGTCCATCACGGGAAAGTCCCAACTGCAAATTCAGAGTAATAAAACATGTATAGTTATGCTGAATCAGAAATAAAATAAAATAAGCCCTGAGATTTGATTCAAGGCTGTTGAAACATAAACTACAGCAATGAGCAAGTTAGCTTGCTGATGAGGACTGTGGCACAGTTGAAAGCCTTAAGCTACATAAAAATGCTATGAGCTACAGTGCAGTTTGTATAAAATAACCTCAGACCACAGGAGCAAAGTTAACCCTCAGAGGTCTAAGTTATCATAAAGCTCTGAACTATAACTTTATGTTTCAACAAAAAGCACAACCTTTTTGAAAATAATATGAACCGTTTTCGATAAGTGACAGAATGACTATTTTCTTTGTTGCCTGATTGTTTAGTAATACTAAAAAAAGATCCCCAAAAGTAGACATTCCAATAGGATAGGCTTGATGCTTAATGCTAATGCTAAAGTACAGCTGTTGTATCTGTTTGCATAGTTAACTGTCTACGCAGAGTCTGAGGAGAGGGGTTTCAACCTATGCAAATGTGCTCCCGTTGAGTCCTCCAGAAAGCTTGAAGTGGACGACCCTACACATTGGTCCAACGCTGACTTAACACCTGTTTGTACTGAACACTGTGACACTTTCTTTTAGATCTCACAAGGTCACCTGTTCCAAGGAACATCAATTGTGCTACCATAAATGCATCATTCTCACATGCATTTACCTGACATGTGACCTGACGCCCCAACAATAACCACACATATGTAATTTCTGTTTGTATTACATTGTTATCCCGAGTCTTGGCAATCAGGCAACAAAGAAAACAACAACTCGGCAGCTTGCAAAAGGTTTAAATTGAAAAGTTGATATGTTGCAAGGCCAAAGGCAGCGGGACAGGCCAGAAGCCTCACCAGGAAATGGCCCCTCATTTTCCCCCTACATTAAGAAACAGCCTGAAATGTAGAGTGTCCCAGTAATGAAATCCAAGTATTACTATTTTGAAATATATTTTGAGATCCAGGAAACTGCAACTGAACTTTGATTCAGTGATATTTCTGCATGTATCAGCCTTGAATGGAAGCTTTGGCAAACTGATATTAGATGTCTTTATTTCCTTTCTTTTTATGGACTGATTCACACAATCTTTTTACACTCCTTGTACCAAACAAGACATCTGATATATGTTTATAATATTAGCTTATATGAACCCAAGTTGCTGAACTGTGTAAAATTTTGAAGCAATGAAGAAAAACGATACCACAGACTCTTTAAGACAAGGCCAATCAATACTTGGCAAGTGGTTTGTTCAGTATTTCGGAGAGGTTTCCACAGCTCGTCTGTGGTTTTAGTGTCTCAGTGGCTTCTCTTTCTTCATGTAATTCGAGATTGAGGCCCTGAAGCTCTGATCGGGGCTCGGTGAGGCCGACTGTTCCAGGGCTTTCTGTTCTTCTGTGTGAAGTTCCTAAGAACTCTGCCCCCTACTTTTCTACTTTGGCTAACATAGTTCATGTCTGATTATGTGCCTCAACCCTCAAAAGCACAGCGTTCAGTCGAAGCCACTGGACAAAAGCTTTACTGACCACAAAATACTTCCTCTCCAAGCTGCTTTTAAATATTTCCAGTTTTGGGAAATAGATGATGGACAAGTTTTGGAGGGAAAATCACATTTGTGCAAAAAATGTTCTTTGGACAACCAGCATAGACTTGCTCATAATCCTCATGTGTGCATGCATGTGGATATGCATTTCAGTCTGTATGAACAAAGTGATGGCCAAAGTTTGGAATTTGAATTCTGCATGTTCCAGAAGTAAATTAAGGCTATATTTCCCATTTCAAATTGTTAACTGTCATGTGCAATAAATTCTTTTCGTACAATGTACAAAAACACCTGATGAGTGCTCCAAGGTATGGCACCAGCGCAAAGCTAAAAACACAACATGTTTTGGGTCGCTGAGGTTTGTTACTTCAAGCATTTCGTCAAGACATCGAGTGAATTATAAATTCAATAGCGGGCAAACAGAGGCAAATTTAGTTTTAAAGCAATTCTTGATTACAGTATCTGTATACTTGTAAAATCTTGTAGTGAAATATGAAACTGGAAAGAAAATATCTGGCAACTTGATACATAACTTGTGGATTTACGTTTAACCACAAACTTTTATTAAGCAAGCTGAAAGTAGCTCCCTGTTCTGAAAAGTGAAGTCAGTGCTAAACTGCTTTATACCTGCAATCTCTATGACGGCTGCAGGAGGTGACTTCTTCTTGTAAATTATGACTAGTATCATTAGTATCCAAAAATAATGATGAAGCAGTGTATCTTTAGGCCTGTCAAGTTGCAAACCACCAAGAAATTAGCCAGTTACTAAACAAAAGGTGACACCATGACAACCAGCCTCTTTTCTAAACTTAACCAGAAAGCTTCTGAGGCCTAAATCAGACTATAGGCATAAGTCTCGATTCAAACTCGGGACTTGATGGTTGACGGTTGAGTGCTTCAAATAGCTGTCATTAACCCCAGTAACCTCCTTTATAAATATTACACTTTATTTCAAATGGATATGATAATACCCAAATAGCAAAACCAGACCAGATTGCCTGTTTGAAGATGCCAGACCATGTTTAGTGTCAGATCACGTCTGGGTTTAATGCAAAGAGAGTATAAAGATGGTCCTGTTATGAACCTGGAGATGAGGTATGTTTTTGTATTGAAACTGGACCAGAGCTGGTTCTGGCCGGGGAAAGGGCTGTAACTCTGTTACACTCCCTAAATTAAATTTTAGTATGTTTTTGGTGTTATTCTTTGATGAGTGCAATATTTACAGACCCTCACTAGCTTGAAGTTCCACTTTAGGTTTGTAGTGAATGCCATGCACCCAACTGAACTGAAGCCAACAGTCATAAACTCTACAAACCGGAGTCATTCCAAATAAACGAACTGACTAAATTCTGATGACAAAAACTGATTATTTCCACTCAGAAAGTGTGCCACTGTAATCAAAGGTTGTGATGAAAAGACAGAGGCAACTTACAAAAAGTATGCGCATAAAAATTTGTGTAGTTCCTGTTTGTATGAGTCTGAGCTCAGCTCATTATTCCACGGTGTTTCAAATGGCAGACTGACAAAGTTAAATTCATTAGCATGCTTTATTTGACTCTAATTCGCTCAGCTGAGACGAGCAGCTCCAGATCTGCTGCTGTAGAAGAGCTGTTGGCTTCACCACATAAGAAGGAATTGCTTTTTCTTTTCTTTTTGGAGAGGCAAAAAAGGAAGGAGGTACATGTGCAACGCTCATTAGGAGAAGCCATATGGTCGGGGGAAGAGGAGGAGACGGGGAAAAAAACTGAGACATGGAAAGATGCACCTTTTTTTGCTGAAATGAAAAGGGTACTTCTTTGGTGCCTCTGCAAAACATTCATTAAACTTCTGTCCTATTATTTTGACATATCAGGTTCTCATTTGTTGTTGAAAAAAGAAAGGTGAATATGTGCTAAAATGCAGTTTTTGAATCTAAAAAGCGATTGGATATGATCAAAGAGTGTAATTACACCAGCAGAACATACATTAATACACATTATTAAATTCATTTAGTAATGTTTGTTTACAGAGACGTAATAGGTGCAAAAATCGATGCAAAATATATATGTACAGTGTACGGTATTAGTATTATGTCCCTATTGGCTAATGATTGATATCATCATGATACATTTCTGCGATAATGGTGGCATGTGATGGCACCGTTTTTCTCTCTCTACCTAAATAGCCAGCTCTTTCTCTTTCTCTTTACAATTCTTGAAATGAAGTCAAGTGACATGATATTTGGATGCAAACGACAATGTGACATTTAAAGTCCCTGCATCCCAGTGTCATTTCTAAAATGTTGCCAATAAAAAGGCAGGAGGATATCAAGCATAAAGATAAAAGACATTTTATGAAAGTTTGACCTCATCTGACATCGAAGAAGACGTCAGAAGTAACGTGATATTTAAAATCCCTCATATTTCATTCCACTCATGCCTATATGTTGTCAGTGCAAACAACGGCAGTAAGAGACATGGTTTTGAAGAGCTCCATATCGCACAACACTTCTAAGAACCATAACGTGGACGGAAGCCAAATTTTGGTCAGTTGTTAACATGATCCTACTCTATCCTTCTCTACACCCCTTCATTTTCTGTCAACACTCACCCAATAAATAAAAAAATGAATAAATCAACTCAGCCAAAATGTTGATGTTGAAGCTTCAAAATATGAAGCCCAAGTTTTATAGCTAGTCTGGGTAACTCAATGGACACTATAACATAACAATTCAATTCAACTTTATTTACACAGCGCTAAATCACAACAACAGTCGCCTCAAGGTGCTTTATATTGCACAGTAGACCCTACAATAATACATACAGAGAAAAACCCAACAATCATATGACCCCCTATCAGCAAGCACTTTGGCAACAGTGGGAAGGAAAAACTCCCTTTTAACAGGAAGAAACCTCCCACAGAACCAGGCTCAGGGAGGGGCGGGGCCATCTGCTGCGACTGGTTGGGGTGAGAGAAGGAAGACAGGATGAAGACATGCTGTGGAAGAGCATAACAACAGACTGAACATATGCTCTAGTCTATTATAAAAGGATAACAGTGCCCAACAACCATAGCCACTGCACATCTGTCTTGCACATGAATTGCACAAAAAGGGGAAAGGATATTTAAACCTTTTTCTGTTTCTATTAAAAAACAGAAAAAACTCATCAGACAGGCTGATTACATGTATGCCTTACTGATCAACAACAAACCCACCAAAACCAACTTTTTGAACTTATCGTTAGGGTTAGGTTGACTACAGTCATACTGCTGGGGCACAGAGAACAAGGAGAACTGGTGAAGAAAACAGTGGATCTGATTTTCATGTGCAGTCTACACGAGGCGTCACCTGAATACAGATGCGTACCCCCCTCTGTACATACCCCTGGCTATGAGACGGATCCTCAGAAACCATCTACCAAGGGCAAAACAGAAAAAAGTGCTACATAAATATTCAGTAGCCTCAATTTCTCACGGTGTCATCAAAACCATCTTTGGTTGAAATGTTTGAAGTGATATTTACATGTACACACACCATTGTTTTTACCTCCAGCCGCACAGTGGTAAGATGGCAACATGAAGAAAACACAGGAGCGCCACACTTTGATTTAACTGCACGCAGTTATGATCAATCCTGAGAGACTGAAGAGCCTTGGGGTTAAGGACATGTTACAGGTCATAAAAGCAGAGGGGAGATGGTATTATATGAAATCAACAGCACGGGGAAGTGAGTGCAAACACATTGGAACAAGTAGTGCAGAGCTGCAGAGCCTCCACAATGCTTTTTCCACGAGGAGAGGATGAAATGAAAGCCCACATTACTGGCAGGCATTGAACCTGTATGGTTATAAGAAGCAGTGGGAGACTAAAACTAGGCTGATTTGACTGAAGGCTCTCCATTTCTCAAGGCTATGCCTCTGGTTATCCTTCCTCCCCGCACCTCCTATTTCCCCCCCTCAGGCTCACAGCAGGAATACACTTTAAATCACTTTGTCCTCTACCTAGAAAAACTTGCTGACAGGTCGTTTTGTGGACAGCACAAATCTATTTCTTCCTGCTACAGAGCCAAAAATATTCTCTTTCTGTCCTGTTGACTTTGTACGTTTTGGACAGTGATGGCTTTAGTAGACAGACATCATGGTAGGATCACACCAGGGGACAAATAGTGCTTTTACTTTCAAGTGAAATGTCTGTACATCTATGAAGGTTTCCTGCATTTTTATCCTCTTCCCCAAAAAAGGCACGCGGCACGGTCTCGGAGATGATACCTTAGGCTAGAGCGAGCGTGTGTGTGTATGCAGTGAGATAAATAGCTGGCACCTCTACATTTTGGACACTAAAGTCCGGCTTTGCCTGCAGCTGTTATCTTCAAAGTGACACAGTGATGCTCCAGGGCCAGAGTGTCCTGTCGCCGACCTGTGATGGCTCACCGCACAGACGCAGCGTACAAAGACTGCTGCGTTGTGTGAAGTCTGGCCAGGTGACCGGCAGAAGAGCAGAGAACAGCACTCATCAACACGACTTCAATTGTCCAGCACATCTCAGCGATATGAATGAACCCTTACATGTGGTTATACTGGTTATTCCTTTAGTTCAGCACTGAGCTGTAATGACATTGATTGTCTAGTAGCCACGACTTCTGGTTTTCTGCAGTTTTCCACTGAACCTCCCACAGACACTGCATATCTGAGATACAGGTAGTAGGAACTAAATGCAAGAACTTTTGTTTCTTTTGGTCCGCTTGTCTTCATTTCGGAGGTCTCCCTGTGACGATGACTAAACACCGACACAGAGGTGGAAACATTTCTTTATGACTTATGACTTCCGTGTCTGGGATTCCGCTCTGATCCGAGGTAAATATCATCAGAGTGTGAGGGCGATGCCAACCTCTGTGCACCTACCAGTTGTTGTCACCACCCAGATGAGAATTTATATTGCACCAACCACACAGCTGACTTCTAAAAGGCATAACAGGACTGACTACTCAGACGTCTGTGCGAGTGTCTACAGCGCAGCATAATCAACTGTACTGTGAAAAAACTAAATAAGTGGTATTTTTAGTGCTGTCAATAGGTTAAAAAAATTAATTAATTAATCTCACAATTTTCTGTAATTAATCGCAATTACTTGATCGATAGCCTGGTTGCAATTAGATTTTTTCAACGTTATATTTAAGCTTGTAACTGACATTCATGGAATATAATGAAGCAAATGGAGAATAAACACAAAGAATGTTCAATGCTTAAATTCAGAGAGAATTTGAATAGTTTTCTTCAATCTTTTAGCACAGCTTCTCTCCTGTGAAATACAACTTTTTAAAAAACCTATATACTAATAGGTAAGTATACACTAATATATAATATGTGATAATAATTTGATATTTTAAGCTGGAAGTGCTTCGGTGAAAAGAAAATTCCTTCTTGCACAATGTGCAAAATACTTTATGTTGGTCGACTGTTCTGTCTTGTTATTTTTTTAATACTCAAATGTGCGTTTATCATCTTCCACACTGAGCTGATTGGTTCAGCTGCTCGATACCAGATCAGCTCCCCATTGGCACATGTGCGAAGGTAACTCTACTTGGATAAACTGCCCGAAATGCGTTGCAGAAACATTTCAGGGATTTTGAGTGATTCTGCACTCCAGATGCATTAAATGTGTTAAAATTTTTTAATTTAAAACTACTGATGCTGACAAGTCAGTTAGCCATTTGAAATCATTTGAGAAGCAGATCAGATGCAAGGTAACCTCAGCTTCTGCTATGAACTCGGATGTAGCTTCCGATTTGGAAAAACAGAAAAAATATAAAACCATTTACAATTTTTTGGGACAACGATGACGCCAATACGGCCTTTTAAAGAACTATTATAGTATTATTGTACCTTGATAAAAAGCCACAAGCTAAACGTTTGTTTAGCTTTAACTAAAAGCTCCACATTCAACCTCTTGTAGCACTTTTTTGGTCTCCACCAGTTGGAAAATGCAGCGGTTAAACTCTATTTTCATTTTTTCTCAGTTTGAACAGTAAGGTGCTGCTGCTCAGCTGTAAAACCAAAACAATGAGCTGAAAGACGCTGTGGGTCTCCAAGTATGATCCACCTATTTCGCATTACGTGCAGTTGTCGAGATAATTGTTGAGTAATGAAATGAATCAGCTTTAAATTCGATTAAATCATTCTATCTTAATGTGAAACTGGAACGACGCTACAAACCTCGGCTGATTTGTCTTCACAATAAGACCAACTAAGTTCTTGTTTGGACTGAGGCACCGAGCCGTTGAATTGACCTCTTTCATGTTGCTTTTCGCTCCCTGATTGAATCAATGTTTCATGCTTTGTTATGTATTCTGACTGTGCGCATGCTGCATCCAATTCTTCACATACCCTCGCCTAAAGTGAAGTGTGTTGAAGCTCAGAGACAGGGCAGCTGTCTCCCACTTGTTGGGACTCGGAGTTGAACTGTGTGGTCACCGAGCGGATTGATGGGGGGAGCCGTTGCCTACGCTCGGCTCCAAGTTGCATCAGCTAATCTCATGAATAATGCAGAATCATGAATAAACATAGATGAATGTATTGCAGTACTGTAAAGGAGACCTTTCCCTTATTTCTTCTCTTCTCCACCCCGCCTCCATTTTTCTGCCCTTCTATCACTTTCAGCTTTTCTCCTTTCCCACAAAAACACCATTTCTTTCTTCCCTCCCTGCCAAAATCAAACACTCCCACTATTCCCCCATCCTCTGTCACTCTGTCTCCATCCTTTTCTTTTGCTCCCCGGCCATAGCAGTGACAGACATTGTAGAGCTGTAGCGCTGCTGTGTCTCAGTGCGGGCGAGTCGGGTCCGGCCTTCACTCTCAGCTCAATAGCTGCATGGGTTTCCTCAAAGGCAGCCATCCAGCACAAAGCCTGCCCACTGGGAATAGACCCACAAAAGAGAAAGGGGGCTGCTCGCCTTCTTTGCTCTGCTCCGTCTGAAGCGGCCTGCCTCCACCACCTCCTATAAATAATACAACGCTGCCTCAACAAAAAGAAATCCAGCCTTGCTCCCGCAAGCCACTGCTTCCATCTAGCCTTTATTCGCGCGATCGCGCTGCCCTTCCCCTGTCTCCCTTCTCCTCACCTCTTTTACCTCTGATTTTAGCAGAAAGGCTTTAGGAGCAGGTCCGTACATATTCACGTGCATATTACATTCAAGAATTTACGCTCATTCTTTGAGTACATCTCAGTATGCTGTGTGTGGTATAAGTGCAACATTAAGCAAAACTGAAACCATTATGTAAAATCCATTTAATTGTAGCCAACCTTAAAAAACTAAACAGCTGATGCTGTATATCTGTGTAAACAGAAGTGTTCTCACTCTCTCAGATACACAGTAGGTGTAATTGTAAAGAAAGTCATGCTTGTAAGGCTTCACTTCATATCACATTTAAATTCGCTGGATAAATTTTACTTTTATTCACACCCGTATCCAAACAGTTTTGGGTGCCGACACCCAGC
Organism: Rhamphochromis sp. 'chilingali'; assembly: GCF_963969265.1. Lineage (NCBI taxonomy): Eukaryota > Metazoa > Chordata > Actinopteri > Cichliformes > Cichlidae > Rhamphochromis > Rhamphochromis sp. 'chilingali'. The sequence continues at coordinate 3,455,266 of NC_137938.1, forward strand.
CTTTGGCTTTTAGTATGCTAGCCTAGCCAAGAACAAACAGCCAAAACGCAAAGTGTCCTAATCTACCTTTAGCGCTCTTTAACGGAGCGTCGTTATCTATCTGCAAACAGTTTTGCAAAGCCGGCGCGTCCGTGTGCCATGGAACCTGGAATGGATTTTTTATTCAATTAATCCTTTTGTTATATGCTTTGTGAGTCCCCCAAATGTAAGAATTTTAAAAAATGTTTTTTAACCAGAACCACTGTCATTCATTTACAATCACTAAACTTCAAAGTACTGACATCCTGCACTTTGCTCTCACAAACAGCAGTTTGGAAAGCCCAGAGCAGCACAGTGATACTCACAATCACCATTAAAAAGAATGACAGTAAACACTATCATATTCTATAGTGTGCGGCTGTTTAGTGCTATATTGTAGCGTTATACTGGTGCATGAGTTACATTTGAGGGGAAGCATAAAAAGCCGTGTGCATGTGTTGGTGTAATTTGTCAGCGTATTAATGGGAATGTGTGCACAGGGATTAGGCTGCTATCAGTGCAGCTCTCCCAGCCTGCCAGGCTTTAGGCCTGCTTGGACAAAGAGCCTGATTTCAATGTAAATGCAGCAGCTGAGAGGACACAGCGCTCTCGGTGGGGTGACTTCCACCCTCCACATGTGCACGCGCATGCACACACACAGCGAGAGAGAGAAAGCCATTAGCCCCAGATCAGGGCACACACACACAAAATCCCTAGAATAGTAAATACATCTACTTTGTATCAAACCTTTTTCGATGAAACGTCAAGAAATGAAACACTGGAGAAAGTTGGTGACGACTAGTTGAGGAGCTGCTGCGTCTGCTACATATATGCACCTGTCAGCAATTACAGATCTAATCTGGCCCACAGTGCACTGTTGTGGCCCTGTGTTGCTCCATCATTAGGCCAACTATTATCCCCATGCCTGGCCTCTGCACCTCTTATTACATGCAAATAGCGGCGCTTTATCTGAGCCCTGAAAGAGAACCCCCGTCTCTAAAGAATGGGACACCCTCTTCGCCCACTCAAAGCCATTCCTCCATCTATTACTGGATTCTCTGCTTTAGTGCAGGCGGCACAGATCTCATGGCTTCGGTGTTAAAAGAAAGGCCGTGGTGGTCGGCAGGATGCAGATCAGTGTCAGACAGAGAACTGTGCGAGGGAATAGCTAATGACTTTCATGTTGTTTGACATTTTTGTGTTCTAATAGATAAACTTTTTCCATTACATCACTGTTTGATTTTCTTCTTGTATTTATGAGAAAATCGGCTGATTAGTCTTATAAAAAAACCAAAGATGTACAAATATGATTCGACTCACTAATAGGAGCATGAGTGAAAAATAAATCCCACTGCAACATCAGCTCTTGGTAAAATCAATTATAAGAAATGATCCAACAACATTAGGCCCTTGCATGTGTCACATATACAACGAAGATACATACATATGTATATATATGGACAGATAAATATGCAGAATATATTAACAAAGCATGAACTGAGAGTAAACATCCAGGTTTTAGAAATGGTTTACTACTGTTTAGCTAGTTATCCTCTATAAGGCCACACTGTATGCACAAAAGAATAAACTGAAACCATATTTGATCATATAAAGACATGTAACTCTGATAAAACACGACCATAAGCACTTGTTCCACATGTCTTGTTAGAAAATATTAACTTCATAGCATATCCCCAAAGCAGCGGCGGCCTGTGGGATGCTGTGCATGCCTTACCCAAGCTACTTAGCTAACAGCGCATTCAAGCATTTCAGGTAAGACTACAGATTTTGTGTTTATGAGTGTTGACCTGTGTAGCGTGATTAAATATTATGTGTGATCAGAGGAACAGCAAGTCACAGATATTCAAAAAAATGCCGTAGCTAGCACGACAATCCCAGTAAAGTGTTGCAAACGTCAGTTGTGGTCAGAGAACAAGTGGCCGTGTTTGATTTGAGAACACACTACTCAAATTCACATGCGACACAAACAAGTACTACTTCACATACTACACAAGCAATATAGCGCATGAAAATATCCATATCATTAAAGTTTCACCTTCTGTCTGCATGTTCCATGTTATTCTTTTGAGAGTGTGTTACTTCATGCTGCTTCTGCTGCAGCATACTGTTTGCTAATGAGCGCGTACCTGTCAGGCAGTCGTGTGCAGGATGCTGCCTCAGGTCAGTGTTTGCTGCCAGAGGATGCCTTTCCATGACTGTTCCTTCGTGCACACACCTGTATGCTGTCCCCGCTCTCTGTCTGCAGCTTGACATTTGGTACGGTGAAGATAGAAGACACTGCAGGGGGAAGAGGACGCGAGCGGATTAGAAGTATGTAGGCTGACAGCAAGAACATTTCCAAGTGAGTTGTTGAAGATAGAGATGCTTATTAAAAAGTGAATATTAGAATATTTATTTGCAGCAACAGTTTTCCCTGCTTTAATATTTGTGTCGGGAGGAACTGGATCTTTAAATTGCTTCGTGTGGCAAAGCTCATTTCAGTTTTAAAATGACCATTCCAGTGATAACACAATCAGTTCAGCAAATGACAGAAATATGTTCCACAATTAATGCCACTGGTTAGTTTGAGTTCATTTCTATACACTATGAGTTTCAACTTGCAGAGACTCGCAACCTCGCTAACAGAGCTAATGCCTTTTAAAACACACGTCCTCACTGGTCTTTAAGGTTTTAACCCTCTAAGACCTACCATAGAACCAAGTCCGCCAGAGCTTATATCATATTTTTACATGCTGTGGAGCCATTTTTGGGAGCATTTCAAGTTGCTATACATCAATACAACCATTATAGCCCAGATTTTAATAATATGTATTCATTAAGTGCATAGTAATTACATAAATTGCAAAAAAGTGCAATAAACTACAAAAAAATTGAAAATTGTTTTTGCTTTTTTAACATATATTTCTAGTTAGAGAAATTTAAGAGGCTTATCCCTCAAAACTGTAAATACAAAAAAGTTGCACAAAATAGTTTCCCACCACAGGAAATTTATTTTGAGTGTCTTCATAGTTTTATTTTTGAAATACACCAATTTTTATACACTGCAGGAAAAACGAAAATAAATATTATACTGCAAATTTGCAAAAAAACAGCATATGCATCAAAATAAACTATTTCCAGCAGTGCATCCCAGAAACAACACAGAAAGTCATAAAGTCAAAGATAACTTTTAAAAAGACCAGTATATTCCCTGAGGCCCTGATAGTAAAAAAGACTACATTTCCGCGAAAATGACGTCACTTCCGGTTTCGGGCAGGTAATGGCGGAAATGCAAAAGTTCGCGCTGACGTCTATTCCAACGTAGGAAGTGTTATGACCAGCTGATGGATCGGTAAAGCGTGTTTCTGGAATATTATGTTTTTGTTCCTGCAAGCGCTTTTTATGCAGTTTTTGCAAAGCTTTATGTGGAAGGAAACCGTGACCTAGGACAAGCTGATGGCATAAGATGTAAGTACAACTCCTCCGGTTTCATATGCAAAAAAAATTTTTGCGCTAGCTTACGTGGTTGCAGTGCTACCGGGATTTAAAAATAGTTACGCAAAACAGAGCGTGCCCGCTCCGATCGGCTGTAAAGGGTTAATAAATGTTGTAAAAAAAATGACACAATTGTGTGAGTTGCGTTGAATGTGTGAAAGTTTTACTGTTGACTTTGGGATGGAGAAGTATAGACACTGCAGAAAGAAAATAAACCATTCTAAAATACCACAAGAGCCAGTAGCGCACCCATACCAATATCTTTAAATACTGGAAAAATGCTCTACTTCAGCCTGTCTTTGCAGTTGTCAGCGTAGCGTAATCTTCTAAACATCCAAGAACTCTCAAAAATGTTGAATATGTTTACTGATATACACTCTGTCATTTGTTGCGAACAACATAGCTCAACAATAATTGCAAAAACTGTCCTACACCCGGAAGAACCCAGGGTCCACTGCGCCTGCTTAAGGTCTGACAATGGGTCTGGATCCTGGTGCCCAACAGCAGTCAGGGTCCTGCTAGTCTAAGAACTTCTTCAAGTACTTGTATTCTCAGACCAGTCACCCACTGCCAAACCACTCATTCTGGTTGAGGTCGCAGGTAGCATAATCTTTTTCGCCAGACTCCTTCATTCTGTCACGTATGCTCAGTGTAAACTTGCTCTCATCTGTGAACAGAAGGGGCACAAGTCCCAGATCTGGGACCTCTCTGCATTGAATCATACCTGTTATTAATCTCTGTCTCTCTTCCACAGCATGTCTTTATCCTGTCTTCCTTCTCTCACCCCAACCGGTCGTAGCAGATGGCCCCGCCCCTCCCTGAGCCTGGTTCTGCCGGAGGTTTCTTCCTGTTAAAAGGGAGTTTTTCCTTCCCACTGTCGCCCAAGTGCTTGCTCATAGGGGCTCATATGATTGTTGGGTTTTTCTCTGTATCTATTATTGTAGGATCTACTGTACAATGTAAAGCGCCTTGAGGCGACTGTTGTTGTGATTTAGCACCATATAAATAAAATTGAATTGAACCTGCCACCCTCATGGAGTCTGTTTCTGACAGTGCACATGAGTAGCCTGTGGGGCTTATTTTGTGGGGCTTTAGTAGGTCATAGGATGCTGGCCTTCTATGGCCCTCTGCAGGTCTGTCTCCTGGTGTCTCCGCCACACTCTTGGGACTAGCGTGTTAGACGCAGCACACCCACTTGAGGTGTCATGGATGGATGTGCAGTCCTGGAACAACTGGACGACCTGTGCAACCTGAATTAGGTGCAAGCACGACCTCCTGCTATCAACAGTAACAGGACATGAACGGAATGCAAAGCTGGAGAGAGCAACGGTCTGTGGTCACTAGGGCTGCCACGATTAGTCGACTAGTCACGATTACGTCGACTATCAAAATCGTCGATGACTGATTTAATAGTCGACGCGCCGTTTGAAGCTTTGTAAGATCCCAAAAGACGCAGGAATCAGTAGCAGGATTTAAGAGTGTAATAACGGACTGACACAGAAGATGGCAGCACTGCATGTACAAGGATGCCAGCTGCCGTTAAACCCCGAAGAAGAAGAAGCTGTGTCCCAGAATTCATAGCGCAGCCCAGCTCAGTTTCCAACAATGGCGGCAGCTAGTTAGTTTTAATATTACTCTTATTATTCTTTCTGGGTCACAAAATAAACGTTTAACATATTTTCAGGCGAGAATGTAGCTGTGTAAACCTCAAATATCGGCTCAGTTTATGACTACGTCCACACGTACACGGGTATTTTTGAAAACTGAGATTTTCTGTTTTCGTTTTAAAAAATAATCCCGTCCACACGTAAACGCAGAAATGAAGGAAAACGCTGCTATGAACATGCCAAAGCAACAGGTGGCGATATATTCCTAACCGTGTAGAAATGTTGACCAATCAGAAGTCTAGAAGCCTCAGTGGGGAAATAGTAAACAAGGATGGGGCATAGAAGCAGAACCGAGTCGTATGTGTGGAGGGACAGTAACTGTGTGTGTATGTAAGCATTTAAACACTGCAGAGAGTACAATTAACAGTAACAGTATTGTAGGAATTCATTTCACCGAAACAATAACGTGGCGCACAGTGTGACGTCAAAAAAGGCGCACATCTTTGACGCTGCGTTTTCTGTTTTTCTCGTCCACACGTAAATGCAAAAACTGAATTTTCAAAAATATCCACCCTGGCCGGAGTTTTTAAAAATCTCCGTTTTCAGTGACCGAAAACGCCGTTTACGTGTGGACGAAAGGTGCAAACGCGTAGAAAAATCCGCGTTTTCAAAAATACCCGGGTACGTGTGGACGTAGCCTATATCTGCTCAAGACACCACATATTTTCAAAAGTGCTCGGAGACGTCTGTTAGCCACCAGCTCGATAGCTAGCCGGGGGCAAGGCTCACTAGAGCCGTGAGAACACCGGACTCCCGGCAAATCGTTTTCAAACCCACCGCCGTCTTTCGCTACTCAGGTTAAACATGATATATGAGTCACTTAGATCACTTAAAAATGTTATTTGTAATATGTAATGTTATATTTTTTTTAGTATTTTATTTGTTCCTGAGTAAATCGGTTTGGCTGAGATTAAAGTTTTCACACAGCTGAATAAACGTCAAGCAGACAGCTGATTATCAGAAGTGTGAGATGCTCGAGAATTTACTCCAGTGTCCTGTTATATTTTAGATAGCAAGGAGTTTATTAAACTTCACAATCTGCAAATTTCATTAAAATTTAACAAACTATCATCTTGTCTTTATTTTTAGTTAGCACTTAACTTAAACACTTAAAGCTGTAAGATAATGATAGTTAAATAAGAGCAGATGCTGCTGGTGCAAGAAGCTGAACGTTTTACGTCCAATGGATGATGATCTGACTAGTCGACTATCAAAACAATCGTTTGTGGCAGCCCTAGTGGTCACCACCTCACAAACATCCTCTTTTTGATTGTTGTCCACTTTCAAAGCAGGTGAAATGGATTCCCACTGGCCTGTGTTTACATCCTGACTGGACAGACTGGTATCACTGAAATTGAAAAACGTTGTGTTACACTGTGACGATCGAGTCTTCCCTTAAGTCTCCTAGGCAGTTTCTTGTGTGGATGAAGACAACAGATACCGCTTGGAAATGGAGTGCCACCGAAATATGTCACGAAACCTTAACTGACCAATCAGCATGAAATGACCAAGTCTTCCTTTTTCGCTTCAGACACATTATCGATGCGGTGTTTAAGAAAGCTACAAAAAGTAGGGGGTTCATTTAGCTCTTTATTTACTTGTACTGACTGACCCCTGAGCTGGGATAGGCTCCACCCACTCCAGGCTTTTAGATAAGTGGAAGAGATTGGATGGATGGACTGACCCCTGTTGAGCCCTCAGCTGAATTACAGCTCATTTCTATACAAAGGACTTAATAGGAATGCCTTCCCTGGATTCAGTCCAAACAGAAGAAGGAACGGTGACCATTGTTTGCAGTTGTGAAGCCTAAACTGCACAGCGAGGCAGATGATTATTAATCATCAAGGGAATTTGGGGGGATGTGAGATGAAAACAGAAGAAGAGCAAACAGCGTCAGGGTTTTCAAACTGGTCGAAGAGCATTAGCATGTTTCATTTTTGGTTAAAAATTTGTAAATCAGCGTGGGGATCCTCTATCTTTGAAGCTCCTTTGGCTCCTTGTCTGGAAAACAATAAGATTAAAAAGCTGCATTTATAACCAAATTCCTCTGGGGGTGGAAAATGAATCGACGCTGTCCATTGTGAGGAGAACACATCTTCATCTCTGACTCTGAAATAGTTGCAGAGTTTTGCCAAGAGAGCAGTGGAACTGGAGGACAACTGCTGTGTCTCAGTACTTTAATGTCTGTTCCACATCCAGCCCTGAGAGAGGGGACTTGTATTTTGCTTATCCAAAGGCCTTTGCACTTTCTCCATGCACTGCCAGACACCCACACACTCTCACTCAAATCAAATTAAAAATGTCACAAGGCAATCCGCACAGTTAACAGCAACCTCGGGAGCTCCATTGTCTCAGTAATTCTTTCATTGTTCGCTGTAATCTGTCTGGGTATTGTCTGAACAAATCCATAATACACAGGATAATAGAGCGCACAGTTGACCATAGAAAACACATTGTTCGTCAGGGAGAACACGAGACATTTCCTTGACTTTCCTTTGGCGTGTTTGTCATTAGAAAAGTCAGGATCTCTTTCATTTGGTTTATTTTAACTACACGGCAGTGCAGCATGTTTCTGGCGGACCGTTCCCATTGGCTCCTGTTTCTGCCAAACAACACAATCACTATGCTGCAGTCGCAGCCAAATACTCACAGCTGGAGTAATTAGCCACTTCTTTATCTCACACTCACTCTTCATTTGCATAATTTTGACACATCCTTCCCCCACGATACTGAGATACCATTTTCCTGCTTATCCACTCCTGTCCTCATTTTCTAAACTCTTTTAATTCACTCCCATTCTTCCCTCAGTTTGCGCCGCTGCTTCTCCTGTGGCACACTTGCATGCCGAAAAGAGAGAGATAAAGCGAGCATACAAAAATCAAAACGAGGCATCTCTTTCCTCTCTCTCACTGACCGCTGCCTTCTGATTCTTTTCAGACACGACAACCTGCTGGGTGCTGATAACAGGATTAATAATACTGAAAAATCCTAATCGGGGGGAATTAAAAATGCAGTTCTGTCATTAAAATAAGCAGCGCGTCAGTGGTGGCACACTCAGGTCTGCTGAGCAGGCTTTTCACACTACTAATGAATTACAGCGTAAGGGATTTACACATGTATCTGTAGCTTGTCAGACAATATGGATAGGCAGTCATCTCTGACATACTTTCAAGCATTTCTGTAGGATTAATTGAAACGTAGCCTAACTGTGAAGCTTTGCCTAAAGCCGCTGACTGCTGCGCCCAAAATACACGAGCTTCTAAAATGAAGATGCGTCGAAAGCTGGGGCTTCTTTACAGAGACACGCTCTCTCTGGGCAAAATCAAACTCAGCGTATGGCAGTGGACAGCAGAGGTCCAACTGGGCCTACTGTCTCATCGGCATCCACACAGCTGCCTTCTTTTCAGGCATAGAGAGAGACGACTACGATCTACGTGAGCTGAAGAAAGCCAAAAAACGGGATGAGAGGCAAGGCAAAAACATCCTTTTCCACTTTTCAGAGGCTTCCAAGAGAGAGCCTTGGCAACAAGTAAGAGACACACAGAGGTGACAGACAGGTAATAAACACACACCTGCACCTGAATCACCCTGACCTGCAGTAATCATGGAAGCAAAGCCACATCAGAAGAGGGGAAATGGGCACACGCACACACACACACACAAACACGGTGCTAACCGCTGCATCATCGCGTCTGTGTAACTGTTAATATTTCTACAGTGTGTAATTAATTAACAAGCAAATTAATGACTTAATTGAGCATTCAGCACAGCAGACTCCTCAGTGCTCGCAGTCCATTAAATTAACATCACACCTGACTTGAATTCGGCTGAATCTTTGAAGTTCTCTGCGTCCGACCACTGTGTGGTTCATGTTTTACGTTTTCTGTCCACTTGCATTTCTGTGCATCTGTGATGGACCAACACTGACCTAACACTTTCAACTGGCGTATGAAATTGACCCGACACTGGTAATGAGAGCTGGGTTTCCAGCTTTCAGCGACCAAGAACCAAAGGTGGCGTATCAGGTCAGGAGACTTGTGGTTTGTTGGCATGCGTATGGTTTTGTGCACCCCGGGCTCACACTGTCAAAGAGAAGTTCTGTGCAAACTGCAGCTGAGCTTTTTGGACAAGCTTCACTAACCGCCCACACTCCCCACCAGACATTTTCCTCTTCATCACATCCTGTACTATTCACTACTGAGAGCCTTCCTACTATTATGTGCTGTTCTATTGCACAGTCATTGATATTTTCTATTCCGCACTAATAGAATACTGCACTATATGGTTCTAATGTGTACAAATATATACTATATTCTTGCATTTAACTAACTCTGCATCATTAAGCTGTCTGACGGCACCGTATGGCTGAGACAGCTGCAGCTGGGCTGTGGGGTTATAAGGAGTGTCTTCGTCCTTGCAGTTCATTTTCACAGTCAGATAAAAAAAGTAAAGCATTGTGTGTATAACATGTGTTCAGAATTGAGTTATGACTCCAAGCACAAATGTGATGTCTGATGCAAAATGCAGCAATTCAATGCAGAGCATTTTGAAATGTGCTAATTGTCACCGAGAGCTGTGTGCTGGAGCAGGTTCTGCAGAACACGCTGTTAATGATTAAGTTCAGTGGTTCAAACTACAACAATTAACTTCCTGTTATTTTCAGAACATTGCAATGGATTTGCCTCATAGTTCTCAGGAGCTGATGCTAAAGCTAAGCTACATGTTAGTGAGCTTCTGTACAAACATAGCATAGTTTTTTCAGTTTTCCACACTACACGCTCACACAAGCCGCACACTGTCAGACGTGTTGGCTGAATAAACAAACACTTGGATAATCGATTTTCAGTGAAAAATGCTTGGACACACATACTGAGGAAAAGCTAAATCTCACTGCTGCATCCAGACTTCCATCTCTGCACGGCCATCTTGTTCGGGGGGTTTGAATACAGCTATGTTAAAACTGAACAACAAAGACTAACATTGTCCAGCTGTTGTTTTTAGAGTGTTTAATTTGATACATAGCAGTGATTTTTTGATTTAATATCACGTGACTGACAGACACTTGCTTATGTCAGGTGAAAGAAAGAAAAGCGTGTCCCTTCAAATTTAAATGACTCGTCTCATGTTTCTGTATCTGTTTCATAGCCTGTTTTGGATTTTTTCCAAAGGATAAAGTTAGAAGACAATCATGGACAGTCATGACTTGAACTGATTCATGATGATGTTTTAACTGAGCACAGACCTTTTTATTTCTTTAGTGAGCAGACAGCATTGAAAAGGACACAAAGTTAGCAGAGAGCCTTGAACTGGCTTTTCCTTGGGTGTGGGCAGGATCTCAGCGGTCTCTATCAGCACTGTATTTCAATACATGGTGGCAAATGGCTGCGACACTGCAGGCAATGATGATGTGTTACGTACTGTCCTGCAGCTCCCAGAGCCGTGGAGGAAGGTTGCTGAAGTATTCATGGTTCAGTGCTGCCTGAGCTGACAGCCGGTTCTTTGGGAAGCACTGGAGGAACTTGGAGGCCAACTCCTCAGCATGGTCCACATAGCCCAACCTTAAACACACAGTTACACATAGTCAGACACCAGAGTGACACCGAAAAGACACGTGAACAGTATATCTGGAGATACATTCATTGGAAATAGGCAGTAAAGGCATCCAAGTAAAATACAGTCAGTTTGTTCTAAACACAGACAGAGCAACTTTCTCCAAATCACAGAGTTGCTGACAACAAGCAGCAAGCGGTTTAATTATGCTGAAGGTTTGCTGACTCGAGAGGAAAAACACATCTAAGAAACGCACACATGCAAAAGCTCACACCTTTTTCTTTTGAGTCTGAATCATACATGTTGACTGGGTCACCGTGAGAAACAATGAAGGGCCTCATTAAAGAAAGACTGTGTGTGTGTGTGTGTGTGTGTGTGTGTGTGTGTGTGTGTGTGTGTGTGTGTGTGTGTGTGTGTGTGCGTGTGTGTGTGTGTGTGTGTGTGTGCGTGTGTGTGTGTGTTCGTTCGAACTGGGAGTCACTGAACTCCTGAACCAGCCCAGCTAGCAGCGCCGAGGGAGAGGAAAGATTGAAAATAAGCGAATAGCAACAAATTCAGGCAGTAATGAGGCATCTACTGCATTAAATAAACATGATGTTATTCTGCGCTGCTCACCGGCCCCACGCTCGCAGTACTCAGAACGCCTCTCATGTTCTCTGGGTTTCTCGTGGCTGAGTCCCTAGTCAAGCACTCTGACAGCCACTCCCATGACTCTCAGAGGGGATCTCGACTCAACTTATCAGCGGAGAGATGCAGGGAGGATAACTCTCTGTTCAACTCATCAACGCCACTCAGAACAGAAGCAGAGATAAAGTTAATGAAGTCCATCAGGGCCTCTACAAGCTTCTTTCTCATACTGGGTGTAACTTTACTGAAAACTTTGAAGACAAACCAGACAGTGTGTGAAAGTGTACCGATAGATTAAGGCCTGCTGTTCTACGGTTTTGTGTTTTAGAGCCAAATGATAACATTAGGATTAAGATGAAAGAGGTAACAGCCATGATTTTGTGCAACTATTTAATATTTTGGAAGCTCAAGCAGACAAAATACCACAAAAAAGGTTAAAGAAAGAGCTTCATTAAACAGAAAGCATCCAGGTGTCATGTTTTGCTGTGTGGCAGGCAGGCGGAAAGACCCAAATGACGGACGATTAAACTCAAAGCACAACTTTATTCGCTGGATACACTCGCCATAAGAAATTACCTCTACAAAAGACTCAAAAACCTTGTACATGAACTAGAACCTAAACTGGACTCAGGAAACTAAAACTATGAAACACAGGCAACTGAGGAAACATAGGCAACGCAGCGACTCGTGGGATACAGGAAAAGAAGAGAGCAGACATGGGAACAGAGACTAAACACAAGCTAAGGGAGGAAAAGCTACGATCACTAGGAACTGCTCTTGGGTTTTTTAGTCTTTAAAAGGAAGAAAAACTAATCAGGCCTATTGTCCAGGCTAACAGTAAGAAAATGATAGTTATTTATATTAAAGAGCGTTTTCTAAAACTATGCTCTTCAATAATCAAAGTGAATTACACACTGTGGCTGCTGTTAGCAGCACTAGCACCAACAACCTCGTTTCCTTGCAGGTTCACATCCAAACACCTGTGTAAAACATGGTTACTCATCGCTCCTGCTCAGGGATTATATGTTGGTTTTCTTAGTGGCAGTCTGAAGGTAACCATTCATTCTTTACTGGAAAAGAGAGAAAGCGCACTGCTGCCTGCTAGAGCTTGGGACTGTAACATCCTAGACCTCCACTATCCCACCTGTACAGTTTACAGGTGCAGCTTGCCAGTGTTAGCAGATAACTAAACACTTCATTCGATCCTCTAAATCCACGGTCCCCACCCCAGAACCAGTCCGTGAGCTGTTTGGCACCGGGCCGTGAGAGTTGAGGCTCGGGTGTGGAATTTATGGTTTTCAGGGTTTTTATCGCTAACTCGGTTTCCCTGGGTTTTTTCCCGTGTTGTAGTTGTGTGTCTTATTTTGAAAGGAATATTTACACGTTACCATAGCGACCAGAGAGCATTAAGGGGAAGAGAGGCGAATAATACTCTCAATGTTGTTGGCGCATTTCAGGAGGACGCTGTGAATAAAGTTACAGAGTTACACAGTGAATTCACGTTTATTATTATATTTACAAAATACCACAGTTTTTGTCTTCGTCATATTATTTTATTTTATAGACCAGCGGACCGTCGCAGACCGGCCTTTAAGGTGTTGCAGTCCGGTACCAAACGACTCACGGACCAGTACCGGTCCGTGGTCCGGGGGTGGGGGCTGCTGCTCTATATATCGTCCCTGCTGGCTACAATACATACATCTGAATTTTCACTACCACACATGAGTGAACAACATGTAACTGAAGCCACACCAGCTCACACGTTGCTGTAACAAAGTCCTTGTCCAGTGTTGGGGAACCAGGACGTCTTGATGAGAAATGAGGCTACTAAAACTAAGGCATGAGAACATTAAAGTAATAGACAAAGAAGCACCTGGCAGCTCAGCGCTATAATATTGAAGCTGGAGACCCAGAAGCTGCAGCACAGTGGAAGCAATTGTGAGCAGTATGGACCAACTGCAACAGCAGCTGCATCTACTGAGCTGAAGATGAAAACTGTGGCCGAAGTCAAGGTGGCCTCCAAACCAAGAGCATCACTCCTTAGGTCACCGATAGTTAGGGCTGGGCGATATGGCCTAAAATCCACATCGCGGTATAATTTGAAGCATGTGCTGTAACGATATATATCACAATATATTCTTTTCTTCTGTATAACGTATTTTCCACACTATAAAGACTTAAAATCCTTTAATTTTCTCAAAAATCGAGAGTGCCCCTTATGTATGAATTCTGGTTGTGCTTACTGACCTCGAACCGATTTGGGCAGAAATCTGTTAAAAAATGTTTTAGTACAACTTTGGTAAGCCGCACTGCTTGATGGATCGTCAGAGCATTACGGCTGCCGTAGTGAGGAGCTTCGCGGAGTAATCTGGGTCCAAAACTCCGTCAGCTTCAGGTCCCAAAGTCAAAGGAACACTGAGAGTTAAAAACGGTCTAAATTCTTTCATCTTTAATAAAATCATCAGCGTTGCTGCTTTACCAGGTGTAATAATTAAGTTTAACATCCATGAAAACAGAATTTATTAAATTTAACGGAGTTAGAAGTTAACAGGAAGTTAGCTCGCTAGTTTACACCTAAACATGACCTACCATGTTCTGAGAGATTTTTGAAACTAATTCAAACGTACAGCTCTGCTATCACTTCCAACATAAATGAAGACAGAAAACTAAACAGCAGTGGCGTTTGCAGGTTACTGAAGTTGGACTACCTGGTATATAATGTTGTGCTACGTGATTGCTAGCTAACAGCTATGTTAGCATAACATTAGCTGGAGGATGAACGCCAACTTTTTTCCACTTGATAAAAGTTAACATGAGGGATTCTGGTGGTCAGGGACAAATGCAATCGCATAGCAGGATGCTATACACGGGGCAAACTTCAGTCAGGAGAACAACTGAGATCATTCATCCACAATACGAGGTTAGTTATTAATATACTGAAACAACATGGGAACAGAGCAGCTGCGAGAGAATTCAACATTAATGAATCAATGTTACGGAAGTGGAGGAAGCGCAGTTTTTGGCTTTCCCCATGTTTCAAAAGTGCTTCATCTCTTTGCTGTGACTGTCGCCCGCCATAATTTGCAGATGATAATGGTTGTAGCCGCTGCGATGCTTTCGACCAAAACAGGTGCAGCTTGATGACATCATCAACATGTGCTATCGCGGTAGAGCGATATAGTATCTCTATCGTTGGCCAAATTTATATCGTTTCTATCGTATATCATTTATATCGCCCACCCCTACCGATAGTCCAATCAGAGGAGGCGCTTGCAGATCTGCCTATTGCAGATCTATATATCATCCCCACCTCCAGTTTCACTAAAACTGAAAAATTGATATAATTAGCCTGCTTTTCAATCAGTCAGCAGATTAACTAATAATCTATACTGAGATGAAAACATGTCCCCTGGATGTAAACAGGGGACACTAATTTATATTACTGTGAGGTTAATATGACCATGTCCCAAACTTGCAGCTGGAATGATAAACTCTACTGCATTAAAAACAAATCTTCCAGTGAAACCTTATGAACGTGCCTTTGTTTAGTCGCAGTCTGTAAGTGAAGCTGGATTCAGGTGTTGTCTTTTCTCTGCAGGCGCACAGAGTGCAGGCACATAGTTGTTGGTGTGAAGTCTCCTGGATATCAGTATGTTGGCCTTTGAAAGCTGCTGATGCATGGTAGGTGTGCATTCCTTTCTGCTATTGCTGCCAACTTAGCTGAGCGAACGAGCCAACATCTGCATTAAGATCGATAGTGTCTCCTGTGGCTATCAAACAGATCTAGGTGATGACACATTCACAGCAGGCTGAGGCATTCCTTCTTCACTGGAGCATGGCAAGTGCTTTTTCATGGTAATCCATCAAAATAACTACAGGAAGGACTTTCGAGAAGCGAGGGCGAGGAGACCACCTGCCTCTATTGTCTCGTCACCACAACTGAAAGTAGCATAGGAGACCTTTCATCTCGGCCACTCGGAGCTGTTTAGGTAGAAAGCTTTTGTGTTTTTTGTCTGAAGAATTTCTATGAAATGCTTTCACCATGTCTGACTAATTTAATGACGAGATTGTTGAATAAAAACCAAGTGTGAAGGCAGCAACACATGACCAAACAGGCCCCAGTGCAACTGATCTGAGGATAGTAGTAGTAGTTTTCCACCTCACTTTTCGTTTAATAAAGTAATTGTAGTACTCCGTGGTGAGTTTTACCACTGGCATATACTCCTGCTTATACTTAGTCTGTGCACATCGCAGCAACCTCATGCACAAAGACTACCCATCCATGTTCCTTTAGTACCTACAGACCATCATTTAAATGTCAAAGCCAGCCTGGGTTTTTATGTGTACCCCATCTTCTAATGCAGGGGTCTCAAACTTTATACATAAATATTTAAATAACAGATCTGATCATCCAGTTGTTCTCCCTCTCGCCTCCAGGGGCACTGGGGTTCAACAGGTTATGTGTTTACTGTTTAATTTCTTTGTGAGGTACAGTGGGGCAAAAAAGTATTTAGTCAGCCACCGATTGTGCAAGTTCCCCCACCTAAAATGATGACAGAGGTCAGTAATTTGCACCAGAGGTACACTTCAACTGTGAGAGACAGAATGTGAAAAAAAAATCCATGAATCCACATGGTAGGATTTGTAAAGAATTTATTCGTAAATCAGGGTGGAAAATAAGTATTTGGTCAATAACAAAAATACAACTCAATACTTTGTAACATAACCTTTGTTGGCAATAACAGAGGTCAAACGTTTACTATAGGTCTTTACCAGGTTTGCACACACAGTAGCTGGTATTTTGGCCCATTCCTCCATGCAGATCTTCTCGAGAGCAGTGATGTTTTGGGGCTGTCGCCGAGCAACACGGACTTTCAACTCCCGCCACAGATTTTCTATGGGGTTGAGGTCTGGAGACTGGCTAGGCCACTCCAGGACTTTCAAATGCTTCTTACGGAGCCACTCCTTTGTTGCCTGGGCGGTGTGTTTTGGATCATTGTCATGTTGGAAGACCCAGCCTCGTTTCATCTTCAAAGTTCTCACTGATGGAAGGAGGTTTTGGCTCAAAATCTCACGATACATGGCCCCATTCATTCTGTCCTTAACACGGATCAGTCGTCCTGTCCCCTTGGCAGAAAAACAGCCCCATAGCATGATGTTTCCACCCCCATGCTTCACAGTAGGTATGGTGTTCTTGGGATGCAACTCAGTATTCTTCTTCCTCCAAACACGACGAGTTGAGTTTATACCAAAAAGTTCTACTTTGGTTTCATCTGACCACATGACATTCTCCCAATCCTCTGCTGTATCATCCATGTGCTCTCTGGCAAACTTCAGACGGGCCTGGACGTGCACTGGCTTCAGCAGCGGAACACGTCTGGCACTGCGGGATTTGATTCCCTGCCGTTGTAGTGTGTTACTGATGGTGACCTTTGTTACTTTGGTCCCAGCTCTCTGCAGGTCATTCACCAGGTCCCCCCGTGTGGTTCTGGGATCTTTGCTCACCGTTCTCATGATCATTTTGACCCCACGGGATGAGATCTTGCGTGGAGCCCCAGATCGAGGGAGATTATCAGTGGTCTTGTATGTCTTCCATTTTCTGATGATTGCTCCCACAGTTGATTTTTTCACACCAAGCTGCTTGCCTATTGTAGATTCACTCTTCCCAGTCTGGTGCAGGTCTACAATACTTTTCCTGGTGTCCTTCGAAAGCTCTTTGGTCTTGGCCATGGCGGAGTTTGGAGTCTGACTGTTTGAGGCTGTGGACAGGTGTCTTTTATACAGATGATGAGTTCAAACAGGTGCCATTCATACAGGTAACGAGTGGGGGACAGAAAAGCTTCTTACAGAAGACGTTACAGGTCTGTGAGAGCCAGAGATTTTCCTTGTTTGAGGTGACCAAATACTTATTTTCCACCCTAATTTACGAATAAATTCTTTACAAATCCTACCATGTGAATTCATGGATTTATTTTTCACATTCTGTCTCTCACAGTTGAAGTGTACCTCTGGTGCAAATTACTGACCTCTGTCATCATTTTAAGTGGGGGAACTTGCACAATCGGTGGCTGACTAAATACTTTTTTGCCCCACTGTATGAACGGCCATAAGGGAAATTTGTAGGAAAAAACTGCAAAACTTGTGCAAATACAGTTAAAAGTAAAGATTTCTGCTTGTGGTTGTTTGTGTTGAGCGGCAGATCAAACAAGAATTATAAATGGCTTCCAGCGCACGTTCGGGCCTGCGAGACTCATTTAGACACTCGATATCACTGACATGCAGACAGATGATAATTTTACGTTTTAACTCATTTATTCACTTCTCTCGACACGCTTGTCTTTAAATCGGGCTTCACGTCTCTCTGGCCCGTACCACAGAACGTCTGCCCCCCTTCCTTCTTTCACACAATGGTATGATCCCAGTGTGTCGTTGCGTGTGATTGGCCACATGGTGTGTCGCACCCCTGCCTGCATGGATTCACAGCAGGGCTGAAGTTTCGTCTCCCACGTACTGTTGGGATATTAATAATATGACATTTTTAATGGGCCAGATGTGGCCCGCGGGCCGTACGTTTCACACCCCTGCTTCCAACAGGATAATGCACCATGTCACATGTTCAAATCATCTCAAACTGGCCAATCAGACATCAGCAGTCACCAGATATAAACTCAAACCTTTGGAACGGTCGAGCCACATCATGCATGTACAGATCTTTGAGGAACCACCGTCCATTTTGAATCTATGCCACAAAAAAGGTCTGACGAGGTGTAACTAATGAAGTGTCCGCTGAGTGTATTTTTAGGCCCTAGCAGCAGTTGGTGTGAAGTGAGGAAAAGATCTGGTTTACATTTCATTTGCATTTCAACAAAAACCTTTCATTTCAAAGCTGCTGTTGTTGCTGCGACCTGACCACAGCGCCGTGTTTTGTACTCTTGTCACCTGTGACACAGACTTTAAATGCAGTGCTTTAACAAAAACTTTGCCTCTGGCCTTTGGGGGAAACAACTGTACTACAATACACGTCAAAGCACACAAACACATAAAACCCCCATAGACACAGATTGATTTCCTGTCCATCAGCCGTCCGCATTTTCACAGCTGGAAGAAAAACAGTGCAGCAGAGAAAAATGGCTGATGGAAACCAGAAACACAGAGAGCACGAGGGGGTGAGCCAAGTCTCAGGGCAGGACATAGCGAGTTCATATCGAATTCACCGTTCCCTGGACTGTGATGAAAGGCAGTTGAGAGGAAGTGATGGCCATTAACATTCCACCTCACTTTCTTTCTGCAAATTTTTATTTCCTCCTGGACTCGAGAAAATCAGGAGACTGGGAGGGACCGAGGAATCCACCGCAGCTAACATTTATGTCTGCTTTTCATTTGTCCTCGGATGCTTCAGTTCACTTCTTTAACCTCCTAGGACCTGGCGTCCACATATGTGGACATCACATTTTGGGTTATCTAGACCAAAATACTCAATTTTGCCTGATATCCACTTACAAGGACATTATCCTGCTACTGTTCTATCAACATTTTAAACGAATATCTTCATATGTGGCTCTGATTTTTCTTAAAAACAAAAATAAAGTAAAAAAAAAAATCTGGTAATTCTTTGTTTTTACATTCATCGGGTCCCAATCAGCCCGAATAGCAAAGAGAAATTAAAAATGCTGCAGTGGAAGAGTTCGGGTCTCAGGAGGTTAAAGGATCCTTCTATTAAAATCATTATACTCTACATTAGTTGCTTTCAAATCAAACCCATCCAACTGAAATACTTACTCTGAGAACTTGTGGATCAACTCTTTGATATTTGGATCCTAAAGTAAGCCTCTCAGAAACACGTCGAATTTCATACCATATAAAACACCAACCAGCCAATGAGCAATTAACTGTAAGTGTTGGGGTCAAACTGATATCCCGAGCTGATGTTACAACCCAGCGTATAAGCTTAAAATCCCAAGTGTTTCAGTTACTAATCAGTTTATATTATGAACCCTTTCATGCATGAATTATGACAACCTCAATCAGGATTTTTATCCATCTTTAGGCATGAAAAAAAGATTTTTGAACTTTATTTTTTAAATGTACTTTTCAAAGAGTTTGTTACATGTCCACTTAGGTGGACAACAGACGTTCTGACTTATGAATTTAGTATGGAGTGGCACATCAGTGTTCAACGTAGTGGTTTATGTGCAAGTATACCATCAACACTGGCACAAATACACTCTAAAAAGTAATTCAGAGGCTTAGTAAATATCACTATAAATATAAGTTAGATGAGCCTGATAGACTCTGTGAATATCCTTTTAGTAATTATTTGAGTTTGATGAGCTGAAATAAATGTCTAAAATGTTAACATATATGTTTGTGTTAATTAAGGTATTTATTTACATTTATCTCAGACAAAAAATTCAGTATGTGGTTCACAGAATACCTTCTTTGCATGTGCCTAATATTTCTGTTTAAAAGTGAATCTAAATATTTGAGAATTATGTATCTATACTCATCAGTATCTTGTTCTAAAATCATTAATTATTCAAATCAATATTATTTATTGTCAGCAACTACAACTGAAAAGTGTAAGTAAAACACGATAACGTGGAGTAATTGAGTACCATGAGCCTTTGTTTTGTTCATTTTGTTTTTTAAATACTCTGAGCGTTTGTGTTTGCGCTCCTGGTTTGACATTCATCCTTCAGGTATGTGAGGCTTTGAGCTAAAAGAGGAAAGGCTCTTGTCTTTTTAGTGCTTGTTTATTTCGAGTTATTGCCGTGTTTATGAAAATACATTTTTCATTTGGAAAAATGTTAACATGTGGTCATTTTTCACACATGTATTATGAAACACACGACTACATATCAGTTGGTCTGGTTTAGACTTAGACTACCAGTGAAATATAATAACATTCATATTTGAATGTTAGTATTAAGTACAATTTTGATTACGTTCAGTTTACAATATTAAATAAATGGAACAAAAATATATCTATATTTCATGTTTGTGTAACAACTACAATTATTCATTTCAACTTCATATGTTTAAGCTTTAGTTATTCAATTGATCAAGTATATTGAACAGATTTGACTGGTTTAAAAATGTAAAAATGTCAGTTTTAGTTTTTAGAGTGACAAGAAAACAGCCGTTGAATAGCTGTCCACTGTAGTGCCCACTACGTGTGAAAGGGTCGATATTAATTTGGGGGTAAAATGTATAACTGCAGCCAGGAGAACACGACGGCGTGGAGCATGAAATAAGTGCTGCAGGGATGATGTTTTGTATGTCATCCCAGACGTTAGCATCACTGTGGCCCCCTTAACAAAGAGCCATGCTTCTGCATTATCGTGTAACATTAGCTTCACATAAGGAGAAATAACAGTTTGAAGCATGAATACACATCGTCAGAAGTAAAACAGCAACATTAGGATCTAAAGTAAATGAGACCATTGAGGTAGAAGTCAGCGTCATCACCACGAAACGTTTGTATTTTGTATCATACGACATTAAATGTCCTCAACGATGTCTGTACTCTCTCTGATCCACTTGTTAACAAATGCATATTATATGAGAAACTGTGAAAACATGTAAGGGTTACACTGAATAAAGACGTCTAACCAAGAACTCATCCAGAAAGATCAGTGATTTGAAGATGAGGGAAGCAGAAGCTGAAAAACCATTTCCAGGTTTTAGGACTTACTGTCCAAAGATAAAAATCCAAGTGTAAATTCGAAACGAACTCCCTGGTTTTCATGTCCTGGCACTAAAGAGCACACACTGAGGGCATGTTTTCTAGCTTTGAATCTTGTTATTGACAGTTATCATTATAAAATAAAATACACTGATGCAGATGACTCTGGCGATAATTCATACAGCGGCAGAATGTTTGGCACATCATGGGAAGTAATTTGTGGCAGATTCTTTACTTTCCAGATTAGAGGCGCAGCAGATTCTCTGGGGATTAAGGATGACCTGTGTAATTATTCCAAATCACAGGAGGCACGCAGGTCTTAGCGTCCTGTGTGATGACGGCTTTAGTTAGTGACGACGAATCTTCGTTCCAGCAGCTATACTTTGTGATTGTAGCTGAATAGACAGCTGGAGTTTTATAGAAATCACTTCCCTGCTGCTTATTTCAAATTCCCTCTGGAAAACAGTCACACTCCCCTTTTGCCCGCCGTTGTCTCCACTCCAGATGTACGCCTGGGGCAAACAGTGGCACACATCTGGGAGAAGCCCTGACTGCCAAGCCCTGCCCTTTTCCTGCCTGATGTCGCACAACACAAGTCACACATATGATGTTGCAGTAATGCTGCATGCAGGCTTGTACACACACACACACACACACACACACACACACACACACACACACACACACACACACACACACACACACACACACACACAAACAGCTCACTTACTTATTCCAAGCTTGTCTGAGCTTCTTTGCGCTGTACACTGTAAAGCGGTCTGCAACGAGAAAAAAACAACAAGCAATTAAATGGCTGCACTAAGAGCTGCTGCTGGGTTAATGACACACACCTGCTAAAACACCTTCAAACCAAACTTCTACGTGCACGTCTCAGCAAATTACGAGACATAGATGCTGCAATAATTAATTGCAAACTACGATTTTTCAAATAGTGGCAGGGCCTTAGCTTAGCCTCACAGAGAAGGCCGCCTAGTTTCAGATCTTCCCTTGTGTTAATTGGCTGCTAATCTCCACCCAGCACAGCTCACTGCTGCAGTGTTGCTATTGTGTTTCTGTCTTTTTCAAATCGGGCCATTTTCACTTCCATATTTTTATTCTTGGATTCTACTAGAGTAGTTCTGCAAGATTCAAATCAAAATAATAAAAAAGAAATAAACATAACCTCGGTGCTTTTAGTTCCTATTGCTTTAAGGCAGCTCCCTTTTGATTGGCTACCTCTTAGATTTGGACACATAGCAGGGGCTGTTTATCTTTGATGATCATGTCCTATAGAGACACACGTCAAAAGAAACTGCATCAAACTGAGCATTTGCGGTATAAAAATGGCAGTAAAACATCTCAAAACCTGCAAAAAGATATATTTTGGTAAAGCAAGTACTTTGAATCGGTTAGTGCTGCAGTAACTAGCTTGTCAGACTTTAACTGCAGCTTCATGTGAACCACAATCAAAAGCTTAAATACATTTAGCCTCTGGGAGGTCCTAGAAAAATGCATACACTATTGGTCTTAGAGCCACAAATCAACCACGCCATAAAAAGTGCTATAAAAAGATTATATATTAATATTTCTTTCCACTTTAAATTAGCCAGTCTTTTAAAACTACTTCTCCCTGAAATATTCATACAAAGTTTTAATTATAGTTTCGTTGTTTTAAGGGTTAGGGTTAGGGTTAGCACCAACATGTATTTCGATCCACTTTTTTTTTTTTTTGCAGGAGCATAAAAAGCCCTCCAGGCGGCCAGCTGCTGGCAAGCTCCCCACAAAGACTGAAGGTGGAACGATCACGATCCCTTTAACCGTAATTAATCTGCAGTGAAAAATAGCGTTTATAATGGGTTTCAATGGGGCACAAATCGACCACTAAGACCAATAGTGTAAGTTTGTCTGTAGCTTAGCCACTGAAGCTAATTTCCGGAAGTCATACTGAAATTTTAACAGTAAATGTGACCAAACTTTTTTTTGCAGACTTTCGCTATATTCCATTCAACACAGTGCAAATGGCGTGTATACGAACAATGAAAAATGGCACAAATCGACCCAAGACCACCCAGAGGTTAGTTTGGGATCCATCTCAATCTTCTTTGGTTCTCTGGCTCTGCAGGCAGCACCTCATCCGGAAATACATTTTTCGGTCCCACATTTTAAAACCAAAGCTAACAGTTTGCCACAAAGGCAAGTTCCTGCATTATACAATCACACTCATGAAAAGTGCAAACACAAATATACATGCAATGTTGTACAAAGCTGGCCTGTCACTGTAAGTTATACCTTCAACACTGTGCTCCTCAGACTGAGCTGTGCCGGACAGTTCACCGGATCATCTTAAAGGAATGCAGCCACAGTCAATGTAATTAATTCTTTGTCTGAAATCTTAAAAATGTGTGCTGTAGTGAAGGCCTGCGACGACCAGGCAAAACAGCTTAATGTTATCACACAAAGTGTTGCTTTGTGTATTAGTTTGCCAAAATGAGGACTGGAAAATGAATGAAATCCTCTTGAGCAATGCAGTGTGAACTATGTGCCTCTGCTGCAAGGCCAAACCACATTAAATTGTCATATTTGCAAGAGGAGTTTGGTGAAGCAGTGTCTGCGTGCTTCTGCAGCTATGATCGCTATGCTGTGAATGTGTGAAGGCTCAGCGCTCTTCTCTTAATTACAGCCAAAACTGCCATGTTGGCGTGCAGTCAGCTACTGTACAAGCTAGCCAGCCACCCAGTGAGCTAGTCCGTCTGGACTCCCACACTGTTGGCCTGATCCAGCTAGCCTGCAACCAGACAGCCTGTTCCAGCATCAGCCTGCAGCTTGCAAGACAGCCAGCAGTGGGTCCTGTCGCCCAGGCTGGTGTCAGGTGCGCCGGCGTGAGCTGACCAGAGCTCGCTGAGCACCAGGGGAGACGGCTCCAGCTATCAGCAGGAGGAGGGGTGGAGCCAGGCTGTGCTGGTAAAACATGCATGCTTCAAAATAGTCATAATTTTGGATATTTCGAGCATACTGGTGCAAATGTTAGTCCTTTCTTTAAATACCACAAAACATGATTATTGAAATGTATTCATTAATATGTCAGAATCACAGCTCAAATCAACCAGAACCTTCATTATACTGTGTCTGAGGTGTTGGTCAGACTGTCTGCATGTTTGTACCTGTGTGCACTGTGCAGCTGTGTTGCAGGTTTTATATGCGCCCTCCCTTCAAGGTTTCATTTTCAGATACGCAGTCTGAGCTGGACCATGACTGAGACCAAGAGCGGCGGGAGGCAGCTAAAGGGAGATATGGCTGGAAGTGAGGAAGTATCTGTGGAACCTTTTCATTCCCACAAAAATGTGAAAAAAAAGCGGCGCCTTCACTCAAGGCCAAGCCGCAGCATCGTGTCTGAAAGTGCAGCGATGTATTCAGGTTGGAGCGGGACAGAAAAGAAAGACAGGAAGGTGCTGCAGAATTTATGTGGAAGTAACAGAGAAATATGTGACGGATCCTCGGCACAGCAGTCGTGTGTTTTTGGACAACGGGCGGCTGAGAGGAGCTCAGTCCTGCTGAGGAAACTCTGCAGACTGACGCAACACTGCCACCTGCTGCTCACTGCAGCCTCAGACATGTAGACGCTCGTTTGTATCTATACACGTTTCAAATACTGCAAAAAATCAAAGTCAGTAACAGATTTTTATTGTTACAAACCTAAAGAAAAATACTCAAGTAGTTGGTCTTTGCATCTGTCTTCACACTTTAATCACAGACCTAACTCTTTACCACTCAGTGTGTCAGCAGAGACTGGTTTTGTTTCAGCACCATCCACTGCTGGTCTGCACACAATATCTCCACAGAGCCACTGCAGCTACTCAGCTGTGATTTCCATTATATTTGTTTTAATGAGCTCTGCTAGTGATCTGCTTTATTCATATGTCCATCTCTTTATCTGCTTATGTCGGCTAGCCTGTCATTCAGTTTTGTGAAAGTGTTAGCATACAACACAATATCATTCAGATTATGGAGGCTATAGCTGTAGTATAACACCTGCTATCATTAAGGATTACCGTTCTCCTGCTGTGGTTCATCTTTTGGGCACTTCTTCTTTGATCCTCCAGTTTCCTCTGATTTTTTAAGGACACACCTACTAAGACTTCTTAAGTTTTTTTTGCTAGTAACTCTTAAGAATCATCTTGTTGGGGCTATTTCATGGATGACAAACTGTGTTATTGTTGAAACAACATGCTGCTAATAACAAAGTACCTAAAGATTGTCTAAGATCAGTTTATGCCGTGAGCACGTTTTTACCTAAAGTGATTAATAAATGAGAGAAACAACCAAGCAAACACAAATCCTCTAAAACTGGTCAGATACAAAGCCTAGAAAATGAGTAAAAAAACAGTCGATGTCCAAAGAAAAACATGAACTTTATTCCTGCCACAGTGTAGATTAGAAGATTTCAGATTAGACCTGAAGTGCACTTCCAGGAGATTATAGTTCAATTTCTCCCTTGTGCTTAAAAACTGCTCCTGCATTATCCTCTCATTCACTGTGTGTCTGCACTCAGGTTGTAATTGATGTGCACTCAGAGGCATTACAGGGCTTCACAAGCGTCTCACTTTTTCCCGTGTTTGTTGAGAGCGCAGCCACAAGAAGCCCTGAACATGCACTCGTCATATGAAGAGACGCGGCGCTCGCAGGCTGGAGCCAGCCAAAGCCGGGCATGTGTGTACATTTGTGTGGGTGAGACAGCAGCACAGCTGTGCAACACAGTGTGCGAGAGGCTAACAAGAGCCAACTGTCGCTGTGGCCACAGGATGCAAAGTCACATTAGTATGGGTTGTATGTGCATGTGACCACGAAAGCCACCCCAGTAGGTTTCTAATTGGCCACTGGAGATAAGAGGCTGGGTCACATACTGTAGCTTTGTGATGCCTCACTACCCCGAACCCTCGCGCTAACCCTCTTGATGTCCATCCTCGCCTGTCCCCTGTTCTCAGCTCCAGCTCTTCTGCAGTCCCTCTATTCATGTCCTATCTAAAAAGCCCTAATGAGCTCCCAGAAGGCATGGCTGCCACCCCCTCTTCTGCTGCTGGTGCACTAATGGGGTACAGTGAGCTTTTGGTAGGTGGCAGTGTTGCCTCATATTCATGATAAGCTTTGGAGTTCTGAGAATGCACACAACAGCGTGACAACCAAGTCGCAACAGCTTCTGCGGCTTTCCTCAAAACCTGGACACTAAAATGTGATCTTGTTATCTGTCGTTCTGATTCTGTAGACTGAAGAGTTAGCAGGACACCTGCTTTCAGTCAGCAGCACCGGCATTGATATCGATATTATCGATATTTGGATCAATCTGCCCGCCCCGTCAGTCAGAATTAGATAGCCTAAAGTGTTAGCATAGAGGCTATCTTTAACCGCACACCAAACAACTAAAGATACTAATGACAGTAAAATTTATGCATAGCGGCAGTATTATAGCATCTATTACATAGATACGGTTTCAGGCTAACTCTTTAGCATCTTGTTAGATTTTATTGTACAAAGTGTTGATGCCTGTGCAAAAGCAAGCTGTATGCTAACAGCAGCCATACAATGGTCACAACAAATGGCCTCAGTCCTCCTCCAACACTCTCCTTTGTTTTTATGTGATCTATGTATCTTCAGGGTAGCACTGCTACAACATCAGACTTACACCACAGAGACAGAGTTAATCATGCATGCCATGATTTTTGCCAGTGTGTATATTAAAACTATACTAAGATCTGGTAATTACCTGGTTTAAAGTGAGGCAGGGAGTTAACACCAGGCCACATATCCTCAGAGGGAGTGCCAAGGACCTGAAACAGACACAAAGAAGGAAAAGTGATGATTAGGATCATGTTAACCTGACGGAGAATGACACACATGTTCTTTATAAGCATTTGCATCATATCTGTTTTAACTGCAAATATAACAGGTTACTTTGTGGTTAAACACTATATAAAGTATTACAGCTGACTGCTGATGTGAGTTCACATGATAAACTTCCAGTACAAAGGCGTCTCCTTTCTTTGGCAACAGTCACGATAAGTGCATCTTTTCTGGGAAATGGAGCTCTCACGCACACAACCTGGCTTTAGGGTGATCGAATACAGAGCAGCGGACATGCCTTTGACGTGATCCATCATACCATAACAACATAATAGCTTCCAGATTGCCTGCTTGGTCTGATCTACAACAAACTCATATGGTAGAAGTGTGGAACTGCTGCATGTCTCGTCCCTCCGTGCAAACACACAGTGTAGGTGCACTGTGGGATAAATTAGTTTCAGATGACAGACAAAGAAAAGCAAAAATTGAGTGTCTCTCCACAACTTTATGTGATTAAACAGCTGATGATGCTTCGCCCATTCCTTTGACTCGGGTGTGTCGCTTTAGTGACTCAGATTCTCAACAGTTCCAAAACACAACAAGACAAATGATGTGCTTAAAAGGACAATATTTTATTTAATCAAGAAAATCAAAAGCATTTCTAAAAGGTCTGGAGCTTGTGTGTGGACATTAACGCTTTAGTCTAGTTGCAATAATAGAAACGTCCACCAGACGGCAGTAGGGGACCATAAAGCAGCCTGGAGTGGAACTTGAGGAAAGGTGGTTCCACACTGAACTTCATTAAAAATGTTTCACCGTTGCATTTTTAAATGTGTTTGGAAGCAATGTTCACACAAGGTAAGACTCTGGCTAAGAACAGAAGGGAGTACACTGACTGCTTCATCGCTGAAAGCAGTACAAAATCCTTCAGTTAGTCCTCACCACTGACCTCCATCGTTAGATCTGTCTTCCACTAACGCTAGATTGGTGAGCATCACCTGAAAACTGCACTTCCCCCTGATAGAAGCTGTCAGAGAATGGATTTCTATGAGCGTGATCATGATAAGATGGGTGGGTGGGTTTAGCAGGACATGAGGTCGTGAGTTTTAGAGGGGTGACTGAGGGGCCACGTGACAGGATCTGAGTTTGGCTGGCAGAGCTGGAGTCATTTTGCATTATTGATGTATCAGTTCTGTGGCCTTTGAAGTGGAGAGGGAGAGCTGGGTGGAGGGCTGGATGTGAATGTCAGAGTCTTTATGAGGACATCATGCCGGGGAAGCAGACGAGCAGCAGCACAGCTCAGGGTCTAGTCAGTCATCCGTGAGCTCGCTTAACACTTCTCCGTGGTGGTCCCTCAACCAGATGATCAATAACCCCCAATGAACAATGAACACAGTACAGCTAATGTGCTATAACAATAATGAGCATGAGATGAAAGTGTGTGATGGTTGTAGGGTGGACGATGGAGGACACGCTGATCGAAAACTGTTTAAGACTTGCTACAATCTCATAGTCTGCAGATCGTCTCCAGTTCACAGATCTTGTTGTTAAGCTATCAATACAGCTGTTTCACCACATAGTAGTCATGTTTTACTTTTTAACTCTTTAATGGTGATGATGACGTGTGACTTCATCACTGCCACTGTGCACGACGATGCTCTTTTAAAGACAATAGACCACATGTGTGCACAGCTTCACGGCTCTCGGGCACATTCTAAGCTCAGTCTTAATGTGATGACACAAGCAAAAATGGAACAAAGGAGGTCAGTCACAAGGACCTACTACTTTCGCTCCAAGGCTTTTCCAACTTCAGCGCAGAGATGGATGTTTTGGACAAATAACGGCTGCTGGCTTCCTGTGGGGCACAATCCCCCCTCTGTATGTCCCACATGGGAAAATAAAACCCCACACCCCTCCATCTTTGCTCAGGCAGTAGATTGCCATGCCTGCACATATAAAGTAATGGATATATGAAACAGCCTGCTGAAATGGAGGACGGGATATTCCATCAGGGGGGGCAGGTTTGGTCTCTACACATCTCTGAATATGAGGGAATGTGTGGAGAGTGTATGGAGACAAAGACAGAGCATATAAAGAGAATCCCTGTGAGGTCACAGGTCACAACCCTGCACGCTGCACTCATACTCTGCCACACATACATATAATAAACCCCCCAGCAGCGAGGTTACAGACCACCCATTTGGCCAGACACAAACAGTATGTCTGACCTTCACACAGCGACGCTCTTAATTCTGTTCATGCTGCCAGACAGAATGAAGAGGTTAGAGAGACGTGGCGAGACAATGAACGGGTCAAACAGGCTCCTCGCAGTGAACAAGACAGCTGGCATATCTGGGATGGGTTATGCTTAATTTGCGGTACAGCGTTGTGACCGTTGGGATAGATATCTGTCTATGGAGAGCCTACAGGGAGGCCACAGAGGAGCGATGCAAATGTGCACCTGTGCAGTCCAGAGTTTATCAAGAATGGGAGAAACATCGGAGAGAAAAACATCAGAGAGTGCAGAGGACGCTTTTCAGTGGTTCTCATTGAACGTTAGGAGCTCGCTATTCGCAGTGGTTGGCTGATGAACCAACAACGGCACAAGCCAGCGTCGCCCACACAGCAGTAGCACCACATACTTTTCCACGGCTCCCTGTTTCAGCCCACAAAGCCGAACAGCGTGTGGCTCACTGTGGATGATTCTGTGTGTACGTCCAACACTGGATCAAGAGCAGAATTTACAGGAGAAGCACAGAAAAACAACAAAAACAACCTCTGATGGTTTGCACACTGCCCCCTGGTGACAGTAAACAGCTACAACATGTAAAGGACTGAGCGGTGTCTGCAGGCTGTTTGTCCTAAAGCAGCTGATTTGTTTCAGTCAGTTTCTCCATGGGTCACACTCAGAAAACATTTCCCATAATGTGAACTTAGTATCATAAAAGGATCAGCCATGTCTTCTAAAATCAAAATCTCCATGCCGAGCAGCAGAGTATATTCTTAGACTTTCCTCTACTGAAGACCCAGGAGTGCTGATTGAAAAGTCAGACCAGGGCCAGCTGGAACTGCTGCAGAGCAGGTGTGGAAACCAGGTGCATAGTTTCATCTATCCAGAAGGGGGCGCAGGAATAATCAAACCTCAAATAAATCTGCTTTACCCAGTGCTACTGTTACTGAATATTTATAAAACTGCAACATATGAAACTAAAAAAAGGCTGAGACTGAGTGAGCCGGAGGGCTACAAGATGCTCGTCCTGCCTAATCTGTGCTACGAAAGCTAAAAACAGGATTTATTTACCTGAAATTAAGAAACGTTTAAAACAAAAGACTAAATATAACCTGGCTTCTTGCAGTTAATGTGAATTAGTTCAGATTCTGATATCACAGTGATATACTGCAGAGTACAGTGTGTGTGTGTGTGTGTGTGTGTGTGTGTGTGTGTGTGTGTGTGTGGGTGTGTGTGTGTGTGTGTGTGTGTGTGTCCATCCCGACTGGGAAACAATTGCTTCTGCTGCTCTTAGTGTCAGACATGCTATGTGTGTCAGTGCTGTGCTGGACAGACCTGCACACAGAGCAGCACACGTACACGAGGGAAAACATTTTTCTCTCCACAAAACAGATTTGGTGATTTAAATGTAAATGAGATATCTTCCTCAGTATTGCTGGATGCGAGAAACAGTCCAGTTTGTGAGTGTTAAAGTGTTACTCAGGTTAAACAACAAACACAATGATAAAAATATCATCATAAAATGATGTGGAGGCGATCTCATTTTCCATTTACTGTTTGTAGTGTTTTTGTGTGGACTATAAGATTTACAATCTGCAGCATAATTACAGGTTATAATATAACATTAAAGATAAAAAAAGTTAAAAAGTTAAAAGGTTTTCTTATTTGTTATCCCCAGTTTAAGTTTTCATGTTGAAAGTGTTGATTTCTCCCATCATGCTGCACATCATGCCTCTCATCCCCAATGGATCCGACAGCATGCCCAGCAGATTGGACCTAACTTTTTGCTGTTGTTACTGTAGAGCAGCGGTCCCCAACCCCCGGGCCTCGGACCGGTACCGGTCCGTGAGTCGTTTGGTACCGGGCCGCAAGAGTTGAGGCTCAGGTGTGAAATGTGTGGTTTTCAGGGTTTTATCGGTTTTCAGCGTTATTTGGTTAACGTTTTGATCGTTAACTCGGTTTTCCTGGGTCTTTTACATGTGTTATGAATAAATCTTCTTTTTTTCTGTACCGGCACTAGTTTTATTTTGTTGTATTTATCCGCGACACCTTAAAGGCCGGTCCGTGAAAATATTGTCGGGCATAAACCGGTCCGTGGCGCAACAAAGGTTGGAGACCGCTGTTGTAGATCCTTCCACCAAAGGATGTGAATTTATTACAACGTCACAAAGTCCCCAAAAATACAGTATAGTGTCACCATTCTAGTGTTCTAGCATAGACCCGTCACAGGTTTGAGAGCGAGCACAAACGTGTCATTAGCATTAATGTGAACCCGCCTGAAGCACGACTGCAGCTTCTCCTGTCAGCCACCCTGACACCTGCAGACAACAAGCACATCTGTAAAATCCAGAAACCTTTTCCTCCAGTACAGCAACACAACACAGTGCAGTGATACCATAACTGTCAACTGAGTATTATGCAAGATAACATTTACCCTTAAAAGCTGCTCCAACTCCACCGCTCCTATCCTGCCTCTCTATTCATCTGGAAATGTGTTTCTGACTAGAAGGAATGTCGATGGTCACAAATCGCACGGGGAAAAAACCTGATCAAATGGGAAGACTGAAACCTTTTGCCTTCTGGTCCTTACCTCTCTGACCAGACTGAGTCCCCCTATTACTTTTATTGAAGTTGTTTTATTCTACTAATGGTACAGTACTTTTAGCCAATGGGTGGTATTTTTAAATGTGCTTAGAAATAAACGTGTATGAAAAAAAACAGACACCACCCAAACCAAGAAGTATGGAACTTTATCCTGCGTCCTCCTGTTCCTAGAGATTCGGGGGAGGTCAATCCTTTAATCCACGTTAAGCACCGGCACTGACCCCAGTACAGGATTCATCCCACTCCCACCTCCTCCACTTTCCCTTCCTTGCTCTCTGCCATTGTCCTAAAGTTGACCCCAGCCTTCATGTTCTCCTCTGCTCCAAAACCCCAAGTCTCACCCCTGGCTCCTCTCCATCCCTGGTCACGGCCAAGCAGATTGGGGTCACCTCCAGGCAGGGGTCAAATGGATCAGAACCAGAGCCAAGTGGATCAGCTGTCTCCCACTGCGCCGGGGTGGAATGTGTTCAGTAAGCCCTGGCTATCCTGTCTGGGTTTCAGCAGATGGATGCTCATGTCACAGGCACAGCGGCTGGTGGTGAAATGGCATTATTTATCTCCCCAGCAGCCTCCCGCTCTCTCCTGAGAGTAGATCAGCTCACATGTGCACCGGCTTACACTTCATAGCAGGAACACACTCAAAATAAACAGGCCTCTGGACACCATGCGGTGCCTTTGCACTGCTGTAATGAACTCCTTCACAGCTGTTCTGTGTGGAACCATGTTCAAACGGTTCAAAGGGTTCCACTGACTGCCAATGATGTTATAAAGGGTTCCTTACAGTTCACATCTTAGTTAAAAAGCCTGAGCGCATATAAACCATGGATACAGCCGAAATCATGTCACTCAACACTGTGGCGATGTTCAAAATCATGAGCCAAAGACATTTGGCTTTTTGTTCATTGGCCACTTGGATTTTTTAAATCTGACTGTGACCCGTGAGAGGTGGAAGTGACTGAAGAGGGGAGGATACAATCCAAGCAACAATGGAAGGGACACGTCGACCACCAAGTAGCCACCATCTAACTCTGACTTTGGTGTGTATTTTACTCTCAGTGACCTACAGAACAACCATCGTGCTGTATTTAAGAAGACTTGAAACTAGTGATGGAGTCACATTGCTTTGTCCAGTTGTTAAGTGACGACGTATCAATCCTGCTTCCAGGTCCAAACTACTCTGTGTTTATGAAGGTTGTTGTGTTTTTAACATGTTTTAATGTTTTGTATCTTGTTCTATTTCATCTGAACAAGCCCCTAAAACAGTCAGTGATCACTGTCAGCCTCTCTCGGTTTTTATCACCACTGTTCATTTTAAAGCTCAGTTTTTAAACCCTTACGATGTAACTACAGCCCAGCAAATGCAGCAGTATATGAATGACTAACCTTCTATTGTGGATGAATAATCTCAGTTGTTCTCCTGACTGAAGTTTGGCCCGTGTATAGCATCCTGCTGTGCGATTGCATTTGTCCCTGACCACCAGAATCCGTCACGTTAACTTTTATCGAGTGGAAAAAAGTTGGCGTTCATCCTTCAGCTTCACTGTGCTAATGTTATGCTAACATAGCTGTGTCACTAGCAATCACATAGCACATCATTATATAGCAGCTAGCCCAACTTCAGTAACCCTGCAAACGTCACTGCTGTTTAGTTTTCTGTCTTCATTTATGTTGGAAGTGATAGCAGAGCTGTATGTTTGAATGTTTCCAGGAACTCTCTCAGTCAGAACATGCTATACAGTGTTCCCTCGTTTATTGCGTCGTTTTAAAAATAATCCGTGATAGGTGAACTTTATTTTTTTACGATTATTATAGATGTTTTAAGGCTGTAAATCCCCTCACTACACACTTTCTACACTTTTCTCTGACAGGAATGAACATTTTCACACTTTTCTCTCTTGTTTAAACTCTCAAAGTTCAAGCCTCTGTAGAAAAATAAGTCCAGTAATTATAGAATGAAACCAAAGATCAAACCGTGTTTTCAGGCCCAGAACATGGGAATAGATCAGCTGCCAGAGGATTCAACATTAATGAATCAATGGTACGGAAGTGGAGGAAGCAAGAAGAATGAGTTGAGTGAAGTTTGACTTATTTGACTGTTTGTTAAGTCTAATTGTTGAATGTTGTCATTGTGTTTCTTAAATTTGTAAGGTCTTAGTTCAGTCTATAGGATCAAGACATTCCTTTGATCCTGACCACCTCTCCAGCCACTCTGTGCTGGGGGAGGTTTTATTGCAGATGCATGCTATCTGAAAGATCTGTTTCTTGTGTTGTAAGCTTCCTGCTTTTATGATCCGTTTGGTGAGCAGGAAGTCATGCACACACACACACACACACACACACACACACACACACACACACACACACACACACACGTTCTTGTACATGCATACAGGTGCTTACAGGTACACATACACACACATAGTGCCTTGTCTTAGAACCATTGGGGGGGTTTTACAGTGGGAGGTGCTTTTGCTGTGATGTGTATTGTGTGAACTGTTTTCCCAATAAAAGGCAGCAAGCGGAGGCCGGATTTGGGGTCATTTTGTGGTAGGGTTCGAAGTGCGTTCCTGAGATACCGACGAGGCCTCCCTTGAAAGTAAATCGATTGATCGCTGACTGTCTTGTTTTCTTCATGATGAATAAGTCTCTAAACTAGCGGGGCTTGTGGAAACACAGACCCAACGCTGTTTTGTTTCGCTTAATGCGCCTTACAATCCTTTGACGTCG
Organism: Rhamphochromis sp. 'chilingali'; assembly: GCF_963969265.1. Taxonomy (NCBI): domain Eukaryota; kingdom Metazoa; phylum Chordata; class Actinopteri; order Cichliformes; family Cichlidae; genus Rhamphochromis; species Rhamphochromis sp. 'chilingali'. The sequence goes on from NC_137938.1 coordinate 3,489,704, forward strand.
ACATTGTTGTGTTTGTTACCTTCTGCTAGCGAAGATTTATGTAAATCTGACGAGCTGAACGCATTCTGTACTGTACAGGAGACACGAAACAGCGAGGCCGCGAAAAGTGAACCGCTATATAGCGAGGGACCACTGTATCATGTTTAGATGGAAACTAGCGAGCTGACTTCCTGCTAACTTCTAACTCTGTTAAATGTAATAAATCCTGTTTTCATGGATGCCTGGATGTTAAACTTCATAGTTACACCTGGTAAAGCAGCAACGCTGATCATTTTATTACAGATGAAAGAATTTAGTTTGTAATTCTCAGTGATGCCGCAGTGTTTGTTTGAAGCGGAGTTTGGCTAATGACGTCAGGCTTAAAAGACCGGATTGCTGGACACTAATGGCAACAGTAACTTACAAAATGAATAAGGTGTTGTATTAAATAAGACTTAAAACAACAACAACAACAATCTTTATTTATAGAGCACATTTAAAAGCCTTGGGCATACCAAAGTGCTTTACATAAAACAATAAAAGGTTCAAACATTGATAACGGATAAATAAAAATAACGAGTTATGTTCATAGATAAAAGCTACCAATAAGAATGACTACAGCACATGGGTAATAGCAGGATAAAAGCTGTACCACCATAATAAAAGACACCAATAGAAAGATAGGAGGGAATTAATACAAGAGGTCAATAGGTCACAGCAGCCAAACAAACAAACAAACAAACAAACCAGCAATTAAAAGGTGGAGAAGGCAAGTTTAAAAAGATATGTTTTAAGCTGTGATTTAAAAGAATGAATAGAATCAGATGCCCGGATGCCAATCGGGAGATTGTTCCACAGCACAGGTGCTAAAACTAGCATGTTAGCTCACAGACTCATCATCAAAGAATTAACTGAGGATGATCAGTTAAATTTGGACTCGCTATATTGAAAGTGACACGTCCAACATCACTGTTGGATCCTTATGAGCATTTCTAAATGCTAACCTTTCATGGTAATACCTCAGAGAGCGTGTCTGCACCTGTCCCTTCCTGCCGCCGCACGTTTGGAACTGCTGCAACGTCTTAAATCTCTGCCTTCAGTAGAGAGTTCATCAAGTGGATTATCTATCGCTAGTACCTCCAAATGCATCTACAGCAAGTTTTATTTTACTGCAGCGGTTGGCTGCGCTGACCACCAGGTTGGAATGACTAAGAAAAACAAAGTTAGCATTTAAAAAAAATCAAGAGGACGTGTATTCATTCTCTGGGGACCAGAAACGTCACATGATGTACAAGCTATCACATGTCTACTGATAACTGCTAACAGCTAGTCTAGAATCATTTTAATGGTGCCAGATACCAATAAAAACGGTGCTGGCATCTCTCAAAGACCCTAGCACCTATACTTAAAAGAAACAATCAAGCCCTGGGTTTTCATCTCTGGTAGTTCTTTATTATTTAATACTAGCAAGCCTTCATTTGAGAAACACTTTTGTACAAGCTCTGTTGAGATGGAAATAAAAGGATGGGCAGAGTTTAATAAGAACCGAACAACAGTTTAGATTTAAGGTACATCCCCTATATTAGAGGGAAACCGTCACCGTGTTGTGGAGGTGGCGTTTATGGCTTTACGCCGAGCAGAGGATATTAATGAAACAGTCTGATAAGCAACATGTAAACATCTTAATTGCAGCAATGCATCACTCTGATTAATGTCCATAATCAGATTATTATGATCATGTAAACGTAGCCAGTGTATTTCAGTAAATAGCGAGTCTTACGCACAAACATAAGCTATCATATTACCCGTGGCTGTCTGAGGGCATATTTCACCAGAAACAACAGCTGTTTCACTCACACTAATGGAAGGCGGCGCACTGGTGTCTTCTGAGAAGCAACACACAAACATTTTTGCACTGAGACATTTACCTCTGCCTGACAGCCTATTTCCTACAGATAGACCTGTCCATATTCATATAGATCTTCCAGCGGACGCAATCTTTTATGACCTGACAGCTAGTTAACCAGCTCCACTGTGCCTCTGCCTCGTCTACCTCAATTTTAATTCTCACACAGACACACTCTGCGTGTGTGTGTCTGTGTGTGTGTGAGACAGCGGTATAGAAAGAGAGAGTCATGCTAATACCTAAAGACAAACACAGACTGCATGACCACAGTTATTCCAACACTAAAGATAGCAGCATGCATCTGAAACAAGCACTTTGGATAAATGAAAGTGTGCGTTTCCGCCTCGCTAAGCCCGACGTGCACAGAGAGCTGTAGGAACGGTGACAAGCACTGGATCCGCATAATGCTGTCAGAGATAATAACACTGCGGGGGTGTGGTATTAGAGGGAAATCAGCCCGTGACAAAAATATGGGTTAGAAAAAAATACACACAGAAAAGCTATTTTGGGGTTTATTAATAAATCCTTCAGTCACGGGAGGCTCATTACTATTTGGTTATCAGCGAGCACGAGAGGTAACGAAGGAAAGGGTCGCTGTTGCAGGCAGTTTCCCTGTTAGCTGTGCCGCTAACAACATTTGAGAAACACTCCCTTAATTAATCAAAGAACAGGATTTCTAAAAGAAGGTCAAGATCTACAGTGAAAGATAACTGCTAATTTGCAGCTGTAACTCACACCTCCGTGCTCGTGACAGGACTTAAATCACCACATGGCACATGCATTATTAAGATCACCCGACTACACCTGAACTTTTCCACACACTTCCTGATGGAGGTGAGTGTGAGAATGAAAAAGTCTTTAACCTTCCAGCCAGACGGAAAGATGTGCTCCATGTGCTGCACGCTCTACTCAGGCAGCACGCTCATATGAACCAGAGAAATTCTAGCAGTAGGAATATGTGCGAAGCACGCCGTTTCCTGTTGGGCGCCAAATGAGAGATTCAGACAAGATCTACTCGGCTCTTCTGAGATTCTCTCGAGTGTGAGAAAAAAGTGCCCGTTAATGATGCATTTTAAACATTCGGGTAATTATCACGAGTGGGCTTTTAAGTTACTACAGCACATATCAGGATTACTTTTGATGTTAACTTTTAACATCCACTGGGTCATCAGTGAACCACTTAAGGGCAGGACTGTAGGCAGGGATTAGACTGGGATTTGGCAGGTGGAGGATTGGGTGTAGCGGTGCAGTGTCAGGAGAAGAATTACTGAGAAATAAGTCTTATAGTAATTTGTTTTGTGAGTTCCAGTAGATATTTTTACGTAAGTACAGGCTGTTCTACTACCCTGCTATAGACCGCTCAGATTTAGACACATTAATTCAACTATATGACTGATTTCCACCCTGGACAACATGATGCTAATATAAAAGACAGAATTTCCTGAATTAGTATCATCACCTTCTTCACATGTTTTTTCCTGAATTTACCTGCCACATAAAAAAGCCCCAAAAATGCAAACATGCAAACATGCCTGCTCCTGTTCTGTACGGCTCGGTAGACGCCCAAGAACTGCAACGCTACACCTGCACTTTGAATGCATCACAAGAATGACAAGGAAAATGGACGTGTTAAAGGTGTAGTCATGTGACTCATTCCAAATGTATGTATTAACCTGCCTATCAGATTAATCCATCTTCTTCTGCTTATCCGGGGCCGGGTCGCAGAGCAGCAGCCTAAGCAGAGAAGCCCAGACCTCCCTCTCCTCAGCCACCTCCTCCAGCTTGTCCGGGGGAACTCCAAGGCATTCCCAGGCCAGCCGAGAGATATAATCTCTCCAGGGTGTCCTGGGTCTGCCCCGGGGCCTCCTCCTGGTGGGACATGCCAGGAAAACCGCGCCCAGGAGGCATCCTTGTCAGATACCTGAACAACCTCAGCTGGCTCCTTTCGATGTGGAGCAGCAGCAGCTCTACTCTGAGCCCCTCCCGAATGGCCGAAATTCTCACCCTATCTCTAAGGGAGAGGCCAGCCACCCTTCGGAGGAAGCTCATTTCTGCCGCTTGTATCCACAATCTCGTTCTTTCGTCACTACCCACAGCTCGTGGCCATAGGTGAGGGCAGGGACGTAGCTCGATGGGTAAATTGAGAGCTTCGTTTTCACACTCAGCTCTCGTCACCACAACAGAGCGGTACAGCGTCTGCATCACTGCAGCTGCAGCACCAATCTCCTGCTCCCTTCTCCCGTCACTCGTCCCATCAACTGACTCCTATCAGATTAAATTGCTCATAAAATGAAAGCTACTATGTGCAAAATTTTCATGGCTAGATGTCAGCAGATCAACGTCAAACGAGTTCTGTTTCTTACCCCTCCCAATTCACACAATGCTAGCTATAGTCAGCCAAGAGAGATTAAAAAAATGTAATTTAGACTGTGCCCCATAACGGCCAACGGCATGTTTCTAACAATATCTGGCCTGGATCCAGATCCATCCTGGAGCTTTTCCCTGTCTATGAGCGACTGTCAGTCTCAGCTGCCCAGTGAGAAGCTCACACCTTTACTTACGCTGGAGGAGCCTGTAAAGCTTTGTGAAAGAGTCCAATATGAGTCAGTGAGACAAAGAAGGTCACTTCTCATATCACAGCAAAGCCTGTAATAGACACAATGTCCATTTCATGCTTTGCCAAAGCGTGAAAAGGACGTGCATGCAGAAGTTGTTGCACTAATCTGCAGTAACAGCAGAGGAGATTTCTTAATTGCTCAAATTAAATATACTATACTATTAAATCTACTATCTCCCCCTGCTGGTGATGTAATTTCTGAATGCAGTAATGCAGTTTCTGCATACGTGTCCATTTCACGTTTTAGAGAGACAAAGCGTGAAATGGACGTTTAGGCACGTTTAGCTGTGATACTGGTTTGCACTTCTGACTGGTGACAGCGAAGTACTGAGCTGTCAGTAAGCGCTGCTATTTTAGTTGCTGTTGGCTACTGTTAGCCACTGTTAGCTTTTATTAGCTGCTGCTTGCTAGTGGATATAACTTTGTTGGACTTTGAGGCTTATGTGATTTTTAATGTTTATTGTTTATTAGAGAAAAAGTGTTTTTTTCGACAGCTGAGCCTAACATTAGCTGGGATAATAACCAGCTGTTGTTGTTTAGCCTGATGGGTGTCAGCTGTTTGGAGATGAAATGCATGATCAGCTGACAAGAAGCAACTGAGACAATACTGAGAATGAATAAGCATGTTTATGTAAGTTTTCATGTGTTGAGCCCTGACCTCAGTTCAGGAGACGAAGCTTGAGACATTTTATTAAGACACTGTCGTCTCTTTCATTTGCATTTTTGTTTCTTTGGTGAAGGGGACCCCTTCTCAGATGAAAAAAACATAGGTATAAGGCTTCATATGTGGAGTCTGATTCTGTGCAGACATGAATTTAAACGTCCCTCTATGCCATGCAAATGCCTTCAAATTCTCTTCTCCTCTGCCGTTGGCATTCTGCATGGCTGGCTAGAGACAGACCACAAATCCCATTAGTCAGAAAGGAGATCTCTTTCCCAACCAATGTTTTCAAATATGGTGGGGAACATGGCAGCGTCCACGAACCCAAACTACTCGTATGTATTTTTAATAGATTAGTTATACGCTTATGAGAATCAATCATATGAGCATCACTTTGTTGGAATGGAAAACGAGCTTCTAACATGTGATTAGTGCTGTTGAACGGGGTTTTTAACCAGCAGGCTTTTCAGAGATAAGTCATTAAACATACCCCAAAGCCACTGATGTTGAAAATTACCATAGAACCCCATTCCAGCCAAGTCATTCCTGTTATCCATCTTTCCATCTAAAGCAAAACCAAATTTGGCTCTTTTTAGACTGAATACTTGTGTTCCTTAACCCCAGATTAATACTAGAGTTCAGACCTCAGCACATCTGGTGAGTGAAAAGCAAGCTTACTGATCTGTCACATTATCAAGGGAAATATTTTTCCTTCTTTAGTGAAATACAAATCTACTCCATCTACGTTATAAATAATCTGCCTTCTTCTTTAACAAATGTTGACGAAGTTTAGCTCAAACTCAAAGATCCTAAAATAACAGCAGCACACATCACTCAACTTTTGCTTTCCCACTCAGAAGCAACTAACCCGCTGATGGTTTGGTTAAGGAGAAAACCCCAGGTCAACCCGTGACATCACGTTGCATTCAGTGTGCCGACTCCACTCCTGGCAGGGTGCCTCTCAAACAGTGATGGAAGCTGACCTTTCTTCTGCCTGTCTTCAAACAACATGGCCTTTAAGATGCTTCTGACTCCGCATAATTCATTGAGGGTGCCCTTCACATGAGTCTCTGAGGCTGTGCGTGAAACTCTGACCTGTCTGACAGGCTGGCAGCGAACGCACAGAGCTGCAGAGCAGAGCCAGCAGGATGGATGGAAATGTCAATGCTGACTCTGACAGGTGAGCTAATGCTGTGATCCACATACTGCCTCGCCAAGCCGCATACCTGCACATTTTCATATTCACCTGTCTTTTACCGCCTGCTGACAGTTGAACACACATGAATCCAAAATAGCAAATGTGATTTGGATAAGAAATGGCGAGCACTCTCTAGCCAGTGGAATATATTCGCTTTGCATTTCAAATGAAGGTTTGTTTAAATAAAACAAAAGACGTTCAGGCTTGTTTTATAGGAACCCCTGTTTAAATATCTATGTGCTTGTTGTCATACTACGTGGTTGAAATGGCTTTTATAAGACTATAGAGCTTGTGGCCCTGACCTTTTGTCCATTACTATGATACTGAAAGGGGAAACACACTGGATTTAGACAGGAAGATGGCGCCAGTGTGTTCGGCAGGCCGTCTCCACTGCTCTCTGCTGCTTCTTACCTTTCTGCTAATATGCTATTCAGGTGGCTCTGCATTGCTAACTTATGACCGGCTTACTCTTAAGTCTCTGGCCACCCTATAGTTACGGGTCATACTTCCATGGATCGGACCCGTGGTGGAATTTAGGAGATACCACTCTGCCGCGGACGGATCACCTCTCAGGAACGTACCGCCGATCTCCGCTTCCTCCGCACAGGAGACGCTACAGGAAAAGGGTAAACGGAGTGGTGTCCGTGTCCGCATTAAGGCTTATCTAAAGGCACGGTATGTGGCTGGCTTCAACGTCGATGTGGATGCTCTCCGCCTTCCCCCGACTTTCTGGGAGCACTTTACCTTTAGATTGTTTAGGCATCGATGGATTCGCCATGCTGAGCTGCAGGCCCGCCCTGCCGCCCCAGTGGTTTACTCGCCGGCTCGATGTTGGATTAAGCCTCCTAAAGGCGGCGTGTGCTATGGCAATCTATGCCGCCCGAGACGTGCTTCCGACTGCGACTTCGACTCGGATGGCGGTATTAAATGTTAGGTTGCTGACGAGTAAGACTTATTGTGAGCGATTTTTTTACTGCTACAGGACTGGATTTACTATTCATGACGGAAACTTGGATTCGTCCCGATGAGTCTCACCCAGACCTTCGGGCAGGGGTGGAGGACTGGCAGTGGTCTTTAGGAATAAATTCTGAGTACGGCACATGCCTTCCCCTATGTTCCCTAGCTTTGAAGCTCAGCTGCTGGAACTTGCTGGTCCCCCCTTGACTCTCTGTGTTGTGATTTACTGTCCCCCGAAATATAATAAGACTTTCATTAACGACTTTGGTGACTTTTTAGCATCTCTTTACCTAAATTATGATCGTGTTCTTATCACTGGCGATTTTAACATTCACATTTGTTGTAAAGATGATGTGTTTGCCAAGGATTTTCTAGCCTTAGTTGACTCTTTTAATCTTATCCAGTGGGTTAATGCACCTACCCACCTTAAAGGACATACCCTTGATTTGATTTTTTCTTATGGACTGGACATTTGTATCAGGGACATCAGCAACATTGGAATCTCCGATCATTTCCCAGTCATCTTTGATGCAGAGTTATGTAAATTGGACCAGAGCTTTGAGGGTCCTTGACGTCTTGTGCGCATAATCAATCCTGGGACTGTGGCTGAATTTTCGGCTGCTTTCTCTAAATCTGTTCTCCCTGACATTGATCGTTCTACACCCTCTTCAGTTGATGATTTTGCTAACTCCTTTCTCTCTACCTGCTCCTCTTTACTGGACGTTGTGGCCCCTATGAAAGTAAAATGGCCTAGAAGCTGCTCTCAGCCGTGGCTAAATGACTCTTTACACGCTTTACGACGCGTTTGCCGCCAAGCTGAGAGACGGTGGAAAAAAGATAGGCTCCAGGTGTCTTTTGATACCCTTCGCAGGACCCGCCTGGAGTTTCAGAAATCTGCTAAGTTGGCTAAAGCGGCTTTTCTGTCGGGTGTCATTGCGGATAACAGTCACAACCCACGTATTTTATTTAAGACTTTTAACTCATTGTCCAATCCTTGTCCTGAAACGCCTAGATTGGCTTCCTTAGCCCTTTGTGAAATTTTTTTTAACTCATTTTACAGGCAGAATCTCTAAGAGTCTGACACCCCCCTGTGATGAGTCAGGCCCCAGCTTTACGATGCTCTACTAACCTCAATCAGTTTGATCCAGTTTCGCTCCCTACTCTTAAGGGCATAACTGATCACCTAAAAAACTCAAACGCTGCTCATGACATCCTTCCATCTTGCATTATTAAAGATGGGTTTAACATTATCGGGCCCTGTATTTTATCATTAATTAACCTGTCACTGTTATAAACACACTGTAGTGCAACCTATACTCAAAAAGAGCTCCCTTGATCAGAATGACCTCGCTAACTTTGGACCCATTTCCAAACTCCCGTTTCTGTCTAAAATCCTAGAGAAGATTGTTCATTCCCAACTTCAAACTTATTTGGTTGCAAATAATATCGGGGAAATTTTCAGTCGGGGTTTAAGCCACGCCATAGCATGGAAACTGCATTACTGAGAGTCTTTAATGATCTTCTCTCAATTGCTGACTCAGGGCGCCCTGTGGTGTTCATTTTGCTTGATTTGTCCTCTGCTTTTGATTTGGTGGACCATAATGTCCTTTTAATGAGGCTTGAGGATGTGGTGGGCATCACGGGCAGTGCCCTTAGCTGGTTTAAATCCTCTCTCTCAGAAAGGTCCTTTTCTGTCACCATGGGTACCTACGCCTCCTCCATTGCCCCTGTCACCTCTGGTGTCCCCCAGGGGTCTGTGCTGGGTCCCATGCTGTTCTCTTTATACTTGTTACCCTTGGGCCGAATCTTTGATAAATACAACTTTTCTTTTCACTTTTATGCGGATGACATTCAAATCTATTTTGAACTAGCTGAGGATGTCACGTCGTCGTTGCAACACTTCTTTGATTGTATGGATGAAGTTAAAATCTGGCTACTGAGCAATTCTCTCATTTTAAATGATAAGAAGACAGAAACTGTAATCTTTGATACTCCCTCCTCTCGGGCTGAACTAATTGGTATTTTTGGGCCCTTTGCTGACTCCCTTTCTGACACTGTGAGGAACCTGGGTGTTGTCTTGGACAGTTCCTTCAAGTTGGACCTACATGTGTCCTCCGTAGTTAAATCGCGTTTCAATCAACTACGTCTAATCTCTAAGGCCAAGCCCTACTTACCACATAAAGACCTGGAGAAACTTATCCATGCCTTTGTTACATCAAGATTAGATTACTGTAATTCCCTTCATACTGGTCTCCATTCTGCCCTTGTTCACAAACTGCAGCTCGTTCAAAATGCGGCTGCGCGTCTCTTAACTGGAACTGGCAGGTTTGAGTCTATTACTCCAGTTCTTTCCGACCTGCACTGGCTCCCTATTAAATTTCATATTGATTTTAAAATCTTATTGCTCACTTTTAAAATCATAAATAACACCGCGCCCAGCTATCTTACGGATCTCCTCAGCTGTTATACCCCTGGGACAGCGCTTAGATCAGGCCAAATGCTCCTGGTGCGACGTAGATCTCGGCTCAAGACCAGACGTGACCGCGCATTCGCCGCTGTCGCACCTTACCTCTGGAATAACCTCCCTCTAGCTATTCGGGCGTCTGATTCAATTCAATCTTTTAAATCTCGATTAAAAACTTTCCCGCCTCCTAGAGCTCGCATTTTTAGTGTACTGTAAGTTATCTTTTTCACTTTATTAATGTTTATAATGTTTTAACCTTCAGCCTTTCAAGTTGTGCCTACTACGCCTGGTGTATTATTGGTTAGCTATGTCACCCGCCTGTTAGTATATTTTATTTGTATTTTGTGTTTTGTATTTGTATTTATTATTGCTCTTAACTCGTTCTGTGAAGCACTTTGGCACACCTGTGGGTTTTTTAATGTGCTATATAAATAAAATTGTATTGTATTGTATTAATGATAACATCAATACTAAAGTGACTGTGGAAGAAAAAAGAGCTACAGGAAAAGTAATCCTGGTGGTGACAACTGTTTGCAGTACTGCATAAATGTTAAGGCAAATGCCACAAAACCATTAAGTGTAAGATGACAGTTAAAAAACTGAACAAACAGCTGAAATAGTTATAAACTGCTGAAATTGTCTGACAAAAGTAACAAATAATAACTTTTAAAAAACTTGTAATGGATACAAACCACAGATAATTGTGCGATAATTGCAGCTGAAGATCTAGAGCAGTGTTTCCCAATCTTTTGGAGCTACAGCACATATTTCCCATCAGAAAAATCACACGGCACACCACCAAACAAAAAAGGTGCAGCAGAATTGGCTCGGTTTGTCCCCAGTGTACCTTGTTTGCTTTATCTGACCATTATTCATGCTCAGGCCTTCATCTGGGTTGGAATTTTCTCCAGGACCAGGTCAGACTGACTACTTTTTCTTGTCAAACATTTATCCATTATGTAATTTTTTTCTTTGTCTTTTTCTGTTTTATCGACAGTTGGCAACCAATTGAATTAAAGCAGGTAGTTGTACTGCCCTCTAGTGGAAGAGAATGTACTTGTTCTGCCCGTTACTCACGCCGGTGGCTTGGAGTACTAATCTGGTGGAACCAGATAATCTTCCACGGCACACCTTTGTGCGGCGCACAGGTGTGTCACTAAAGTTTAACACGCATTAGCATTGCAGCATCCAATTCCTGTCACGCCACTGGGAAAAAGTGTTAAATGATTTCAAATATTTTAAACAGGATCCAGTTTAAAACAGACTGCAATGAATTAATTTAATATCATTGTAAGCACAAATACTTAATTACTGTACTCAAGTAGAATTTACTGATATCTATACTTTACTTTTTTCTGACAACTTTTTACTTCCTATAATTTAACACAAGTATCTGTACTTTCTACTCCTTACATTGTCAAAACAGGCATTGCACATGAGTTGTGGTCACAGTATAAAACAATAAATATCAATAAACACACAGCCTGTTTGTGTGCAGTTTGTCGCACAGTGTGTCTGCTAGCAGTCTAGTTGCTGCGTTTCGCAGGGACAGCAAAGAGTGAGCGCGAACTAGTCAGAGATGGAGAAAGATGGCAGACAGCATGTATTATTATTATATATTATTATTATTATGTATTAGAGACAATTTAGTGGAGCTCTCAGAACAAAGTGTTGAGTTGTGATTCTTCTCCCCATGCTGAGCGGCTGACACTGATCTTCAGTTTCCCACCTGCTGAAACTCATTTTAGCCCCTGACTCGAATCATGTTCAGTGTGGGCGCACATCCTCTACAGCGTTATCAAAGAAAGCTACGCTAATGTCTTTCACTGCTTTTGTCCTACATAACAAATTGAAGCTGAGTGGATGCTGAGAGCTGGAAAAACATTTCTATTCACACGTACTAACATTACTTTATTAAACAGCACACGGGTCCGTTCTGGTAGAAATGTCCTCAAAAGAGCTGCTTGCTACCTTCTTACTTTCAGTACATTTTAATGTTCTTCTGCATTTTTGTTTGAGTAAAATAGTTACTCTTTCTTTTAATAGTAATAGAGTATTTTAAACACAAATATCTGTGATTCTACTTAATGTTTGCACTTAAATCAACAACAACAACAGATACTTAAATCAGTAAGCAATGCCAGTACGGTCTTAATAGAAATAGTAATTAAGTCTCTAGAACAAAACTGTGTGAAAAAAACATTTTAACAACAGTTTGAAGTCCTTTTTGTCTAAATGATAATCACATGATCGCCCCATCTGTGCTGTGTATCGCATCATTTGCACATAACACTAACCAGGACGTGGGACTCTGTCCTCGAGGACAGACAAAGATCTACAGAGAAGAACTGATAAACTTTCTCTCTCTCTCCATTTGTTCAATTACTGCTGCCCCACAGCTTTTAAGGCTCGGTGCTACCGGACAGAACAGCAGGTACACTTTCAGATGACAGTGACAGCCTGAGCCATAGAACTACCACCTGTGCTGTTACAGGTGACCTTTTTACTGGATAGCTTGTGTTTTGGGTTTATCTCTTTTATGTACACATGCAACCGTGTCGGCTCACATAAGTTACTTGGTGGATTTCCATGATGGTGGCAGAAACTAAAGGAAACAAAGAATGACCAGAGTGGAAAGTCTCTGTAGGGAAGCAACGAGCAGCTGAGCCTCATCATCAGTGTGGCCAGCAGCGATCCCACTGTTGGGCCTCTTTGAGTCTGAGAGACGAGCGGGGATCACTGAGGGCCGGCACCTCTTACAGAAGCCCCACTGATCCCTTCTAGCATAAAAGACAATCAATAAGACGTGTTTTTCTTCATCTTGTTCTTCTGTTTGCGTTTTAAGAAACCCCCCTGCCTGCAGGGCTTTGTTCACCTTTCCTCATCCCTTCATCCCAAAGCCATTCGTTCTCAGATGTGCATCTTTAGCCTTTCCCGGTTAAATCTGTTCCATACTCTCATCTCAATCATTTTATACATTAATTATTCAGGCCCTTTCAGCCTATGAATATGAATCCATTATGTCTGCCCTGCTACACTCTGCTTCAATTAAGAGACTGGGGATGAAATTATATGGAGGGATCACCAGATTAAAGGATTCATGAGACTTCACATCACTTTAAAATATTTATGCCAGCCATCCAATTGATAGATAATCATAGATGTAATTACTTACAGCTATATGATTATATATGTGTCAAACATCATATAGGATGTTTACAAAACAAGGTTCATATTGACAACCATGTTTGTCAATCATTGTCTCATATTGTCTCATATTGTCTCATATTGTCTCACTCATGTGACTGAATGCAACTGGAACATGGAACCACTCAAATCAGTGGCTATGGAAGAGCCAGCCATAAGAAATTAGCCAGTGACTGGCAGGTGCACTCTACAGTCTGTCTGCCATGATTGTCTTCCCGTGGACGCTACTGCTGGAACAGCCCGTTCTCACTCCTGAGGCGTAACATCCTGACGATTTGTCACGTCCTGCGGCAAAAGGAACGTGAAAGGCGACCTTTGGCATTCTTAAGCTGCGTGCCGGGTTGTGGGTGAAATACAGTAGCACAAATACACTGGTACAAACAAGAGGCCACACATTACTCCAGTTTTGGCTTCTCTTCAGTGGTTGCCAGTAAATTTTAGGGTTCATTTTAAAATTTTAGTTGTAACTTTTAGAGCTCTGCACGGTGAAGCTCCCCAGTATATGTCTGACCTGTTGAAACCTCATGCTTCATCCCGAGCACTTAGGTCGTCAGGTCAGAGGTTACTGTTGGTCCCACGTGGGGATCGGGCTTTTCAGGCCCCTAGGCCGTGGAACTCCCTGCTGTTGTCTTTACTCCATTGACTGCTTTAAAAAGCAGCTGAAGACATTTTTATACAAATGAACTTTTAATCATATTTTTACTGTTTCATATTATTTTCTTTGTATTTCTGGTTTTATTGTGAAGCACTTGTGCTATATAAATAAATTTTTATTTACTTCAGAATGACGGTCCCGCAGTAAAACACGTTCCAGCCATGTATTCCAGGCCATATTTTTCAGTGGTGCGACTAAAAAAAAATATTTGGTTGCACCTGTGCGACCAACTGTTCGGGTAGCGGAAAAAAAAAATCTGCAACCTTCCCTGTGGTCAACAACAGACACATTTTGCCCCTATCGTGGACTAAACCAATCAGAGATAGTCAGGGGCGGGACCTCTCTGATTGGCCGTGGTCCAGTTGAAAGTGCAGGTGGAAGTGGGAGGTGAGTAGCTTGAATAAAGCGATATCAATTCATTAAACCCTGAATCGACTTTTAAACATAACTGTGTTTTGCCAGAAACGCCAGATTCTCAGATTAAAGCTCACAAAACCATTTCAACAACCACCAAACAGCAGATGAGAGCAGGTACACGGACTCCACACAAAGACGTAAACACAGACCGACGCATCAGAATCAACTTTGTCTTTCTCGGCTTTCTCACCCGACGGCCCGCAGACGGACACGCTGTCGGAGCTCAGCGATCCTGATGCGTCCGGTCCGCGCTGTGTTTACGTCTTTTTGCGCTGATTCTGAGCTGCAGGTTTTGTCTCTCCAACCAAAATCCACCGAGCCAGCAGCAAAAGAAGCAGCAAACTGCGCTTCACATTTGATCAATGTCGTCATGAATTTTGCTGTTTTGCTTCCACGACTATTAAAATCACACTTCATGCACAGCTAGCTCTCTCTCTCTCTCTCTGTACTTCAAGAACAGTTTCCGTCTCCAATCTCTGTTTTCTGTATTATTCATTCGCTTATTACCCACCAGTCTACCGTTGTTTACAGGCTGTGGCTGCTGTCTTTTTCTTTTTCACTTAAATGACCTCGGACAAGAAAGCCTATTTTTTCTGTTGTTCAATACTGAAGAAATTTAAACTTTATATGCAGAACATTGTAGAATATTTTTAGGGTTTTCTGCTATAAAAAGCCAGACCAGGAAAATCTCCTTCATGTTTTTCTGTTTTATTCTCAGTTACTTTCACACAAAGGCATCTGCTGTGATGTTCACAATTCTGATGAAGTCAGTACTGATAAATGATCAGAATTATAATATTTCTGACTGTCTGAGGCTAAGTTGAATCGAATCGGGACTTTGAAAACCGGAATCGAATGGATTGTAGAAATCAGTGATGATACCCAGCCCTGGTGAGCAGCCTAGGCACGACAGACGTGGATGTAGCTGTAATAGGAAAAGAACTATTGCTAACTTTTCTGTTAAGGCCTGATCCTTCTGAAATTCATAGCCAGTGCTCTGACACGGTGTCATCAATCTTTGAATGCTGAAAAAGCACAGTGTATCCAGAAAAACACATTATATTATATCAATTATTAGAAAATTTGTGTGCGCCTAACTTTTGTGCCGGTACGCCCATGGCAAAAAGTTAGTCTAGAGCCCTGCCTAACCATAACCTTATGCCTAACCTTAACCAGCACTTTAATGACGTGAAACAGTGTTTTACAAAAACATTTGAGGAAGATGAATGAACATGTGTGGATTGATTCCAAACAGTTCTCATGTTTCCTCATTTTTCCGATCTCGTCATTTAGGAACGTGTTGGGCGCCTGGAAGCATGACATGTTGACGATTTGTCACCTAGTGTAAAATATTACGCCTCGGGAGTGTGTTGGCTGGAAATATTACATATACACAAATCTGTTCTCAAACCTGTCAAATGTAGGCAGGCAGGACGCGTCCACATCAGCATCAGCGCTGGTAGATGCAACTCTTGCAGCCCGGTCGTTTGAAACTGGGCCACAAGAGTTGAGGCCCGGGTGTGAAATTGATGGTTTTCAGGGTTTTTTATCTTTTTTTTTAATATTGTTATTTTTTTAATCGTTTTTATTGTTAACTCGCTTTCCCTGCGTCCTGCGTGCTATCCAGCTGGAGGAAGTCCAGTTTAAAATGCACCCTAGCCATAGATGGACACACCTGGTCAGCACTGTGGGTCGTGCAAAGTTCTATGAGACAATATTTCAGTATTACTGTAACTTTAAACCAGTACTCAGTGTTTAGAAAGCAAAGAATGGTCCATTTATTCATGCAATTAGCTAATCATGGCGTGAAAATGCTTGCAGATACAGGCTACTTATTGCCAGTAACAGAAATGTGACGCTACAGTGGGCACAGACTCGCCACTACCAAATGAAAGGTGTAGTTTGGTCTGATGAGTCTACATTTCTGCTGAAGCAGCAGATGGTAGACTCACAATTTGGCGCCAAAAGCATGAATCCAAGGGGCCAACGTGTCTTCGTCAACAGTCCAAGCCTCTCCTGGCGGTGTAATGGTGTGGGAAATGTTTGCTTGGCACACTGGTGGGCCATTAATAGCAGAAACCAAGGTGTGAGCAACACTACGGACTGTGTGTAGCTGTCTGTGGACGTGGTTTAGCATCTTTTAATGCTGCCTTTCAGCAGGATAACACATCGTGTCACAAAGCAAAAGTTATCTGCTCTCACTGTCTCCTCTGTCACCATTATGGACCCAGCACAGCGCCTCTGACATGCACTAGAATAAGAGAGCACTAGCATGACTGTGGCTCTACAGGAACAGTGTAATCATGTCAGCATGAAGCAGAATCTGAAAAGAAGACGCCAACATTTTCTAAATGTGAGGGTCTGTTGACACAGGGCTGCATGGTCTGTTAAGGCTGCTGCAACTACAGCAGCACTGCACCATGTATGATATCCATGTATGATACTGGAGACCTGACAGACTGTTCACTTTCAGCCATGCATGTGTGTGTTGTCACTTTGTATACATAGATTACACAGTTTGTCTGAATAAGTGTAACAACGGAGAAAGTGCTGAAAAGGACAGAAGCACACTGTTTCTGTCCCGTGAGGCCACAGCTCTGGTCATTCATGTTTGTCAGAAGCTGTTTCTTGTCCTGCTCCCAGGCTCAGTATTCCTCAGTTTATAATAAACTGCAGTGAAAGCCTGTGCATGTTGATTGGTACAAAAAAAGAGATTCTTAGAACCCAAGAACCCCATCTGTCACTAACACAGCTGAGGACCCTCAAATCAACTTAAATGGACAAAACATACGTAGCAACTTTCCTTTCTATAACACACATCAGTCCTTTAGTCCAAAAATGAACCTTTCAGCAACGCGTACACCAACATATATACAGGGGGAAAAGACACCAAAGCCCCATCTAGCTTATCAAGCATGGTGGAGGAGTCATCATTGTTTGGGGTCACTTTGCTAACTCAGGCTTACAGTTATTGAGTAACCAACTAGTTCACTCACGAGTTCATACAAAATAATAATAATTTATTATATATGTTCAGGGCTATGATCCATGCAGTGACTGCAAAAAAAGTGCATCCACAGTAGATCGGATGAAAATCAAAGATTGGTCGTGTCACGGTTCTGACCGTAGCCCTGAGCTGCAGTGGCCTGAGAAGAGCTATTCCAAATTCACTTTAGCAGTCACTCACCAGGAATATCCTCTCCAGCTGGTCTTGGATGTCCTTCATCCCAGGAAATGCAGCCACTCCTTGGATCATCTCAATGAAAATGCAGCCCACTCCCCTGGAGGAGAAAATAACACTAATTATAAATCCTGTATTTCTTCTCAATGTCCTTAAGCCTTTCACAGGTGCCGCCTAAAATAAAAACACATTGGAATAAAGCATCATTGGAAAATGTTGTATTTGACCGGTCCGTCCTTTGTTCACATCTAATTACAGTCTGCAAAACACTAACTGTTTAATCACCCCAACAAGCCTCACAGTGAAAGTCATTCTGAGGCTGTATTGATTTCTTTTCTTCCAGAGGGCTGTTAGACTGTGAATGTAGGTTGGAAATCTTAAAATATCAAGACCACTTCAGTATGGAGGGAGAACGGCCAAGGTGCGTGTGTGTGAGTGTGTGTGTGTGAGTGTGTGTGAGTGTGTGTGAGTGTGTGTGAGAGTGAGAGTCTGTGCTGTCGATGCTCATTTGTCAAAGAGCTATTTTTCTGACAGATTCGCTTCGTGGCTCAGTGCACACTCCTTCTCAATGCAAGGAGAGAGAGAGATTACCTGAAATTCATCCCTCAAAAACTTCTCCATTCCTTCCATTTTACGGAATGAAAATGCTTCATCTCCATGACAGAGCTATAACCTCAGCATCCAGTATTTCTGCTGGAGCGTAGAGAACTATTCTGCTGCCTGAGGTGCATATGTGATACGGGCAAAGGTCAGCTTAAAGAAAAAAGAATAACACAAAACAATTTTCATCTGTGTAGTTATACCTTCCTCTCAGTTTGATTCATTCCTGTCATTTTGTCTGAAATTGGATGATGTTGTCAACAAAGGCCTGACAGGTTATTAGCTCTAAAGTTCTGGCAAAGTTACTGACCCTCCAGCTAGAAATGATGTCTCCATTCTTCACACAGGTAACAGGAAATAGGCTGCTAAGGAAAATGTGATTCGATCACGTTATTTATTGGTTTTATTGAGGAAACGCTGTCAAGGTACAAAAATGCTAATAATGAATGCATACAAGTCAAGAACAACAACACTGAGCCCTGTGAGTATCAGGACCTTCATCAGGGATAGTCTTTAAGGATATACATAAAACCTGTTGTGACAATATCAGCTTTGTGCACTTTGCTAAATAATGCCCACTATTAGAAACTGAAGCCCACTCTTACCAGTTCTCAATGTAAACCTGCATAAAGTTTCCTTTAGCCTTCTAAATCAGGTTTGTGTCTGTCACGCCATCAGGAGTTTGTAATATTTTTCACCCTGGAGCTGGAAGACCAGTAACGTATTTCTCAACCATAAGGTGCACCAGATTTTAAGGCGCATTAAGGTAAACAAAACAGTCAGATAAGTCACATTTTACTCAACTCATTCTTCTTGCTTCCTCCACTTCTGTACCATTGATTCATTAATGCTGTATTCTCTCACAGCTGCTCTATTCCCATGTTGTTGCAGTATATTAATGACTAACCTCGTATTGTGGATGGATTATCTCAGTTGTTCTCCTGACTGAAGTTTGGTCCGTTAACAGCATCCTGCCATGCGATTGCATTTGTCTCTAACCATCGGGAACCTTCACGTTAACTTTTATAAGTGGAAAAAACTCAGCTTTCATCCTCCAGCTTCACTGTTTATGTTATGCTAACATAGCTGTGTAGCTAGTGACCACGTAGCACATCCTTATATAGCAGCTAGCCCAACTTCAGTAACCCTACAAATGTCACTGCTGTTTAGTTTTCTGTCTTCATTTATGTTGGAAGTGATAGCAGAGCTGTACGTTTTCAGAGGTCTCTCAGTCAGAACATGCTATAGCTGTGTCCCAAAACGTCGGCTGCATCCTCCGGAGGCCGCATTTGAAGGCCGATTACGTCACAGCCAGGCGACAAAGGCTGTTCCAATGCATCGACTCCTTCAAATGCGGCCGACAAATGCGTCCTTCATTTCCCCGAATTTGAAGGATGGCTCGGGTGTGTCCTTCTTGGCACACCATATCCCAGAATTCATAGCGCAGCCCAGTTTCCAACAATGGAGGCCGCTACTAAGTTTTAATATTACTCTTATTAATCTTCCTGGGTCACAAAATAAACTTTTAACATATTTTCAGGCGAGAAAGTAGCTGCGTAAACTTCAAATATCTGCTTGGTTATCAAGACATCGTATATTTGCAAAAGTGCGCTGACGTTTTGGAGACGTCTGTTATCCACCAGCTCGATAGCTAGCCGGGGGGTACAACGGTCACTCGACCCGGCGAGAGCAGCAGACTCCCGGCTTCATCGTTTTCAGACCCCCGCAACTCCACCGAGACAGCGGTGATGCTAATCTGAAGGCTAGACCGTCCCATTTCACAGCCTCGCAGTAGACTGTGAAGGCTGAGTCCTCCGAAGGATGCAGCCTACGTTTTGGGACACAGCTTAGATCATGCTTAGGTGGAAACCAGCGAGCTAACCTCCTGCTAACTTCTAACTCCGTTCAATTTAATAAATTCTGTTTTCATGGATGCCTGGATGTTAAACTTCATAGTTACACCCGATAAAGCAGCAACGTTGATAATTTTATTAAAGATTAAAGAATTTAAACAGTTTTTATCTCTCAGTGATGGCGCAGTGTTCGTTTGACTTTGGGACCTGAGCCGACGGAGTTTAGGACCCAGATTACTCCGCGAGGCTCCGTAATGCTCCGATAATCCATCAAGCGGTGCGGCTTCATAGTTTACCAAAGTCGTACCAAAACATTTTTGACAGATTTTTGAGCACCATGTACCACATAAAATCAGTTCGAGGTCAGTAAGCACAACCAGAATTCATGCATAAGGCGCACTGCCGATTTTTGAGAAGATTAAAGGATTTTAAGTGCACCTTATAGTGCGGAAGATACGGTACAGTCATTTCCTTTCACAGTTTTTTATGTAGAACAAGTGGTGCAGGCATGCAACTGACTCTTTATACAAAGTGTAACACTGCCTTTATGCTATAAATATCTACATAAGGTAAGATACACTTTTATTAGTCCCACAGGTGGGAAATGTGCTTGGTCACAGCAGAAAGTGGACAGTACAAATTAAGAGCAGCAAAAATGAAGAAAAATACATACATGCGTTTACACGTATGTGTATGTCGAAACACGGCGCCTCCCTCTTCTTGATTCTGTTTCCGTATTTATTTTCGTCTGACTATGAGTCTGCAGTGTGGTGTTTTATCACTGCTGTTACTGTAATTAGACAGTGTTAGAGGTGCTGTGACTGGAGCTGTAGTTAAATCAGTCACTGGAGTGGACTGCACCCTTTGAGTTATAGTACACAGTAAATTAGCCTCAGTAAATATTGGGCTCTTTATTCAAAGACAGTAAATCAACAGATATGCCTGAGAGGTGATTCATGATGTGACAGGAAAGCAGACAAACAAATACGTCAAGCGTCGCACTGCAAGACACATTTCCACAGCCTGGATTTTGGGTTGGATGGACTTCATTGATCCTGAGGTAGAATTTCATTTCATTTCAAGTACATTCATGACAAACATTAGCTGGTTTAGATTTAAAACAACAGCTAGGCTTCTGTAATATATTTCAATATTCAATAGTACACACTCACACACCCACACTCATATATATTAGCTATGTCACTAAATATAAATTAGAACAAATCGTCATCTTTAACTGCGATGGTTCTGGTATGTTATAAAGGGGGCGCCCTCAGAGTGAAATGAATAACGGTGACTGAGCTCGTTCAATTCGGCCCTCGCCTGTTTTTGTGATTTTAAATAGACATTTTCAGGAGTAACTTGTCATTGGTAACGGCCCATAACCTTGAAGAACTGTCTCTGGCTGACCAGTTTTCATATGCAGTCAGTGTTGACATCAAAATTATTATTTTTTTCATCCACCATCATGTGCAAGTCCTTCAAATGGCCTGTGGGCACAGCTATTTCTTTGATTAAAGTAGGTGCTGTAATAGGAGAGTTTCAGTAAAAGTGAAAAGAAATCTTTTTGTCACAGAGTCAGTGAGGCACAAGTACAAGTCCTCGCACAGTCTCCTCCTTCAGGCCCACCTCATGGCCCTGAAGGAGGCCCACAGCCACCTGCTGAGATGCAAACCTGGCTATGAACCCTGGATCATAAAATATAGAGCCAAAGCCCAACGTGTGTTAGAATGTGGGGCTACATACAGCTCATGAGAAATCAGCAAAGCTAAGCACAGCCTTATTATCCTCTAGGTCGGGTAACATCGAGGTGACAGGAAGGGCCAGGAAGCTCACTATGCAGCCTACTCACATGCTGCAGCATGCCTGTAAAGTTACTGAAAGTAAATGTCTTTTAATAATATACACCCTGTTTATATCCTGATACAAGCAAAAAATGATTTAATGTAAAAGGTTGTGTGAGAAGTTTCTTTTTTATTTTTAACAAAAGCCAAAGATCTCTGATCACGCTGTTTACCTGTACTGTGCTGCTAAGCCTTCTGGCATGAAACTGCACAGAAAAAAGTCACCTCTAACAGATCCATCACTCTGACATTTGTCTCGAACAAACATACTGTGCTGCACTTGCATCCTGCTTTTAAGTTCAGAGACTTTCTAAAGCCTCTGTTCTCTGTCTAACACTCAAAATTCTCTCTCTCTGGACACTTGGTACAAGCACGGGCCAGTCACACATTCATTTGTTTGTGTTGCACTTTGTTAGCTAGCAGGTGCTGTGGAAATGCAACTGGCTCTTTGGCTTGACATGTGCACAGGGTGCACGTCTCTATCCACAACTACATCTACAAGTTTATTAAGGCCATAAAGTATTTTGCAGCCTGAGTGGAAATTGTGAAAGCAAGTTGCAATTAAGCATGCTCCTTTGCATCATAGCCTCAAACTCTTTCACAGCTAATTAGGAAAGCACAGGGGACTACAATCATTTAACACACTGGGAACTGGAGCCTTGGCCAAACACATGTCACTGCAAACGATGATGAGCTTACTTATCAAGAAGAATCTGTATCTGAAATGTTCAGGTGGAAACATTGGAAACATTCCAGGATATTAAACTATAGTGTATCAATACTTTGCTTTACTTTCAAACACTGGAAGATTTCTGTGTTTTTTAAGATAAACGGATAAACAAACATCACGAGCAGCCTTGTCCTCTCAGATGGAGCTGGCTTGTAGTGCACCATGAGATAACTAAACCACGGTCACAGTTGACTGATCCATTCGTCGACTCTGATTGACAGGTCCATGCATGTGTGTGTGTGTGTGTGTGTGTGTGTGTGTGTGTGTGTGTGTGTGTGTGTGTGTGTGTGTGTGTGTGTGTGTGTGTGTGTGTGTGTGTGTGAAAGAGAGACAGAGAGAACTGCTGCTCTGTGAAGTGCTTAGGAGCTAAGGAAGGTAACAATAGAGCCATTCCTCGCCCGCTCTTCATCACATCCTCACTCCTCACAGCCTCTCAGCTACAGCAACTCATGATGGATGCTTCTTCTGGCAGGAAGACAGATCTGGACAACCTTTTGGTCCTTCAAGGAGTGGTTCTTCACGGATGACTGCTTTCTAAGTGACCGGAGGTGAGTGTATGCGAGCGTGGCACAGAGTGAGTCTCATTGGAATAGAAGACCCAGTGGATTTGCCCACCTTCAAACGCCCTTGAAACTGACACACTAGCGCGCTATCTTTCGGACCCCTACACTCTGGCTGCTCTTTAATTGGACGCTGCAAAACAGGGTTCTTGGGATTTCCCTGCTGACTGTGTGTCCAGACAGAGGGGGTCACCGTGGCTCACCTAAGACCAGGTCCACAATGGGACAGCCTACAGCTCTCTTATTCCTCACATTCCAACATGCAACATGCTTTTTCACCCCTAAAACCAAGTGCAGACATTATGTACAGAAATGTTGTCATATTCCTCAAAAATAACCCATTAAAATAACATTAATGATGCTAAGCTGACTTATACTTGCTGGTAACTCTGAGAAGCAGTTGGGCTTTTGTGAGAGTAGGTGTTATAATCTAGGGCATAAGTAAAAGTAAAACAAAGCCTTTTCCCTAAAGAAAAAATGCAAATGTCAACTGTACATTGAAGGGCCTGTATCATCTGAGTTTTTTCAAAGCAGCAGTCTCTGGGGCTGAAAAACGAAGCCAAATGTGTCATCAGCAACAAAATAAAGACGTTTACAGTCTGGCCCAAAATGGTTCTGCTCATTACAACGATAGAAAAAGTCGATTTAAATGAAAGAAGAATAACTGGACTTGGTTCTTGAAACCACAGCAACCATTGATGCAAGTTTATGTCAGTTTTGCATTTGATTCATATTTCACATCCAAAAGGACGGACGTCTTTAAAAAGTAACTGACAAATTACAAACTGGTAGCTACCATCAAACGTGCTGACATTCTGTACCTTAGTTAAACAAGGCAGTTCAAACCATCTTTAACAAAGACTGAAGAGAAAGTCGAGAAAAAAAACTGCTGCAGAAAATATTTCAGCCCTGCTACAGTTTTTCTCACTGTGGGATAGCGAGTCTGCTCAGGCTCGAGACATGAAGAGTTCGATTATTACATTTCAGTTGCTTCATTCACATCTGCAGCAGTTCTGTCAGTGTATAAAGTAAATGTGTGTGTCTCACCAGCAACTGATCCAAACTGGGAGTGTGGATGCTGGGGAGTCATGAAAACAAAACTGCACTGAAGGGAGCATGGCCTCGGGTTAGGATAAGCCACCAGTAAGAGTGTTTTAATTGGTTTTTGTCTGCTTCATGAATTGGGTTCCCTGATCTATATCTTGAAGGTTTCTATGTGAATAAATCACGGATAAATTACACACACGGGGTTAGATGTTAGGAGTACCCACCACATGTCCAGGCAGGTGGAGTAGTCTGTGGATCCCAGCAGGACATCTGGAGGCCGGTACCACAGGGTCACCACCTCGTTGGAGTAGGTATGGCTGGGGACCGACTTGGCCCTGGCCAGGCCTGGGGGGGAAGCAACAAAACAAGTCAGTCTGAGAAAGCATTATCATTGAGTGACCTTCAGCAAAACAAAGCATACAGCTGGAGCCAGCAGTCACACTCCCTGCAGCTGCTGACATGTGTTATACAGACAGGAAGATATAGAGTTTGCAATAAAAGTCAAGATTTCAAGGTCCTGTGTGGAGAAAGATCGTCATCAAACCAACTTAAACAAGAGAAGTAAGAAAATGAAAGATTAGAGAATGAGTTTTCAACATGTGACCATAGGACAACAATTTGGTAAACAGGAAGTAATAAGAGGAATTTTACACCACCAGTAGTACGTTGGACCTGAATGTGCAGATGAATATCACTACATTAATTACAAGCAGTGGCTTTTTTTCATTCCTTGATGGACTTACTGGTCCACAGTCAAACAGGACACCGTGCCCCATCCAAATGAAACAACTGCTCAGGAACTTGACAAAGAGCCTCCAAACCCTCAAAGTCCAAGTCAAGATTGATATAGGACACTGATCAGGATGCACCAGACGTCCAATCGATCACTAAAGCGCCGTCACAAAACCCACAGGACCATTTTTTACCAACAAATGTTGAGGCAATATTTTAGAGAGAAGAACTTAATTGTAGATCATTAATGTTTAATGTTTCCCTAATGAAGATCTTGAAGGCTGAAACATTGCCTCATTAAAATCTTGTGAGCTTCCACTTCCCTTTGCTTCCTGTAGACTCACTGAAGCCATCATACAAACAGCTCCTCTTGTCAGACCTGTCTCTACTCTGACTTCTGTACATTCAGCTGTGACAAACCCCAGATTGCCTTTTCAAATAGAAATTATGATGGACGACCTTTGACGTTTCACCAAGAAACATGAATATCAGTCATATGAACTCTTTTGTCCTGTGAATCACACATGATCGTGTACGTTTGGCACCAGGCTATGGTTAAACATGAAAAGTACTACATTTTAAAAAAGGGGATTTAGGAATAGATGCGCAAGCTTCTCCAGTTTAGGTCAAAGGTCCCTTTCTAACATTTATCTATGCAGCAACACAAACCCAGTCCTCACATGGCGGCTAATGCTAGAGTGCAGATGCAGTGAGCTTTAATGAGGCTGATGGCATTACCTCTTTGTCTCATCCCAAGTGGTCTGAGAGCTTAATTAAAGCATTTAGCTTAGTAAAATAAAGGACTTCCTGCCCTGCTGTTAGTCCCCTGTGTGTGGGAGGAAGCGGGGCAGAGGGGCGAGTAAATGAGAGCAGGAAGGGGGGTATTTAACATTTCCTTGTGTCAGAACACCCACAGGAGAAAGGAGTTTCAGCTGACATTCATCGTGGCCAAGCTCTATAATTTCCACACACTGATCTAACACAGGATAGACAGCATCGGGCTGCTCACACTGAGAGGCTATCATATCCACTGCAGGAATCCTGCGTATGTGTGTACGTGGGGGGCGGCGTCGTGGAGGCGTGAATCGAGATAATATCTACTCATCGTAAGAGAAGGTGCAGTAGTAGGAGGATGACCTGTTTGTAACGCGGAGCAGGAACAAAAGAAAACCCAACTGTTTGGTTTCCTACAGTTCCCAGCATGCCTGTCATCAATCTGAAACAAAACAACATGGGGTAAACCCGGTGCTGGTTCTGTATGGGTTAAGTAATGCAGCTGCAGCTGTACAGAAGCTTTGTCAGCATTATTGGGAAACTTTGATCTGTGACAGCTGTTTTCTTGCAGGGCACCTTCTGTTCTTATAGATTAATGAAGCTATCACAAAACTGCAGTTCTTCTTATGGCCACCTGAGGCTGGCTACAGACATGAGTGGACTGTTTAAATGCCCAACTTTACAAACAAACATGTTTCAAGCCTGGCTGGCTTCTGATGGTCAGATATGCTGCTTTGCCTGTGTTTCACCTCCCACTGTGTGACCTCGTCTGGGAGGCACTGGGTAGCTCTGGGTATGGGAGTAGTGTAGCTGAATGGTGTAGTGATAACACTACTGTCTTTGGCCTGACCAGGCTATGCATCCAGTCAGGGTCTCCAGGCTAGCCTATACTAACCACATACCAACGGGAAGCAGGCAACTGGAACATGGACTGAGTTTAAATCAGGTAGAAGTAGAGCAGGGCGATATGGCCAAAAATATTTATCACGATATATATTTGAAAATTTGCGATAACGATATAACCGACGATATAATTGATGCGAGACAAAATACAACTCCACAACATTACTAGCGCAAAAAGACAACCTTCCATTTATATTCACTTAAACAAGAAGCTGGTTTTTATGTACATTAAAGCTTTATAAAAATGTAACAGTACAAATGCAAATTCCTTGCTGAAAGTTTAACCAAAAGGCATTTCCACTAGAAATGGGCTGACATGTCCTGAGCATAACCATATATAATATCCACTGAAGTTAAAAAGAGGTGCTTTGCAACATTAAACTGCAGTGTGCAGTACGCATTTTTCGGACCATAAGGTGCACGGGATTATAAGGCACATTAAGCGAAACAAAGCAGTCAGATAAATCAAACTTTATTAAACTCATTCTTCTTGCTTCCTCCACTTCTGTACCATTGATTCATTAATGTTGAATTCTCTAGCAGCTGCTCTATTCCCATGTTGTTGCAGTATATTAATGACTAACCTCGTATAGTGGATGGATTATCTCAGTTGTTCTCCTGACTGAAGTTTGGTCCGTTTACAGCATCCTGCCATGCGATTGCATTTGTCTCTAACCATGAAGAACCTTCACGTTAACTTTTATAAGTGGAAAAGTGTTAGTGTTCGTCCTCCAGCTTCACTGTTTATGTTATGCTAACATAGCTGTGTCGCTAGCGATCACGTAGCACATCATTATATACCAGCTAGCCCAACTTCAGTAACCCTACAAATGTCACTGCTGTTTAGTTTCCTGTCTTCATTTATGTTGCAAGTGATAGCAGAGGTGTACGTTTGATTTTTTTCAGAAATCTCTCAGTCAGAACATGCTATATCATGCTTAGGTAACTAGCGAAACTAGCGAGCTAACTTCCGCTAGCTTCCTGCTAACTTCTAACTCCGTTAAATGTAATAACTTTTGTTTTCATGGATGCCTGGAAGTTAAACTTTATAGTTACACCTCGTAAAGCAGCAATGCTGATCGTTTTATTAAAGATGAAAGAATTTAGACAGTTTTTAACTCTAAGTGATGCTGCAGTGTTGTTTGACCTGAAGCATACGGAGTTTAGGACCCAGATTACTCCCAGATTTAAGAGCATCTTAGTCCGACAAATACGACAATAACAACGGCCGCTTGCATGTTCTGCAAAAAAATGTGCTTTGTTGTGTATCTGACGGACAAACACCAAACCAGTTCCACATCACGGAAGTTGCACCATTTTTACAAACCAATTCTGGATCATCTGTTTCACTCAACAATCGGCCATGTGCGTATGAAAACAAAGGCACTGCGCATGCGCGTTTTACTCCCATTCTATCGCGATATTTCATTTTCCTATCGTTGCCTAACATTATACCGGTATTACCGTGAACGGTATAATATGGCCCAGCCCTAGGTAGAAGTCTTTTTCAATCGTGTAGGAGGAGGTGAGCGACTTTTCCCTGATGTCTTGCGGGTGAGAAAGTTGCGTTAACCAAACCCCTCTCTGTGTGGATTGTGCAGCGAGACGTGGAATGGCAGCAAAGCATCGCTAAGCACCAGAGAAACGACCTCCTGCAGATGAGCAAACATGCCACGTATCGCCTTCCACTATCCACATAGTGATTATATGTCGCTGTGCTGTCTGGAGCTGCTCTTTGCTTGAATCAGGACAGGATTCAACACCTCGATTTACCATCATTAGTTTGTTTTCACACAAATGATTTTATTCTAGCTCCCCCACGGACTCGCACACTGATTTTCAGCTTTGCAACATCATCACGACTCAAGCGCAATGATCAATTAGGCAGAATACACCAAATAAACTTAATTCAATCCCAGCAACGAGATTGTGTAATGAGCAAGATCCTAATCAGCTGTTCCTCCTCCGTCTCACTTCTCACTAACAGAATTCGGTGCAGTTTTCCACCCACAGACACTTTGGAGGCGACCAGAATGTTTCATCACTTGCTCACTCACTTGCATGGGCAATAATTCAATAGTGATTTTTACAATGTTAACAGCCTCACAGTCATCTATGTGTCTGCAGATACATTTTAGTTCTCTTGATCGTGACCACAGTGTATATGAAGAATCTTCCTTTGTGACAGAGCGATATCCCACAATCTAAAGCAGTTCGGTTGCTGTTTTCGGACTGTTCTGACATCTTGAGCAACACCTGACCTTCCCCTTTAAAACCCCATGAATCTCATTGCAGTGGAGCACTTCAGAGCCCTGACCTGGGATATCAAACACACATACGCACATGGACCTTCAGCCACCTTCATCTTCAGTCATGCCACAGCTGACCTGCTAGCCTGTCCAGGCGGTGACCTGGATGAAGGTCAGCGGTGAATTATACATCACTATCTCACACAACACTAGGGGTCATCAAACATATGGTAGAAGAGCTGGGCTGGAAACTGGGAGAGAAAACAGAATAAACAAGCAAGCCAGGGAAGGATTAAAATAGTCTCTGTCCCCGGGGGGTAATCAGCCCACTGTTTCACCTTTTGAAGTTCACTTGAATTTTAAAGGCGGTTTGTAGCTTCCGCCTGCTTCTCCTCCTCCAACTCCTTTAAAATTCAGCAGATTAAAAGATTTACGACATGCTGCCAGCAGCTACTTCAAATACTGGCAGAGATAATTCCACTGAGGAAAAGACAAACACAACAAAATGCAGCGTTTGTTGCTAATTTAAATGTAGACATCCTGCCGTCAGACTGCAGACACACATATAACACAGGTCTACTCAATGAATGTTTAACCTACTCTGAACCCATTCATATAAAGCTGTCATCCTGCTTCTCATCACAAGCAGAGCCTCCTCTCTCCCGTGTAGTTGTAATGCAGTGCGCACAGTCGTTTGAACAGAGGCCTGCAGTTTGTCCTGTGTCCACTTCAAGCTTGGCTCCGTGTTAAAATGCCCAACTTCCACCATGGAGTTCTGATCCTGAGCATCCTGATATCTGTCTGCTAAACTTCAGAGTCACTGACCTGCATGTCGCAAATTTGTTACTGTTGGTGGAGACTTTTGAAACACTTTTAAAGGAATTATCTGACAGATACTATGATCTTCCGTTTCTGCGTGTTGTATATTTGCAGCAAGCTACCGAACTGTGCGGTCTGAGCAAACCCTCATTGGTTAAGATTTTGGTAGGATAATGGGAACGAGGTGCCAGGATTTACTGAATAGAATAGAATAAAATGCCTTTATTGTCACTATACAGATGTACAATGAGATACAGAGCATCTCCTGCTCAGTGCACATATCTAGACATCAGTTCTGCAGCACTTTGAAGCACTATTGAAACATGTGCAAACACACATGGAAGTACAATATATAAAGGCAATAGTTGGTGAGAGTACCTTTAACATAGCATGAACTCTTTTAGACAAGCTTTCTTGGAATTTCTTTAAGTAGTCTTCAGGAATACGTCTCCAGGACACACTTCTTCAACAAGGTTGCGGTTCAGGCTCTGGGAAGCTCGATCGAATGATAGAATTGCATTGTGTCCTTTTTTATCCAGGTATCCTTTTGCTGCACTGATCGTGTGTTTGGGATCATTGAAGTTGTCAAACACTTTCCAGATGGTATATCAAAGAGCATTAAAATCTGATGGTGCTTTTTAATGATCATAGTTCCATCAATTTTGACAAGACTACCAACACCACTGGTTGAACTGCAGCCTTAAACCATGGCACACACTCTGTCATGGTCCGTGGTCCTGTGTGTGGAATGTGTGATGCGCGGGTAGCCACACCCCCAGGCTGGGCCATCACCGGCACACCTGCTCTCCATCGGGGTGATTACCTGAAGAGCTACTTAACCCACCGCTGACGGATGCTCCACGCCAGTCTCTTAATCACCTCTCTGTGATAACTAGACTCCTGCGAAAGCGTTGCATTCATATCTTGTTGGAGCTGTGTTAAATCTGCCTACTTGTGTCTAGGTTTCGATCCGGCGTTCAGCGTCCTCCTGCTCAATTGGATCACCCGGTACATCATCTGGCCCATCCACTACCTCCACGGATTTCCTTCTCACGGACTTCCCTCCCGAGCTCCCACGGTCCCGCTCTAATCGTAAGCCAACTGGTCTAACTCAATTTTAATGTGTTTCCTCCGCTTCCCGGCTCCCTAGTAATCTTCTCCCCTTTCTGTTGCAGCCTCCCACGGTCCCGATTCCGGCTTCCTCGCGTCATTGTTTCCCCGGGTTTTTTAGTTCTTCGTTTTGCTCCTTTGGTTTTCCCGGGTCGCCTTTTGTTGTTATAATAAAGTGTCATTTTCTGCTAGCGCTTGAGTCTGCGTTTGGATCCTTTTGTGCACGCGGGCCGCGACGCATGACACACTCACTGTTGTACCTCCTGACTTCTTCCATGCATAATAACAATTTGAACTAAAAATCTGGATTCAACCTGCTGCCAATGATTTTCATTCCAGTTCTTGTGTAAACTGGCCTACCTCATCTCCCTGTGTCCCTTCCTCAAGAACGCCTCTTGATAACAACCTTTACACTGACAATTTCTAATGAGGATTCATTGAACCTCGTGACTATATGGATTACCGAAGGGCCAGATGAATCTCTCGGGTCTTGTGTCAGGTCTTTGCTGGATTTTTTCCTTAATTCTTAAAGACATGACCTTGAGTTACTCTTCGCCTGCCACTTCCAGTTTCCTAAGATATGTCAAGTTTTCAGCTAGTAGTCCTTTAGGAATCACCTTGTTGGTGTAAAAACTTTAGTTTGTGCCTGTCAAACTGTGTTATGTTGCTATAGATTCAATTAAAGATATGTGAATAAATTATGTATTTTTGTCATTGGCTGATAAAATTAGCTCTTTGCTAAGTTGTCAGTTATGTGAGGATGCCACACAGAGCCTACGTTAAACTTTAATGGGCTGGAGATTCCTCTAGAAGTGGTCAGATACAAGAACTGGGCTGATAATGAGGGAAGAAGCAGCCAGTATCCAAAGGAATACTTTGACAGACCTCCAGAAATCCTGGAGAACCACTGCTCCACTTTCACTTGCTGCTCTAAGGCAGCTCCTTGAAAGCAGAGCAGAGCTCCTGTGAACAGCACTGCAGTCACGTTTTATAAGGTAAGCGGACATATTAGGAAATCCACCCTCCCGAAAATGACATTCTTTTATGTACTTCACTTAATAATTCTTTAAACATATACACTTTATTGGAAGGATTTGATATCACGAATGGTTTTACAGAAAACTCTGTGCCTCTGTTAGATCCCTAATTCTTTTATGTTCATGTGTGCGCCTGCACCACCTGCCATCATATCAGTTCATTTCCCAACACAAAGTGGACTGTAATGAGTCTCTGCATGGTAGCTGCCTACATGAAACCAGTCCGGTCATTACCAATGCAAAAATTCAGTTTGGTTTCAGGTTTGGATTGAAAAGCACACAAACACCAGTCGTTTGGATTCATCTATCAGACTTCAAAGGACCATCTGCAACCTTCAAAAACCCACGACCAAGTGAAACACACAAAAACGCACACACTGATCCTGGTGCTGTGGCGAGGCGCTGGGTGGAACAGCTCACTGGGGAGAGGCAAACAGTCTGCTCGGGATGCCTGCGACATTCCTCCAGCTCCATTGTCACATTGCTTCACTCCTCACACGTCATTATCTCGGCAGCTGTTACTGCACAGCACTCCCCAGAAAATAAACACACACAATCAGCAGACATTAGCTAGCTACCACAGCAGTCAGAAAAACATACTAATGTAATGTTCAGTTTAGTGCAGCCCAGCACACTGGGCTTGTAAGAAGCTATTCATGACCTTGAGTTGTAGAATGGAGATGGCACTGCGTTTCTCTGGGCTATAGTTTAACGAAAAAGCATGAAGATCTTGCATGTTGAACACTTTTTATATACAAAAGTTCTATTTAGATAAAAATGAGAAACACAGGTTCTCCAACAAAGTAGCAGCAATGTGAAAAAATCAGGCCACTCTTTCTGCGGTACCCCTGAGCCAGGAATTCGGACAGGAAGCTGCCTAAAAGCATACTAGTGATCAGGAGGTCATTGCATTGGAAGCAGACCCTGGAGCAGACCCCCACCAAAAAAACAAACCCAAAGACACCAGGGTGATTAAATATCCCATCTGGCCTTGGAATAACTCCATAGGAGATGCTGGAGGAGGTGGGATGTCTTTGCTTAGATTGTAATCTTTGTCTTGCCTTTAATTTCAGGTTCATGAAATGTTGTGTCTTTAACTATCAACACACCTTTGTTGTACCTCAGAGTGAAGTTGATCTTATATGGTAGCTTCAAGTATAACTCAACAACACTTTTCCATAGTTCTGCCTGTCATTTGCATAATTTATATCCAGCTAAGAATGACTGGATTTAAGATCCAGTCCATTTGAATAATGCTGATATGTCAACAATCCTTTATTAACTCAGAAAGTAAAACACAGGCTGACTGAGGGCCTGGCTCTGGGCACATCGGCCCATTCACCAGAATAGTGAGTGTGCACCACAGTGCTGCAAAGGTAAATGCAGACATCAGCATATTTAGAAGCCTGATACTAACTTGCTGATGCCTAGCAAGTATCATCTTGGTTTTGTCAGGAACGCATTAGTCAAAAAAAAGTGATATGGATGGCAGGACTGTGTTCTGGGACCTCGTCTTCCTTCTGTGTGCAAATGTGGCACAGCTGACAGCATGCACATATACGCCCTTCTGTGTACATGGAGCTGCTAAATTATCAGAGTGGGAATCAGGGAAAATGGACACAACATTTTAAGTGAAGCATTACACAACATGGATGTGCTGGGGAGAAAATATATTGCAAACTGGCTTGGAGCAGGACATCAGCTGAGCCATCAGGTGACGTTCCCTGGAATTCAGATCAGTTGGTCTGTCTGAGTTTGACTCTTGCTTAGGGATGGGTATCGAAACCCGGTTCTTGTTGAGAACCGGTTCCCACTGTTTCAATTCCTTGGAATCGTTTGCCATTTTTGCAAACGATTCCCTTATCGATTCCAGTCGCCCCGAATGACGTCACCACGTTGCGGAGCGTCATTTACCTGGCAGGAAACACGGCGCGTAAGCGGCTCAAACGCTCAAAAGTTTGGTTATACTTTATGAGAACGGATGACAACAGGGCAACTTGCAATACTTGCAAAGTAGATATTTCATTTAAGGGAGGAAACACTACGAATATGCAAAAGCATTTGCTCACAAAACACGCGATGACCTTAAATGAATGTCGTGTTTTTAATTCCGCTCCGGACTCGTGAATCTCAACCCAGCAGCAGCGGTAACGTTTGCACGTCCTCTCCCGTTAATGCGGCAGGTAAATAATCAACTAACAGTTGTTAGCGCGATCTGTCTTATTACAAACCTGCCATCACTGTGCATTTAGTGACCATGATGAGAGAGACAGAGTCTGGCTCAGATGCTGGCAGTTCTCGCTGCAGTCTGCCGGTAGCGTCTCCTTTCAGGCCAGGATAGACGAATGTCACCGAGCAGTGACTCAGTTTGTGGTCAAAGGCTTGCACCCGTTTGCCACAGCAGATGATTTTCAGTAAGTGAATGTGTTTAATTGTAGGCAGGGACATTACTGGATATTCTTGTGTAATTGCTACAGAATAATTGATGTTATACTTTGTTATTGCTACAGAAGAATATTGATTTTATTATTTTACATTTACAATATTTTTCCTGGGGACCCTGTGACACCCCATTGAAGAGCCGTAGGCTGGATCTCTTAAGATCTCACTGTTGGGTTTGTAATGCCATGTTACTCCTAAATTTCTATCTTATTCAAAGAGAAGATATAAAACAAAGTTCTAAGCTAATCGACCTTAGTGTTCTCCTTTTTTAAAAAGAATCGATAAAGAATCGAATCGTTAAACAGAATCGAAAATGGAATCGGAATCATGAAAATCTTATCAATACCCATCCCTACTCTTGCTGAACTAACTACAGTAGTAGCCATTAGTGAACCAACATTCCACTCAAACTGTAATTGTTTACTTCTCTTTGACACTTTATGTAAGTCAGACCGTCAGCATAGTATTCAGGAAAAACTGCCTGAGAAAAATATTTCTTTAAAACCTGATCTGTGCAAATGTTGCTGATATTTTTCAGTCTGGATGAAAATCAATCACAAAAAACAATCCACGGACAGACAGACATGGCCACTTTCAAACGCTGCTACTGCTGCAGTGTTCCCATGTCTTCAAAGAGCCAGGGACATGCAACAACCCCACAACCAGGTTCAAAACTCCAAATGCACACTCAGCCAAACTCCCATGGAAAAAAAATCTGTGAGGGTGATCATTTCACGTGTAAATAAATCTCTAACTGCTACCAGTGGTCCAGCGTGTCCATGGATGCCTGCAGCATATGGTAGTGCTTCAGTGTTTGAGCACAAACATGAAAAAGTCTCTCAGCGGGTTCTGGCCAACTGTGGACACGAGGCTGTGAAGCAGGTGGGCTGTGAGCAACGCTCATCTACTGTTTCACTTGTTCCTATAATTAGAGGTCCGTCCTCAGAAGGTTTTCTCAAGTCTGAAGCTGTTCTGTGTGTGAGCCAGCACGTGACCCCATTGATATATTGCTACTATAACTTCAGAGCTCTGAAGCGTCAAACTCAATGTGGGCGTAGTGTATATAAAAAATTCCAATATACAAACACAGTGTGGCACCGTTCCAATTTATCTGAATGAACTGCATCGGTTAAAATTTGCCAAAAACTGCAATTTCTCTAATCACCACTTGAGGCTGAAAAACTAAAATGAATCTCCATAAACTCCAATGTTAAAGTGTTCGCTTTTAACCATGAAAAATATATATTCTCAAAAGAAAACCCCAATTTTTCCAGTTATTTATTGCAATTCAAGTTGTTCAAGTCCAATGAAGAGCTTGTCATGGTGTAAAGGTAAGTGGTGAACTGCCAGGTAGGTTATCCAAAACTGAAAAATAATGTATATTTCAGAATCATACAAAAAGGCCTTTTTCAGGAAACACAAAATGGGATAACCATTTAAAGCAGTTCTGCAGCAGTGGAGGTTGATCGAGCCTTGAAAGCTGGTGCTACTAATTCCTACAGGTGTTCCAACTTTTTTCTGGATAAAGTCAAGGTGTCAGTCAGTACAGTTTGCTTCACCATCACAAGGCCCTCGGGAACTGGGACAAACTCGCCATTAAACTACTGAAGACTTGAAGAAGGTATTATGGACTGATGAATGATAATCAAAATAACGCATCTTTGTATGCCGTCGAGTAGGCGAAAGGATGGTTCCACAGTGTGTGGCATCAAATATGTGTGATGGTCTGGGGCTGCTTTGCCGGATCCAGGGTCGGTGACTGAGAGGCTCCCTGAACCAAAACAGCTACCACGGCATTCTGCAGCACAGGTTCTGCACCTGGTTGGTCAGAGCTTCATCCTACAGCAG
Source organism: Rhamphochromis sp. 'chilingali' (assembly GCF_963969265.1). Classification (NCBI taxonomy): domain Eukaryota; kingdom Metazoa; phylum Chordata; class Actinopteri; order Cichliformes; family Cichlidae; genus Rhamphochromis; species Rhamphochromis sp. 'chilingali'. The sequence goes on from NC_137938.1 coordinate 3,525,494, forward strand.
GATAATGATCCAAAACATAAGTCCAAGCTCTGCCAGAACTACCTCAGGAAAAAAGAACGAGATGATGAGCTTGAAAACATGGAGTGTTCAGCACATTCTCCAGACCCCATCGAGCTGGTTTGGGATGAACTGAACAGAAGAGGTTCAGTCAATCCCAGAGATGAACTGGTCCACAGGTCCAGCAAAGCAATTTACAAGTGCCACACATTTGTGGGAACTTCAGCAACAGATATGGGAAGAGCTTTCTGAAGAATATTTGATTTCTAATCTCAGCTGTTATATCTGCCAAAGGCGTGTCCTTTGTTGAGTCAAACGTTTAGAATACATTTCAGTCTGTAAATTGATTCCATGTTTTTATTTTTAACTCCATTTGGTTTTGTGTTCTATGCTTTCATTTCAGAGACATTAAACTCTCTGAAATGAGACATTAAACTGCATCATTTTCAACAAAAAACAGGAAAAATCTTGGACCGGTAGTGTTTATTTTATAGTGTGGCTTTCTATTGCTAATTTCCCCCTTCATAACAACTGTAAATGGTTTGAGCTGTACATGTTTATACATAGAACATGCTAAACAAATCTGCATCAGCTGTGAACCTATACTCAACATCTTTTAAAGTTTATGCCAAAGAGCCCATCCTATTATGTTCCTTGTGTAACACATACATTAAAGAAATGAAAAAAAAAACAATCCCAGAATATCGTCTGAAGATGAAAAGGCATAAGTACTTGGAAATGTAGGAACAGCACCTTAATTTTTAAATCACAAAATGTTTGTTTTTTTAAAAGGCCAGCAAAGCATGGCTTTTTAATTATTCTATTCTTTCTAATTCTCTGTTTAACTGGGATATTCTATCAAGATTAACTAACTAATCCACTTCCACTGAAGTTGCATTTCTAAATTAACCAGCAGGGAAAGTGTTTGTAGAACTGGCACGTCCACTCAGTTTATAGGTTTATAGGAGTAACTGCTTATAGGTACAGAATATGTGTGTATGTTCACATTGGAAAGCAGATTATGGTCTTTACAGCTTCACAAACAACACAAATCACCCCCTCACACTGCTTCATTGGCCTCAATTAGCTGTGTCCCTGATATGAAACATGTGGACTCCTCAAAGCCTCATTTATGAGGTGGTTGTTTGTGTAGCTCATTAAAAAGTGAGTAAACCCACAGCGGAGCAGAGGGGAGCATCTGGATCAGCCTGACAACCGGCAGCAGGGATGTGAAGCTCTGGCCACTGTAGCTGATGAGAAATCATATTTCCTGGTTCTGCTCAGCACGCTAAAGCATCCTGCACAACATACGGCCAGTGCATCTACAATACTGCACTGTACTGTATTTTCTGATAACGGTGCGACTGAAATGCCACAAATTGAATAAATCCTTATTACACAGAAAAGGCATTTTTGAATTCAACCCCTGAGCTCTAAGTCATCACTGATGATGATGCCAACCCTGCACGGTCAGAGTTCACGGACACGTGAAAGAGCCAGGTTTGCCCTTCTTTAAATCCAGGTTGGGTTTAGTCTCTATGATGGCTTATACCTGCGAGAGTTAATACTGTCCACAGTTTTATATTTGTAGTTTTAAATGATCACAAACGTGATCAGAACCAAACAACAAAAGTTCTATGTTCGTGTAACGGCAAGTGTACGTGGTTTTTGTGAGTTTTTGAGACCTCTACATCATCACTGTGGGTTTTTCCCATTGAAAAAGTGAAATGCATTGCAAATACATTTTAAGCAATACATCCAGACCCACTGATGGATCATTCTAACACTGCTGAGGGACAAATCAGAAAGAAAGAACAAAATCAGGGAGTAAGATCTCAGAGTTTGATTTATTCTGACGTTAACCCACATCTTAATACAATTTCTCATTACAGCCTGGATCCTATCACCACTCTGTCTCATCTCTACTGAGTGCTCTGCCACCTCTTATTGTGTCTCTCAGCGCCTCCTTTGTTGACACTCTGTGGCCCAGTCTGTCTCGTTTACCCCAACCGGCTCCGCAGGCCTCAGCTGTCGACCGTTAGTATTCCTGCTGCCAAGGCAGGGGACCACAGGGAGCCCTGGCGGCCACACAAAGTCTCTCTCTCACACACACACACACACACACACACACACACACACACACACACACACACACACACACACACACACACACACACACTTAGACTTGAACAGCCTTCACCTTCCTCATCTGGCATCCCTCAGGCATCGGCTGATTCTGTGTTTTGTGCATGTTTGTTGATGAGCTCGAGCTGCAGCGACAGACTAATAGGCCAGGGATTTTCATTCTTGCTCATTTGGTATTTTGTCCATTATTTTCCCCTTCTCATTTCCTTCACAGTAATGTTTTAGCTCTAATACATGGGCTGAATTATTGATGAAGCTGCCACCCTCCCCCTCCCCCCATCCGTCTGGGCAGAGGGACAGAAGAAAGGGAGGGAGGAAGGGATGGATGAGTGGAGGAGACAAGGTTAGAAGGAGTTGGAGGATGGGTGGGTGGATGGGGGAAACTGGACCAGAGACTGATGGATGGATGGATGGATGGATGGATGGTGTACAGAAGGACTGGACTGTCAATCTGTCTGCCCCCCAGGATGCCCAGCAGACCATGTAGGCAATGTTTACTGAACATGGATCCAAGCCATATGGTGCCACTTCAAGAACACACACAAATTGAGACACACACACACACACACACACACTTACACACACACACACACACACGCACACACACACACACGCGCGATTTTGGGCTAAGATAAATGTAGCAGTCATACTTGTTATACCCAACATGATCTGTGTGGCTCCCCGTCTTGCACAGTTTGGCTAACATACATAAGTAACAGCAACAAAAACAGGTTACAGAGATGGACACTGAGCACTGCAAATGCAAAGAATGTTCTTACTTGAAATAAATGAGTGTATTTAACTTGATCTATAGTGGATTTTGAAGCTTCTGTCACAGCACTGTGTCTGTGACCCAGTGTTTCGTGTGTGCTTAGTCATATTGTTTGATTATAGGTTTTGGTTCTGCTTGTGTTATATTTTGAGTCCTAGGATTTTGGTCTCTTTGCCTTTCTCATGTTCCCTCTGTCTTCCCAGTCAGTCGCGTCTCTGTCTCAGGGTCCAGTCTTGTCTTTGCGATTGTCTCGTGTTTCCTGTTTTACTTTGAAAGTCTTGTCCTATGTCAGTGTATCTAGTTTTGCTCTCTCTTGTCTCCGTATGTCTTATTAGTCCCAGCAGTGTTTCCCATTCCCTCATTAGTCCCTTGTATAGTTAAGTCCTGTGTTTTACTTTGCCCTTTGTCGTGTCGTGCCACTCCCATGTGCTGTGTGCTTCCTCCCTGTTCCTCGTCATCCTTGCTTCTAGCTTCCCAGTATAGTTTCCTACTGTCTTTGTTCCTCGTCCTTAGTTTCTAGTTTTCTGATTTTGGATTTTGTTTTTGCTACAGCTGCCTGTTGAGTTCATCCTTTCATGCCTGCAACCTGACAGCTTCACTGTCTGCACTCTCCTCCTGCACACTGTGTAGTTGTGCACACTTCATTTAATAATTTGTTCCTGATGTTTTTAATCTCTTAACTTCAGGCAGGTCACCAGTGACCTGGGTAAGGTTAGGTTTGGGTCTGTTTTAGCCACATGCTAAATATACAGATTTAAATTACTGGAAGATGATGATGACTTGGAAAGGCTCCTCCAGTTACTGTGTAATTAAATCTGATACGCAGTTTAATATGTTATACCATAAAGCACACATTTCATATGCAGGAGCCTGGCTGTTTGCAGTTGATGACGCTCACTCAACAAATCCCAGAGCAACGCCACCCTGCAGCCCTCCACGCACACGTCACACATCCTCCTCTCTGTCGTGCACTCATGCACACAGTTGTCAACAAAGTTGCAGTTGCATGGTAACGATTACACTGTGGACTGTGTGTTTGACTGCTGCAGTGGAGATTGTGGTTTCCATGTTTACTGTTAGGTTAGGCTGAACATAGCAGTCATCGTTTTGCATTTGAGCTGATGATGCTCTTTAGTCACACTTGCCAAACTCCACCATTACCCAAGGTTTATCCTGGGAACGAGGTGGGAGAGCAGCCAGGACAGCTCATGTGACATCTGCCTATATATTGCACAATGCAGTTGGACGAATCCACAAAGAGCTGCAAATCTCAGAGCTGATCACAGCTCGTCCACACAGAAAACAAATGCAGAGGAGCACGCAGCACAAATTAATTTGGCAATTATTTATAACGAGATCATTTTCCCCAGCGGCAGCGCTCCCACGAGATCTTAGGGTCCACTCACCTGCCAAATCCCACTTTGACTCCTGGTTGTGATCATGACTTCAGTTGTGACATGTTTAGACTTTTTGAGGATATGTGAGGCTTTCTCCTGTGTTTGTGCGGAGTCGAGTGTCAGCTTTAATAGGCCACAGAGTCCGAGACTTGTTAATAAATCTCAGTGTTTAAATGCTGAGCGGCATCCACAATCACGCCTCGCCAGCTTCAAACAGAGTGAACTGGGTCCTGTTGTTGTTGTTGATGTGTGTAGCCTGTAACCGAAAAGCTGCAGCCGCGTGTTTAAGTCGACAGCTGCAATAAAGAACTCAGGTTGGGTCTCTCATGCCCCAATCCTGGGTTTCGGCACCACTGTAAACGATGCACGACAGACCCGACCACATGTTCGCACTTTCCAGTACACTTCTTTATTGCGGCCGTCGACTTACACACACGGCTGCAGCTTTGCAGCAGATGCAGCAGATGCTCTTATCATTAACGTAACTGCTGTGAATTTTATGTTCTGCTGTAAAAGTGATTCTGATGTTAAACATTAGTTCTGATGACGTTTTGCCAGGTAACTTGAGGCCCACCTGTCAGAACTCGCCACACACTTTGAGAACCGCTGTTCTAATGCACGATACTGGAGTCGTAAACTGCCGGGGAAGCTAAAAATCTAACCATTGTCTCCTCAGGACTTTTAAGGAAAAGGCAGCAGGATGCTGAAATATTGGGAAGCTGCTGGGAGAACAAAATGCATGGATGATTATACAGGATGCTAACGTCAAAGAATGCTAAAATGTGGGTGTGACACAGTGGAAGGAGCTCAGCAGAAGCACCTGCCTGTTCACCGTGATCATGTGACACCAAATTCAAATTATAACTACAATTTAACTCATGTAGGAAGAAAAACGCAACATCAGCTCCACTCACAGCAAGTTTCCTTTTGTACATCAGCTTTGACGAGCAGCCTCTATGTTTAGCTCGGGAGAGCACAGCAGCAGCAGTGAATCTCCAACCTGAATTTATTTATTTTATTCTGGTGTGTTTAACAGTTAATGTTAAGACACATAATTTAAAGAGCTCCTTTAAAGCAGACTGAAGATAATGAAGAACAACTCAAACAGGCAGTGTGCATATAACACGAGTAATGACTGCAGATAAATGCTGGACTAACTGTTTCACCACCACACGAGAATCTGCCTCATCTCGAAGTTTCACATGTACTCTTATCTCTGACAAAAAAACTGAATTTGCTCACCAAAGTCGGCGAGTTTCAGCTCTCCAGTGTCACTAATGAGGAGGTTTTGGGGTTTCAGGTCACGGTGAAGAATGTACCTCTGGTGGATGTAGGACAGACCTCTCAGCAACTGGAACAGGAAGAGCTGGAAAACAACCAAAAAACAGGTGAACAGAGGGAAGTGACTCTGACATAACTCTTTACAAACGTTACACTGGACCAAGACGGGCTCTTTTTCTCCATCATGCTTTAACGATTATCCTGATATTTGTCTCTGCCTAAATCTCCATCTTTCTGCTGTAGCAATGACACTGAGCAGGCGTGGAGTGCACAGAGGTGTGGAAAAACCTATTCATCACTGAGGTGCTGGGACTCCCCTCCAGTGCAAGTGAAAACAGGCATGAAGCTTACATGTCATCTAAAAAACAGTAAAGGCACACACAGACACCCCAAAGATCAATGTGGAGCCATCAGTCAAGAACACAGTCGTGCTTCCTTCCACTTGAATTACTGAGGACTGCTGCATTGACTGCTCAGAGCGAGCATATTGAAGTGTTTACACCTTTAATACGACCTTTCCAACACATGAATTGTAGCTTGTATGTTTGATCAATCTGGCTTGATTTTGCTGGTAGTCTATTCGCTATTATGGGAGTTCTTCAGAGAAAGGAGAAGAAGCGACAGAAGGAAAGTGTGGAGGAGTGTGAGATGTGCATGAAATCGCAGCAAACATGCAGAACTGGTTGGAGCTGCTGCCTCCTTTTTTATTTCCTGTAAAGGGTGGGCCAGAGGACTGCTGACAGCACAGAATAAGAGGGCACTATTACACGAAAATCAGTCTGCATTCACCCACAAGGGACATCATTCAGCATCCTTGCTTTGATTTCTTCGTTTTTTGCATATTTGTCAAACTTCAATGTTCCAGATCATCAACACATTTTAATATTAGACAAAGATAACAGTTTAAGGTGATGTTTCATTTATTAAAGCATAAAAAACCCTATCCAACCCTCCACCCTTTGTTCAATCATGAATTTATTGTGATTAGAAGAAAGAAAGAAAGTGTACTTTATTGATCCCCGTGGGGAAATCCCTCTCTGCAATTTTAACTCAGTGAAGCAGTGGGCAGTCATTGGGCGCCCAGGGAGCAGTGTGTAGGGACGGTACCTTGCTCAGGGGTACCTCAGGGTAGCTGTTCAGAGGAATCAAACCCCCAACCTTCCGATCATGGGGCCACCACTCTACCTACTGAGCTATCCCTGCCCTGGATAAAACCCCATTTATTTGAAAGCTGAGTGTAACTTCACTAGCCACACCCAGGCCTGTTGAATCAATAAATCCCTTAAATATAACCTGTGTGACAAAGTAGGGTAAACTAAAATGTGTCGAAATGCAACATATCATGCCAGATGATGAACAATGTCACTGGTTACGAAGGTTGCAAAAGCATTTCCGAAGCTTTGGGACTCCACTGAACCAAAGTGAGAACCATTATCTACAAATCTAGAACCCTGGAACAGCGGTGAACCTTCTCACGGGTGACCGGCCTACCAACATTACGCCAAGGAGCATCGACGGCTCATCCAGGAGGTCACAAAAGAACTCGGAACAACATCTGAGTTTTTGACCTTAACTGCAGACGTGACTCACCTCAGTTAAGGTCCAAGTTCATGATTCAGCAGTAAGAGATTGGGCACAAATGACATTTATGGAAGAGTGGGGTGGCTGTAGCTCAGGAGGTAGAGCAGGTCAGCTGCTGATTGGTGGTTCGATCCCCGGTTCCCCAAGTTTGCATACCAAATATCCTTGGGTAAGATACTAACCCCGACTTGCTCTCCGATGCATCCATCGGAGTATGAATGCACAATGAATGAATAACAGTTCGAAAACCTAAATGAATTAAAAGAATTCTGCATAGAAGAGTGGACTAAAATTCCCCCACAGTGATGAGACAGACTCATTGCCAATTATCACAAATGCTTGACTGCAGTTCTTGCTGCCAAGGCCATCACAAGGAAAAGAAAAGCAACCAATACCATGAGATTTCTGCATAAACTTAGGCTCATCTGTTTATCATTTTTTATACATTTAACAAGGACAATTTTTCTCAAGAAGAAAAAATGATCTGTGCAAATAATGCAGCATGAAGCCAGTTTGTTGAAGCCATTCTGGGCCCCATGAAACACTGATCAGAAGGAGAAAACCATCCAGCAGAGATCTGAGTCATCGCAGGCGTTAGCACTAACCCTATGCCTGGCTAGTGGCACCTGCAACATTTTGCAGAAAGCCCCCAAAAATCGAGAATTTCTTTGGGAAAAATGTGAATAATTTTTCACATGTGTGTCAGTAAGAATGACAATTTTTCATAGACTTGGAAGTCAAATATTCTGATTGTGATGGTGACATGTACCTCAAAGGATTAGCCATGCTCAAGGAATTCATTTATACACACAGCTCACATAACACAATCAAAGTGCAAAGTAGAACCTGATTAGAACCGAGGTTCTACAAATTAAAAACAATATTTGCGCTTCTTTGAAACCACTCATGAAAATGCATGAATGCGCTTTTGCTGACACATTTAAATGCATGTATTTAGAGACACACAGCACCTCAGACTGACAACAGCCCTCATAAATCCCTGTTGCACACACAAAACTATTTTAGGTTTAAATATATACTTACTGCATAAAGTGTATCTGCTGCTGTCAACTAAAAAAAAGCTAATAAGCAAAATCCTAAAAGGACCCAGAATCAAAGCTCTACTGAGCTTGTTTTGTTTTCGCCGCTGAGATGCTCAGATCACCGCCCCCCTCCCCCTCTGCAGACGTGTCAATCAAGACATAATGAGGTGTGCGCGACGCAGCTCTTCATTTTCTTCCAATTTCAGCATTCCTCTGTCATTTCTCCCCTCTCACTGATACCGTAGTCTTGGCCAATTAAGCTGATTGAAGCACCGTGCAGTCCAATCAGGGACGGGGCCCTGTCTGGCATCTGGAGTCACCGGGTCAACAGTTTACTATTCCTGGACTCGGTGGGTGAGAGATGAACCGCAGTGCAGAAAATTAGCATGGGAAATGTGTTTACTCATGTATATCAAACGCACTTGTGAAAAGCCCTCTCCCTGTTAGGAGCACAACTGCACGGTAACAGAAAAGAAAGAGAAATCTCTCTTTTATTCTCACATCAATTCACACATCAAACACTCCTAAAAGGAGACTTTTTTTCTCCTCTCTTTTCTTGCTTGGCTTTGAATGGAAATACCTCGGGTCCATTTGCATTCTAATATCTAAGGGAGAGTGAAGTGCTGAGGGCCGTTATAGGAGGTTGCTCTGACAGTTCTGACAGTAATAATAACAATAATACTCAAGACAGAACAGTTTTCCTGTTAAACTACGTAGATCCTCCTAATAAGTGACCACATGCAGAGAAGGATTTTAGTCACCTTTACGTGTGGTCAGCACGGTGAACGTTTGGCTCGCTGATAGATGGCCCGTCAAGTTTACCTGAGTATAGTGCACACATCCATCTAGGTGAATGATTTGAGAGGAAGCGAGCAGCTGAGGGTGTGAGAGCACGGACACGGCAAAGCGACAAAGGCAAACAAAACGACACACAATAAGAAATGTAGAACCAAATTAGTAAGAGTGTGCCGATTAACGTCACGCCCATCGCTTAGAGTATTGGTCCTGCTTTCTCTCTAACATTGATCTGCCTCTGAAACCATTTACAACTCCTGCTTTCTTGACTTTGTGCAGCACTCCATCATGAGTGAGGGTCGCGAGCTTGTACAATATGTATACATCAGAGTTAAGGTCTGATATAGATGATAGATACTCGGTTTTCAGTACTATGAGCACTGTATTAACTAACTAATACTAATACACCTGCTAATACTACTCTTAGGACTAACCTGTGAGAGTTCTTATAGTTAAGTACTTGGACGATGATGTCATTTCTGTAATTTTGGCTCTGTGCAGCACTGCAGTGAATTTGAAACCAAACAATGACTTTCCATTCTGTTAATATTGCACCAACTGTTTTGGAATTACAGCGCCTATTTTAAGGGGCCTGAAAAAAATTGGACAACTTTTCAGAATCATAATAAAATGATTCTGATGCTTTAGTACACGCACACAGAAAACATCGAAAACAATGACGCTGTCTGTAAAAATCACTCCCATTACTCTCCAGCTTCACCCTGTCGCAGCAAAGCAACATCATTTTAAACTCAGGGACTGGAAATTTCCCACTGCGGTGCATTCTGGATCTTGGCCTTTCTCCCAAAGCTGGTAAGTGTAGAGCACTGTACTTTTGGCTTTTTATATTTTTAAATTTTTTGGATGCTGTGTCCTATGATCTGTACTCTACCAGTACAACTTAACGGCCACTTTGACATTCAAAAAGTCTGGCTGTGTATCCAAGAAACATTCCCTCGATAAGACGGTGTTACCTGTGTGCTTCTACGGCAGAACGAGCTGACGATACAGATCAGAAAAGAGCATTCTGAACATTTTGTCCATTCACATGTGAAACAAAGACCTCTGAAGTCTGTGTAAGGGCTGGAAGAAGCAGTGACCTAATGGACTCGTCTGATAAAATAGGGCACTTTCAGAGAGTCCAGCTGTTTTCTTGCATGAATAACCAAAATGTAAACGTTGCCTTGGCGATAATGTTTTAGTTCATCAGTGTCATTTTTTTCTCTGAAAAGAAAAAAGCCCTGCAGGTGTATGAGACACTCTGCTTAATCATGATGCATTATTAGTCCCGAACTGCAGGAGAAATATGCCGTGTGATCATAGTTAAATCAGCCATTAACATAATCCATCACCTGAGGAGTGACCCTACTGCCTGAACAACAATCCATCATCAGCACACCAATAAACACTCTGCTTTTTTTCTAATGATGAAACACTCACTGCCATCACACCCAAGGCAAGCACAACTCTCTATCAAGATAAGAAATATGAAAGAATGTAAGAATTGAATTGCTTCTGTGTTATCTATCAGCTGAATGGAGTGGAGTCTGCCTGCTTTGTCTAATATTCATTGTGCAGCAAAGCACGAGGCAATATATCAAAGTGACAGCAGTACACTGGGGTTCATCGTTAGCTTCACAGATTCACTGGGAAAAACAAAGTAAAGCAGCTCAGGACACAACACCGCTTTAATACGCTGTTAATATGGAGCAGGCGATGCTAACGAGCATCAAGACTGAAGACTGACTGATTGGGGACAAAACATTACACGTGTAACCCCCACGAGTGGTGACAGGAAGAACAACACACACGTACTGAAAATGTTTCCATCACTGCGACAACTGAATGAGACTATCACATCACAGTCACAATCATGGAAAAGATGAACAAATTCACTCCCTTTTTTCAATTAGATTGACTGAGGTGAGTGTATAACTTAATAACTGCAAACTCATCTTCTGGAAGTTATGCACATCTCTGTTAAATATAAGAATTAAGCAATATGAGGTATTGGGTTGGTGACTAACGCATTAAGCACTAAAAACAGAGACAGTTAAAAAAGCAACAAATACAGGATCCAAAAGTCCAAGATCCTGAACCACAAATTGGATTGTTTGTCATTCCTTTAAAATTGTCTGCCTATGACAGTTATTAAAAAAACAGACTCTTTGATTAAAGTTGGGGATACGATTGTAGTCTGCGACAAAAACGAGACAAGTGCTCAAATCAGCATCACCATTATTACAAAGCCAGTATGCAGGTGATTGGTTATTAGGTTAGATTAGTGCTTGGCAAGCTGTCAGCATCTGCACCTAAAGAAATGCAAACAAAGAGCAAGTGCAAAAACAGAAAGTTCCACATATGGGTAAATCCCCAACTTTACAGCATGAGTTTATGTTTAGGTTCAAGTTAAAGGTGAAGATTTGTTTTTAATTCCCCAAATAGCATTACATTACATGTGCACTGGTACCCAAACTAGCTAGCCACCACTGGGATTAGCCGATGACTCCCTCCCTCTCCCCTAATTGATTGTGGTTTGCTAACATGCCAGTCTCGAGGCTTCAACAGTACAGTCAACAAATCAGTGAATGATATTCATTCTAAATAGCAAACATAAATGAGTAAATAAACTGTGAGTATAGGCTGAGTACTTGGGCCAGTGAAATTTTCATAAACAATCTCATTTTTACTCCCGTACCAGTGAAACAAAGTTGGTGACTGGTGCAACACTACAACAGTGCACCACAATTTTACTTGCTTATCATCGACATAAAGTTTTCAGTCTGGTAACAATGATGCACGACTTGGACAACGCTATTTAATTACAGCCACAGAACAAGGGAGAGTTAAAAGAAGCGAACACTTTCTACCAGTGTGAAACTCCTTCTTATCTCAAATTTACATCCATCCAACCATTAAGCATGCCTTAGCACCATCTGCTGCTAACGACATCAAACTTCTGCCTCGTCAGTCCGATAACAAAACAAACAAACAGGTCTCTATTTTTATTTTTCTGCTGTTTGGGTATTTTTGAACAACCTACTGACAAAACGAGACACAGAAAACATCAGGAACCTTGGTGTGTTTTGGCTCAGAGAAATGTTCAAAGACACAAGCTCAGACCATAGATCACACACTCCAAAGTGACTCAGAACACTAACCTTTAGATTCACTGCCAAAGCCCCAAAGCATTGTTTTGCTGAAATGAGTAAAAGTGATGAAATCAGTGAGGGAGAGATAAAATGAAGGAGTGTTAAATGGAGTGAAAGGATGCTACCATCTGCCAGCAGGCAAAGAAAGAGCCCTTATCTTTTCCACTAAGCATCAGTACATGGTTGTCTTTAATGGGCTGATTCAGGCGGTAGCATCAACCTGCTCTGTAGTCCCGGCCACAAAGGACCATAAAGTCCCAGTAATGAGTCGTGCTTGGTTGTGTTTTAATTCGCCGTTTTGTACTACAGGGGCCTGTGTGTAAATATATGTGTAGTTACGTCCTACTACAAAGACCTCAGAAAGCCACAGACACAGCATCTTTCTTGCCACTTGAAGGGTTTTTTTTCGGAAGTGCTTGAATTTGTTCATTCCTTGTCGAGCATCTCTGCTGAAACCACAAAATCTGCATCAGTCAAAGGCAGAGGATGCAACCACCACAGCTGATTGACAATTTCATCCAGCCACATGAGTTGCCATGTTTCAGATAACATTTCTATATCTTTATGACAAACGGTAGAGCAGGCACGCCTTAAAACGAAGCAGCTCGTGATTGGTCCCTGTTACAGCAGACGAAGGCTGGGAACTTCTACACATACACGTGCTTAGTAGAAGGGGTGGAGTACACGGTTTCCATAAAATATTCAGTAGGTAACACTATTGTACTGAATTCTAATGGAGCTACACCAAAGTAAAGCACTGATGCTACTTTAAACTGGATCCTATCTGAAAATGTTCATTTGCCATAATCTGCAATATCAAGTGTGGCTCAAACTGTGTCGAGATCTCAGTTTCCCAGCTCTCCTATCACCCCAACTGGTCCCAGCAGATGGACTGCGTGGGTTCCTGGTCCTGTCTGAGGTATGTTCCTGTGAAAGCTGAGTTTTTTCTCCCCACTGTCACCAAGTGTTTACTCACAGTGGGAACTGTTGGGTTTGTCTTTGCTGTGTCCTGATCCGTGAGATGGTGTGATTTGGTACCAGACTGAACTAAAAGTGATGACTTTTTATCAGTTAGTCAGCCAGATTACTCAAAAACTGCTACAATCAAACACAAGAATACATCAGTTGGGAACATGACAGTAAAACTTCTTCAGCTTCTAGCACTGACTCACCTAATCCTTTTGTAGATATGCCCACATAGTCAGGATTAAATTCAGCAGTGAAAACTCTAATATTACATACTTTGAATAAAATATTTCTTGACAATCTGCACCTGAATAATTCACATTTCTGACAGAAATTTGGCAATTTGCTGCTGAATACCAGCCTACTTTCTGAATATTATTAAAGCTTCAGATTAATCAAAAATACATGAGCTGTACCATAAAGAGCTGCAGTCTGATGATGAGCTTTTCCAACACTTAGTGTCAGAATATTGCAGAGATCACCTGTCCTTGATATTGACACGGCACTGATGATGAAAGTGCTATCAGGCGCTTCCGTTGTAATGCAATTATAAGAGCAAATGCTGCTGATATTTAGCTTGTGGGTGTCAGTTTCCCATTGATCTATGAAGATGTCACTGAGTCACAGCCCTTCAGCTGACAAGCGTACAATCTAATAAGAAGAGCACTTGAGCAGCAGCCTGGATGAGGTCATATTTACTTGTGTTCAATAACACCATCACTGCTTATAAACTGCAGTCGAGCACATGGGGCGAGAAGAGTTAATGGTGCTGCAGAATAAGATGAATTTTACACCAGATCATCCAGTTCAAGCATAAACCTGAGTACAGTTTCGCACACATGCACACACTCTCTCTCTCTCACACACAGAGCTTGATGATTCTTGACCACTAATTACATCAGCAGTGAGTGTCTGAGTGCATGTCTCTAAATGTTAATTTGATCTAGCACCAGCATAGGCAGTAATAGCTTTCATGCTGCTGATTAGTAAATAGGAGGATATCTGAGTGACTGCACTTTCTCACAGTCAATCAGGAAACACCCTAATAACAGACATTAGCTGTCTTTATGGTGCTGGTGGTCAGGTCAGTGTTCGGCTACTGAGCTTCTTCTAAACATATTAGCTCTAATGATTCAGACTCTGTCACTAAAAAGTATAATATCTTTGGTAGTTTCTTACAAGTTTCTAAGGCTATGTCCACACGTACCCGGGTATTTTTGAAAACGCAGATTTTTCTATGCGTTTGCACCTTTCGTCCACACGTAAACGGCGTTCACTGAAAACTGAGATTTCTAAAAACGCCTGCCAGGGTGGATATTTTTGAAACTTTTTGCCTGTGTGGACGAGGTAAACGGAGAAAACGCAGCATCAAAGGTGTGCGCCACGTTATTGTTTCGGTGAAATTCTACAATACTGTTACTGTTAATTCTACTCTCTGCAGTGTTTAAATGCTTACATACACACACAGTTACTGTCCCTCCACACATACGACTCGGTTCTGCTTCTATGCCCCATCTTTGTTTACTATTTCCCGCCGAGGCTTCTAGACTTCTGATTGGTCAACATTTCTACACGGTTAGGAATATATCGCCACCTGTTGCTTTGGCATGTTCATAGCAGCGTTTTCCTTCATTTCTGCGTTTACGTGTGGACGGGATTATTTTTTAAAACAAAAACGGAAAATCTCCGTTTTCAAAAATACCCGTGTACGTGTGGATGTAGCCAAATACACATGTGCCGGTTCCATATGAGCAAGACAAGCAGTAACCACAACATTCAAGAGTTAGAAAACCTGCAGATCCTGAGGTGGCCATCTGGCACTGGCTCCAAAAGCAACTCAATTTCAATATACTTCAAAGTTAAAAAGGTCAACTACAGCCTGGTACAGAAAAATGGCTTTGGCCTCTATGGATAGTTTCCCCTTTCACAGCTGTACAGTGGGTGAAGTCATGTTATAACTCGTTCATTTAGATACTGCCTAGGCTTACATTTAGGGAGCTGCTTGGGTTAGCAGGTATGCTAACATAGGCAGCAGACATAGCTGTCTGCGATGTATTACCCATACCCGAAGTGTCTCCCGCTGTGTGGTAGAGGCCATCCAGTTTTATTTGTCTGCTACTTCGCACTGATTACCAATCATGTGTCTCTATTGCACCCATACACTTAGCAGCTTGCTAACCAAGTTTGCAAGCATTAGGTGATAATGTAGTGATCAACTCTCTCAGGATTAGGGCCACCGAAAAAAAAAAAGTAGGCACGTCTTTTCTTTTTCTTTTCCAGAATTCTGAGAAAACAGAATTTATTTAAAGCGACAACTTTTCAACAACTATAAACTGCTTATAAGGTGAATACAATTAAGTAAGTTCACACATTGTTTTTAAAATGTCTCTTTACCAAATCTTTCCCCCCTTTTCAGATTATGAAATTATGGACACCTATGGTCAGTTAAAAGATTGTGGTGTAATAAAGGTCTAAACCCAAACAGAACAACTGTTTTGATATTTGATGTTAAAAAAATATCAAAGAACATCAGTTTTGATGTTTTTATAAGAGACACACTGTTACGTGCGTGTGTTGGTGGGTTATTTGTTTCTTAATGTGTGTATGCAAATTCACCTGTGCAGGGGCTCGGCTGTGATTGGTGGACCTAAGGAACGGCCTGATGTAACTGGTTCCTGCTGTGGACGTGAACTATAAAAGGGCGACTGAAGAGTTGCGGTGCGGGGGGTGTGGCAGACTTCCTGTGCCTCAGGTGCAGACGGAGCAGTCGTAGCAATAGCTATTTGGTTAAAAAGTTGGGCATGTGTGTGAAGTGCGGAGCAAGTAGGGGTGAGCTGCCGATTATTTTGGGAAGCCTTCTTTTCTCCTGTGTTTTTAGACCAGGGAGGTCAGACTGTGTTATTTCTTTCTTTTCTTTTCCTTAAACAGGTCAGAGGGGAACCGAAGCCTAGGTTGAGCTTTGTTTGTTGTGTTGGCCTTAGCTCACCCCGAAATTATACACTCCCACTACCGTGAGTGCCATTGTTGTCAATAAACTATTGTTAAAAGTCCGATGCTGTGGCTGTGTCTGTTTGGGCGTGGGAAGTCACGGGACACCCCGCTCTTGTTACGGTCATTTCGAGCCGGGTCGTAACACACGCTTTAGCTTAATATAAACCTAAAGGCAGAAATGCACATTTCCTGTTACTGATCACTGAGCAGGCAGCAGAGATCCTGAAGGCAAACAGAGTAAAAGAACAACTCAGATATGTTTTCTGTAATTAAGTGTGGTAATAAAATAATGTCTCAAAGAATGGTGAGTCAATGAGTGTAAGAAATTGCACTAATGCACCTCCATCAAACACGCATGCACTCAGCACAGTCTCTTGATGGCCATCATATTATGCTAGGCTTGTCTTCCTCCTGCCTATTATGTGTTTTCCCACCAGCTTGTTTAACTACTGCTGCCATTACAAGAGGTCTAGGCATTAGCATTCACAGCAAAGATGGCCACCAAGGAGCCAACCAGCAAAGAGGGAAACGTTGTGTTGTGTTGCTGCACTGTCATACTCTGCACAGCATAGTTAGTGGTGGTAGACACGTGTTAGCATAGTAAGGAAGTAGATGCGTCCTGAATAATGAAGCAGAAACGGAACAAACAGCAGTTAATCTGGTGGCCAGTTGAATTTAAGGTGTTTGATGCTTGCAGTGGCAGCAACCTCAAAAGCAAATACACCAGACGCCAGAAGGGAACTGTCCAGCTGAAGTACGCATCCTACTGAGCTAGGAGTCCGATGACATCAAGCAGGTCAAGTGGAGTGAAGAAAGCAAAAGTTTGAGAAGTTTGACTTTCAGTCAGCTTCTGGGTGATTCTGGAAAATCATCAGATGACAGAGGACAGAGAAGCAGTTTCCTGCCCACCTTGATGCAGAGGGATGTCTGGGATGGAAGGAAAGGCTTCTCCATCCTACAGAAACAATGGACACATTTCCAGGACCATCAATTATGCTGCATTACCTGGAAGCTGGGAGTCATGGTCTTGAACTGGCAAACATTTAAGCAGGGTGCTCCAAAGACTGTTTACCAACTTTAAGAGAATCACACTCCTCGGCCTTCCTTGGACACTCTAGTGTACTGAAGAGGAAAGGCCATACATTGGTCTAACCTTGGATTCAGGAGAAACCCTCTAGTGTTTGTCCTTGTTGTAGAACACTGGACCAGCTCTTTATTGTTTTGGGGCTATTTAAGGGTGCATGGTTTGCCAAACCAGTGTACATTTTTTGTGGACTTGGAGAAGGCATTCAACAATCCCTATGTATACCACTGGATGCATGTTACATACTTATCCAAACCCTAACCTTTGGGAGTATGGGGTATCTGGCCTGTTTTTAGCAGGCTATTGTATCTCTGTATATTCCTAGCAAGAACTTGGTTCACAATACCAGCAATAAGTTGGGCTTGTTCCCAGTCGGTGTTGGACTCCACCAACCCTCCCGTTCTGTTCACAGTTTTTATGGGGAGAATTTCTCGGTGCCTCCTAAGTGAGGTGTTTCAGGTATACCCAACTGTGACGATGCCCTCTCTTGGCTTTTCTATTGGCTGGCTTGGGAACCTTCCTGTGTCCTCCCAGAAAAGCTGGTCTGGAAACTCTGCTTAGGTTGCTGCTTCCATACCCTGGACTCAGATAAGCAGCAGAAACTGGATGGATGGTGAATCCTTAAAAATAGCTCTGCAGTGAGCTTAACTGCCACTAGGCTGCACTCTATGTGATGTAGATTACATCTCATCAAGTGTAGAGATTAACACACAGTGACAAGTGAAGGATATTTTAAGTTGACATCACACGCTATATTAACCCTCCTGCCATCCTTTAAAAAACTCACACCCATCACCCTAGGGACCATTCTCAGCCACGCCATAAAAAGACCATATATCCATATTTTATTCCACTTTAAATTAGCCAACCTTGTAAAACTACTTCTCCCTGAAATATTCATGTAAAGTTTTAATTATATTTTCGTTGTTTTAACCCTTCAAATCCCAGTGTTATTACATGAGCGCCCTGTGTTATAAGCCCCAAAAACCAAAAAACGAAACTAAATATTTCCACAAAAAACCAGTTGAAGTAATATGTGATTGTCATTATAAGTAGGCCTTTAGATGGACCAAAGATTGGCACCAACATACATTTTGACCTGCCATTATTTTTTTTGCATTTTTTTTGCAATTTAAAAATTAAAACTTCAAGGCCCTGAGTCTTCATTGACATCCAAGAAAAGAAGAAAAAATAAAATCATATGATGATAATTTGGGGTTGAAAAATAGCGTTTATAATGGAAGTCAATGGGCAGAAAATGGTCCCCAGGGTGATGGGTGTGGGGATTTCTGCTGCTCAGCCATTTTAGGCTGATTTAAGGAATTCACACTGGAATATTAACATTGACAGGTAAAAACTATCCTGTGGCAAGTTTGGTTATATTCCACTGAACACAGTGGAAATGGCAGCCATTTAACACATAGCAGTGGCACAAAAAGGTCCCAAGAAGGCAGGAAGGTTAAAACAGGAAATGCCAGTGTACTGTGACGGATCATTAAAACAAGTGTTTTTCATGCTGCCTCTATTGCAACTGCACAGGCTCAGTTCATTAGAACAGACGACTCAGGAGTTGTGCCACAAAGGAACTGAAATCAAAAGGATTTAAGAAACACCTCACTCTGCTCTCTTGGAATAATCCCATACTAAACATGTAGCTGCTGTCAGCAGGAGAAACACATATTACTTATGTAAATCCTTAGTGTCAAAAAAGGTACGAGCTGTTACATAACAAATGTAGCCTGAACTATCACCTCACTGCATGATGGAACCTCCCAACATCCCACCAACACATGGCCTCATTCACTCCATCATCGCTCACTCTACCTGCTTGTTTGTGTTAGCACTGCCCTCCTACAAACAGGAACCTGTGAGTCTGTACAGACGCTTCCACAGGAGTAATACGCTGATCGGCAGCTTCACCATTACAGTTTCACAATATGTCAGCTTCAGTCACAATCAGAGGTGGGACCAAGTCATTGTTTTGCAAGTCTCAAGTAAGTCTCAAGTCTTTATCCTCAAGTCTCAAGTCAAGTCTCAAGTAATGTCAGGCAAGTCAGAGTCGAGTCTCAAGTCACTGGTGTAAAAGTCCGAGTCAAGTCACAAGTCTGAAATTTTGAATTTCAAGTCCTTTCGAGTCTTTAAAAAAAACAAACGAAAAAATAATGTTGCAGTTATGCTAAATGTAAATATTAGACCATGTAATTTTAAAATCTGTGTTTTTCTCAACACATGACAAAATAGTGAACTTAGAAAATATACACAAATTGTGAAATTGCACCTCTTTAAAATGCAGCTCAATTAAACCTAGCTCCAAGAATAATTTTCACCGACAGTTCTGAGATAAGCTGCATGTTATTCTTGGATGCGGTTGTAGGACCAGCTTTAAAATCGCATGACAAAAATATCATACACATTAAAAAAAACTGTATCACCAACGTAGCCTGGACAACATTTGCTAGTTAGATGAAGTCAGCTATCTCATCTTAGCATATTTATATGCATATTTATAATTATACGGTTCTTGGAGTGAGTGCACACACTCATGAAGTTTAGTAACTTCCGGTCACTGCAACAAGCCCAGGTACAGTTTACCGACGGATGGGTGCAGGACCTTGAAATGCACCGTGTAGAACGAAAGACCATCGTACGTATCATAAGTTTACCAGTCTCACAAATCGTCTTCATAAATACACATTCGTTAACCGTTTATTAATATAACCTTTGAGCTCAACGGTAATTAATTAGTAGTGGAAATAATTTCTGGTAGCATCACAGAAATGTAGCAGTGACAATAATATTGTATGCTGTAATCGTACTGGGCAATTAGTGATACAAAAAAACCTGTTTTATCCTGTGAATAAAAGTATGTGTTTTTGTCAATGTACCATAATAACAGAAGCGAAACGCAATATTGTGTCAGGACAATTCACTATTTATGCACAATAAACAAAGGAGCATAGCGCGACAATTTCTGTTCAGCGCCAGACTTGCTTGTAACCTATATCACCAATTATGTTAAGAAAGTGACGTATTAACTACTAAAAAACACTGACCTTTGTGTAAATGCTTGGAGCAGACTAACCTGTGAGCTGGAGTGTTCTGGGACGTTATATTTGATCTTTGAATGGCTGCAATCCAGTCGCGTCTTTGTTACTTCGGAAACATGGCTCGAACAATTTCTCTTCAACGACGTAATCCGATAACAACCGATCTCTTTACCCGTCGGCTTCCCGTGGCTGTCATGCGACCGGCTATTGCAGTTAATAATACAACAGCTTCTTGACATTTTTGTGTTTCTTTTTATCGCTGTGTGACTGATTTTAATTGAAAGCCTGCGTGCGCTAGTACCGCTTGCCACGAGTTCCCAGAATCCTTTGCGATTCTACCCGTGAATGACGTCACATTTTCAATCTCTATATAATATGCATGTTAAATTTTATATTTGGGGTAAAATATCAAGTCTTTTCAAGTAAACCGGTTCAAGTCCAATTCAAGTCCCAAGTCATTGGTGTAAAAGTCCAAGTCAAGTCACAAGTCTTAGAACATTTTTTCAAGTCAAGTCTAAAGTCATAAAATTAATGACTCGAGTCTGACTCGAGTCCAAGTCATGTGACTCGAGTCCACACCTCTGGTCACAATCATGAGTAAACCAGGTTGGATATTGAACTACTTAATTGTGGATTTGGTTAAAGGTTGCTATTTAACTGTCAGCTTTGGATAAGGTTTCATCTGATATGTGCACTAAGTGACGGTGACAAATTATGTCAATGTCGTCTGTATATTAAAGTGTTTCACATAAAAATATAAACACAGTTCTACAATCTGACAGCACATTGAAATGTTTCTATGAAACTCTGAAGAAAAATAGGAAAGGGCATTACAAAACACAAGTTTTGACTTAACTATCAAAAACACATTTTAGTTTCTGTCAGTGATTGGCGGGATAACGTTAACGCCGGTCCAGATTTCCTTGTCCCACTCACCTGACGCTCAGCTGGATTTAATCAGCGGCTTGTTCAGCTGAATCTGGTAAGCTGACAGGTGTCACCTGTGGCCTGCTGACTATGCTGGCAAACTGGTAGCCTGTAAGCTGTCTACTAAAGGGGCAAAGGCTCCACATTTCCTACCATCTGAAATCTAAAAATTCTTCAATGATGAGGAAAAGGAAAAAACAACAACATACTTTTTCTTTTCCTAACTGAATCGCGTCACAGTCCCACAGATTTTTCTTCCCATCAACCAAGATGTTCCAACCCCAGTCAGTAGTAACCACCACACTAGACTCTTTGTTTCAAAGTTAAACAGCTGCCTGTTTCCAGTTATCTGCTCACGGTGGATCAGAATATCATTTCTTTATATGTAAGGAACACACTGCTGGCTTTAAGAAACAACAAGGTCATTGTGAGCAGCATAATCCTTCATACTGTACCTTGACGTTGTCTGGATGCAGTCCTCCAGGGTGTTTGTCCATATACTGACACAGGTCTGTGTGCTGGGTGAGGACAAAGGCAAGAACATCCCAGTGTTAGTGTGAAGGTTTTAAAGGTAAGTAAGAAAGCAAGCAATTTATTTATATAGCACGTAAGATTCCTTAAAGATCATCTAAAGTGGTTACCACCAAGTACACCTTAGCATATGCAAATGCTTTGGAGCAAAAACAGCTCTAGAAATTGGGACCAACTTGATGCTACTGTGATTTTATTGTACAAAGCAGTATAAAGGAACGTTAAATGCTAGAAGTTAGGTGGTCTAACACAATATATGGGCATCTTGGATATCACGTAATCATCATATTTTTTCCTTACAGTCATTTTTTGGGTTATTTGATAGAAAAAAGGAAACTGAACTCTTAAATATATATTGATTGATATTGATTGTAACTCCAAAAAATTGATGCACTGTCAAAATATTTTGAGTAATCCATTAAAAATACATGGGAGCAGGCGCCGTTTCATGGGCGCCACCATGTTGACCCACCATCTTGAATACAGTCATTGAGAAAGACATCATCGTTTTATGTATGTACATTTTACACTGTGATTGATTGAATTGATCGAAGCCTTTACTTGTCACTTGCAGTTGACCTGCAGCGAAATTGGACATAGGGAGGGGCAGCCATGCATGTGGCTAGAGACCAGCCACTGTCACTGAATGCCATATTATACTCGTTTACAGCTCAACCGTTTTATTTTCAGAGTCAAAATTTCAGAGGCACAACTGTGAATATCTACAGAAAGCTTTCAAACATGCTGGAGGCTCTGTTATGGTTTGGGTGCATTTTAACCAGTGGGGCTACTGGTTGAAATGTCAAAATTCTTGTCAAAATGGATGGAATTTTGAACGCAGTAAAGTGCTGTCAAATTAATCCAACATCCAGTAATATCAATAAATATTATGATTGTCAAATGCTTCATTTTTCAGCATGGCAATAATCCCAAACACACAGCAGGGAAGTAATAACAGACCTGGATAGAAAAACCTACCGTGGAACACTATGAGTCATGGACTGGAATCACATCCAAATTAATAAAGTAGAAGAACATCCACAGAAGAACTTCAAGAAGCCTGGAAAACTATTCCTGAAGACCACTTAAAAAAATTATAGGAGAGCTTGTCTAAGAGAGTCCAGGAATGTTGACGTATGAAGGTCATCACATTACATAGAATTGTAATGAGCTATATTTCCATGTACATGTCTTTGTCCTGTCTCGCTCCCCTTACCCCGACTAGTCACGGCACATGGCCGCCCGGTTCTGCTGGAGGTTTCTTCCTGTTAAAAGGAAGCTTTTCCTTCCCACTTTTGCCAAAGTGCTTGCTCATAGGTGGTTGTCTAATTGTTGGGGTTGTTCAATATTGTCTTCAGGTTCCTGTTGTTGCAATTTAACGCTTTATAAATGAAGTAAAATTGAAACTGAATGAATATATGTTTGCATGTTTGACTAGAAAAATATGAAGAAACAATGGGTGGCTCTAAAACAGGACTCTATGTTTGGGTCTAAGTTATGTACATTTTTGCTATCTGCCATTTTTTTGTGTGCCTGTAAATTCTAATTGGTCCAATCAAGTTCAAAGCAGATGCTGTTCTTGGTCCACACACTACTTTAGCGTACGTCCCCAGGAAGAAGAAATGTGGCTTATTTTATGCCAGAGTTTATCGTATGAGCTGAATTGATATTCTTATCAGAAAATCAGACATGCACCCAGCCTTGGTCTGCCCTTCACCTCTGTGCTTTCAGAACAGATTTGTGGATGGAGGCAGTGACTATGAAACCACACTAATATTTACAGTCCCCTACTGCTGGCCACACCACAGAACCTCCTCTGCTGAATAATTCACAAAGACGCCTCAGCACACACACACAGCATATTTGTCATTGCTTTTCATGTCAGTTGTCTGTCCTCTCTCTGTGTGCATTTCCCCTGCATCCTGTCATTCACCATTAGCTTTGAGGGGAGAACAACGAATGGATTTTTGGGGAAGCTCAAGCTATTAGAGCACTGAACACAAGATGATATATCAACATCAACACAATTTAGCATCCCAGTCAAATAAATAACCACTGGCTGCAGGGAAACCAGGGCAATCCCTCGCTGTTAAAGGACTGTGTGGCATTATGATTGAAAGATGTGCTGTATTAGTGAAAAGTGTGGATAACCACTTAGGATGAGACGTCCCTGTTTCACCTTTAAAGGCAAACTGAACTTTTTTCTCATTCTTCATTTAAACACAACCCGCTGGGCTCCATCCTCGATTCAGAAGCCAAACCCTTTGACATGTGTCAAATCTACCAACAGGGGGCATTCCACCATCCCCAGTCTAATAAATGTAGTAGAGAAGGAAAGCTGAGTAAGCTGGTTGAGCGATCTGGCCTCACGCAGCATGAATATAAATGAGCCCATCAGAAGCTGCTGTCAGTTGGTGCACAGTAAAGGGTAAGACAAGATGAGACTGTTCTGAACAACCTGGGTTCAGATCTGTCCAAAACTGCGTTGAAAACTTTTTATCCTTGTAGTACACTCCTACTCTATTCCCTCTGTAGACACTGGAGTCTTTCCTTATTAATTAGAAAAACGTCCTAATCAAGTTATTTTGGCCCTTGCTGCACAACATTTGAATACTATTCTTTGAACTTGTTTGGACAGGCAGCAGAAGTCCAGTCGGTTCAGTTGGATGAAACAATACTGTCAGTGGAATAATCCTGTAACTGTGACAGATGTGGTCACCAATCCTTACAAGTATGTAGCTAGTTTCAGTTTAACATACTTATAAGGAGGTTGTCATGTCTGCTTCTTTTACTTCTCCTGGCAGTGTGGTTGCTTCCCAACTAAACACTAAACGGTTGGTGTAGGTGATGTAATTGAGGTCAGCCGGAATTCTGGCAGATAAGCTTTTCTCAAAGCAATCTTGCATCAGCTGATGGCTGACACGCGTTTGGACGTTTGCCTCTCTCATATATGAAAATCTCTGCAATATGTTGTCAATGAAGTCTTGGGACACTATCAGTGACACTGACCCCGTCACAACTAAAGTCTCTTTGCTGCGACGGGGTCTTGATGTCGCTAGAACGAAGCCATGCCAATAAGTACAAGAAAAATATCAGTTTTTTGTTGACTACAGTTATCCATATTTGGAAAAATGATCACTGACATATTTTACCTCCTAGGTATCCAGTCCACTAGAAGTACCAGTATTACTCAGCATGAGATTGTGACTGGAACCCAGTGTGAATTTTGTGGACCAATAATTTTTGCCAATGTTTTTGTCAACATGTTTTTTTTATGATGAAAACAAGGCAAAAACTAAAAAACCCTAAAAAAAAAAAAAACTAACCCTGAAGCACAAGGACAAAAACTTGGATAAAATGAAATAAAACGTTCATCAACAAATTAAAATGAGATGAAAAATAGGAGACGAGATCTTATCAGAACAAATTAAATTCTTTAAAAGGTTTTTATAAATAGGGAAAAATAGGGTAATCTCCTGGTGCAGTAAAGTTAGATGCACACATTTGTTCTGCCCTGTCTACACTGTTACTCATGGTTTTGGCAAAACAGGTTTGTCCCACCAGTATCTGATGTTGGCTCAACAAGACATCACTCTGTCACGATTTGTCTTTCACTCTCCAAACAAACAAAAATATCTTAAGTAGATCGCCCTCACGACCCTGGAAATGCTCCAGCTCAGATATTATTTCACCTGCCCATTTAAAGATAAAGACCACAAACGACTGTCACACCAGCAAATATTTGCCTTGGCATGTGCCATCATTAATAGATACTTAATGCTGTTGCTTTTTTTGTGGGTAAGTCAGTTTGTTTCGGCTAATCTAATGATCATCATTTGGTAAACTGTGCTGTTCCAGAGGTTTCTGGTAAGTAACCTTCCTTTACTTGGCTTTAACAGTGTTGCCGAGTCAGAGCATTTCCACTGGCCATAAATGCATCAACAGAATATTATTTCTGTTATTTGTGCCCGCAGTATTTGACAGGACAGTTGTGGAAACATGCTAAAACCATGACCTTCCAATAAAATGCCCGCTTGGCTTCCTGTTGCAGGCACAGACAGACCAGGCTGTGGTGGACCTGGCTGCCATCCTATGGAGCAAAGAACGGAAAAAGCCCTAGCTGCTTTAACATTCCTCAAGTGCCCTAAAACTAAGAGTATGCCAATCAAAATATCTACAGCTCATGTTTCTAGCGGGAGAGTATTAAAAACTGAAACTCAATCAGCAAGGATGTACTGGGATCAAATCAATCAAACTAAAGAAACACATAAGTGCTGACCTCTGTTCTTTGAAAATGTTTTCTTTTGAATGCTAAAAACAGATTCTTGATCTAATTTTAAACCTCCACAGCCCCCCCCCCGTAAAGAGCCCAAATGGGTGATCTCAGTGTGCAGACTCACCACATATTCAAAAACCAGAGTTAGGGTTTCCTTGGTGTGGATGATGTCATGAAGGAGGACAATGTTAGCATGCTTCAGGCCTTTCAGAAGAGATGCTGCAGAAACAAAACCAAACAGAAAGAGGCAGAGAGTTGATACCAGGGAACTGTGTTATGCTTTCATTAGCTGCATTATTAGAATTTCTCATCACATACAGGGGATCAGGAAAAGATTAAAACACAAAGAGAAAACACGGGGTGGATTTACTACTCAAAGTTCTCACACTCATTTGTCAACATGTTCATGACGTAAGACTTATTGTTAATTAGGAGGGAGATATGCTGGGAAGATGATCAAATCGTTACAGCGGCGAAGCTTAAAGAGTCTTACTTGGGAGGCTGGGTATGATGAGCACATTTACATTACTTGATCGAAGTCACAGCTTGAATAGAGCACGGTGAGCATTGTGCAAATAATACACGACACATTTTCAGTTTTTGGTGGGGACATTTTATAGCTTTGACATCACAGTCAAGTTAATTTAGTAACAAAAAGAACAAGTTTACTTTTTTAACATTTAATACGAGATATTCTGATTTCAGATTGAACTACCTTACAAAAAATCTCAGACACAGCAAACGACTTCTACGAGCTTCTAATTTACTTTTTTCAACCAATGCTGGTTTTCAATCTAAAAGCAGTTCCATCAAATTAGAGCTTTTGCATAAAAGCTGGCATTAGATTATCACCACAAAACTGCTTGGCCTGTAGCCACTGGAAGCACTAAGTAATGAAAGGGGCTAATACAAGAAATTCAACCCAACTGGAACAAGTGACAAATTTTCTCCGCATGCAAATTACCCCAACTTTTGTCAGTATAAGACTAGTTCTAAAAGAAAAAAATGCTAACTACACATTAAAGAGATAATATTCTACCTTAAATCAGTGCGCTATATCACTCTAGGAATGTTAGCTTCTAAGCTAGCCAGAGCTAGCTAAAACTAATGCTACGTTTAAGCTGTTCTTAATTTTTTTTTTTTTTTACTTATCACCTTGAAATGCACAACAAATTCTGAGGAGCTCACATTTTGGTCATTTAGTATTCCCTTCCATATAAATAAGGGGGAAAGCTCATGTTGTCAGTTTATGTTAAATTGGAAAAATAACAGCGTGCTTCCTGCTAAAGCTAGCTAGGTAGGTCAGCAGAGTTGATGACTGTATGCTGTCCTTTATATACTCTTTAAGTTAAAATATCATTGTATTTTAGTTGAATTTAAAGTATTTCATTTTTATTATATAGCATAAATGGAATTTTCAGACATTTAACAAACTGATTCATTTAGCAAACAAAAAGTTCTGTTCCAAGGACACAGGGGACAGACAGAACCTCTGAGAGGCAGTAAGTGATAAGGTCTCATCAATATATTCATTCTGTATGAGTACCTGAAGGTAAAAAACACAAAATCACATAAGCAGATCAAAGGCAAGGCTCCTCTCAGCAGGAAGTTAAAGCTATAGTCTGATACCTCAAAGATCCTGTCACCAGTTTGAAGATCCAACCCCCTCTCTCCCTGCTCACACACACATCGGTGGTAATGGCTCGAACACACACTCACAGCTGTCTTATACTCTGTGTGCATTACTTTATTCAGCAGCAGTCTGTAATGCCGCTCACATATCTGTGCTCTAAGCTCACTGCTCAGTAATTGCTGAATTAGTTCAATTTCAAATTACCTTTCTGATCTTCTCATAGGGAGAGTTTTAACTGTGTCTGTGAGGAGTCTAGCTCTTACTTTATCAGACCTGGATCATAAGCAGATCAAACAGACAGCATCACGTTCTCATCTAAATTTAAATACCAGTTCCTCCCGTGGAGGTGACTGTATCTTCTTTCAGTGGAGTCTGTAAAACGAAGTGACAGGACAAACCAAGCCAAGCAAGGACGAGCTCTGAACTTCTATACATACAGGACAAAGTTTATCATTTTAAACCCTACAAGCTGTAAGTTAAGCACTTCATATTGTAACAAGACAATTCACATTATATACCTGTTAGCTAATAGCGAACTTTGAGTTTTTCCAATGTCTTGGTTCAGCTAAGAACCGACATTCCATCTCCAGTCCTGTTCAAGCAGAGCTCACTCCCCCAAGCACCAGAGATCCACCAAACACATGATCCTTACACTGAAATACGTTTTAGGAGTGAATGCTGAAAAGTACAAATTAGCCTTGATCCACTGAACAGATTTCTTCTTATTAGAGGACTAAGAGATGTCCAAATGGTAGTAGCATTTTTTTTGCTCCCACCAGACTGGATCAGTAACCAAATCAGCTGTCTGCATGTCTTTGTTCACCACGCCCATGAATCTCCTCTGTAGTCTCCATCTTTGGTTCTTTTTTGGTAGGTCCATCTTTAACCTCCATTGCCCAGCATATCCACTCTCTCTCCTCTGTAAATGTCCAAACCATCTTAGCCTTCGCCTGTCTTGTGCACTGTCCATTGCTTCAGATGGGTGACCACACACCGGTCTTGCTCTCTCATTCAAATGTTTTGCTTCTACTGACTTTTATTCTTCTTCTCTCCAGACAATGCCGCCACTTCTCCAGGCCCTCTTCCATATGCTCCCTGTCCATTGCTTTGGATGGCTGTCCCCAGGTATTTAAACTCATCTGCTTTCTTTAGTTCCACACAGACAGTTTAAAGGGTTTCTGATCAGGTAGGGAAAGTTAACACTGACTGGAGTTTTAAACTCCCTATTTCATGATATTTACAGTTTATGACTGTTGAGGTATATGAGGACACGGCCTTGCCCTTACCACTTGCAGTTCTGGGCTGAACTGAGATATTGAGCTGTTTTCGTAGTGATATTAAAGTAGCTTATGTAAGACAGAAAGTGAAACTATTAATATAGAAAGAAAAATATGGTATCTGTGCCTCTATGCACGTAAACGTCTTACCTTCCCTTATGGCTGTGAAGGGTGTTCCTTCTTCTTCTTGTAGTCGAATCACCTTCAAAGCCACTAGTTTTCCATTCACCCTGGCAGCAACATGAAGCACACACAATGTATACTAAACTGATCGAGTTTCTTTTTTTGCGACAATAAAGGAAAACTCTTAAAATGAGTGAAGCCAGAGAACAGCGAGGATATTTAAGCCAGAGAAATGTAATTTGGCGGCAGTGGAGTGAGACGCGGGTACAAGGCGAAGGGATTACAACTGAATGAAGCTCACCAATCAAAGCTGTTGTAGTTTAAGAGTGACGCCAAATAACATCATTACTGAGAAGATTAGAGTCTTTGGAGTTTTGTACATTTTCAAGAATTTAATTAGCAAAACTTGCAAGCAAAGCGGCAAACCATGAAATGTGAACGAAGACTATTGAATCATGGCATAAATACATTCATCCTATAGTGATTAAAATAAAGGAAATTACATTGCATTTGTGAGGTGCACAGCTTTGCAGACAAGAAATATTATTTACATAAAACCTATTGAATTATTTCATTCCCACACAGCAATGCTCTCGTATAATTAAATGTAATATTCGCTGCATCCATGAGTGATTTCTAGCAACTATAAAGAAGAGTAACTGGATTAGACAGTGATTCCACGCTACTTACTTGCTCTTTCCTTTGTAAACTGTAGCATATGAACCCTCTCCCAGTTTCTCCAGCTTTTCATAGGAATCTGCCTTTCCAAATTTGGGGCTGGTGGGCTGCGGGAAGAAAAAGAAAGAGATATGAAAAGGCAAAATGAGAGGGTGAGTTCAGTAACCCAGAAAAGCGGCGCCTCGTAGGATTTCACAGAACACATTTACAAGTGTCTGAGAGATATTAAAATCTGGAGGCTCCCTGCTGTATCATCGAGGAGGTGTAATGTCGGTTGGGAGGAGGAGAGAGAATTTTTTTACCAAGTCTCTTCTTGTAAGAGCTCCTTTTCATTTAATTGTCAGCTGATAACTTTTAGACACTTTTCACCATCTCAGCACTTCACAGAGAAAGAAATAACTGTGGCTCGAAGAGAAGAAGGCACAGAAGTGAGCATATTCATAGCTAACTGCTAGGAAAGGGGAAACAAGTCAGCTCTGAAACTTCAACTCACTGGATGCTGTCCTAACATCTGCTGTTGTCAGTGATGAGGAAAAGTGCTTTGATAACTAAATGTAGCTCTGACGAAAGCATACGTGCCAATCAAGTATGTGGATCACCTCCCCCTCGCTCAGTCACCCAAGAGGAGGAGTAGGATGGCGACCTCCTTGTGACTAAGAAAAATCCAATTATTTTCACATTTTCACAAATAGTTGTGGTGAGGTTAGGCATGCGAGACCCTCAACCTCTTGGTAACCACTTTCGATTGCAAGGCGATTGCGTCTAAGACAGGCTGGTGAGGATTTGTGAATAACTGATTTCTAAATGCAGACAGACTGCCACCGCATTGCATACAGTCTTAGTCAGCTCGCACCAGTGAGCACAACTATCTTTGCAATAGGCAGCATGATTCACCTGGTTGCCAGCTGCTTGTACTCTGATAACATACCTATATTAAAAGAAAGGTTGCCAAATGTCATTTTACAACCACAACAACTATTTTGTAGATCTGTGAAGAAATTTCTCATTTTCTGTTTCAAATCTATGAGCTTTGCTGAGTTATCACAGTCGGTGCATCGCATTGCAATTGCCAACTTGTCCCCATTGCCACTTTATCAACATTTTAACACACAAAGCAACTGACCGCGAGTTGACACAAACATGTTTCCGGTCTTCGAAGCAACCGTTTCAGTGAGACCACAAGTTCATTGCACGCGGTCGAAATAATGTTGACTGTCCAGCCTCTGTTTTTTCTAACAGTTGGAGACCTTTCACATTCTTTGTCTATGGTCTGAACAAAACTGCAGAAATCAAAACTATAGGTTTCAGGTCAAACCTGAAACAGCAGTTAGCGATAACAGGTATCAAGAGACTGGTTATTAACTTGCTTTGTTCATCGAGGCTTTTTGCCTCAAGCCGTGGGGCACTGTCATATGGTTGTATCCGTCATTATGTAATTTTTTTCTGCCAATTAAAACTTGGGGATCCGGGCACTGACTAACAGTGTGCCGATGTAGCTGAGGTTACATCTGTCAGACGAATCCCAAGCCATGAGTGCCTGGAAGATGATTTAGCACTGGAGGCTATTCAGGTACCATTCTTTAAGGTCCTGAAGCACAAACATACTTAATGTTCTAGTCTTCAAATCCCTTTAAGCGTTGCTTTAAGAAAAGGTTCTTTCAGAAGAAAACTGTCCTTTTTTCTATAATTTTAACACATGAACACAACAGGGACTGAAAACCTGCTTAGAGTCAGTGAAGCATCAGTAGCTTTTATGGCCCTGAAAGCACAATGCAACCATCTTCCCTTGTAATGCATCTTTAACCAAATCCCATGCTTTCAGGAAATCCCTAAATGATGGTGCAGTATTTGCTACATCTGCACTGTCTTCATTGCTTTCCAGCCACCCTCCTGTTAGCTCACTATCCTTGCAGCAGTAATAAGCTCAACATTTCTGAGGGCTTCTCTAAACAAATCAGACTTCCCCCTGGGATCAAGGAAGAAGTGAAGCTCTATCTGTGAAACAATTGAGTTGGACAGTAAGGTGGCCTGAAGAACCTCTCCCAGCAAGGCTCATGACTACAGAACTAGTCTTTTTTTCTACTAGTGTTCTGCATGAACCACTTTCACTTTACATTTGCCTTACTGCATCCTCTTTTAGGAATAACTGGTGGGGGGAGTTCATTGGTACCAAAATATTACGCAGTTGTCAGAGGTGGATCATCACTTGGCCAAAGCCTGCAACCGCCTTAACGTCCCTAAAGCTGAGGGTTTACTAGATATCAGCTGGGTCTGCATAAGTGGATTAATCACAAATCCAGAAGTAACAAAATTTCACCTTTAAATCCGTTATTAATCTGGTGTCAGTCTGCTTATCATATGAATCTTTTAATTCATCTGTATCTTTACTTCATTGGTTTTCTGCTCTAACAATGTCAACTTTTATGACAAGAAGGGGGAAAGCACAACATTATGAGGCCATTAGACAATTGCTCTGAGTCAGGGTAGTCTACAGATTTTGATCTGAAATGGTTAAAGACACATATAATCTTTAATAGTGTGTTCCCGTTTTACAACACAGTCACTTTTGTAAGCAGTTATTCTGACATTAAGTTAACATGAACTTTATTTTGCCATGTGCTGTAACTGTGATATAACGAAATTCCATTAGCCTAATCTGAGGTCGACTGTTAAAGCCCGTTAATGACTGATTCTGATGGGGGATAGTGGTTTATAGAACAAATCCAAATTTCTAGAAATTTTAAATGCCATGTCCTACAGAACATATAGTATGCCATCCCAGAGCCTGTGCAATTTATTTAAATTATAGGACAAAAGCCAAAGAAACAAAAGACACAGGTCCAGAATTTAGAAGTGGGATTCTGAAGGCTGATGGTCCAGAGATTAGCCACTATCCATCTTTTTTTAATTAAGGACTTGAAATGTTTGAGATCAAGTGGGTTTGTTTGCCTGAGCCAAATGACCACGGACGGCACAAATAACACAATTTCATAATCAGGGCTGAAACAATTCATTAGCTTCTCACAGCGATGTTGGCAGGCAATCAGTCAAGCCTCGTATTACACTCATTAAATCTTATCTGTGTGCACATTCATTAAACCTTTCGCATTCTGTGCCGTTTTTCTTCTATGGTTCTGAAAAGAACCACATATGTATAAAAACCTAAAATCTCATTTGCATGATTAAGAAAATTGTGTTACTTGTATGCAGTCTTCAATTAGGCATGTGAACAGATACAGGCTGGCAAATTTCTTTGACGAAGGAATAAAGAAGAAAAGCCAGCAGCGTCGCAGAGCAACAGAAATGCTGACGGAAAGTGGTTCTTTGACAGCATCTCAAAGGCTGTAATATTTTAGAGATGCATAATGCACTCAAACTCATTTGTCATTCAACAAATAGCTTCTTTGTAGTATTCCTGTGGCATTTCTGTTTGTTTTGTATGTCTTTGCAGTCATTTTGAGTTATTTTGTACACCCGCAGCAGATGGGCCCCTCCCTGAGCCTGGTTCTGTCAGAGGTTTCTTCCTGTTAAAAGGGAGTTTTTCCTTCCCACTGTCGCCAAAGTGCTTGCTCATAGGGGGTCATATGATTGTTGGGTTTTTTCTCTGTATGTATTATTGTAGGGTCTACCTTACAATATAAAGCATCTTGAGGCAACTGTTGTTGTGATTTGGTGCTGTATAAATTAGAGATGGACATAAAAAAGTGGTATCGTGCCATCTCTAATATAAATACAATTGAATTGAATTGAACTAATTTCCATTGACACTAGAAGAGACATACCATACTGTTAGCTCGAAGTTGTCTAAATCCTAAAATCTTTTATTACAATTGCATGATAACAGCAACCAAAACTAAATATTAACTCATAGAATCCTGAATAGAAATCTATTTTACATGTAAGAATGGTAAAGATAAAGGCGGTTGACCCACCCATGATCACCAAAAAAACGATCAATCAACAGCCGAACCAATAAACTTAAGAGCCAGTCGTGTTGTTGCCTCATGAGATTCACAACAATTTCCAGTGTTGTGAATGTTGGGGATGCATATCTCCCTGTTATCATAGTAAAGCTGTAGGCTAGAGTACTCATCGCTTTTCTTGGCATTAATTAGCATTAACATCAATTAGCATTTGTACCCTGATAGGACAAGAGATTGTTCCATATTGAGGAGTTAAGATCTCATTTGGGCACTTAACTTTGTAACCATTCCATTTATCATATTTACTCAGTATAAAGATCTGTTCCTAGAAGGAATTGTTGTTCCTAAAACTGTGCCAATCATAAGTCGTAGATCATGTTTCAGAAAGAGACTAGCAGTGATGTGGCGACAATATCAGGGGAAGTGCATCAGCTCATAAGAATGAAAAACACGGCAACAGTTAGTGTTGCAAAGAGGATAGGTCCCAAAATTAGAGGACTACCTTAACAACCACAGCCTGGAATGTCTACTGGCTCCCATCGTTCCACTACAAAACATTTCGGCAGGAGCCCTTGAGGCTTTGAACAGTGAAGTATGTTGCAGCATGTTAGAGCAGTAACATGCTACTCCCTCTGACTGCATCTGATTCCCTAACAGCAACATGCTTCACAGCTGCACTTACTGACTTACTGTCCCATTAGTACACCTGCTACATTTGAAGAATGTTAGGATAGGCAAAGAACAGATAGACACATAGAGAGATCTGTCAGCTATAAACAGATTGTTTTGTTTCTCTTTAGTTTGCAGTCATGCTCTTATCTTTATACAGCTTTTTATTAACTTTCCTGTTAAAAGTCCAACTATGACTGAACTATGCCACTTCACTCTGTAAGCATGTCAACATCCTCTTAGACTCACTTTCTGTTATTTAGATGACGATAAGGCAAGACATATTTACTTGTATGTGAAGGTTGGCCCTACCTCAGTTGCTTCAGTCTGAGTTCATCAGACTGAAGCAACACCACCACATACAACCTGTTGTATGTGGTGGTGTATGGGCAGAGCCTGACAAACAGGAATCTCTTCTTCACTAAATTTTCTTTTGAGGTGTGGATGGTGACCAATCTTTTAATAAGAGACGAGCACAACGTGGTTTCAAATATAAAGTGATTAATTATGAGCAAAAGAAAACAATCTACAAGCTACTAACTGTGTTTCCATGACAACACTGGCACAATTGTTGACTGACTCTTAACCCACTATTTATCAAACAGACACTTTATCATCAACACCTCTGACGATGGTGGCTTTGAAATGTGAAGTCTTGCTTAATCAGGCTTTTCTCCGAAAGGAGATCAGACCACTGTCACCGCGCTGACAAGTTTGATTTCACTGGAGTTGAACCATTCTATAAGAGAGCCTTTGCTCACGGATTATTCTGTTATTAACAACCTGCTCTTTCAGTGCATGCATAATTAATAAGAGCACAAATTGTAGCTTTTCTCACTACACTGTTCTGACAGCAGGTGTCACTGATTATCAGAAGGTGTCATAGGACAATAACAATCATATTGTGTAACTTCACAACGCAAGATAATGAAGTTTTAGCCATTAGGATGAGTCTAGCAGGCTGTGATCAGATAAAAAAGGGTAACTACCCACTGTAATGATCAATTTACAGTATCTTCTTCTATTTTAAAGTCAATTGACATTGCTGCACCTGCATCCACACTAGTCTTTCACCATATTTGTATTTGGCTGGTTAGAGCCTGCACTACAACTAGGTATGCATATGACCAGTCAGCTGCAGTAGATGTTTAAACACTCATCGTAAGTTGTTAACAGAAATGCTTGTCAGTCAACTAAGTATTTTTGTTTATTAATGAACAGCGCCACTTAACTGTTGTGCATTAATTGAGGTCCATGTCTCTACCGCTGATGATCCCAGACAAGCCCCCAAACGTAACGAATTTCTACTTTTAAAACTAAAAGTGAACACAATTATTCTTCCCAGGAAGGCCAATCGCTGATTTTGCTAGCATCTTTAACAGGTGACTTGCTTGATGCATGTACAACTTTTATCATTAGGCATGAATGTTAAATGAAAGTTCCAATATGATACGTTGATACACTACACCCATTAATTTTCCGTGCCTACTCCTGAGAAGTTAGTTTCCTTATTTTTTGGTTGCTCCTTGGTGAATACATAAGTAAGACTAACACCCTAGCATTAGATTCTTAAGCAATGGGATTCATTAATATTGAACAGCACTTCAAACTTCGTACAGTAACATAAATCAGTGTTGTTATGTGGAGCCAATTATCACCACTTTGAACAAGTTATAATCCTCCTCCTGTCGAAATAGCTAAAAGGAGTGCAAACTGCCACGTATACTCAGCCCCTCATTAAGGCTAATGTCCAAAAGTTTTTGATATTCAAGGGTGTAAAAAATTAGAAGTTGTGCATTTGGTTCTTCGACACTATACTGTGCTGTTTTCTATGCTGCTGGAGAGGTGCACTTACAGAACTAGGGCTGGAGTGGCGGCGCAATTTGGGGGACTCTTTGCCAGCAGTTGAGCTCTTGGCGTTGATGCAGGCATTGTTCTCAGAGTGGACCCTTTTCACCTGACTGGCGGGCTTCTCAAACGGGTCGAAGCCACTCTGCGTGCGCTGAACTCTCACTTTCTTGTCTTCAGGGATGGTGTCCAGGGGCTTGATGACAGAGTCTGTTCCCTGGCAGCTGCGTGTGGACATCTTTGTGACACATATCTGTCAAAAGAGGGGAAGGGGAAGGAGAAGAGAAGTGAAGTGAAGAAAGGAGGGTGAAGATAAATGTGAGCATTAAGAGGGAAAAAAATAGTCCATCTGCGATTACCAGTGTTCAGCCAAAAAACTGACTGTCATCCAGATCCTGCCTGTTTTTCATCTTTCTGTCAGCCTGGGTCTCTTCCCTCCCTGTAGAGCCTCACTGCTACCTCTTTGCTAGGATGAGAGCCTTTTTATCTCCATCTCTCTTTTCTCTGATCAAAACAGCTCCAGCCTCCGTCAGCTCTGCTGCACATGCACTCGCTGCCGGCTGCTGCCGCTGTCCCTAGACTGCGCATACACACAGTCCCACCTTATCTCTGACACACATCTACGCGTTCAGACAATTGTGCAGACATGCTACAGAATGTCTCCAACACGCCCACCGGGCACAGCCCCCAGTACTCACCAACTATTTACAACAAAAAGCGCCTTAGCAGCTGCTCTGCCACCACGGACTGTGTGTACGAGACACAAAAGACCCAGGCAGCATGACATGTTTTGCCACGGTTCCATTCAAGATTAAATATTTAGGTCTGAACTCCGCAGCAGGAAGAAGTTCTAATTACTCTAAAACACAAGGAGGAGTCGTCTTGCAGCTCACTGGTTTGCTCTTTACACAGGCCAGGTTTCATTGGACACAATGCAGCTTTTTTCACAGCGCAAGCCCCCTTCCCTGTCACGCTAATGTGATAAGATGTTATAAAAGAATAATATAAAAGCAGCAGCTATTGATCGGGAGGTTAGGTTACCACAGATTACTGAAAACCAGATCCAGGGTGCATTATACAGCACTGTTCAAAAGTCTTGAGCTATCCCTCGAAGAGAGACATGGACTGGTGTTCCACTCATTTTCAGCCCAGTCATGGTATCTGACTATTTTCAGAATATTTAAGCCACTTAACACTAATCTATAAGAAAAACTTGAAAGGCAGTACAGTATGTCTTTAACCCTTGTGTGGTGTTCGTATTTTTGTTACTCAGCCAGTGTTCATGGGTCTGGTGGACCCGCTAGAGTTTTGGCTTTCCAAATTAACACTATCAAACAATTTTATGTTAAATTACTCAACAGATGTTTACTTCATCCCAATTACAAGACATATGAACAGCAAACATGGTTAATTTTTTCCCTTTACCTTTGTTAGATCACATTTATGAATTAATGTGCTTCTCGTTTTTCTTTTATATAAAATGTTATAAATAAATCAGTTATAATAATAATAATGGATACTTTATTGATCCCCATGGGGAAATTACTTGTTTTTCTCTGCATTTGACCCATTCACTCAGTGAAGCAGTGGGCAGCCCACTAAGCAGGCGCCCGGGGAGCAGTGTGTAGGGACGGTACCTTGCTCAGGGGTACCTCAGGGTAGCCGTTAAGTGGATTCGAACCGCCGACCTTCCGATCATGAGGCGACCACTTTACCTACTGAGCTATCCCTGCCCATAATAATCAAGTGGAGTGAGTGGAAAGACACAACACATTTACACGTGAAAAAATAATTAATTGTTTAATTTTTCTTTTGAAAAAAACTGAACACGGGTCTCACAGACCCGAACACCATACAAGGGTTAAAAAATTGGGGAAAACTGGACAAATAGAGGACAAAAGGAAACATATCCTAATGTAAACATATTTTCAAAGCCATGTCCTTACAAAATAGGAAGAAATGAATCTGGCCCTTACTGGCACCTACTGTTTGCTGAAACCTCATCACAAATGTCTTGGTGGAAGGGCGACTGTCAAGAAGCCGTTCTTAAGGAAGGTAAACAAAGGTTGATGTACGCAAAATTACACAAGAAGTAGATTGAAAAATCAATGGGAAAAAGGGCTTTGGAGTGATTAATCCAAACTTTAAAGACATTTTGGGCTCTAAGTAATGTCAGTACGAAGGTGTTGAGAAGAGAAGCTTGGCAGTGAGCGTCTACAGCCATGGTAGAAGCTCTGTTATGGTTGGAGCTGCAGTTGGAGATCTTGTCAAAACTGATGGAATTACAAACACTCAAAAGTACTGACAGAGTTTGATCCACCACATAATACCATCTAGAGAGCATCTGATTGACATTTGCTTTATTTTTCCTCATGACAATGATCCCAAGTACACTGCAGTAAAATCATATCTGGGTAGAAAAGCACATAATGGAACACTATCAGTCTTGGATTGGTCTGGGATCATTGCGAGAGACAACAGAACAAAAGGCAGCCAGCATCCAAAGAAGACCTTTTAAGGTCCTTCAAGAAGTCTGGAGAACTATTTCTGAAGACTTTTCCTTTTCTATCAGCAAAATGTGGAGACATGATGGATTGCTGAAGAATTTCGCTCAGTGCAAAGGGTGAAACAGTTATTCCTGTTTTTAAGATATCATATTGTATAAACGAAACTACAGGTCTGTAATGATGATGATGTACAATCAGAGGAAAAATTAAAGTGAAGAGCAAAATGTTTACCCCACGCAGCGAAGACAGTGGGAGGGTCTTGGAATATTGCAATGGTAGGTCTGCATGTCCCCTTAAAGCATCAGTTAATACAGGTGGCTCATATTCTGTGACCGTCACTAGATCGCAACCCCAATACTGTAAATCTCCTGACCTGTTAGAGAGCACTTTACACCACTTAGATGAATGTCAAACCAATCCAATAAGCATTTTGTCACCCACCTGCAGGTGTCCAGATAACTTGAGTAATTACAAGTTAAATTACACCTCCCATCCATCCAACCAAGTATTTTTTAGTAATTACGAGTCAGTTACAACAGCTGCAAATCTCCCCACCGACTGCAATACTGACATCTCACTGGCAACCCAGAATAATGATGCTTTCACTGCACACTGTAGCTCTTCCAGCTAAACAGCTTTAGCTCTAAAGTGGAGAGGATGTGCAGCTTCAAAGCTTCAAGTCCGAGAGATCAAAATTCAATTATTGGAAGTATCACACTTAAAAGGTAACAAGATATTCTCAAACCTGTATGAACCAACTGACATCTGGACTTGACACACACTGAACCCTCTGCAGCTTTAAATAAAGTATTCAATCAATTGCATAAAAATTGCATACCTACATGCAACATATTTAGTCCAACATCTCCACAAAGTCAGATAACCATGATCGATGTTTTCCTACTTTCAATTGCAAGTTAAATAATATTTACAAATTCAGCAAATATTTTACAGTTTTGACTGATTCTCTGAAGACAATTCTTTCTTGTCAGTCAAATTCAAAATCACTTTTTTCATATTAGCTCAGTTTAAAAAAAGTTAAGCAATGCGGCCACTTTTATTCAGAAGATTTCAAGCATGAAATTAAACTCCAAGCAAGGGAGTGACATAAGAACACGTTTAGGCAAACGAGCGCGTAAACTGGGCCAAGTAATACACCGGAGTAAGATGTGGAGAAAATAAAAAGAAATGAGGAGGTTGGAGTCACACACGGTAATGAGAATATAGCTGAGTCCCATGCACATCCAGCATGTCCTCAGTGACAGCAGTTGTCATCTGGAGCAGCACATTAAACTAACAAAAACAAATGCAGTCATTTAGGACCTATCGCACTACAAGGCATCAATATTTGATGAGAGTGTCTGTTTAAAGATGTCTAGGTTCCAAGAAGTCAACATCAGAGAATTATAAGAAACCAGAGGCATGAAGGCATGAAGGACACGCACGTCAGTGAAACCAACTAATAAAAGAAGGATAAAACGGTTAATGCAGAACTAAGTTACAGGCTTCTGGAATACCGCACAATGGTATTGACTGTCTTGCCCTCATTTAAAAATTAACCAGTGGCAATGCTAATTAGAGTAATACCCAAATAATACAGTAGCCATGTGTGAGTTACATCACTGCTGCCCAGGACCAGATTACACAGGCTGCTTTCTTGCTTAATTGCAGTCACGACCCTGAAATTCATAGATGGACTAGTGAATGAGTAAATGTTCAACACTGAATCCACATCACACATCACATTTAACAGCTAAAGTGGAAAACTGCATGGGTAAATTAGCAGCCTAAAATGTCCTGGCGGTCACTGGTTGCACATGTCACTTACCAAACTACTGAGATTAAAATAAGCAGCGTGGATCCCAAACTCACTGAGCAATTACACACAGAGGCTCTGTGAAAAGTCTAGCACTGAGAATATCCCACTGCACATATCAACCATCAAGGTCAGGCAT
The DNA here is from genome assembly GCF_963969265.1 of Rhamphochromis sp. 'chilingali'. Lineage (NCBI taxonomy): Eukaryota > Metazoa > Chordata > Actinopteri > Cichliformes > Cichlidae > Rhamphochromis > Rhamphochromis sp. 'chilingali'. The sequence goes on from NC_137938.1 coordinate 3,566,092, forward strand.
TAAGCAACTTTGATCTGCTAAAAATCCTAAACCTGTTTTATCCACGGCTTCATCTAATAGCGTTTTACTTTCCACAAGAACAAAAAGCTAATGTTTAAAAATAACAGAAAAATGTAACAGTGTTGCAAATAAGATGAGCGATTATTGCTGAATAAAATCATGACTCTTGTGATTTAGTGCACACAGTGGTAAAACAAACTTCTTATTTCAAGTTATTTCAAAGCTGAGCGCGTTCTCAGGGCTGCTGCTAATTCCTTACATGGCAGCCGCACATTAGAGCTCTGAAAATTTTAAACTGGATATATTTAAACTTTACTTTAAAACGAAGTTTATTTTCGCTTTAGTGTGTCAGCAGATCAAAGTGAAACTCATTTTACTGATTGAACAGGTGTTCTTCTAGTGGCTGCAATTCTAGCAGTGCTAAAGAGACTCAGCAGCAGATAACAATCAAGTAACAAATTCAATTCAATTTTAGTTTTATTTATACAGCACCAAATCACAACAACAGTCACCTGAAGGCGCTTTATATTGCACAGTAGACCCTACAATAATACATACAGAGAAAAACCCAACAATCATATGACCCCCTATGAGCAAGCACTTTGGCGACAGTGGGAAGGAAAAACTTCCTTTTAACAGGAAGAAACCAGGCTCAGAGAGGGGCGGGGCCATCTGAATCATATGTGTGAATCATATGAATCATATTCACCCACCAGAGAATCTATACCGCACTACATGCTGTAAATTGAAAAACAGTAGAGATGGGTTTGACAGTGGCTTGCAAACTCTCCTGGGCAGCCTCGCAGACCTGGGCAACCTAAATACAACAATTAAACACAAAAAGGCACATATTATTTACATAATAGTGAAAGCTTTTCTAATTGGGAATATTTTAGCTTTCAACTTTTCTCTGTCTTGGCTGAAGATAACAACTCTAGACATTATATACTATTTTCTAACATTTTCATTTAGGTTTGATTGAAAAAAGGAAGATAAATGGAGCAAGCTGTCTGAGCTGATTATGCGATGCAAATTTCAAACAGCTTTGAGATATGTAGACCCAAATTATACTGACTAAACCTTGTACAGGACTGAGTGAGGTGGTAATCAAACCTCCAGATGAGTCTCATCAATCTCATAAAGTTGTATTTCTGCATGCTGTGGCAGCTGCACACTACCTGCTCAGTAACAAGCAGCAGATAGGCAGTGGATATATTTGAGCTTAGCAGCTAAAGAGGTATTTCTCTCATGAGTTGGCAATGAGGACAGGGCTAAACAAAGAGTACTGCACAAAGAATTGTCAGATGGCCAGAAACATGACTCAAACTGAATCCCATTGTTTCTTCGTGCCCTCTGGATGTGTAAGCAGGCAACATGACCACGATATTTACTTCTTAAAAACGCTTTGGGGAAAGACAGTGTGCTACATATTATCATCCATCCAGACTGACTGGTTTACGGCGGTATGTAGAGGCCTTGCTGCATCTGGCTTTTCTCTGTTGCCAAGACAGGAACACCCCACCAAGACAGGGAAAACCCGCCGCAGATGCAATTACACCATATCGATTCTTATTGAAGGACAGCCTCTTTAATCACTACTACCCTCCACCATCAACACTCTGATATACCAACACACACAGAGACAAATAAACAAACTACATTGTTTTGCTATCTATAATTTATTCTGCACTGACCCCTTTGCCCCACAGGGATCACTGAATATTCATCTTATCGTAGTGTTGTCATACGGTGATGAAAATCCAGGGCAGGAACGAGCGCAGCCAGGACCACACTAATGCAACCATCTCCACAGGAGTAGTTACTGATGACATTAGCTTGAACGATGACAAGAACCTCAGAGGCCATAAAAGACCAATAAGCCATAAAGCCTACTTGTGTGCTCGTGCTAACTCAAAGCTATCAACCATGGAAACTTGGCTCACATTGAGGCTCAACCCACAGCACGAATGCATTTCCATTTTGCACATGGTGTGGACACACTTCATGAAGACAAAGTCAGGCAACACGTCATCTGTACTCAGTCCCACAGCTCGACCTATAGGGTCAACCTTAAATGATGAGACTGTCTCTGTGCAAGTATGAAAATACTGAGTTGGAAGTTTTAACATATTACAGAAGTTACTTTGTTATGAAGTATTGCAGCTCCCTTTTTGGCACACACACACCTAGTTTCCAGTATCCTTGAGTTCTGCTGGCACTCATTAAATGCACCAGAAAAATAAAACATGCAAATGGATCTGCTGTGGGTCTTCATCATTTTGAATGCCAGCCCTAAGATATTGTGGATGAGAGTCTTAATTATCATACGTGGTGGAATAAAAGTATCCCAACAGATAAATTATGGCCTAGATAGAGACTTTTCATTGCAGCGATACGTACTGCATTTGCAGTTCTCATATTTTCACCTCATCTTGCATTTGGACCACCTTCAACAGGCTTTGACATCTAGAAATCCCACAGCGGTGAGACAATGACAACATATTACTTACTTCTGAGTAAGTCCTTGAAAGGGAGACATAACATCATTAATCTCCACTTCAACGACACAAAGCAACGTTGACATGTTTTAGAGATGCACTCAGTAGACTTTGGAGAAACATCAGCAGCTGAGCATCCGCACAGTCGATGCAATAGGCAGAAATCACAAATGAAAGTTAGCCTTTAACTGAGCCCACTTTACAGAACAGTCACACAGGCACACGTAAAAGAAGAGGTGAGATCTAATTTTACAATGCTTTGATTTAATATAATAAATAATACATGTTTTTGACGCTATTAGAGTAACAGATGGCATGCTTGAAAAACGAAGGCCACACAGAAGTACAGGTCAGTCAGTTTGCATGAACTCCTACTGTAGGTGAAAATGCCCAACTTTACAACCTTAAAGTAAATTTGGTGTGGGTGAAGGGTCTTGGGCATCTCACCCCTGATGAGACCCTGTGGCAGACATGCTGGAGACAGTGTGTCTCTTTCTCTCTCCTTTGTAGTGGGTAGAGCTAGAGGAGGTGACTGGCAAGAAAATATACTGTGAAGCTCAGAAAAGTGAAGAAAGTGAAAAAGATGCAGTTACTACCTCTCAGTTAAATCCATGTGACCTTGTTCCTTAACAGCATAGGAATTACAAGAAGCTATGAATTAACTCCATTTACAGGTGAACTGTGAGGCTCAAGGAGAATTACACTGAAAAGGATGGAAACATTCAGAAGATGTGTTGTATCAGAGTATTGGCCTGATAAAAATGTAGGAAAATCAAACGCTACATAATTTATGGCATCACTACTCAAAGAAATGATCATGGACAATAGGGCTGCCACGATTTGTCGACTAGTCACGATTACGTCGACTATCAAAATCGTCGACGACTGATTTAATAGTCGACGCGTCGTTTGAAACTTTGTAAGATCACAAAAGACGCAGGAATAAGTGGCAGGATTTAAGAGTGTAATAACGGACTGAAACAGAAGATGGCAGCATTGCATGTACAAGGATGTCAGCTACCGTTAAACCCCGAAGAAGAAGAAGAAGAAGAAGAAGAAGAAGAAGAAGAAGCAGCTGTGTCCCAGAATTCATAGCGCGGCCCAGCGCAGTTTCCAACAATGGCAGCAGCTAGTTAGTTTTAATGTTACTCTTATTATTCTTTCTGGGTCACAAAATAAACGTTTAACATATTTTCAGGCGAGAATGTAGCTGTGGAAACCTCAAATATCTGCTCAGTTTATCAGGACACCACATATTTTCAAAAGCGCTCCGACGTTTTCGGAGACGTCTGTTACCCACTAGCTCGTTAGCGATCCGGGGGCTAGGCTCACTAGCGCCGTGAGAACACCGGACTCCCCGCAAATCGTTTTCAAACCCACCGCTGTCTTTCGCTACTCAGGTTAAATATATATGAGTCACTTAGATAAATTAAAATGTTATTGTTTGGCTTTTTTTTTTTTAGTATTTTATTTGTTCCTGAGTAAATCAGTTTGGCTGAGATTAAAGTTATAGTTTTTGCACAGCTGAATAAACGTCAAGCAGACAGCTGATTATCAGAAGTGTGAGATGCTCAGAATTTACTCCGGTGTCCTGTTATATTTTAGATAGCAAGGAGTTTATTAAACTTCACCGAAACAATTGCAAATTTCATTAAAATTTAATAAACTATCATCTTGTCTTTATTTTTAGTTAGCACAGACCTTAAAAGCTTAAAGCTGTAAGCTAATGATAGTTATATAAGAGCAGATGCTGCTGGTGCAATAAGCTGTAGTTTTACATCTAATGGATGATGATCTGATTAGTCGACTAATCGCAAAAATAATCGGTGACTAGTCGACTATCAAAATAATCGTTTGTGGCAGCCCTAATGGACAAATATCTCGCGGGACTACTTAAAGTCAAAAACAAGCATAGACTCGGACAGGCAGCTCCAAGACTGATGATTCTAAGACTGCACAGGCAGAGAATCAAGCATTGGATCTAACTATAAAAGTAAGTATTATTATTAAAGTAATAACAGTAATTAGTAATATTATTTTCCCAAACTGAATTTATAATGAATAATGAAACTAGAACCCTGAGTTTAATTACTCAGCTCGTAACGACAGAGGGTAAAACTCTAAATATCACAGTTTATGTTTGTTACGGACCTCTCATATTAAAAAACCCAATAACAGCGATTTCAGAGATGTGCAGAGGTCTGTCCAGGATCACACTGGTTGCTTGACAGCATTTACTGACTGTGTTTCAACATGTCGATGGATGTTAACATGAAATGCTGTCAGAATATACTAAACTCTGAACTCGGTCTGGATTCAAACATTCAGTTTTAATTAGGTGTCCTAATAATCTTTAAGAATATACTAGAATTTACTGTAGAAACATTAGAACTACTGCTTGTATTTGTCATGCAGTCCTATAGAATAAGCTTGGGAACAGGCTTAATGAATAACAAACTATAAGATGTCGTTTTGCAAAGACGCTTCGGCATCTATCACTGCATCACTGTGTGAAATGTCTTACAAATATCACCCATGTGCATCAGTATCTCAGGTTCAGTGACCAGTGCCAACCAGCCTCGTCTCTTAGAATGACCGAAGCTTCTGAGGTCCAGTTACCTTCCTGGAGGAGGAAGTGTTCTGGCCAGTTAATGACTCAGGCAACCCTCCTACCTCCCTGATTAGTGTAGCCAGTCATTGCCTCTGATTGGGACACTGGAGAACGAAAGGTCCAGAGACATAAATGACTAAATTGGCTCACTTCCCAGTTGTTCCAGCTTCAGGACAGTGCTCGGTCACTCAAGAGAACAGCTGTGACGTCGCCAGCTCCTTACCTCAACCTCCGCCCCCCTCTGACTTCGCTCCTTCCTAAGCCCTGGCACGTTAGCCCTCGCTCATCATCAAACACTGTCACATAAGGCTGTGAAACCCAAGCCAAGAGTGCAGCATTAGAATAAAAACAATTTAATGAGCAGAGCAACATTTTGCTTTTTTATAATGCAGAAGTGCTAGTGGCAATTTTCTGATTTTGTCTCCCTGAAGACAAGGGCTGCTCTGAGGATTCATTACAGATTCTGGGTACACCGCCACGCTGGGAGGCTATCACAAACACTTAAGTCAGTTATAATGTTGTGTTTCTTTCAAAGGGAAAATGTAAAGCTTCTCCATATTGACAGTGCTTTTTAGTTACAGTTCAACTCATTTGATCTCATTTGAGTATCTAGGCTGGAGAATTTCAATTCAATTCAGTTTTGTTTAAATACCACCAAATCACACCAACAGCTGCCTCAAGGTGCTTTATATTGGAACGCAACGACCGTACAGATAAAACCCCAGCAATTAGACAACTGCTAGTGAGAGAATGGGGAGGAAAAACTCCCTTTTAACAGGAAGAAACCTCTGGCAGTGATTAGAGGGAGACAGGACAAAAGACACACTGAGGAAGAGAGCTGGAATTCCTCAACTAGTATTGACCTAGCTAAACACAATGTACCAGTTAACTGTTAAGACTTGTATACTTCTACCCATTTAGATATTGTAGACAAATAAAGATATTTCACTAGCTGGGCCCACATCCTCATTTATGTTTGACAGCGTTTTAGTAGGAAAAAGTGAACGCTTTGACATGAATTGAGCTGTGGTTTGGGGAAGGCCTTGAAGGGGACTGGCGACGGCTCCCGGGCCTGGCAGATCCCCATGTACTAAACGGAAGTGAAGAAGTTGAAGAATGGAGAAGAAGGAGGGAGGGAGGGTGGGGCACGTAAACGAGAATGATCAGCTTGCAGAACTAGGGGAACCTATATAGATGACAGCTGGAAGGAGCGTGTTTGGAGGCGTGGTCCTGCTCCTGAAATTCCCATACATAATCTCCAACAGTTACTCTATTCTCAGTAACGCATCTTTGTAGCATCTGCTTGGCAACTGACTATAATATTATTATCCAGCTGTTTGTCAAAACTCTCCCCGTGATCCCCCAACATGGCCAACACAGCAAACACAACTAACACAGCTCTGGTCTTCCGCTGTGTACCATAACTAAGGTTACAGCTAACTTTATAGTTAATCTGTGTAGTAAACAAGAGTAAATGTCAGTGGATATCTTTGCATAAACTTCCATGGCACTTCATTTAGCTGTTGTTGAGGTATTGGAGGCTGGACCAGAGTGTTTGACGCACAAGAGCGCTATCATGTTATTGGCATTGTTAAGCCCCTTAATGACCGCTAGCATACTCTGCTCTGCAGCACTCTAGTATTTAAAAACCAGTTTTATGTAACAGTCCACTTGAAATCAGCATAACAAAACAGCATTACTAGATGCAGATCTCAGGTCTAATAGGGCATTTACCACTGACTCATTAGCACAAGTGCCACTAAAGTAAACACATTCACTTTGTAGCCACTTGATGATATGAATCACACCATGTGCCACTGACTCCATCTCCAGGGATTTGCATCTGAATAAAAGTATCGTGTTCGCTGTCAGAGACCTGCCTAGGTGAGGGTCTTACACTGAAGGGACCATTCCTTACTTCTCTTTCTAGGAGCCGGTACAGACAATATTGATGCTCTGGATTTATTTGATGCGCAGGTATTGGTAGTAATCCCTACAAACCTGGACAAACAAAACTTGTCTTAGTGGGTGCAATCCATCGAGGACAAGGTTAAGACAAAGTGGTGGTACAAACACAGGGTAAGAAAAGCTTTTGCTTGGAAGCTGTGTTTTTGTGCTTGTTTTCAGTCTCACAAAGCCAGTCCTCTCACAGCACATCTCTCACAGTAGGATTATAGTCAGGGAAATATCCACTGCAACTGCCTGAACTTGGCAGCTTGAATTCTGACAAATTCCTTAAGGATAGGTAGCAACCAACCTTTTTAGCTAAACAGACCTTAGCTCATATGGTTATGCGGTATCTAACCTGTGATCAGAGGTAGTGTTTGTCTTACAAGCATCAACTTTACCAAGCTTGTTTTTACTTCAATAAACAAGAAATGTCCATTCCTCATCCAAATACTTGAGGCATACAGTGATGCTTACTCTTGGGAAGAGGCTGTACACAAGTTGTAACAGTCGCATGTTTGTGTTTTAGCAGTGTCCAACATGTGGATCTGCACATAGGCCCAACACTGTTCAACTTTAGTACAGTACAGTCCCCAGAGCAGGAAACAAAGGGCAACGGGATCCAGGACAAGACAACCAGACTAATGTCTAAGTCCAACTGTAAAACTCTCCTCCTCTTCATAGGACAGTAAGTCAAAACAATTCTGCAGAACCAACACATGTTCCAATTGAAGTCGGGTTTATACATAAAGATTTCATATTATAGCAACAGCCTCAGAGTCCCACACAGTGCTTGTCATGCTAAGGCTTTTGAAAGTAGAACAATATCCTTCCAAACATACAATGTGGCAATCACACTTTTAACAGAAAGAAGAGACATTTGGGCATTATTATAATATGTACTGTAGCTACTTTGGATGCATAAGCAAGTGATCCGTGGTCCCAATCTGACCTGAAAGTCATGGGCTGGGTTTGACTTGGATAACACCAAGATTTGATTTATCACAATACACCTAATGTGTGGCTAATATATGCTGCACCTGTGACAAGCTCACCCTGAGGAAACACTGTCTGTCATTGGATTCATCTAAGAAGTTGGAATGGAGTTCTTGGAAAGGATACTGCTGGCTATAGATGACATTTAGTCTGACCTAGATCATTAGTTCAAACATACTGACTCACTCAAAATAACATCTTTTTGTTTTGGTTTGTTTTGCTCCATTGTTTTTTACAGCCAAGACTTACAAAGTCTTGTGTGGCTCGTCTGCTCTGGCTGAAGAATGAAGCCAGAGCAGAAGTGCCAGATAGTTTCCTCAAGTGACCACTTAAGTCTGGGTCCAAAAGCAAGTCAATCCCCACAGACTCCAATGTTTTTACAGCCTGGTATGGAAAAACGGATGTCTGCTAGGCCTGACCACACTATGTTCAGTACCTTAACTGGACCTCTAGATTGTGTATAACTTGCTGTCAACACCTTTTGGAGTATTTTAATTGAATTATCTGCATCACAATCCACTGCTATTCAAAAAGTTTGTGTATCAGTTTTGTAGAGTGAAATTTTCTTAGTTTGTAACTTAGTAGTAACTGGCAGGTACGCGGGTACTCGCACAGGATGGAGTACTAAGTTGTGCTACTCAGCACTCCAAATATAGTCACTTCTGGCTCCCGCAAACCAACATGTCAGAGTCAAAACCAATAAGTGATGTCACAGTGGAGCTGACCACAGTAAGTAAAGTAGAGCTGCACAGTTAGGTATTCCTGCAGACATATAAACACAGAGGAAGCCAAGTTTGCCTCCACTTATGCCTTCCATTGAGTGCAGCATGAACAGCCTTTCAAGCTTCTCCATTAAGAGGACACTACTCTCGATTTGGCTCTTTATTCTGACACTTATGCTCTCAAACAGATTACACCCTGTGTCTCCTGTTTCAGCCCTCCTTCCTTATTCTCTCTACTTCCTAACAGCTTGGCTTGTCTTCCCAAGGAGCTGCATATGGCCCTGCAGAAAGGCTCGCACACATCCACGAGACGCTACCACAGATGGTAAATGGCCTGTCCCTGTCTTCCTCTCTCTCTCCCCCTTTCGCTCATCCTCCCCACAATGCCCACATTCCATCCCTCCGGGCTCGGAAAAAGAGGAGCGTGTTGCAAATTTGCCCAAAGTGGGACATCATATTGTAGAGTGAGCAGAAAAACGCTGCAGCGGAACATCCCGTCCATTAGACGAGTACACATCAGCACCCATTTCAGCGCCACAACGGAAATGCTACCTATTAGCACGAGGGAGGGGGGGAGTGAAGGAAAGAAGGAGGGGAGCTGACAGTAGTGACGTTAAGATTTGACTTTGTTGCGAAAACTGCAGACACACACTGGCACAGACACTCAATGTCTTCTCGCTACTTCCCTTCTACCCTCAGAGTCCCTCATCACATCCTCCCCACTGACACAAACTGATACTCAGGTGGACTACTTTCAGGCTGTCATGCATGCCAGTATGACAGCCTATCATTACTCCGGTCCTGAACAAAAAGCCTAGTACGCACACTATGCTCGCACATAAATCAAATCCATTCCCCCTAAATGCACATATGCTGACGCCCTTGCACATCTGTACATTGTACAGTGTTACGTGTGTATGTGTGGTGTGTCTGGGGAATACTATTCATGCTCATTTACACACACGCGAACAGAAGGGATGCAGCTGAGGCAAGGGAAGAAAGGAGGAGGTGGAGGCGGGGTGGCGGTGATGACAAGGGATGCAGGACAAAACAAGCGCCAATCTCAGCCTTGCTCTTACCTTCCAGGAGGAAACAGCTCACCTGGATGCCTCTGAAGAGCAGACAGAACGCACTCAGGCCAACCTCTCCTCCTGCAAACCAGCTCAAAACATCGCCCTCCCTCCCTCCTTCTCTCTCTCGCTCTCTTTCACTCTCTCTCGCTCTCTCTCTCCCTTCCCTCTCTTCCGCTCGGTTTGCAAGCTGGAAATGATGAGATTGTACTATAAGCAGAGGGGGGAGTGAAATTAGACACAGTTCAGGGTATTAGGAGGCTACGTTGTTTCTGGCCGAGCACCCTGGGAGACTGCAGGCTCTGTGGCTCATAGGTGACAGGGAGGTGATGATGGAGGAGGTGGTCGAGTGGAGGTGTTTGTTACAAATGGATGCAACACAGCAACACAGAAGAGAAAGAGGCTGACAGCGAGGACATCCTGGAATCCTTGAGGACCCCTGCTCTGCTCTGAGATGGTACAGCCCAGAGGAGTATGAGGAAGCAAACAGTATCTAAAGCAGCAGCAGCAGCAGCTACGCTAGCCAGTTGAAACTACCGTGATTCAGCCACAACGCGTGTGTGTGTGTGTGTGTGTGTGAGAGAGAGAGAGAGAGAGAGAGAGAGAATCTGAGCTGAGCCAGGTAAAACGAAGATGAGCTGTGTTGATTACAGGGCTACAGCCCCTTAGGTGAAACCAGAGGCTGAGGTCCTTTGTCAGCCCAAAGCATTCACCATAACTGGAAGACGTGAGATGAGTAGTGTAAGAATACACCTGACACCTTCCCTAAATATAATCTAGACCTCATTCTGGAAAAATGCCACATTGTCTAGCTGTAAAAAAAGACTTTTCCCTTCAGATATGCTCTGATATGGTCCCTCTAATACTAAACACCTTAACAGCTCAGGAATATAAACAGTGCACAGATGCATGTTATGGATGATTCCACTGAGATGAATTGATGTTCAGTTTCTATGTCGTCAAACAGAACCACGAGGGGAAAACCTTTGCTGAAACCAAGCATTCAAAGCTTTTGGCTTCAGGGATCAGCTGTACTGAGTCCGACCTCATTATTTGAAACTTTGACCATAAAACAGTGCGTGTCATGATGGAGCGGTAGTAATGGTAGCACCATCGACTCATAGCAAGAAGGTCGTGGGTTCAAATTCCCCATCTTGCGGGGACCTTTCTGTGTGGAGTGTGCATGGTGTCTCTTGTGTCTGAGTACTCCACCTTCCTCCAACAGGCCAAAGGCATGCAGTTAGTGGGATTAGGTTAATTAGCTCTGATCTAAATTCGGTGTAAATGGTTGTCTGTCTCTCTGTGTTGCCCTGTGATAGGTTGGTGGCCTGTCCAGGTTGTACCTTGCCTCCTGTCCTACGCCAACTGGGATAGGTTCCTGGTTTCTGTTAGAATATCACAAAGCCTGACTGGGCTAAGAATCAGGAACTATTTCATCGTTTTCAAAAGCTACAGCCTTCTGTTGTCATTAGCAATTTTACGTATTTAAAAGAGCATCAAAAAAGAAATAAGTCCTAGTAATCTGTCCACTCACTTCCACTAGTTACAGATTGCACGTAGTCTATATCATCCTTTGCAATAAATGACAACATTAACCAAGCTCTCTTGCAAAGATGATAAATAGAGGAATACATTCTCTGGTGTCTCTTTCTTAATAGTTTATACCCACTGTGTGTAAACCTAGGCCAACATGTATCGGCTCTTCTTTCTGAGCTGTAGCTATACAGCAACAATGAGAGCAGTGAACTATTAACCTGGAGCACCTTGGGTGTTATGAAGGGCTGTCACGCATAATGCTCTAAAGTACGGGGTTCAGGGTATCAGATCAGGACATATAAATGAAGAGCCTTCATGTCAAACCGAATGAGTCTACAAGCTGGGTCAGATTAGCACTAAAACTGGGAATTAAAGAGCAGAGAGCCACACCTCGGATTGCTCTGTGCGGACTTTGTCTAACAGCGCTGCGTGCCACTTTTGCAATTGATGCTGCTCATAGTCAATTCACCAGTTCCTAAATGGCATCAAAGGTGTTTCAAAGAACACCTGACAGTTCAGGATATTTCATTCTTATCCCACTGGTGCAGGTCTGACTACCACTTCAATGAACAGGCCGTCCTTTTTACAGATTCACTGAGTTTGCTTATATAATACCTGCTGCGCTGCGCAGATAAACAACCTATAGATATGGATACAGGTTTACGCAACAAATGTGACTGTTCTCTAATAAAGGCTTTGTAAATAATAATGTGTCACATGACCATAAAATAATGACTATATAATCTGATCACGCCGCTCAAATTGCATTTATCCAGTCGTACTAACCCATGTAGAATATTGATCAAGGCTCCTGATTAATACGCTGCTGTGCACGTGTCTGATGTTCATCCTTTACTTTGTTATAAATATACTTTATCTCAGCTTGTGCTTCCTGTGCTTCTAAGCAGTGCTTGTGAGTCCAGGAGGAATGGGTTTTGATATTTCATAGATGGGGTTGAGACTAGAGCTGGTTTGGTTTTTGACTGTAGGTACTAAGGACCTGCCATAGGACAGGCGCCATTTTGATTTGGGGCATGAAACAGGTAGACAAGGATAGAATGTTTACTAATTACTACCCAGTATTACTAGCAAAATCATAGTAGGCTGAATCTGTGGGCTTAGGGGTGATTGACTGTAAGCTATAGGAGTGTGTGGTAGCCACTCCTATAGCTCTTGTTAATAAACCCTCTACAGTTCTTGTTTCTTACTTGTTACTTCAACCTGTCCCCTGTAAGCCACTTTGCAACCCTCCCCCCACCAACTTCTTCTTTTAATGCTTTCTGATATGCATTATCTCAGTCAGCAGCCTCTTTGTTGTCAGTGTTACCTACTACGTATGGTGCAGGGGTCCTGTGCTGCTCCCTACATACCTTTTGTGTAAGGCATAGAAGCTGAATTAGCATTTTTGACTGATTGTTTGTTATGTAGAAGTTCTGAAATGTTCATCTAAGGATTTCTTTGGCCAAACTGTGAAATTTGTGCACCTCCTAACAGTAGGATCGATAAAACTATGAACCAGCAAAAGGGTGTCGGGGCAAATGTGGGAGAAGCCTGATCTGATCCTCCAGCTTACAGACGTTAAGGATCTATCTAATGATTGCTAACATGATGTAATCACAGACCGTGGGAGGTCTTTTGGAGTCCAGGGCTCAGGAATGTTGGAGCACAAAACTGGCATTGCATCATATTTGTGTTGTTAATGTTTCAGCTCAATAGTGTATCATCATCATGAAAGTTAGAATCCAATAAATAAGTGAAGTGTGTCTGATGCGCTCATGACCCAAAGCCAGCGGTACAGTGGTGCAGTAACGCTGCAGATGATCGTCAAGTGGATTATGTTGCTTCAGTTTTGTTGTCTGACAATGTCATTTCTCTGAGCAACCACTAGATGAAGACAGATGAATGTATGACTGTACGTGAATGTAACATTACCACAGCAATGAGTACACAACTGAAACAACTTACTGATCAGTTGAAAAAGGAGTGCTTATAGGAGTAGCAAAGGAGCAACGTGAGCTCAGAGTGCTTTTGAAGTGGACCCTCATAGCATCTTTCCTAAATTCATGAGTGCCATCAGTGCCTACAGAGGAGACGCTGCCTCCCAAATCATGACATTCTCCATCACAAATACACATCATCAAACAGCACAGCTTTTCTTTGTTAGGACTCTGGCTCAGACTCACCACCACCCCTTTCCCCTACCTCCCCATGTTTTCTCTTTCTCTCCGTCATGGATGACCTTGACTGACAGGCTTGTTGCTACAGGAACCACACCATATCTATTGTGTCGTAGTGTGGCAGGAAAGTGTGAAATCCACAATAAGATGGCTCAGATTGGATTGAAAATGGAGTCAATTTCAAACCTGCAGCAGACGGCAATCACTTAAAACCAGAAAAATGAAGGTTATTTGCATTTTAACAGGATTTAACCCCCCAAAAATAGCCTCACACACACACACACACACACAGACACACACACACACACACACACACACACACACACACACGTGTGTACAGATTCAGGCTAAATGCATAACAGGGAGGTACAGCACAGAGCTGGGGTGAAAAGCCCGTAGGTCATTCATTATTCAGTGGTGCACAGAAAACGGTCTCCTGACTCTGGTCCGAAGCAGATAAAAACGCACTCACACAAACTGTGTGGATGGTCGAGTTCACTGTTAAGCATTTTTGTAATAGTTATTTAAAGTCCACCTGAAGGAGGGAGGGTCTGTATTTGATGAAGTCTCTGTGGAAGAGTTCATGTGCAACGTTCCCTCTAAGCTGCGCACTGCTGGCACGTCTCTGCGCACAGAAAATCTGCGCTGCGCACAAAAGAAAATCTCACCTGAACTGAAATTAAAATTAAAACTTTAACAATTATGTTTTGCAGTGTTAGTCAGTGAGTGACTGGCTGCTCCCGTATGGGATTAGAACGATGCCACCTTATCCCAAAGTCCAGCCAATGATGCGATTCACATTCGTATATACGCAGCTAACCAACGTGGTTGACAGGCTCTGACAGCGTCCTCATGTGTCGACACCGGTGTTTAGCTAGCAAAGCGGCTGATGTGGAGTGAAGCCACGTTAATGACAACGTGTACAACCATTGGAGACGTGAGCAGGACAGACGGAACAACTGACGGAAAAAGTGTGGACTTTATAGCAGTTTTTAAATTGTGTTGATCGGCCACGTAAAACCAGAGTTATGATAAAAATATCTGCAATGTTTGGTTTTCTTCCTGAATACTATTGTCGTTTATATTTACTGCAGGAAGAAACGGTAAAAACTGCGTTTTACAAGGAAAACGCTCGAAAGTCTGTGAGCAAAAACAGAACCAAAAACCCCAGCCTTTCCTACTGGTGGAAAAATGTACCATGTGGACCAATCAAAAAATGATATGGCAACATGGCATTTAGTTGTTGAGATACAGGAGGAAGTTTTAGGAGTGACGGCGGTGTTTTGAGATGTGAGAGATTTGCGACGTTTAGCACAAATCTTGTGTAGTTAGTGTGTAGTTAGTGTGTAGTGTAGTCAATAGTTTTGTTGTGTGTGTCAGAACAATGAGGCGACTGCTGAATGTTACAGGTGTTACAGCAGTGATACATCTCCTGTTGTCAGGCCTGCAGGTATCAGGCTGTTGTTCTCCTTCATCTCATAGTGGACAGAAATTATTTTTTGGAGTGGCACAAATAATTTGTGTGGCATCAGATTTGATGCAGAACAGCTGATTGTTCTGTAAATAGTAGTGATGTGTCGTTCGCGAACGAAATGGCTCTTAGAGCCGGATCTTTGAAGTGAACGACGCGAGCCGGCTCCTTATCGCGAGCCGTGTTTTTTTTTTCTTTCTTTCTCTCACCCTCTCTCTCGCACTTTTTTCCGCTTCACTCCGCATGCGAGCCTTGTGCTTTGCGCTTGGAAGAGGGGGGAGGGGCGGTAAAAACTCCAAAACACGTACAAAACACAACAGAAGTGCTCCAGGATGCTGGGCGCAGCGTTGAGCTTTTGTTACCTAGAGGCTACACAAGCCAGCAAGTACCAACGACCTGATTTGGTGTGTGGTAGTAACAGGTAAATGAACTTTTTTTAAAAAAATTATTTGAATATATATATGAGTGCTTGTGTAGAAATACACAAACCATACACATATGCTTTCAATTGTGTAATTTAAGTGATCTAGTAGCTCTGCTTTGAAGTTCAGTTAAAGCAAGAAATGTGTTTTGGAGTTTGTACATGCTTTGGAGTTTCTATGCGTTTTGTCTCTAGGGGCCACTGTATATATTTATATATAAACATATATAAATAAAACCACTTTTTTTTTACATTAGTAATTCCTTTTGTGCATAATTTTATATTATTGTTAATAATAAATTAATTAAAGCAACAAAACAACCTGAAGAGCCGGTTCGGAGCCAAAAGAGTCGGCTCTTTTTAGTGAGCCGAGCCGAAAGAGCCGGATCTCTAAAAAGAGCCGGAAATCCCATCACTAGTAAATAGTTTGAAATGTTTATTTAAAAAAACGCCTTGGCTGCAAAAAAATTTGTTGTTTGCATAACTCAGTTACTTTTTTGAAGAAGTAACTATACAATAATTGCCCAACATTGGTCATTATATACTGTATTTTGCAGACAGAGAGTTACAGGACTCTCTCCCAGACCACAGACTCACACTCATAATACAAGTCACAGCTTTATAAAAAATTTTGTTTTCAAAATTGGAGTTGAAGTTATTTTTCCTTCCAATAGTGTTAACATACTGCACAGGTCATGAACAAGATTTATTTTACATTTTCATTGTAAGTGGGCTAAAGCAGTTAATTAAAAGTCGTCTAACATAAATGTAAATGCTGTAATTTGATTATTTTAATAAACATGTAACTTGGATGGATTAGATGCCGGCGTGACCACAGTGCACACGTCTGCTGTTGCTCACAGTGGTCCAAGGGGCCGCTCAGGGAGTTTGAGTGTTCACTCAAATACATGAAAAATTAGAGGGAACACTGGTCATGTGGTCACCAAAAATTAGCACTGACTGATGATGAAATCTACATCACTTAGACCCAAGTGGTGCCCAGCTAACATGCGAACGCAGAAACTATAACGTGTCTGTACGACTATCAGGGGTTAAGAGGTGAACGCTTGCAGACA
Source organism: Rhamphochromis sp. 'chilingali' (assembly GCF_963969265.1). NCBI lineage: Eukaryota > Metazoa > Chordata > Actinopteri > Cichliformes > Cichlidae > Rhamphochromis > Rhamphochromis sp. 'chilingali'. The sequence goes on from NC_137938.1 coordinate 3,582,617, forward strand.
ATGAAAAGCCCACCTGATGAGCAGAGAATATGAGTCGAAGCGACATTAAGAGGCTACAGCATCGATATGATATTCAGATTAGAGATTAGTAACTGAAAGCACGAGAGACCCTCCTGACGCAGTTCAACAACCTGAGCACGTTCAACGATAACGATATGTATCGCGATATAACTTTTTCTCGATAGAAAAATTTAACTATCGCGATAGACCTCGCCGCTCTTGTCCTCTTAAAAAAAAAAAAAAAAAAAGAACAGCCAATCCAAATTACGTAGCGAAGAGCCGAACCAATCACAGCCGCAGCGTCACGTCACGTGACTTGTTACGTACAGCACAAGTGCCAAGCCGCACATGTGTATTTGTTTGGGAAGCAGCCAGCCGCCGTGCCGCCCGGGTAACGGAGGAAATGAGTGTGCCGACTAGAAAAATCAACCGAGCGTGACCGAAGAGAAAACAGATGATGGTTCCAATGCCGGAGAGATTGTCGAACGGAAGAGCCATAGAAGTTCCATAGTGTGAAGGTATTTCTGCTATTTCAGGTCTGACAAAAAACAGAGTAGCGTGCACTGTAAATTGTGCCGAAAGCAAGTCTGGAAATACAATAAACTGGTGCATGCGCTACGTCCACACGTACCCGGGTATTTTTGAAAACGCAGATTTTTCTATGCACCTTTCGTCCACACGTAAACGGCGTTTTTGGTCACTGAAAACGAAGATTTTTGAAAACTCCGGCCAGGGTGGATATTTTTGAAAACTCCGTTTTTGCATTTACGTGTGGACTAGAAATACGGAGAAAACGCAGCGTCAAAGATGTGCGCATTTTTTGACGTCACACTGTGCGCCACGTTATTGTTTCGGTGAAATGAATTTCTACAATACTGTTACTGTTAATTCTACTCTCTGCAGTGTTTAAATGCTTACATATACACACAGTTACTGTCCGTCCACACATACGACTCGGTTCTGCTTCTATGCCCCAGCTTTGTTTACTTTTCCCCACCGAGGCTTCTAGACTTCTGATTGGCCAACATTTCTGCACGGTTAGGAATCTAGCGCCACCTGTTGCTTTGGCATGTTCATAGCAGCGTTTTCCTTCATTTCTGCCTTTATGTGTGGACGGGATTATTTTTTAAAACGAAAACGGAAAATCTCAGTTTTCAAAAATACCCGTGTACGTGTGGACGTAGCCTCAGTCTCTGACTGGAAGCGCTAATTCGTCATTCGGCTTTTGTCAGACTAAAGTAACTGTTAAAACTGTTTGAAAAGCTCAGCTATACAACAAGGAGAGGTTGAGAATTTCCTTTTAGTTCTCAGTTTATTTGATATTGACAAAAGTTAGTCAGTTTTGTCTGTTCTTCTGTAAAACAAACTAAGATTTATTTTTAGAATTAATATTTTGTTTCTAAGTGGAATTGACAATTTAGTCTGTTTCGTTTGTTCTATTTTGAAACTTAAACGCTTTAGCGGCTGCCTTTTGTGTAGTTTGCAATATTTAGTATTAGTATTTAGTATTTATTTATTTATTGTCATTGTCAAGAACAATGAAATTGCGTTTGGGGCTTCCATACAACCCAAAAAAAAGAAGAAAATAATAAATACCCCTTAAAACCCAAGTGTACATATTTAACCCAGTGTGACTCTAATGCCTTTATTTATCTGAAAAAGTCTCATGTTCCTTAAGTACATCTACCCTGTTGAACTTATTATGGGAAATAAATATTTAAATAAAAACAAGCTGCTGATTATTTCACATTTTACTTGTGAGCAACGGCACATTTAAATCTTACAAATATAGTTATTTGGCTGATATCGTGATAGATATCGTTATCGCCTGAAATGAAAAAAACATATCGTGATATGAAAAAATCTTATATCGCCCAGCTCTATCAAAAAGGGAACATTTTTTTTCATCAGAACATCATGACAGTGTGACTACCTGACAGAAATGAATCCACAAATTTGCACAAATTTGGCCTTTTAAAAGCATGTGGTCGTCAAGTTTTGATCAGCTGTAAAACAGCCTGTTTCAGTTTAAACGTTGTTTTCAGTAAATTGCATGTTCAAATAAATGTTTTGTCTCACTCTCATTTCTTCTTTTTGCATTTTGAAGCTCGACTTGGAACCTTGTTAAGATCCAAACATGCAAAATATGATTTGTTTGCCATTTTTCAAGTGGTTTTAAACTTTTGATCGGGGCTCTATGAAACAGTTTTAAGTCAAGAAATCATTTTCAATCTTTTCCTCACAGTGGGGACATTCAACAGATTCACCGAAGTATACATGTTTCAGATCACATGCAAGGAAAGAAATCTGAAGTGAAAACCTGTCAAAAGAAAACGTATATTTGTATAGAGGAACCTAAAGGAACCTAAATCTGCATACATTATATGGTCAAAATTACATTATAACAATTGTGCATGGTTTATTTGGTCCAATAAGTTTCTTATTATTGCATTGTTATAGTTATGTAATTATTTATTTACCCATTTGTTTGTATCTAGTTTTCAGCAACTTTATATTTTAGTTTCTACTGAAACTGCCAAAGAGGGGAGCAATTTTAGCTCGTGGTATTTTAGAAATCCACGTAACTCTGTTAAAATACAACAAACATTGCCTCACGTTTCATGACTGATCCTAAAATGAGTTTATTCATCATATAGTGAATTCTGGTGTGGGGAGGCAGATGTGGACGAGATGATAAACTGTCTTTGTTCTGTTTTTACAATAATGTTTGCTCATAAAGTTTGAGGAATGCTTTATTTTCAAAAAAGACTTTTTTCTGTCATTTGGTAATGATTCAACTACAGGACATCAGATGTGAACAAAACATCAGTTTCTTCATACGTGACAACTATGTGAGAAGAAACAGGTGTACGCGACAACAGTGTGCCATGTTTTGGTCGTTGCCCACACGTTGTTGTTGCTAACATTTCTCCACATTTTTCTCCGTCTCTGAGCTGCTATCAGAGTCTACAACAGCAGAAATTCTCACTTGATGTTTCTGATAATACAACAGATGGAAAAATGTCCTGCAACACATCATTCAGCTGGAACATCAAACCAAACTTCTTATGGTCCATCCAGAAGCGTATTAATCCTCCTGGATGGACTATAAGAATGATGAAAACCCCAAGAGCCAAAATAGAAATGAAAACGAATCATATGATATACTGTATACAAATAAAAAACATTTCAGTTCAGTTCAAGTTTATTAATATCGAGTGAGAGAAACAAGGAGCCTCAAGGAGTTTTATATTGTAACATAAAGATTGGAATTCAATTCTGCATTTAACAAGAAGCCAATGAAGAGAAGTCGATATGAGAGGAACACGCTCGCTCTTTCTTTCTTGTTCCTTTCAGAAGTCTCACTGCAGATTTCTGCATAAACTGAAGACATTTTAGGGCGCTTTTAAAATGACCCGATAATACTGAATTATAATAGTCCAGTCTAGCTTTCCAGCATCACATGATTTCAGAGTGGCACATTTCTTTCCACCAATTTGATATCAGGCTATCACAGTTCATCAGCAGCTTTATCAATGAGGCAAGTGGCTCACAGAGAGCCAGTTAACAGTTTATAGGGTATAAACCATACCCGATCTCACCACTCAACTGTTCTGTCATTAAGGCGGGACCAGCACAGTGGGGGACCAGTATTGATTTATCCATCAAAAACTCATTTCAGTAGTATTTGGTCCTCTGCTTGGCAGCCCAGATGTGAGACTGTTGTTCTGAACTGAATTCCTGCTATGATTCTTCAGTCTTCAATGACCCGAGGGAGTTTACACAATCAGGTTCAAGTGGATGCCTGTTTGAAATCTGATATTGTAACACTTGCTGTAACAGAGACGAGAGATAAACTAATGCACACTGTTTTGAATTGAATTAATGTATTTCTTTATTCATCCAGTCAGACAGGCTACTTGCAGAAATACATTTGTTTTAGCATTTTACCCTCTTTTTAAAAGTTCTGGTTTAATGTACCCGCATACCTGATTCCAAACATTTGTAATCATTCAACGTCATCAAGATTTATTTGGCATCCGTGCATGAATTTAAAAGACTGAAAACTATAGACAGGCGCTCGGATTTAAATGAATCTATGTGTATGTGTATTTGTATTTGCTTTGTAAGACCAACTGCAAGCAGGAATGTTCATAGATTAACAGCTGTAGTGATACCGAATGAAATTTTCTGTTGATCCAAATTTTAAAAGTGTTATGAGATAAAATGGGCTAGCTTCTTGCTGACATTAGCTAACATACGCTCACTAACCAACACATATAAAATGTTAGATAGACAATGCACCAGCTAACCTACCATCTTTAGCTAACAATAATATTAAATTCTATAGTAGCACTTTTGTCCTTATGGGGAGTTTTTGTTGGAGTCTCATGCAGAATATGTTTCTAGATTAAAGCGTTTAGTACATGAAAAACGTTGCATGTGGCACATTGAGCATGTGTGTGTTAGTTAACATTAGCCAGATGGGAGAGATCAGGTTCAGATTTCATTCCCCAAACCAAATGATTTCTCCATCTGTTCATGACTGACGAAATAAATGTCATAACATTATTACCACACTATTACCGCTTCAGCTCCTGACATACTTTGATTGGTCGCTTTGTAGCTGTGGGTTGCAGTCATATGATGAGAAAATGTGAGGTCCTAGAGTTCTTTTTTGTTGCTGAGGCTTCAAATCAGCCATAAATAGATTCAAAAGTTCTCTCAAATCTGAGTTTTGGCCTGAAGGAAAAGCGCCCAAAACTGTTTGCAGCTCCTTCTTTGTTTCGCAACGGTTCACTTTTTCTTTGATTTTCCTTTAAAACCTACACCACACCACAGCATACAAATTACAAACAGTGGCAGAACTAAGAGGTACCATGTCTGCACAGAGTATTTTGACTCTGTGTGACAAGTTTACAGATTCTTTCTTCTGGTCACAAACCCTTTATGAGCCTTTTAATAAGATTCACTCGGCTGTGACCTCAAATTACGATGTCTTCAACTTGCAAATGAATTTTCAAAAATGATTGGACCCTCTCAAATTCACCTGTGGTTCCACCGCTACAGGCATAAGCTTTTTTTTAAACTTACAAGCTGTTCTGAAAAAAACTAAACGTGGAATTGAAGGGTTATTTATTTTTTTTGTATTGTACAAAAGTGTTCAGAAACCTCTTGTTCTTTTATGTTTTTATAGGAAAATGGAAATGGGTGCAATAATATATTATATTATTATACAGTTCTAAAGAGTCTGAAGGTTAGTAAGTGGCATAACCAACTTTATTCTTCCATGCCACCTGAACTCTTTCTTTCTGTTATTTCTTTAATTAATCTACAGGAAGCATACTTCTTGAAGGACATTTTTAAGCTGCTTTTTGTTCTATTCTGACACGATGATCCATCTTCAACAGTGTTAATTCCATCATTGATGGTGTTTTATTCTATGTTTATCTATCCAGGTATGCTTTTGCAGCACTGATTATGTATTTGGGATCATGCTGAAAAATAAAGCTGTTTTCAATTAGATGCTTTCCAGATGGTATTACATGATGGATCAAAATCTGATGTCTCTGGTTCTGCATTTATAATTCCATCAGTTTTAACAAGATTCCCAGCATCACTAGTTGAAATGCATGAAAGAGCCTACAGTGTCTTTCACAGATTGCTGTAGCGGTCACTTTTCCATATTGACAATAATTTAAACCAAAACTTAAAATTTGGATTTATCGCTCTTTAAGACATACTGTTACTTTCAGTCTAGCTCTAAACTTCAGCCTTTTTTTTTTCTTGTTTGCCTTTATTAATAATGGCTTCTTCACAGCCTGCCTTTCCCTGAGACTGGTGAAGATGCATCTCTCAGGTCTGTGATGTACATAACTTTCAGATCTGCCAGTTTTTCTTTCGTTCTCCGTTTATCCATTTTTCAAAGGCACAATGCACACGATGCTAAGATTCAGTATGCTGCTGATAGCTCTTTGGAAATCCCCTTGTTGGTCCAAAAATAGATTTTTTTCCCCCTATGAAACTGTCTTATCTTTAATATTTATAGTAACTTCAACTACAGAAATGGGAATAAAATGTGTTTTTCCAACTGGCAGCTAGTAACAAAGTATCTAAAGATACGATTTAAAATTGGTTCTTATCTAAGCTGCCAGTTCTGTTTGTTATCTACGTCATCTCTTCAGTTGGTTGCCTTTTTCATGCTTGAGGTTAGTTTTAATGTAAATGACTTAGCAAACAATCACACAAAAATGATTTGTTTGAAAATGGTCATGTACAAGGACTGAAAAGAACTGAATAAACAGCCAATGTCCAAAGGAAAAGTTTGAATGCCTACAGAGAACTACTGCTCGAGACCATCCAATCCAACGTTACTTATAGAGCACTTTAAAAACAACAACAACAAAGTACTTTCCAGTAAAAATCAGTGATAATAGTTAAGAAACCATGCATTAGACAGACAAATAAAAATAAAATAAATAAATAAAACTGAATAAATAGTAAAACATGAAAAGATAGACAATAAAATATACAAGAAATTAACAAAATAAAGAAGATTAAAAGAGATCAAAAAACTGACTAGAAGCTAACTCTGGTGCTAATCCTAAAATGCCTCAGAAAAAAGGTGTTTTTAAAAGAGATTTAAAAATCTCGATTGTTGGGGCCATCCTAATATGGAGGGGCAACTTATTCCAAACTCCAACAAAATCTGGCTCGTTGTAAGCTAAAGAAACGAGGGGTGGCTCAAAACTTTTCAACAGTACTGAATATAACCACAACCATCTAAGTGACTGATCTGACTGCTTCCTTCTTTTTATTCTGTTATATTATTTATTCTATATGATCTTGACACAAATCATTTTGGAGCTCTTGCTTAAGAGTACAGTTCATAGATTTTTGCTAGTGTTAGCCAACACAGGCACGTCTAATGATTAACTGATTAACTTTAGGTCACTGAAAAAACAAGTTTGTACTTTAATTTTGGTGAGTAGAGTTCTACTGTTTAATTATTCCACCACTTAAAACTAACTAGCAGTTATCTATGTTGTGCACTGTACTGTTTATGGATGCAGCTTGCTAACCATGCCTGCTAGCATCTTGTAGCTGAGTACTACACTGTCTCACCTGAATATAAAGACTTCCAGCACCAGAAATTCCAGCATGGAAGTAACCATTCGGTGACATGACAGAAGCTATGTCCTCCCTTTAGTTACTAAATGTTGTCATGCCATCTTTTCTAGCTGAAGCAATGAACATCCAAATATGGAAAGCAGAATAAAACTAGCTCATAGGGTCAGGTTAGCATGTGTTGCTATCACATTATCTGCGCGTTAGGTCATTTTAGGTCAAATCAAAATGTGAAACAAACGTAATATAAAAATACCTATCAGGAAGACTAAATCGGGAGGACCGACAGTTACAATAGCAAACTCTTCTACCAACTTTGTGTTTAGTCAACAAGGTCAGCAGAGACACGAGCTGCCAGAGGACCCAGATTTTATTACCTGAACTGGAAAAGTCGGCAGTGAGATCAGAGCGGCAGGGTGCGCCTCAGGTGGCTATTAAAATGAGTCCAGTGTGTTCACACTCAGAGCCCAATCACGCCTCATGCTGCCTACATGCGATAATTGGGTCTACACCCTGCATGGGCACAGACACACTAAGCTGTGAAGTGCATTTTGTTCGATTTTTTGAATCTTTTGAGATTTTTGAGAGTTTGCAAGAGAAGATACATTTTTCCTGACCTTGAACGCCCCTTTGTTAAAAAAGCTCAAAACCAATAGAGCAGCACCTACCTGGTGGAGAAAAGCACCAATCAATTGACAAGGACAAAAGCGAATAACGCCGCCGAAGCACCATATCCACTTAACGCCGGCCATGACGGAGAAGTGAATGACCTAGAGAGGATGATGCGCCCAGCTGCTGTTTGCAGCACTCCAGCTGTTTATATGAGTTTCTGTGTCAGTGTCTGTGTGTGTGCATGTGTGGTTGTGCATGTGGACAAATGCTCAGTGATATTCACACCCCTGCCTGGCCTAAATTCCCCTTGAACTTAGCGCATCTGTGCACAACCCTTCCCTCCCACTGACTGTATTAGGATTTAGGATCCCGCTGATGCCTCTGGCTTCTCTCCAGAAGGAGAAGAGCCTCAGCGTCGCCCCTCCATCACTCTGTCATTGTTATTCTGTAGTGCTGTTCTCATTGCCCACCACCTCTGGGCCCTGCAGATCAATAGAGGAGCAGACCAAATCACTAACACACTGCGAATGAGAAATGAAACTGCTTATTGAAAAACATTTTGTCTCACAGGCCCAGCCATGCAATTAATTTAGGACTAATTCATAAAACAATAGGTCGTCCTGAGGGGGAGAGCCTCCAGACTATTACTTCTTCATAGCAGTGGTCAAACAGCTCACAAGTCTGCTGTTTGCTCACTGGGAGGGATAAACCGTGGCTTTGTGCTGCTGACGAACATCAGAATGCAAATCAGCAGGATGATACAACGGGAGCGCATGAAGCAGGCGGGGCTGCTGCAGAATTTAAAGAAGCGCTGTAATCCCTATTCATCACAAAGCACACTGCTCCGGGCCCTCAGATTAGCGCTCACGGTTTACTGTAGTGAACCTGCACACAGTGCTAAAGTCTGAGAGCGTGGGCTTCGGTAGAAGTTTGACTTCTAAAGCTGGATTGACCTTGGCCTGAATGCTAACTCCACACAGTCAAGCAGCCTTTGAGAGTTGAGTAAAATGGAGATACTTGAAAGCAGGGGAACTGATGCCAACAAAGCCAAACGCTGGTTTTAGAGAGTTGTCTCACAGCCTTGATTGTGACTAAAGGCACCACTGTAAGGAATACTGAAGAAGCAGTATAGGCTGTTGGAGATGAGCTAAAAGTGGCAAGACTAAGGTTTATGTTGGCCAGCAGATGGCAATGAGTCTCCTACAGGTTGTTCCTTCAAAGGCAGTGGATTCATCAGTGCATTAGAAGTTTAAGACTGAACTGAGGCCATGCTGCCGACTAGTCTTCTACTAATCTGTCAGTGACCTCCAAACAGCATTCCAGCAGCCTCTTAACAAAAGTCAACACATAGACTAGAAACCAAATGCAAAGATGGACAAAGAGTCAGAGTCAACAGAAACCCCCCAGCTAATGCCCCCCAACCTCTCCAAACAAAACATCCAGAAGGGCTTGATTATAGCATCTTGAATATAGTATGGCATAATTCCTTGTGCATAGCCATACTATCTCAGTCGGCCTTGGAAGATAACCAGGGTAGTATTTGGGTGGGAGACCACCTGAGAATACCAGGTGGCTGTAGCATTGCTTCTGTTGTGTTTATTGTAGTGTGAATATGAGAATAGAAAAATAATTTGTGTTGGTGATTGAGATAGGATGTATAAAATGTTCAAGTAGAAAAGCAAATATATATATTTCCTGGTGTTTCCAGTGTGCCATTTGTATTTGTGAATGTCCACCAAGGTTTATGTCTCAGCTCATTTCAGCATTTCCCCAGTGAAAATAAACTAGGCCAATAAAATTCATACATTTTTGTTTATTTTTAACTTCCTCTATCTGCTCATCTCAGTTTGTCTTTGTGGATCATGTGACTCTGGGGTGGAGCCGAGGAAGCCCAGCGATTATAATGCATTCCATCTAAACTCACAACTTACAAGTTTGAAGTCAGAATTTTCAACTGGAACTCCCCCTCAATTTGGGGAAAGTCAGTGCAACCCCACTAACTCCAACTTACAACAATCCAAGAGGGCAACATTGCACATAAACATTAGTAAAACTTGTAACTAGAACTGCCACTCTTGTGTACTGATGACTCACTAAATAAGCCACACACAGAGACGGACCAGGCTCCGAATGCAAATGTGTTGCATCAGTATTTTAAGCACATACAAAAGTGCTGTGCTGCTAGTAGTACATGATGCTTCTACTGTGCTAAAGAGCAAAAGGAATCCTCGCTCATCCAACTTCAAATGAACACGGCATTAGTAAACACATTTTATCAGTTTGTTAAAGAGATCCATCTGCTGGTTAGAGTATCTATTTTACTATGGGGGCGTGTCTTTGTAGATCATGTGACTCTGGGGTGGTGTTGAGGACACCTATCCAGCTGCGCTAATTTGCACAGGCTCTTTCCTCAATCATCCAAGCAGACACAACAGATCTGCTCACTTTTCTGCTTTTGTCTTTTGTAAATAAAACACTTAGTATACTTGTGTGGGCTCCTTTTGTTGTAAGCTGGAACAAAACAGGGGTTCATCCTTAGTTTGCTATCATTAAGCTGCTGGCACATTTGGGAGAAGCTCCACACGGTTGCCACAGAGCCTGTAAGTTGAGTTTTGGCTCATTAGGTAAAGATAAATATTAGTGGTGAGACTGCACGCTGAGCTTGATGTGAGCTATTTAGCCTGACGTTGTTTTTCAGGGATTATCTTTCCCTACAGGTATGAGTAACACAGTATACTTGGGGCTAGTTGTTGTTTTATTTGTTTTGTGTAGATTTAAAAAAAAAAAACAAATAAACAACATTTAAAAATGTGAATAGTTGTGGATGTATTTATTTCTCAAATTTTAGTTGACAAAGTTTGGAAATCAATGTTTCAGTTAAGCCTGACGATGCCTTACGCATAAAAGAATGATTTCTACTATCTTTAATCTAACATGGATAGTTCTTATAGTGAGAAAATGAATACTTCGTAATACTGATCTTAATCTGATCCTAATTAAGTTTAGTGCTGTATCCAATCTGAAAAACTAATCAAAATGTTTCAACACTGGGTAATAGGGCTGGGCGATATATCGAGTTTTTAAAAAATATCGATATATTTTCATACGAGATATAAGATGTGACAATATCGTTTATACCGATATAGTCTATGTTACGTTATAATTATACTTGTGGAGCCGCAGGTTTGCCTCTCTTTCGTCCACTTTTGTCTCTACGCAACGTTACTCGGCCTCGCCTCTCCTGCACTGAACACAACTCCCCCATAGCTTCACCTGCAGGCAATGACAAGATGAAAGCGGAAAATCTCCGTTAGCGAGTTACCGTGCGTGGGGCTGGATGGCGTCAACGTGTTAGCGAGCTAACCGCGCTAACGACATGCAGCCCAGAGGGGCTGCACGGCCTAAAATCCTTTCCTTTTCTCAAAAATCGACAGTGCGCCTTATGTATGAATTCTGGTTGTGCTTACTGACCGCGAACCGATTTTATGTGGTACACAGCGCTCAGCAATCTGTCAAAAAATGTTTTAATATGACTTTGCTAAGCTACGGAGCTGCACCGCTTGATGGATTGTCGGAGAATTACGGCTACAGAGGAGGAGCCTCGCGGAGTGATACGTACTGTGTGTGTATAAGGATGGCACCTGTTCAGAGACGTGGTGCAGCTGTGAAATCTGTCTCTTTGTTATTATGCTCAGCGTCTATTAGTTTACATTTTGACTGCACAATTGTGAGCTTTTTGTTATGCACAAAAACAACATTGTTTTCTTTTATTTATGGACCATGATTATTTAATATATGCTGATAATTTATTTTTGAGTAATATCTACGCTGTATGTAAATAAAAGTGCCCGTGTGACATCTGGGACACAGTGTGACTAAGAACTCTCTTTTTGTTCTTAACTTATGGCTTAAAAAAAAAAAAATCGAGATATATATCTTATATCGCCATCCAGCTAAAAAATATCGAGATATGAATTTTGGGTCATATCGCCCAGCCCTACTGGGTAAGGACAAGTAATTGATTTATACTTCCAATGGTACAGAGGACCCGTGATCAGGAGCTAAACTGGGCCAGAATGCTACAGAAGTCTGGCATCTTCAACACATGACTAATTAAATCTGATTGGCAGATTCGGCTAATATATAAAAAATGAGCAAATTAAGATTTTTATATGCTGCAACACAAAGACATGCTCAGTAATAAGAAAATGACATCCCACAAACAGAGACGGGCAGTAACGAGTCCGATTCCTTTTTTCAAGTAAAAAGTAATGTAAGGAACTGCGATTGCAAAAAAGTAATTAGATTACTGTTACTTTCCTGTAAGCACGCTGTGTTGCTGCGTTACTAAACCGTGATTTTGTCTGTGAGAGCGTCTCATGACAGCGACGTCCGAGTGTGTGACGTCCACGGTAACAGACGTGTGCACATCAACAATGGACAATATGGAGTGATGGAGCCAGTACGACCATGCAGTCCTCCCACTGACATGACCGCTGTGGGCAAACCTCCACCCGCCCCACTCCTGCTAAACAGGTGACAACAGATTTAAGAGCTGCTGAATCTTTGATTTTATTTATTTTCTGCTGTGTTTTACTTGCATCTATTTGAAAGAGTGAGTGTAAAGACACAACGTTATTTTAGCTTATATGCTGGAATATGCAGAAAATCAGAGACTGTTGCACATAATGTAATTTGTGCCTAATGCAATGTGCATAAAGTTAAAAGATTAAAACTAATAGCGACTAGCGACTCTCTCATAGATGGACAAAGATGTAAAGAGAAACATGGAGAGGAAGATCAGTTTTCAGAGGTATGGACTTTTTTAGTCATTTTTAATAAAATGGAAATTTAGATCTTATAAAACACTAATTCATTTTGGAGGTTTCTGTTTTTCTACTGAACATTGGATATACGAGAGATGTGTTGTTAATGTTATTCAAAGGTCACATGAAACTCATCACATCAGGCAGTCTAGCACAGCTTGGGGCAGTGCAGGGTGCTCTGGTCAGGCTGCAGTAAAGTTTACAAGAATATATTATGTTGAACTGATGCAGAGAAGGTGTGCTGTTCATGGTCAATGGGTGATTACATTAACTCACCAGATATTACCTGTTATATTAGCTTTATACTGCCTTCAGGTCAGAAATGAGTCATACAAGGAATTTAACATCTGGTTATATTTTGGTGAATTCAGTAGGCTAAAATCACAATGAGCAGCAGATGTCAGAGCAGCAACGTGAGAAAAGCTCTACTGGAGCTCACAATTATTATGTGACTTATTTTCTCTACACTGTACCATTACACTCAATCTTAGGGCTCCCCCAGATGCCAAATCCCACTTTGACCCCCGCTGACAACATGCCTGCACAGCAACAGAGCCATCAGACCACCTCACTGGAAGCATCAGGGTTACAGATTTTTCCTTTCATTGTCTTACATCCGTATATCTAATAGTTACAGTGTTACAAGCACTAAGTATTCCTGACAGTAGTTACAGTACGAGGGCAGCAGCAGACGTTCTCAGAAAGAGTCCTAATAACAACAGCATGACAGTATGTAGGACATATACAGAGATCTATTCAGTGTAAGTATCTTCTTGTATTCCACTGAGCATTTCTGTTCTCAATATTTAGGAGGGAGTACGGGTGAATACATCACAGATGACATCACTCACAGCATCGCACCCTCAAACAGCTCAGAAAGACCTCTCGTGACCTGATAGTGGAAAAATGTGCTAGCACTCCGAGAGTCGCATAACTTTAAGACCAGAAAAAGTTCATAAAAGCAAGAGCAGGGACTCAACAGTAGAATCAAATGGCCCCGCCCCTCCCTGAGCCTGGTTCTGCTGGAGGTTTCTTCCTGTGCAAAAGGAGGTTTTCCTTCCTGCTGTGCTTGCTCAGAGGGGGTTGTCTAATTGTTGGGGGTTTTGTTGGGGTTGTTGGGGTTTTCTCTGTATTATTGTTGGGTCTTTATCTTACAATATAAAGCACCTTGAGTGACTGATGTTTTGATTTAGTGCTGTATAAATAAAACTGAATTGTCCAGCGTCAGAAATCCAGTGTTTGCCGTGCATATAGACGTTGAAGTCCATGTTTGCTTTCATTCTGTCAAATTGTTTCCTTATAAGAAGGTGCGATAAATAGAAAGACAGCAGTATATGGCTTTTCCACAGCAGAAGGCAGATAGTTTTAGGAAAATCTTTCAAATTACCACTGAAAATGAACTACTTCATTAGATGTACTGCATCGCTGTAAGACTATTCATTTCTCCATCCAGAAAGAGAAATAAAAAATAGTGTGAATTAAGATTCCATTGGCTGGGGCTAGTGCACATTTCTGTACTGCACTGCATCTCAAACAGTTTTCCATTTGAGAGGGAAGAAGCCTTTGGTAGCAGTAAACTGTTGAATGACAAAGTGCTTTATCTGGCGCTAGATAAGGGAAGGTTGCAGCCTCCTGCAGATAGCAACGCAGCCACTGAGGATGAAAGACATCCTTTGTTGGCAGCTCAGATTCAGCAAGGGAGCCTGTCAACAAAGCAGCCTTTGCTAGCTTTCTGCATCAGGAAGAAAAAAAAAGATTGTCATATGGCCACCTCAGTCATCAGTGGTCTCATTGTGCTGAGGTATGTGTGCAGAAGCTGATTTCATCGAGCGTATTTAACAGTCAGAATATGTGTAATGACAGAGTAGGTTCATCCATTGCTGTGTGCCTCAAACAGATACTTCTGTGAAAGTATCATGAAGACATGAGGCCATACTCAAGATGTTTATTAGCCTGTATAGCTGCCTGTGGAAAGGAACTGGAGAAATATGTACACTGACTTTCACATAAATCTAATTTCCCTTCTAACCTAACAAAGGTTAGTGATTGCATCACTGTTAATATAAAAAGGAAGGACAAAAAGACAATTTTACCAGAAATGACAACTCTGAAACTACAAACCTCTGACGGTTTCCAGCTTTATGCAGGCTAACATGTGCTATCACACCCGTCTCAGTCATGTTCGTGTCCAGCATGACCGATGGGGCAACAAAGAACTCCTCTATAAGGAGACTCCTTCCCCTCACTTTAATTTATGTTTAAATGGTAAAGGGACACGAGAGCTCAGATTTAGGTGTGCCAGATGCAGAACAGATGTCGGTCTAACCCACCATACTAACCCTAACTTAAACAAATCAACCAAATCTGGTAGGCAGTTAATAACTTAGCGGTCAAGAAAATGGAAAGTCTGTTTCAAAGACTTTGAGTTATTTCTGTATTTGTACTGTATTCATATTTATGTAAACCATTATTATTGATACTGATATTATAACCTTGGGAATACAGTACCAGTCTGATACAGGCTTCTATTAACAACACACTAGTCAGCACACATGTGGGCACCAGTTGCATTCGTCAGTTTTGTTCGTCTGTCATTATCTCACAGCATGTTTGCTCTGAATCTATCCTACATGACAGTTTAGGCTGATGGATTAAATCGAGTTTTCTGGCCTTTCTGCTGAGCGTTCTTAGGTGTTGTTATCTGCGTGTTAGCTCAAATGTTAATGAGGTTAATAACAAAGGTACAGAGTCCATCTTCAAGTGCATAATGGAGGGTGGATAATGAGGTGGCTGTGAGTGCAGAGGTTAAGCAGGTCCCCTACTAATTGTAGGGTTGGTGGTTCAATCCCTGGCTGCTGCAGTTTGCATGCCAGATATCCAAATGGCTATCCAATGCATCCATCCTGGTGTGAACGTTAGAAAGCATTTAGGCATAGAAATAAAGTGTTTGTGTGAAAAGCGCTATATAGGAACTGGTGCATTTAAAAACAGTTACATCAGCTTGAAGAGGACCT
Source organism: Rhamphochromis sp. 'chilingali' (assembly GCF_963969265.1). NCBI lineage: Eukaryota > Metazoa > Chordata > Actinopteri > Cichliformes > Cichlidae > Rhamphochromis > Rhamphochromis sp. 'chilingali'. Next base: position 3,598,197 of record NC_137938.1, read on the forward strand.
ATTGTGCTCATTCTCTGACACAGTTAGGATGCTTTGAGTTTATTATATTAGTTATCATTTCAAGTTTTTTGGTTTCTTTGTCAGAGTTGTGTCTTCCGGTTTCTGTTCTGTTCCATAGCTGCTGTCCAGTCAGAGTCTGTGTCTGTAGTTCAGTCTGTGTTATGTTTCCTGTTTTATTTTGGAGGTACATGTCTTATGTTAATGTATCTGGTTTTGCTTCCCCTGTTTCGTTAGGCCTGATTTGCCCCAGCTGTGTTTCCCTCCTGTTACTCTTATGTACCGTTTACTATGCTGTGTGTTCTGTCTGCCTGCGTTTATTGTTCGTATTTTGGAAGTTTGTTACTTTGAGTTCAGCATTAAAGCTGTTTTTTGAGTTCACGTCTGTTTCCGGAGTCTGCACTTTGGGTCCTTTTCCTGCCTGCACACAGCCGTTCCATAACAGAAACATGGATACTGTCACACTGCTGCACCATCCATAGCTAAAGCTTCAACTGAAGTCAGTGTATGCACAACGAATTCCTTTGAGCTAAAAGATTTGATGGTTGAAGGTTGATGAGAAGGTGAGAACAAACAAAACAAACAAATAAATGAATGACAGAGTTATAATCAAAGAGCTCAGTGGCCAGCTGTTTTGAAGGAAGCCCAAATGGGCCGTGTGATAAGTGACGGGAGCTTCAGAACATGTTGACGAACTCTTTGGATCAGACAGTCTGGAGACATAAATTGGAGGATGCTAATTATTACCCCTGTGCCCAAAAAGTACTTCAGCTGTGATTTATTTAGCCAAGTGTGATGACTGCACTTTTATAATCCAGTGTATGCAACCTAACACATACATCAAGTTAAATTTAACTTGCTGCCTAATTAGCAGTCCATTTATTCAGCGCTTTGCCGTCCTGTCAGCACATGTTGCAGGGATGATTAAATATTCAGACTGACAGTTTTCTGTTGTGTGTTCTGCACATTTCAGGAGTGCAGCGTTCTGGGAACACCAACACACATCATCCCTGTTTATGCTTGTTGCTTTGATTTAAATGAGATTTGAATGAGGAGACAGAGCATGCCGCCGCCATCATTCAAGGGTGATTAGATGCTTTAATATAGGCACCAGCTGCTACACACCATTTAATCACCAGTATCAACACGAGAGCGGAGCGCCTCCAGCTCTCGTGTGCTACTGAGCACCTCCCTGCTTTCACTACTCCTCACTGACACATACATCTAAACGTGTGTTTAAAAACTCCCTCCATTTACTGGATTACAGTCTCATAAACATCATTTTTCAGTTTTCTATTTAGACTATCAGTGTAGTGTTTGCAGCAGTCTGGAAGAACCTTCACTGGTGTGAGTTATTAATAACACAGATCCAGATCAGGTTAAAGGTTCCCAGAAAACATACAATTCAACCCTGTGGTTTGACTCGGGACTCTAACATGCATGCAGGGTTGTCTTGATGACATCATCTGACCATTTTATGCAATCAGATTTAGTCGTTTCACAAACGCACAAAGTCAAGCTTAGCAGCGATCTGTCAGTTCAGCCGCATTAGCTGATGGCTCAGCGGATTCTCTTTTATCCGATTTGCAAATCTCATATAAGGTGCAACTGAAACGGCTTTAGCCTGCCCACAGATGCTGCAAGCCGCTTTGCATACCAGCTCCACCTATATGCTGCATATCTGCATAGTTAGGTATGTCCTGGTTTTATCTTCCTGTTTGAGTCTAATGGGTACCGCAATACTCGAAAAGAAGTTCATGTTGTGTTGGCTATGACTGTTTACTGAGGTTGCAGATCAACAGCTCAGCGGGTTGTGTTTACATAGACTTCTGTACAGCCAGGTTTCTTTTTGCAATCAGTGGACTTTCCCCCTGCTGACATTTTAAAAGAATGCAGGTTTAGAGCTATTCTTGATTGGCTCCACTCCACAGTATGAGAGAAGCAGTCTGGCACAGACTGTTGTCACTGATGTCTGCTGTGTTCTGAGATCCTGCTGCAGTTCTTCCCTGTCTTTGGATTTCCATGTGTGCACACGGAAGGGTGGAAAGCTTCCACCAGGCAACCGTTATGGAGGTAACAGCAGGGAGGTCTCAGAACAGATCCGTGTGGTCAAATATTAATTACTGCAGATGGAAACAATCTCCTTTGCACCACAGTGGTCCTGGATTAAATGTGAGTGGTTGTCTTACCAGTTTTATTCAGATTTTAGCCCAGTAAACACTTTAAAATGGTTGTTTTTTACTCTCGAGCTGCTGACTGATGTTTAGGCCAGCGGCTGCAGCGGATCAGAGGGCCTGCGCTGGTGTTTGCAACAGACGATCAGTCCATCACTTTTAGCATTTTTCACCCCAACTTCAATGCAAACATATGATTTTCACATGATGGGTAGCTTTATGCCTCTAAAAAAAAAGATTGTGACATTATGTATTCACACACACACACACAAACACACACACAAGAGTTAATACACACGTAAAGCACTTTAAATAGGACATTGTTTCAAAGCCTCATAGTTCAAACAGCATAAATTATCTTTGTATATAAATACCACAGTAAGAGCGCAGCAGCAGGAGCAGAAGCAGCAGCATCTATAAAGGCACACACTGGAGGATTTTTACCGTTAGACTGCTACAAACAAAATGCTGCCAAGCTTCGAGTGCTTAAATAAAAATGGTGAATGTTAAGAGGTTTCACAAGAAAACAGTTGAAAGATCGTGACTCAGTGAAAAATCAGTTTAGACAAAGCTGCTCACAGACAACACTTTCCTTAAATGTGCCGTGTGCTCTAAAAACAGCCATAAAAACAGTGAGCTTTATTTGCACTAAGACAGAAACACGTTTATGTCCCACCCGGCTTTAAAATATTTGATTGGTGATGGGAATGGTTGGTGATATTAAAGTCCTGTTTGTGGCACATTAGTATATGTGAGGGGGCAAACTCCTCAAGATGGGTGGTGACCATGGTGGCCATTTAGAAGTCAGCCATCTTGGATACAACTTTTCTTTTTTCAATAGGAAGAGGGCCATGTGACACATCAAACGTATTGGTAATGTCACAAGACACTGATGAGACAAACTCTTATGTGAATGATGAAGTTAACAAACAAAACCACCCACATTGGATGGATCCCTCCAAGACTGTTGGACCAACAAAAGAGATGGTTTGGTGTGGTATATGGGGCACAACGATAGTGGGTTGCTTATCTAAGGTGGAAAGGTTTTTCTATTGTTTTTTGTTTGTTTGTTTTTTTGTTATAAATCAATCAATAAATAAATAAATCATCAAAAAAGTATATAACATAAGGGTCACTGCTCACCCTGTGATCGAAACAGGCACCCGGGCATTACTCGGTTTTATAAAAAATAAATAAATAAATAAATGTGTGTATATATATATATATATATATATATATATATATATATATATATATATATATATATATATATATATATATATATTAATAATAACAATAACTTTATTTATACAGCGCTTTCAAACAAAGCGAGGTACAGCTATTTAAAAATAAAGAGATAAATAAATAAAAGCGATACATGGCAATACAAGTTCAAAACGATAAAAATGTAAAAAGCTACAAATAAATATAATGCATGTTAAAGTATCCTGGGTGAGCCCCGAGTTTCCCCGGTGCATCTAGTGTGAGTTTACACGAGAACAAGGTGCTCAGTCATAGAGTAAAGTGCTGTCTGATTGTGTGACTAAGCCTTGTAGTCAAAGGTGCTCTGACTGTAGAAAAGTGCTCTACACTGTAAGTACCAGTCTATTTACTAAAACGAAGCCCTGCAGTCTACTTGGTACCGTTTCACATCTCCCTCAGTCAGATTAAGTATTTTCAAGCCCAGTCACTATAAGCAGAGATTGTCATCATCATCATCATTTATTTATATAAAACTTTAAAAACACACCTGGTAGAGCAAAGTGCTGAACAATACAAATATAAATATAGTAATAAAACAGCAAAAACCAGACAAAGCAATAAAATTAACAAGAATGTCAGTTTCCCACAGAGTTAAAAGCCAGCGAATAACAATAGGTTTTTAATAAGGACTTAAAACTGGCACTGATGCAGCCTGTCTAATACGGAGAGGAAGGTTATTCCAAAGCATCGGCGCTGCAACAGAGAACGCTCGGTCTCCTCCAAGTTTCAGCCGTGACTTTGGGACTGAAAGCAACAACTGCTCAGCTGACCGAAGGGAACGAGTGGGGACGTGGGGCTTCAAGAAGTCAGACAAATAAACAGGTGCCAGACCATTTAGAGATTTAAAAACCAATAAAAGGACTTTAAAACGGATCCTGAATGAAGCCAATGTAGAGAGGCCAAAACCGGAGTGATGTGGTCGAATTTCCTTCCTTCCTTGTCAATGCAAACAAATGACCTTTAATAACAAGGCCAATATGGAGCCATTTCATTAGCACAGTGATGTATGGGTCTAAGTCACAGCCTGCACTCCAATAACTAAGACATATTGTTCCCATGTCTCTATTCTATTTCTGGCTAACAATGTGACGGCCCCTCTGAGGCCTTCTTGCTCTGTGGATGGGGTTGAACTGCTGCAACAAAGATGCACAGGTACAGACCCACACACGGTGACCACGCCATGGCCCCTTTCTCTACCAACTGCTGTGAAAGTAGCATCCACGTTTAGACAAGGAAAGCACAATAATATGTCATGGAGATGAGCTGATATTTATTTGTATTTTAAAGGTCAGAAAGCATGATTTTATTTCTCCTTTCTTCTCCTGTGCTCATTTATTAAGTGTAATATTTAGCCTGACATTTCAGCCTGACATCAATTCGTTCGAGACGAGCACTGAAGGAAAGGCACAGAGAGAGGTGGATTCCTGTCCTGCCACAGAGACTCGTTTGGTTTGTCAATCTGTCCAATAGTCTGGACACTGCTTCATTTCTCTCTGATGTTCTGCACTTGTGTTGCAGATTTGTTTGATTTAAGGCTGCAAGACTACATTTTTGTTCATTACGCTTTGGACCACCACGGAAATTTCATTATTCATCTTCATCATTTGGTGAATGTAACTGACAAGGTCACAGATGGAATTATTGCATGATGACAGACAGAAATTGAGCCGATGAAAGAGCGATTACATGTAATCCATCATTCATGTGACTGTGATCTGTATTTATTTCACACTACACTCGATGCAACTTTAAAAGCATTTAAAAATCAGATCTCGGCATGATGTGTATTTTTTCAACACTGCAGTGTTGGTTTTAACACAATGTGTTGGTTTTGCAATTCAGCTAACCAGCTATTCCTCATCTAAATTCAGCTGTGTGCTGGGGGAATAAAGCTAATCCTGCAGTTGTGGCAGTGCTATTGTCATGGTCCTGGGCCGTGTTGGCCCAGTATTCTTAGTTCTCTTGTATTTTTGTATTCAGTTCCCTGTTTAGGTTCTGTTTCCTGAGTTGCCCTGTTATGTGGTTCCCTGTGTGCTTTCCCTTTGTGACTCTCACCCCCTGTGTGCCCCTCTATGTATTCATGAGCCCTTGTCCCCTTTCGTGTTTTATTCCATGTTTTCCCCAGCCTGTTATGTCTGTGTTCTCCCCGTGCTCTCTCCTCCTGTCTGAACCTCTGTACTTCCTGTTTTACTTTGACAGTCTCTCGTCAGTATGCGTCATGTTGTGTTCACTCCTGCCCTGTCTCGTTATGATTATCTGTGTCAGCTGTGTTCCCCGTGTGCTCCCACTTCCCTCGTTAACCCTCTGTGTATTTATGTCTGCGTCTCCCTCAGTTCTGTGTCGTAGTCTCCCTCATAGCTGCGTGGATTTCCCTGTGTCTCTCTGCAAGTATTAGTTATTGTTCCCGGTTTAAGTTTTGTATTTCTTGTGATCTGCCTTCCAGCATTAAAGCTGTGATTTTGAGTTTATCCCCTGAGTCCGTGAGTTTGCATTTTGGGTCCTCATCCTGCCTGCCATACAGCTATCATGACAGAAGACTACGACCAGTAATGGACCCAGCAAACTCCGTTCGGAACCGGCAGCGTGCAAACTCCGCCTTCCCTAACAAGAGGAGAAGGCAGGAGGCTCGGCACGCCCGGGAGCACGAGTCTGCCTTTCATGGGACTCTATGGGCGCTAGGTGGGCCGCGCAGCGTCCAAATGGCAAAGGCTGCTGCTTTTTCCCCACACCGCCCCACGGTAAGAAGAGTTGGAGGAGTCAGCCTATCGCCTGCCACAACTCCTCCGGCATTTTCGACTTCTGGTTCGCCTCTCCGGTCGCCGCCCACGTCCCGCGCAAAGAAGAGGGTTACTCGGCGGTCGGGGAGTGGTTTCGAGCCGACGACAAACGGCCTTACCCCGCTGCAGGCTTTTGCGCTCTACCTGGGACTTCCGCGCTCAGAGCTGCACAAGCTCCCTGTCTCTCCGGCGCAGCCTGGTTCGTCATCGGCTCAGCCAGCCGACATCACCGAAGTGCCTGCGCCCACTGCCTCGGGAACTCACGGCACAGTTCCCGGGAAAACACGACGCTCACGCCGTCGCCACGCTAAAGCTACTGAGCAAGCTCCGGTGGTGAGTGAATCTGACTGCTTTTTCCATGCGAGTTCCAAGCCCGACCGTCTCGGACAGTATTCGTTTTCTGAGTCCGCTGTTTTTCACGTCCGTAACTCACCAGAGAAGAACAAAAAGGTTGAATATGACTGTGTTTCTAGGCCTCATACTGTTTCTACGTTCGCCTCCGCTTCTATTACGCACGAGACTGACTTCATCACCACTCTAGAGACTGCTGTTCATGCTAAATTAAAGAATCCTGGCACTATAAGCCCCGTGCGCGTCATCCCTGAGGCCATTAACTCTGGGTCTGTTAATTCTGGTCCTGCAGTGCCTACCCTCACGCCCGTGTTTGAGAGCGACTATGTTTCCTGTGCTCCTCCCAGGTCAGCAGCAATTAACTCACAAACAGATTATTTCACCGTAGAGAAGCAAAAGACCGTTTTTGAGCCGCATACTTGTGAACAGCACTGTGAAGTTAACAGTTCTGCGGTCTCTGTACCTGCTGAGTGTGAGACTGTGAGTGGTGTGTCTCCACTCCTGGACTATGCTGCTCCCCAACCTGTATATTTAGAAACGGTCTGTGTGAATGCTCCTGTGTCCATAACGGATCCCTTTGTGCCCGGTATTACAGACTCTGACTCTGCTAAACCTGGATCTTCCTGTGCAATGACTGTTTTAGAGACTGCTACTCCTAAGATGGACAGCTTAAGGCCTACAGAGTCGCTAGGAGTGGCCCGCCATGAATCTCTGTTCGCTAACACTGTTTCTAGCTCCACTAACTCTGTTTTCCCTGTGTCTGTCTCTGCTCCTGAGCTCAGCTCTCCCGCTTCAGTTTCTGTAACCAAGGCAGCGTGGGCCCAGCCTTCCCTAGCTCCCGTATCAGTTCTTCGGGAGAGGGTAGCTGAGGTCCAGCTGGTCCCTGCTTCTGTTCCCAGACTGGCAGAGGCTCCTATCATCCCAGCACCCGTACCTGCTCCTCGGGTGGGGTTGATGGACACCCAGACTTTGCCTGCTCCTGTTCCGGTTCCCCGGGTGAGGTCAGCCGTGACCCTGCCGACTCCTGCACCCGTCTCAGTTCCTCGGGTGGGAGCGACAGAGGTCCAGCTAGCTCCTGCACCTACACCAGCCCCCAGGGTAAAGGCAGCCAGAGCCCAGCTCGTCCCTGCACCCGTATCTGTTCCTCGGGTGGGGATGGCTGGTGTTCGGCCAGGCCCAGCACCCATTCCTGTTCCCCGGAGGAGAGCAGCCCAGAGCCAGACACCTAATCTACCACAAGCGCAACTCCCACTACAACTGGCATTGCTGTCCATAACTCAGTCAGTGGCTCAGTTATTAGCACAGTTTCCTGTTTTGTCACCAGTTCAGTCTTTAGCACAGTTAACGGCTCCATTACCCACTCAGTCATCCGCTCTGTTACCACCTCAGTGTCTTACTCCATTGCCTGTTCAGTTAACGGCTCAGTCATTATTAGCTCTGTCATTACCTCTGTCACCAGCTCAGTTCATAGCACAGCAACCCGCTCAGACACTGCCAACCTCAGCTGGAAGCCTTTGTGAGCTTTCTCCGCCAGCTGAGGACTGCGTGGTGCTGACAAACTTTGGACAGACTGTTTGCCCTGCACAGCCCCAGCCGTTGCATCCTAAGCCGACTGCGTGCCGTGTGCAGCTACAGTTAGCGTCCCCTCAGCCAAAAGTCTCTACACCTGCTGGCTCTGCATCAGTCTCCGCTGGGGGTTCAGGGGAACCTCTCCAGCCGCTCCTCGTCTCCGCTGGGGGTTCAGGGGAACCTCTCCAGCCGCTCCTCGTCTCCGCTGGCGGCTCAGGTCAGCCCGGCCAGCACCTCCTCGTCTCCGCTGGGGGTTCAGGAGAACCCCTCCAGCCGCTCCTCGTCTCCGCTGGGGGTTCAGGGGAACCTCTCCAGCCGCTCCTCGTCTCCGCTGGCGGCTCAGGTCAGCCCGGCCAGCACCTCCTCGTCTCCGCTGGAGGGTCCGAGGGGCCCGTTCGGACGTGGTCTGGTCCGGCCTCTGCATCAGCTGCACCCACGCCCGGTCCGGCCTCTGCATCAGCTGCACCCACGCCCGGTCCGGCCTCTGCATCGCCTTCAACGTCGCCCGGTCCGGCTTCGGTCTCTGCTTCTGCTCTGCCTGCTGCGGCTCCGGCCTGTGCTTCGCCTGGTCCGGCCCCGTCATCGCCTGGTCCTGCCTCGTCTGGTCCTGCCTCGTCTGGTCCTGTGCCCACCAGGCCATGGCCAGCATGCCTAACACTGGAGAGCCGCCGCTGCATTCCATGCAGCCGGCCCCCTGAACGGCTCCGTCTCCTTCGCCGCCGCCGCTGCCTTCCGCGCGGCCGGCCTCCTGAACTGCTCCGTCGTCTCCTTCGCCGCCGCCGCTGCCTTCCGCGCGGCCGGCCTCCTGAACTGCTCCGTCGTCTCCTTCGCCGCCGCCGCTGCCTTCCGCGCGGCCGGCCTCCTGAACTGCTCCGTCGTCTCCTTCGCCGCCGCCGCTGCCTTCCGCGCGGCCGGCCTCCTGAACTGCTCCGTCGTCTCCTTCGCCGCCGCCGCTGCCTTCCGCGCGGCCGGCCCCCTGAACTGTTTCCACGTCGTCGCCGTTGCCTTCCGCACGGCCGGCCCCCTGAACTGTTTCCACGTCTCCACCGTTCCCGTCCGCATGGTCGGCCCCCTGAACTGCACTGTGTTTTGGGTTGTTTTTCTTGGGCTCCGGTGTTTGCTGTGCTCCTTTGTTTTCTGTTCCGTGCCCTCCGTCCTGGGCCCCCGCCGCCCGCCCTGGGCCCCCGCCGCCCGCCCTGGGTCGTTTTCTGTTTGGTTTTTTGTTTTCCTGTGTTTGGGCTGTCTGGAGCCAGCCCTTAAGGGGGGGGTGGTGTCATGGTCCTGGGCCGTGTTGGCCCAGTATTCTTAGTTCTCTTGTATTTTTGTATTCAGTTCCCTGTTTAGGTTCTGTTTCCTGAGTTGCCCTGTTATGTGGTTCCCTGTGTGCTTTCCCTTTGTGACTCTCACCCCCTGTGTGCCCCTCTATGTATTCATGAGCCCTTGTCCCCTTTCGTGTTTTATTCCATGTTTTCCCCAGCCTGTTATGTCTGTGTTCTCCCCGTGCTCTCTCCTCCTGTCTGAACCTCTGTACTTCCTGTTTTACTTTGACAGTCTCTCGTCAGTATGCGTCATGTTGTGTTCACTCCTGCCCTGTCTCGTTATGATTATCTGTGTCAGCTGTGTTCCCCGTGTGCTCCCACTTCCCTCGTTAACCCTCTGTGTATTTATGTCTGCGTCTCCCTCAGTTCTGTGTCGTAGTCTCCCTCATAGCTGCGTGGATTTCCCTGTGTCTCTCTGCAAGTATTAGTTATTGTTCCCGGTTTAAGTTTTGTATTTCTTGTGATCTGCCTTCCAGCATTAAAGCTGTGATTTTGAGTTTATCCCCTGAGTCCGTGAGTTTGCATTTTGGGTCCTCATCCTGCCTGCCCAGAGCGTTCTCACTCCCGAGGCGTAACATGTCGACGTTTTGTCACGTCCCGCGGCGTTCCTGAGGAACGCGAAAGGAGACCTTCGGCGTTCTTATGGTACGCGGCGGGTTATGGCTGGAATCCAGTGCAATGACGCTCCCGCGGTAGTAGACGTTCCAGCCCTGTATTCCAGCCCTAAACCTAACCTTATCCCTAGCCCTGACCATAACCTTATTCCTGACCTTAACCAGGACTTTAATGATGTTAAATAGCGTGTTTCTAAGCGATTTGAAGAAAAAGAGCGAACATGTGTAGGTTCAGTCCAGACGGTTCTCATATTTCCTCTTTTTCCGAGGTCGTCATTTAGGAACGTGGTGGGTAGCCGAAAACGTAATATGGTGACGATTTGTCACCTAGCGTAAAATGTTACGCTTTGGGAGTGAGAACGGGTTGGCCTGCCACACAGCTATCATGACAGATATACTGTCTATGCAAGTCAAGGTCAGCCACTACACAAGTATTCTGCATGATATTGTGCCACGGTGACAATAAGTCTGTCAGTTATTAAAGAGATCTATCTCAGATTTTCAAGAAGCATCATCCAAACAAACTACAACACTAATGTTGAGTAATTTATTATTCTTATTATTATCACTGCTGGAATAAATTGATTTCCCAAATATTATTCAACATATTGCCATTCATTCTTATGACTCACCAGGTAAAGTCATGTCAGAGGTGTGTATATGTGTGTATGTATGTGTATATATATATGTGTGTGTGTGTGTGTGTATGTATGTATGTATGTATATATATATATGTGTATATATATATATATATATATATATATATATATATATATATATATATATATATATATATATATATATATATATATATATATATTTTTTAGGGGTGCAACGATATTCGTATCGATATTGAACCGTTCGATACAGTGCTTTCGGTTCGGTACGCGTATGTATCAAACAATACAACATTTTTCATTTATTTTATCAACTTTTCTTCTGACGATGCTGTCTGTGTTGAGAGCTCAGTGGATCTGCGTTCGACTACTCCGCCTAGGCTGCACTGTCGAGCGCAGATCCACTGAGCGCACACAACGAATATGACTGCACATTTACGCCGACATCATCCTAGTGCAAAGACAAGTGGAAGCAGACAAAAACAACAAGCACGCATGCTACAAACTTTACCCGAGTCATTTAGACAGCCGTTAGCACATGATTCTCCTTATGGGGACCTGATATGTTTAATATGCTGCTGAGAATATAGCCCAGAAGAAGCTATAGTATAGCTTTTATTTTGAAAGAGCCATTTCTCTGTAATAAACTCTCTTTTCCAAAGATGAGTGATTTCTCGACCAGATAGATTTATTATTTTATCCCTTTGTTGTTTCAGCAACATTACATTTAAAAACTGTACGTTTGAGTTAAAATATATATTTATAATTTTAATAAATGACAAATTAAAAAAGCAAGAACCTTTTTTTTGTATCGAAAAAATATCGAACCGTGACACCAAAGTATCGAACCGTGAATTTTGTGTATCGTTGCACCCCTAATATATATATATATATATATATATATATATATATATATATATATATATATATATATATATATATATATATATATATATATATATATATATATATATATATATATATATATATATATCCAACGTGTACTAGCTAAATGCAAAAAGTTGTTGGTAATCCAAAAGTACTTCAGTGAATTAGTTTTATTCTAGTAATACTCTAATAAAGCAGATTACTTTTTAAAAAGTTACACTGTAATTTATTCATTTCAAAGATGCGATTACAGAACATTCTTCCTTCGATGGGTCCCCAAGCCTGGACTTTCTACCGTGGCAGGGTGATCTTTACTGAAACTTAACCAAACTAAATGTAAAAAGTATAAAATATTGTTCAGTGTGATGTGAACTTCGGTGTATTGAGTGAAAGTCCTGTGACCTATGGTTTTCCATCTTCCTAAGGCTTCAGTCAGAGATCTAGAGACTGGTGTGTCAAAAAGTGGAACGGCGAAATGGAGATTGTTCACCTCCACAGTTAAACGTGCGCCTTCTAAAAAGTGTTGGTTACAGTGATAAAGCACAGCACAAACTGTCTCTGTGTCTGGTTTGTGTTGCTCTTTTCATAGTATAAGTGTTTGTGACAAGCTAACGTCTCTCAGAAAAACTGCCCATCAAAATTTAGGTAACAACCTGCTTTAATGTTTAATTTTACTCAAGCGGCAGGTGGTTAAAAACAAATCCGCAGATTAAATGATCTCATTGTTTACCAATTTTCTAAAAAATCCTCTTTAGAATTATTAAAAGCTGGTTTGGACAGATTCCTGTGCTAATCTTTCAAGGTTAATTAAAACAACAACAACAAAACAGATTGTCGCAACCTTTAAACAATGACTGTTTAACATGTTGACTACACGTTTACAAAATACCAATGAATTCATTCAAAGACTTAATCCATGTCATGCCCTATCTCTTCTTCCTCATTTCCTGTCAGCTCTTATGCAGCATGACATTGTGCCTAAGGTCAAAGTTCATCAAACCTATTCAGACTACACACTGAAATACAGTTAGTTCCCAGTAGGGCAGGCCAGTGGTGGTACAAGCCGGTTTGAGATTGAAATGCCGCACAAAAAAACCCCTCTCCACAAATCTAACAAGCACTGTGAAGGAAATGAATTTAAAGAATTGATCTAAATGTATAACTAACATGTCTTGATGCATGCTCAATCATCCAGGGAAGTAAATCCCAAGAGGTTGATTCTGTTCATCTGGACCTCACAGCCCACTGTTCATTCAGTGGTTTCAGTCATTGTGCAAAACCTGCAGTCAGCTGCGTTTCTCCCACTGAAAACTCTACGTCCAGATGAACAGAATCAACCTCGTGGGATGTAACTGACATGATTATCTTTGTGAATGTTTTTTGGCACGAACTACACTTTGATTGGACCTGCTCTACTCTAAAAGCACGCATTCACAACTTGAGCGCTGCAGCTCAGCGTCGTACGGCCTGTTAGACTGAACGAGGTCTGAGGATTACATCAGTTTAACAGGCTTTGCATCACTTGAGCCAGTTGCCTCGCATTTGTGCCTCCAGTCACACTGAGATATTGATGCGGATGACACTTCTCCCAAAGTGGGCTAAATTTTCCTTAAGGGCACAAAATAATTTTTACCTTGTAAATGTTGTTAAGATGGAATCCAGGGCTAGAAAGGTGAAATGTGGTGCTTACTCTGCTGTATAGGACGTGCCCTCTTAAACATGACAAGCCCGAACACAGTCACGGCCAAAAGCTTACTTATTGTTTACATGTATATAGTGAAGAACTATCACAAGGCTTTCATAATTTAATTAACTGTTATTGGCAAATAAAAATGATCACGGCTGTACAGATCCACCATTACAGTCTGCCAGCCTGAGACTAGCTACCAGCTGCTGTAACCTACTATCATTTCCCTCACAATGCCAAAAATCCCATTTAGGTCATTTGTCCCCTGTCAGTAATGAAAAACATGTGCATGCTGGATAACAATAGCTTTTTGGAACTTATCATGGGACAGATTTCATTTGGGCTGGAAGATCTCCGAAACAAAGGACTCGTGCTGTTACTCTAATGAAGACAGACTTCTGGGCACAATGGCTGCACAGCATTTGCATTTCTATCCCACCTAAAGCTTAAAAGTTGGAAAACTTGCCACACATTCCTTTTGTTGGCTCTAATAAAACACTGCACCCTCTAAAGACCAGTGGGGTTTCAGACATTTAGTTTTACTCTACCTAAAATCTGCAAGGGTAATGAGCAATCTGCATGACTGCCTGCCTGACTCGCAAAACCCACAACACAACCGTCAGGCTGATTCACAGTTATGTGCTATTCCATTAGCCTTCTTATGTCTCATTTCCTAGAATCACCTTCCTCAATCATTTCTTCCAGTGCACAGTCAGGGCCCATTTCCTGCCTGGACACACCAAAAACACAGAACCTTGGGGGCATAAGGGGGAGCTCAAGAGCCTTCAACATGATGGATGCAACATCACATCCAACACTATTACCGCGGCATGCTTCACAATGGAGGCCCACCAGGCTGGCTTCGCATTACCATTTGCATTTTAATACCTCAGCAATATTTAATCCATTAGGTTTCCTTCAGGGCCGATTAGTGAAGGGTTAATTAAAGACGTGATTAGACCACTCAAAATGTATAACGAGATGCTATCGCTGCCCATTTGCTAACACTTGCGGCCTCACGCTGACCACGATGGCTGAAAGGACTCGGCTCTAAATGTCCTCAATACTACATCACCCACAATTACCTCGTGAGCCCTGAGGTTGTTGCAAGTGATAGTGCAGGCAGCCGATCTAATTTACAGAGATAGTGCTAATCCTCACATGCAGGGGAATGGAAAGTTATACCAAGTAAAATTAAATTACTCTTCAATATGGACTCTTCTCCAGAGGGGGACTGGAGCTGAGTGAGCACATGGAGGGTTGACAGTGTTTCAGCTCACTTTCAGCTCAGCCGTCATCCTCAGATTGGGAGAATTTGTGACCCTAACCCTCACAGGAGAAGACGCAAAGATTAGCAGCTGTCACAAATCAGATGGATGGAACCAAACATACAGTGGCAACAACTTCAACTGTGACAGTCAGTCAGGATTAGCCCTACAGCGGGAGTCATATAGAGGCAAACACATGCACAGCACTCAGAGTTAATGAGTTGACTGAAGCCAGAGAGCGATTCACTAAAATCGGGTTCGTGAAATAGGGCAGAGGCTCATCACGTGCATGCTAATCTTAACCCGCTGCTAGGTTGTTGACCCTGACAAGCATGTTGGGTCAGTGATGGATGTTCTAGAGCTTTGATTTGTCCCTCCTCACCTTCACTGTCACTTATTAGATCCAGAAAATTCAAATTAGGTCAAGGGGGGGTGAAAGCCTGGTTGGAGCTCAGACAGGACAAGCAATCTGCAACCACCATGACTTACTGTAATAGGAGACATGTCAATCATGTAGCTGCAACCCAAAGCACACTGCTCTCCCAGTCTCCCAGTGCGTTCAGGCAGCTCTTGTCAACTCATAAACTCAGATATTTCCCGTTAACAAAACCAAGTGGTCAGAGTATCCAAGTCTGTGCTGGCGTTAAGTTTTAGGCACAGACAAAAATATTCTCAGTCTAAAGCAGTCTCCCTGTTTTATTGACTCTTGCTATTTCTGCTTGAATACCTGTTACAACAATTAACTGTGAAAATAAGTTGTGTATCGCACAGAAGATTGTGTAGGGATGAGTACAAAGGTTTTGTAATAAATCTATAATATCAGTAACAGATGCCCTGAAAGCCCTGAAAAAACTAGTTATTTATAGTTGTTAATGAGCACTTATGCACTTTTAAGTAGTAACATATTTTTTAATGATGACAAAGCTGCCATCATATCAAATGGTGAGATCTCCTGCCATTGTAAGGTCTGATTTCTCAAACTGTGGGCTCGCTTTACCACTTTTAATGAAAAAGTTACTAAGCTGAACACAGTGAGTGAAAACGCAGCTGCATAATCAACCTTTGAAAAGATTTAGAATTACAACTCTGGCGTTTCTTGAACACTTTGTGTTTTTAGGATCTCGAGGCTCATTCTTTCGGCTTTCCGGACTGTAACTTTGCTGTTTTTGGTTTGGTGAGGTTTTTAGCCATTTATACACAGATATAAATGTCAAACGTTGGCTTTGCTCTGGAAGAACTTGGTGGACTCTACAAGCTTACTTTGGCTTATTTCTATCATTGTGCAAAAGCTTATCAACAACTCAAATGGCAGAAAACGTTTTTGGGATAAACTGATACCAAAAAAAAGCACTTTTTTTGTTGTAGTTGTTACAAGTCAGCTATAAATGTATGTGCTGTTTATTGTAATTGCATTTAGACCACCTGTCACGTCAGCTAAAGCTGGTTCATTGATCTTGTTGACACATCACTACAACAAATGGCAGCAGCCAATGATGCATCTAATTGCATCTATCTCTCTTTTTTTTTTAGCAGCAGGCAGCTGTCGATTAATCTATGGCACACAAACACCAAACAGCAGGCAGACATGAGTTTAGCAACCAGCTGCTGAACACTGTGGTAAAGACCAAACCAGTTTGCAGGAGAGAGCACTGGAATGGAAATCGCTGATAATCTTACCCTAAAGCTGGATATCTAAGCGGGGAAAAGTTAGCTAACATGCTAGCCGTCAGCTTTAAAGATTGTTTCACTGTCTTGTGAAAATGTGCTGATGACTGACCATTTACAGCAGGAATGGGGAACTCCAGGCCTCAGGGGCCGGTGTCCTGCAGGTTTTAGATATCATCCTGGGTCTAGTTCATTACCAGGCCCTGGAGACCTGGAGAACCGGCTCTTGAGGCCTGGAGTTCCCCACCTCTGATTTACAGGGTGCCAACACAATCAAACCCTGGGGTATGTCCAGTTATAGAACATGGTGTCCATCGATTGAGGAAAATCAGGACTGGATCTGGATCTGTGTGGAATTTTGGTCAGCCGCTTAAACTCATTATTTAACTTAAATTTGTAGCCTCGCTCTCGGACGAATGCTTTTCCAAATCTGAACTTGGAGCTAACAACAGTACTGCTAATTTGAAAGTAGTTCAAATGAAACTAAAAACACTGTGCACGCACGCACACACACACACAGACAACAGGAGACAGGACCATTCAAGGGTATCTATCAATATCTTCGTCCAGCTCAGGGAAAAAAGGGAGAAAAAAAGAGTTGTGAGGTCACACAAGGAGCAGACATCTTGAAGTGATTTTCAAACACAGACTGATCTGGCCCTGCACACTGATACACACCAAGGTGACATTGTTGAGGCCCCCCTTTCAGATAACAAGGATTCATACCACAATGATAAATAGTTGTTGTTGTTTATTTTTCTGATACGTAACCATTATGACTGATAAAAAAGGAGTCGTGCCATTTCAAAGTTTAAATACTCGAGTATTTTGTGATATTCTTGCTTTAATTTTACTAGCATAGTAGAGAAAGAGCAGGTCCTCCGTTTTTACAACATGCATCATACACCTATATGCTCTCAGTGTTGAAGCCTCGACCTGGCTTATTTCCCACTTTTCCTCTAACGTGGTCCATAATTTACAAAATGAAGATAATTCTGTTTTAAGTAAAACAACTGGCCCGACTGACTCAGTACTGAGGCATCATCTCTCTATAACAGCTGACAGTTTTTAAATGGAAGTGGCTGATAGCATGTAATGAGGCTTGTATTAGAAGCACAGCATGAGGAAATGTGTGAATTCCAGACTGTGATTACTGACAGACAACTCTCTGAGCACTGCTCAATATGTCTGAGTGCAACCTCACACAGTTTCACTTCCTAGGAGTACAACAGAAAAAAGAAATGAATATGACATCGAGTGTTCCTGCCAAAGCTCATCTCTCTTACTTAAGTTGCTAGTTAGTGGGCTGACTTTAAGCCACCAGCTGGAAATGTCTTTGAGACATGACAGTGACAATGAGTGCCTGACAACAGCTATCTGATGCACATTGTATCTGCAATTACAGAGCGTGCGGCGGCTGCCTCTCCTTTAAAAGTGGATATTTCTGCTCCTCGACACATCAAAGGACTTTACTTCAGAAGGCTTTTCTGAGCCATCCACCGAAGCTTCAACTGGAAACATGTTGAATTTAACAAAATGCCTGTTTGTCTTTTCACTAACAATGGAATCCATTTTAATATGATTATTTTACTGATAATATCCACAACATTAACCTTTCTTACCGAGCTTGAAAGGCCTCTGAAAGCAATCTGACATGCTCATTACAACACACTAAGCACTATAAGCAAATACAGTTCAGTGATCACAGTCACGCCATATAAATAAAAGTGAATTGAACTGAACTGAAAACACGTAAAAAGTTACTCAGACAGCTGAAGTCATCAGATCTGCCAGGCTGTACACAGGTAAGGTAGTGCTAACACACAAGTGTTACATTTTTTTGCAAATCAGACATAGATTTTACCCCAAATTTGAGAACCATATATGAGCTTATTAATGTCTGCTTTGGTCCAGAGTGATATGAAGTGCCTAACAGAACTATTTAGAACTATAAAAATGAATAAGACTATATGGTACTTCTTAAATACTTCTAAATAATTTCCCCCAGGGATCAATAAAGTATTCTGATTCTGATTCTGATTCTGATTAATTATTTATTTCAATAATCAATCATTCTTTTGGTGATCAAGTGTTATACTTCTGTGTACTCTGGATACACATTGGCCAGTCTGCTAATTAGCCGTCCATCACAGGTCTGAGATGGATAACCAACATCCAGGTTCATCTATTCTACCTTCTATCAGTTACTGTTTACTAATGCAAGTCTTTATTCGCTGACAGTCATTTTGGAAAATGCAATTGGCAACACAATACAAAGGTTTAATCTTGAAATGACCTTATTTTGTCAGAAAGTCATTCCTTAATCTTTACCTTTCTTTTCTAATCACCACGTCATTATCACCTCAGATCTCTTACCTTGATTCCATGTGACCTCTACCCCTGCAGCCTTGCTGTAGGAGGGAACTGAAAGACTTAAGCTGAGGTTCTGATAATGTGGATGTGAAGCGGGTGACATGGAAAGGTAGGTGAACTGATCCGAGCTTTGGGCCACGAGCACTGGTCAATCAGCGTCGTAATGTGCCCCGTGATGCAGGCTGAACTGCCTCCAAAACATCTCAACCCATCTGCTGCTTTCATCGGAGGTCTTTTATCTCTGCTGGTTCACAGGCTGATAGCTTTTTATTTTTCACTCTTGGTCTGACTTCAACACTTTATTGAATTCATGTCAAGGTTTACATCCACAACCATGTCGGACATTCATGCCGGTGGAAAGATAACCAGGCAGCGCTTTAATCAGCAGCCTTTTCTTTGTCATTTAAGAGACTGTTATCAATATGCCACATTGATTGGAATTTTCAAACTTCAGACAAAAATCAATTGAATCAGACTCGGCCGTTTTGCCTTCTGTGCATGCTAATGTTCTGCAGGGAAATGCTACAGGAAGGAAGCAATTCTTTTTACAAGCTACTATTCATCTGTTCCAGAGCAGTAACATTTACAAGCAATATATACAGGAAGCAACACTGATTTGATCTTATCCTCAGATTCTATCTAAAGGTAACTTTAGGATCAAAGTGGGTGCTTAGACAAAAGCGGTTAATTCAATCATCTTTTAAATATATCAACTATCTGAAAACGATACACTACATGTATACATGATTATAAACCAACCTTTGCAAGAGCTGTGACTTCAAAAGCTTCATCACTGGTGTTTGTCATGTATTTCAAACAACATCCTCCGTCTTTGCCCAGTCAGACTCTTGGTTTAGGATGAAGTGAGTGTCTAAAGAGTCCGTTTCTTGATTGAGGACAGCCACAGCTACGTATCTCTTCTCTTGTGCTGACTGAGGCTTAGTGAGTTTGATTTGATATCTTGGTCAAAAGGAAACAATTCTTGTGATCTGGTTTTAAAACGGCTGTTAAATGGCGTTTGGCTGGCTTGGTGTAAAACATTAAAAACGAACGAGGTTCCGAATGCAGATGAAACATTAGAATTCCAGACTCACAGCGTGACAAACACAAATGAGAGCAGCGAGAATCGTGACATGCTCGTGCTGGGTCTTTTTTTATTCTTCTTTTTACTAAATATTGCACAGAATTCACAGCGATTTACATTCCCTGGAACTAATGACAGGGTTCTGCTTCTAATGGATTCTCCACAGACCTCTGGTAATTAAGAAACACATTTGTTGCATTAATTTTTGATCCCGACACCAAGCGTATAAAATTATTCAGATCCAATTGGACAGAGAATAGATAATGAAGTCTGCATGTGACAAAGACAGAATTGTGACAAAGAGACAAGAGAACGGGAACAAAGATAGCTAATGAGAAAATCATTACTTTAGTGACAATGACAACTTCACCTAATCGAGAAGCTCTAACAAAACCCGACGTTTCGGTGAGGCTGAATATTACGGACCGTTTCTCTGACGGCAAATTAACTCGCAACAATAAAAATCACACAACACACAAAGAAAGTATGCAAAGAGACCATCCTGAAAAATCAAAGCCTTCCACGGGCTCTTTCTGTTGAGTGCAGCACTTTTATCGCAGATTTAGATTAAGCCAGTCGGGTCTCAGAATCCATTTCCATTAGAGGCAGGAGGGGATAAGCGGACTCAGGCTCTTCTCAGATCTTTCACCCATTTGCAACAACTCATGTGGGAGCAGAGACTTCCATCCACGGTGTGAGATTTGAAAGCAGAACAGCATTTTTTTCAGGAATAAAACTCTTTGAAATTTTCTGTTCCCGCATTCCTGAAAAGCATCCTGACAATTTGAATGATCATAATGTTTAAAAATCACTTAATAATCTATTCTATGTGACACACAACCAATGACTAATAAACACTGCAGGAAAGTGTTTATAGAAGACCGTTGGTCCACACATTTCTGTACTTTTATTGGATAGTTTTTTTCCACAATCACGCACACTACCTACTGCTGGCTTAAAGAATGCAGTCTATGGAAACAACTGTCACTGCAGCCTACTCATTTTTTCTGTCTGCATGAAAAATACAAACAGAAAATTTGTCCTGTAACCTAAACATCAGTCACCATGATCATCACTGGGCCACGTCATGTGACTATGGTCTTTCTCCTTTTTTTGGGAGAAACATGCAAGTGCATGTTAGTAGTAGGGATGGGTACCGGTATCCGGTGCCATGATGGCACCTGTTCTGACATAAATGGTAGTAACCAGACCGAAAAGCAGTGCACGTTTCGGTGCTTTATTTCGGTGCTTTTTTCCCTGAGATGTCATACACTTTGGATTCCAGCCAATCATTTTACCTTTCCGAGGATAGTAGGCGGGACCAGGTACGTACGTTCTTTTAGAGCAGAGCTACAGATTAAAAACGCCCAAGGAGAAGTGGTCAAAAGTCTGGCTGTACTTCACAGCAAAAGATGCAAACTCAGCCGCCTGCAACAAGTGCTTTAAGCTGATACTGTGATACTGTCAAAGGAGGCAACACCTCAAATCCGATGAAACACCTGGCGACGTATAGCATATTGTTAAAAGCCGAGAAATGCGCCGTATTTGATAGCTTGCTGTGAGACCTCACACCAAGCACATCTACTGCGGGTGGGTTGTCTGTTATCGGACCCGGAGTTAGCAACATCCCCCAAGAACCCGAAGAGGAGAGTCCTGGCCCCTAGCCCTGCCAGTGTAGCAGAAATGATGAGGATGATGATGCAGCAGCAGCCGTTCTTCTCTGCGTGAGTAGCTTAATGTTGTTCGTGTGTAATTTACGTTGAGTAGGCTAACCACGTTATTACATTAATGCATGTAAGGTGAACTAGCAAACATCATCATAGCTACATGCGGCTGTCTTCTTGTTTGATGGCAGATACTCCCTTCACCCTGGCCAAAAAGGCTAAAATGACCAAAGAAAAAGTGGAAAACAGCTAAACATGAGAGGTTTTTGGACCAATTTTGTGTTCTCCATTCTTTAAACACCGGCACCGTTTCAAAAGTACCAGTTTGGTACTGGTATCAGATAAAACCTAAACGATACCCATCCCTAGTCAGTAGTGTCTGTGCTGTTTGAATTCCCACAATCCTCGTCTATGTTAGACAGCATGCAAAACAACAAATCCAGCATGAGCCTACAGGGACAGCATAGCAAAACTAAACCATGTCACTGCAGTGAGTTCAATAAGTGTTCACTGCTGAAAGCATAAAGGAGACTCACACACCAAGTCACTGGAACAAAGTTGTTTGCCTGTCCACTTAAAAAGCAGCACACTTTACATGTACAGTGATGCACTCTGTTTATATAGCATTCCACTAATCTTACTGACCATTTCACTGATATGAAAAACTGACATGCCTGTCTTTGAACTGTGGGAGGAACCCAGAGTACTGTACCCACCCACCACTGCTTATCTTCAGGGTGAAACAGCTATGTTTTCTCTCATGTACTGCATATACTCTTAAAATTGTGTTAAAACTGTCTAACAGTTAAATCAGTTTATGTGCAAGTAATCAATGTGAGCCAAAAACTCTGGATTCATTTCCCTACTCTTGGCTCTGTACGATGTCGGTGACGGGGGATATCCCCATGGCCCATATGGTCATCGCCTGCACACAGCTTCATCACAAGCGTCCCAACCAGTCACCTGCTGTTCAAACCTTCTGCTTGTCTGTCTGAGACACTGCACTAAATAAGGACCATTTTAAACTGTGAATCATGCAAAGCTATTCTAACAGCATCCAAAAGCCTCAAAACTGTCTTCCTAAAGGATGAACCACTCAGCTACAGTGTAAGACAGCCTTACTGGGTCCTGTGCCTGGGGAAAAAAGTGCTATTTTTGATTCATGAATCATCCACAGGGCAGAAAAATAAACATTATGATTTATATTTTTGGGCATCTGACCCAGACCTAACGAGGGTGCAAAAGTAGATACTAGTACTACCACATACTACATACTGTCATTTAGATCGGAGCACCTCAAATGTAATGTCACCCAAAACTGTTGTCGAAACCTATAAAAAAAAGCAGCAGGAAGCTTTCTTCCCCTGCGCACTAAATCTATTAATTTCCCTGGTTTAAACGTGCAGTTTCATTATTTACTGTGATCAATCATAGTGGGTCATCAGACAGCAAACCAGCTCCCAGCGCCTGCTTATTTGTTTCTCTCTGCAAAGATAGAAGTGCTTGCACACACAGAAGCGCAGAATCCAAACTCCCAGACATCTGTAGCTGTAGGTCATCAGTCAGTTTCTTGCAAACACGATGCTGCAGGACAGGAAGGAGTTTTTTCCCCATCTCAGATTCTTTACATTCTTCTTTAGCAGCAAGGCCCATTTATAGCAAATGGCCCAAGCTTAATTCCCATGGCACTTCTAGAAATGGTTCGCTTCACCACAAAAGTCCCTTCGCAAACAAGAACACAGGCCACATGTTCTTATCCAAATAATCTTAGGAAACTTGACAAATAGCCCTGTTACCAGATATATGTGATATCTAAGACATCCAAGCTCTCATGTCTCTTTGCCAACAAAAATAAGACTTCCACGATGGGATGGAAATCTCTTGCATTGCAGCATTCCTTGATGCCCAGTGGGCAGTCATGTTGGCCATGAACATGAAGAGATTGGTGTTGTGACACACATGTCAGGTTTAAAGCGCACAAAGCTGAAAATCCTCTGTTTATTTTCAGTTTCCAGTCCTGCTGAAACCACACAATATAAGAACTGTAAGATCAAAGTACATATAAGCAGTTTGCCTTGAAAGTTAGTGACAGTGTGCTTGCTTAGCATGTGGATGCAAACTAATTCTACCAAAATGTGTTTGCTGATGACCTGATAGACGTTGGGTTGTTAAGATGTGTGTTTATTTTGTCCAAGCAGAACATTGACTCTTCTGAACGTTCATATTTACCTTCTTTGACTCAATACCTCAGTACTGAGTAGAGATGGCACGATACCACTTTTTTATGTCCGATACCGATACCGATATCATAGATTTGGATATCTGCCGATACCGATATGAATCCGATATAGTGTTTTTTAATCAATAAAACTGTTTTTTTTATATCTTGCTGCTTTTTGTATAAGTTCATACTCAAGTTAAAAAAAAACAAAAAACACTAAAGCTATTCTGTTATACCTGTATGCAAAAAATACACTGCACCCAAAATATTTCATAGTTCAGCAAAACTGATCAATCTAATAAACTTAAACCTGCACCATCCTCCCTATTCTGGTATTTTAAAGAGCACTTAGCAGAAATATTAAGCAACCAAACTAATAGGGTTCTAAAACTCCCAGCAAAAAAAACCCAAAAACTTTAATTTGATGCAGTGTGAAAGAAATGCACAGAAATCAATTCTTTTTCAAGAATAATTAAATAGATTCAACATCTTTCTTTAACAGAATTGCAGACTGCACAGATGGTATCTTCCCAAAGGAAAAAGTACTACAGCTTACTAGGGTATTTTAGACTTAACAGTTACTATATACAGTAATTGACTTCTATTCATTTTACATCAAATTAAAACTTTGGGTGTCAGATAACTATTTATTAAAAGCTCGACATTTTAAATTAGAATAACAAAGAAAAGTATGTCTTTGTGCCCCCTTTTCCCTGTTCATGCCCTATCGGCCCCCATGGCTAAACTTTGCTAGATCCGCCCCTGCACAGTTACAGCCGTCAGCTGTAGAAATAGATCCTGGTGTAGAAAGTAATATTAAATACATTCTAAGAACAGCTGATCAAGCTTAAACGTGCTGCTGTTGTTCAGCCGCTGGTTTCTTTCTGGTGCAAAGTGGGCCAAAAACAAACAAGAGACACGGACTCGCGACAGAAAAGCCGATCAGCTGATCATTGATCAGTTTCATGATTGAAGTAGCAACAGGAGAGGGAGGGGGAGGCAGTTGCTCCATATATCGGTTGTTAAGCTTAACGCGGGAATGCTTTACAAACATTCAGAGATGGACTTACACACTTGCTTTACTTCTCTCTGGGATAACCTCCTCGGAGATGAAATGCCGGTGTTCTGACAAACCATCCTACTTTGGCAAAACGTCCTACCGTAAGTAGTTTATGCACATTTCTGCTGTCACAGAGTAATTCCAGCACCAATTTAAGTAGGTATGACGGTTTGCCACTTAACTTTGCCCATCAGAGTATGCTTTTAGCTCATATGCATACAGCCAGGATGGTTTGCCACTTCATTTTACCCTTAAAGTATGCTTGTAGGTAACATTCACAAAGGTAGCATGGTTTGGCACTTAATTTTACCCGTCAGAGTATGTGTGTAGCTGTTATTAACAAAGGTAGGATGATTTGCCACAAAATTTTCGGAGTTTAAGTATGCTTGTAGGTGACATTCACAAAGGTAGGTTGGTTTGGCAGTTAATTTTACCAGTCAGAATATTTCTCTAGCTAATATTCACAAAGGTAGGATAATTTGCCACTGAATTTCATGTTGTGTGCATGCGCAGAAACAACAGGTAGGATGGTTTGCCAGGTAGGATGGATTCCCAGAACACCTGATTGGTAGCGAGGCTACAAATACACACAGCCGCTCTATCACGTGAGCACACTGCTCCGACGTGCTACGGTTATGAGCCGAGTTACGCCGTGTTACAAGTTTTGTGAGGTGCTTTTTTGATATTTAATGGATCGATTACATTTTTTATTTCTCCCCGATATCCGATCCAGTAATTTACGTCAGTATCGGACCAATACGTAATATTGGATCGGTCCATCTCTAGTATTGAGTCAAAGAAGGTACTTAGGAGGTACTTTATCATTCTATAAACAGCAAATTACAATGAAATCCACAAATGTGTAGATCAAAAAACACTATTTTGTTGTACGTGTACAGTGACAGTAAAGGGCTATCCTATTCTATTCTATTCTATTAATGATAAAGCAAGTGGAGGCCAATTTGTATTAATTGACATTGCAAACACAGTCCTCAGCACTCAACGAGTGTCAAGTATCAAACACTGAATCTCAATATCCAGCCCTGATTATAAATGGAATAATCAATTAAGTGATTAGAGACTTCATGTAAAATTACACAGCAGCTTGTATTTGGATGATGAATTAATCATTTGACTGAAATATTGTTGGTTGTAGATTCTCCACTAATTTGCAGATGCCTCCAATGGAAAACTCTCCCAACTGCAAATGTGATGTTTTGTTTTTTTTAATAATTTATTCCCAAAACAAAAATAAAACCTTATGCATGCTTCATCAGTAGAATTTATTCTCTGCCTACATTGTTTCAAAATGAAGCTAAACTGCTAAAGAAAGAAATAATAAAAATGCTCATTGAACTGTTGCTAAAGGAGTTTTCTAGCGTGTTGTGTTGCGCCTGCATCATGTGCCGCTCTTGGACTTGCGTACCAGCCTCCCCCCCGTGGCCCTGCGTCCAGGTTCCCATGGACATTACACTGTGACGTGTTACAAAAACAACAGCAGCACTATTTTGGGTACTTAAGACTTTTTAGAACACGAACCCTCCGTGATTAAAAGAATTTTTAATCTAAACAGTCAAAGCTGACCGTGTGTTTTATCGTTTAGGTTTACGGGGCAAAGACAGTAGCTGCAGCACATCCAACACCCTCAAATCAAATCACTTTTATTGTCACATCACATGTGCAGGTACATTGGTACAGCACATGTGAGTGAAATTCTTGTGTGCGAGCTTCACAAGCAACAGAGTTGTGCAAAATACAATAATGTAAACAAGCAAAATACAAGAATGGCTGCATCTGAAACTAATAAATATATGTACAATATATAATAGTGTATGCATTTCTGGATGTGTATACTAAATATTTTTCTGTGTGTGTGTGTGTGTACACATATTTTACAAATTAAATAGAGTAAACAATGAATAGAATATATAAAATAAATAAAATAAAATATACAGAGTGAGACATGTGCAAAACAGTGGCGTTACTGTACAGTACCCTGAACACATCTGTGCGTTATCTCACTAATGAATAATTCCCTGGGCTGTCCAGAACACTCAGATACTTTTTTGGAGCTTTGAAGCTTTTGTTGGAACGTGGGTATCAAAGGTGACAAACCTCTGTGCACACGAGTTAAAAATAGGGGCTGTGCTTTGACTCCAGCGTCTGTTTTCCCCTCAGAGTGAACGGTTCTGTCACACATTTGTCAAAATTGAAAACGAAACCACTCAACGGTACATCAGGAGGTGCGATTAAAAGTATTCCTGCTTACATTTTTTCACAGCAGGTTTCAGGCTGACTTTTTTCCCAACTTGAAGAAATACTAGCTGTTACACTACTTTTTTCACACACAGTGCTGTGAAAAAGCAACGTTCACCCTTCCTGTCTTATTAGTTTTTTGCATATGTGTTACTGTTAAATATTTCAGCTCAAACTAATTTTTGGATTACATATAGACAGTCCACAGCAGGCCCGATGACGGTTTCATGCCTTCCAGCATCTTTATTTAACACTTTTCTCACGGTTGCTGTTACACACAACTCGGCTGCAGCTTCCCAGCTGCCAGGCTCACATATCACCACCAACAACAGTAACCAGGACCCAGTGCAGACAAAAAGATTTCAAAAAGCAGCACATGGTGCCACAATCTAAAGAAACAGCTGAGAAACAAAGTTAGGAAAGTCATTTCTGAACTTTGGGGGCACCAGTGAGTCGCAGTGAGAGCCAATATCAACAAATAGTTAAAACTTAAAATGATGGTGAACCTTCTCACGAGTGCTTGGTCGACCAAGAACGCATCCACGACTTATCCAGGAGGTCACAAAAGAACCCAGAACAACAGCTAAGTTGTCTTTGACCTCAGTTAAGGTCAAAGTTAGATAAGACCCTGACTGGGCACAAAAGGCATCATGGGAGAAAATCACTGCTGACCAAAAAGGCTCGTCTCACATTTCCTAAAAACCATTTTGATGATTCCCCAGACTTTTGGAGAACATTCTGTCCACTGATGAGATATAAGCGGCTCTTTCTGTAAATTTGCATCTTGTTCCATCTTAAAACTGACACAGCATTTAACCCACAGACTATGGGTTATTCATGCATGTAAATGAAAGTCTTCTAACACACAGGAGTGCTCTGCAGCGTGACAGTTGCTCTGTAACTGATATTTACTGCAGATTGGTTCCCCTCCCAGAAGCTAAAATGATATCATCTTAGAAACAATGTTGCAATGGGATCACACCACCAGCAACACTAATCTTTGAACTTTGCCTGCATTCGTCTTGTAAGCTTGTGACTGCAAAATGTGCCCACAGACAGCCAAACACACCAATACCTGCCAAAGTCCTGAACCTGCCCCCGGTGTCACTATGGGGGTCTCCAGCACCACCATTTTTCTTTTGTAAGACACACAGAGAGACTAATAAGGTGAAGATAATACCTGTTATGCTGTGGATGGTGTTGTTTTCAACTCACACTGTAGATTATTTGTTTTGTCCCAGCAACACTGGCCTTGAGCTATTTTGCAGGCCTGTATAACATATTGATTTCTCCCACTTTCTCCTTCAGTTTGCTGTTGTAAGCAGCTGGTTGATGAGGGAGTCAGGAGGTCTCAGAATTCTGGGATGTTGTTTCTATGACGAGGAAATCCTGCTCGGGTGCTCTTTTGACTTAAAGTGGCAGTGACTGTTGAGCACCAGTGCACCTGCTGCAGATGGCTACCTAAAGCTGTGTCCTTCACCAGGCACATGGTTTCTAAGCTTTGGAGCATTTCCAATGTATTGTCTGCAGTGACGTTGCTCAATGAATAAGTGATAAGACAGCAAGCAGGATTCTTTGTGTTAGCATTGCTGAGGTTGGCTGTTAGTTCCCTTTATTGATCCCATGTGACAGGACGGCTGCTGAGCTGCTCTGTAGGGCAAAAACATCTGGGCTAGTCTGAATTTTAGTTTTTAGAACATTTTCCAGTTTGACACGCTGGCCTGACCAGTGCCAGTTTTCACAATATTTGCCCTTCTTCCTGAATTTAGTTTTTGCATGATACACAACAACCAACTGATTGGCAAATATTTGCAGAAAATAAAACGTCTGAGCACCAAATGCACATTATGGGTGCACACACACACACACACACACACACACACACACACACACACACACACACACACACACACACACACACACACACACACACACACACACAGCCTCCTCCCTCTGCCACAAATTTAGATCTGTGGGAAAAACAGACTTCATAACTCAGCTCAAAAAGACAAAGGAAAACAAGAGCGAATGTTTCTTGGTTTCCCATGAAACACATGCTGCATACATTTTTAGCATGCAAACGAAGATCCTATAGCAAATTAATTAATATTTGCTGGCAAAATATACCAGATCATTTATAATATCCACAGTACTCTGCTGCACATGCACTGCCTTGATTTAATCGTCACAGTCAGCAGAGACCCATAAGTGCAGCGTTATTTAATGACTAAACTGCTGCTCCTCCTGGCACCTTTAAATATCAAGCGTCTCTTCATGCATTTACAGTTTTTTACAGACGCTAGGACACATTTCTCAATACTTAGGTCACGTTTGCAAAACTCCTCACACAGTGAGCACAACAGAAGTCTATGTGGGCTAAACTGAGGACCAGTTATCATTGTTTGGGCACAAAATGCATTCAATGACTTCATCTCTCAAATTTCATGAATTATCTTCTCACTCAGACACAACAACTGCCAAAAATCTTTGTATGTACAGGACATTTTGCATGTGCTTACATACTGTTTCCAAAACTGTTAAACTTATGGTCAAAACAATAACACAATGCAAAACTGAATAAGACAGCAAAATCCAACAGCAATATTTTATTGAAACATATTTTAAATCTAAAAATGCAGTTTAACCAGCCACAGCTGATCCTCATTGTAGATGAACATCTACACAGGTGTCACTCCTTCAATTTTTCAACTCCTTCAATTCTGGCAGCCAGAAGATTCTTTCCTAGGTGTATTGCCCTAGATGACATAAGATGTGATGTGGATGAGAACCTGTGGCCAAATGGAGAAGACCGAGTAGATTAGCATTACTATTGTATGTGTATCAGTGGATGGTGTGTATACAAATTCTTGTATTTTGGGATTACTTAGTGCAAAAAAATAAAAATACAGAAACAAATATTAACGAATTCTGCATGATGTCTGATTCATTCCAGTAACATACATTGAAATTATAAACAGAGATGTGTCCTTGTTTTACACAAGGAAACACTGTGTAATGCTACATGTTGTTAGTGTTTTTAGGTCATTGTTTTGTGGGTGACAAAGTGTGTTTGTCGGCTGTCAACCTTTGCTAGTGTTCTGGAAGAATGAGTTTATTTGAGACCTGAATGAAGTGTTTTGGTAGTGGTAGTGCATTTTGAATGTGAAATGAACTGCTTTGCCAAGCTGAAGGTCAGTTAGGAGGATTGTGTGAAGAGTTTTGCAAAAGTGACCTAAGTATTGAGACATGTGTCCTAGTGGCTGTAAAAAACTGTAATATGAAATCAACGCTAAGACTGGGGCAGGAGGGTGGAGACGTCTATACAGTATCAGTATCAGTACATGTTGTGTGCAACTGCAGTAACATCAAGTGCTTCATTTATGTAGCTGTGTTTTTGCTGAAAAAAGAAATAAAAATGCAGTTTGACCACCTTTTTTTCACGAGCTGGGCCCACGTCCTCATTTTAGGTTTGACAGCGTTTTAGTAGGTAAAAGTGATGCTTTGACATGAATTGACCTGCGGTTTGGGGAAGGCCTTGAAGGGGACTGGTGACGGCTCCCGGGACTGGCAGATGTACCATGTACCAAATAGGAGTGAAGAACTTAAAGAATTGAGAACAAGGAGGGAGGGAGGGTGGGGCACGTAAACGAGAATGAACAGTTTGCAGAACTGAGGGAACCTATATAGATGACAGCTGGAAGGAGCGTGTTTGGAGGCGTGGTCCCGATATATAATCTCCAATAAAATTACAAGAAAAATGATATTTGATCTATTTTTACTTAAGTGTTGGGCTCAAGATGCTTGTAGGGCACTCTCTGGAGGCCGGTGTATGCTCTTATAGACAGAATCTGGTCGCTGCCTCATTTGGCAGGCCAGAGAAGCTCTGTGATGGCAACTGACCCTGAGGGACAACTCAGAGATGAATATATTACACACCATATGCACACAGTTACAACGGGACCCACATCCAAAAAATCAGCTGCAGTGCAGTCCTTGCTGGCAACATCTGGCCAACGAGACCTTGAAGAGTCATTTTAATGAAAAAGCCCCGGCCAGTGCCGTGAAAGCATAACAGTGAAAGTGGGCCAAGCTCCCTAAAATTGACTTGTTTTCAACTTACCTCATCAAAGCTGCTGTCCTCTTTCTTGAAAGCTGCAAAAAGAAGAAAGCGACACAAGATCAGAAGAAGGGTCTATTGGCACATTTTGAAGAATGAGCAAAATAAAAAGTATAACAGCAGAGATGCAGAAAAGAGTCCTGAGCAGCGACTGTGGCGTAAACTTGGCCTGGTAACGTCTCCAGTTTGTCATCAGAATGTCCAAAGTTTTATTTCCTGTTGTTTAGGTTAATCAGGCATGGGTTAGATTGTTGTTCAACTAAGCCCAACCAATACAGGATTTTAAGATCAATACAAATATTTGGTGTTTTAAAAATCTGATATATCTTTTTTCTTTGAGACACATGAAACATGAACAAACGTCACCACATCTGTTACACTTAGTTATGTATTTACTTGTTGGCACTGTGCCTGACTCCATTAGGATCAGGTGTTTGTTGTGTTCCTGGTGCAGGGTTGGAGGGCGTTTCTTCTGCTACTTCCTCACATTTTAAACTGAAATCTTCGTTTTTACATTTTTTTTAAGTGCTCATAACTGAGATCGATCCCCCAATAAATTGGTCGGGTACTGCAAAGCTACGACATACAGCATTGCTCTAAGAAGAAAGATATAAAAATTCCAGCTGCACACAATAAAATTGTTTTTCTAGTTACAGTTAAGTGGGACGTTTCAACACGGTACCTGCAGTATTAGTCACCACTGTTTGAAGAAACACTACAGAGTGGCACAGAAACTACTGCCGACTAGACAATTAAATAAACATACATGCTCATCCAAACCAAAAACAAGTCAATCAAGAAAGTAAGGTAAAATGCACATGGCCTGTAATGGATTCAACAGATAATAACCACCGGACTGTATCAACACATTCTACACCAGTATGTTTCTACACCAGTATGTTTCTACACCAGTATGTTTCTACACCAGTATGTTTCTACACCAGTATGTGGACCTGCGGTAACGTTTGCGCGTCCTCTCCGGTTAATGTGGCAGGTAAATAATCAGGTAACAGTGCATATTGATCTGCCTTATTACAAACCTGCCATCACTGTGCATTTAGTGACCATGATGAGACAGAGTCTGGCTCAGATGCTGGCAGTTCTCGCTGCAGTCTACCGGCAGCGTCTCCTTTCAGGCCAGGACAGACGAATGTCACCGAGCAGTGACTCAGTTTGTGGTCAAAGGCTTGCACCCGTTTGCCACAGCAGATGCCCCCAATTGTAAGTGAATGTGTTTAATTGTAGGCAGGGACATTACTGGATATTCTTGTGTAATTGCTACAGAATAATTTATGTTATACTTTGTTATTGCTACAGAAGAATATTTATTTTATTATTTTACATTTACAATATTTTTCCCTGGGGACCCCATTGAAGAGCCATAGGCTGGATCTCTTAAGATCTCACTGTTGGGTTTGTAAGGCCATGTTACTCCTACATTTCTATCTTGCTCAAAGAGAAGATATAAAAAAAGTTCTAAGCTAATCGACCTTAGTGTTCTCCTTTTTTAAAAAGAATCGATAAAGAATCGAATCGTTAAACAGAATCGAAAATGGAATCGGAATCGTGAAAATCTTATCAATACCCATCCCTAGCTAGCATAGCATCTTTAGCCACACTCGCAAGCTAAACTGACATGTTATGCATGGCATAAAGTGGCGTGCATTTTATCTGCATATAAAATATGTTTTTGTTTTTGAAGGATGTGATTATTGGTTTTGAAAGGCTCCTAAATATATAGACAATGCTTGTACTTAATGTTTGGTAAAATGAGTGAAACTTATTACGTTTTTTAGACTAACTGAGAATTCAGAGTGGTTTGTTCACACATGCTCATAAGCATGAAGCTTAATTTCATGCAGACTAAAAAAAAGCAAGCAATCGATCCAACAGTCTGACCCATTCTAGCACAAACCACAGGTGCTCTAGTCAGTTAGACTGTACTAATTCAGACTACCCCCTGGGTGTTTTTTACTTAAGCTAAGCAGCCTTTTCCTTACTTATAATACTAATAATAAAGAGCAACTGTCCTGGATCGCTTGTCTGGAAAAGCCACTTCCTGACAAATGTCCTGCCTCCTCCTTCACTTTAATTCTAAAATTAAAACCTGTGTCACTTTGTTTTTTGAATGGTAAATGAATCGATTCTTATCAGTCGATAACCTGCTCTGCCTTCTGAGCTAACACCACCAAACTGTGGCGCAGGATGTTGCAGCTGCATAAAGAAGAGACTGTGAACATCTAAATGTGTTATTAATGTCTAAATTACCAGAAAGGGTGTAACCAGTGATTCAATTATATGCTTGAACCCACGCTGACAATCAACTCCTCGTCATTTCAGGACATTATTGCATTTGACAACAATATTTTTCATATTTGTCTTTATTTTTCCTCCCACAGCACAAGGAGCCTGTCAAAAGTATTCTTTATATATGATTGTTTTTATTAGTTATTACTTCCTCATGATGATTACGTTTGTGTCTAAGGACAAAGGCAGCACAGGCAGAGTGTGATGTGGGAGGAGGTGGTGCTTCCAGGTAAAATGACTTATTTATCTCAGAGTGAGTTTGGAAGCATTGTCAGCCCAGCCACTGAGCCGTGAAACCGCTGCTTCCTTCTCCTCAGAGGATCAGTACACACACATTCCCCAAAGGCTGCACACTCCAGACAGCCGCAAATCCACACTCATGTAGGGCTGCTCGATTATGGCAAAAATGATAATCACGATTATTTTCACTGAAATTGAGATCACGATTATTTGACGATATTTATTTAACCCTTTAAGACCTACTATAGAACCAAGTCCACCAGAGCTTATATTATTTTTTTTACATGCTGTAGTGCCATTTGTGGGAGCATTTCAAGTTGCTATACATCAATACAACTGTTATAGCCCATATTTTAATAATATGTATGCATTAAGTGCATAGTAATTACATAAATTGCAAAAAAGTGCAATAAACTACAAAAAAAATTGAAAATCGCTTTTGTTTTGTTTACATATCGTTAGCTTGATAGCATAATTGCCTAAGTCATTTTTGGCCAATGACATAGGCAGACGGACAGGATGATGCAGCAGTGGTAGGGGAGTAAAGTTAGGCAAAAATCTCAATTTGACCAAAAAATGACTTAGGCACTTATGCTATGAAGCTAACGATATATTTCTACTTGGAGAAATTTAAGAGGCTTATCCCTCAAAACTTTAAATACAATAAAGTTGCAAAAAATTGTTTCCCACCACAGGAAATTTATTTTGAGTGTCTTCATAGTTTTATTTTGGAGATACAGCAATTTTTATATACTGCAGGAAAAACAAAAAACAATCCTATGATGCAAATTTGCAAAGAAAACAGCATGTGCATCATTTCACTGTGGGAAGTGTTACGACCAGCTGATAGGAACGGCAAAGCGTGTTTCTGGAATATTGTGTTTTTGTTCCTGCAAGCGCTTTTTATGCAATTTTTGCAAAGCTATATGTGGAACGAAACCGTGACCGAGGACAAGCTGATGGCATCAGATGTAAGTACAACTCCTCCGGTTTCATATGCAAAACAAATTATTGCGCTAGCTTACACGGTTCAGGTTCTACAGGGATTTAAAAATAGTTACCCAAAACGGAGCATGCTGCTCTGACCGGCTTTAAAGGGTTAACAATGACTTTAAAAAATAATATAAAATAGTGTGCAACACCACTGAAGTTTTTTTTTAAACTCTCTTTTCAACCAACGGCAGTCACTCTCCAAATAACTTCTGCTTAGCTTTCCGAGCTTCCCTCGGGTCCTCTTAATCAGCGGTCTCCAACCTTTTTTGCGCCACGGACCGGTTTATGCCCGACAATATTTTCACGGACCGGCCTTTAAGGTGTCGCGGATAAATTAGGGAGGGGCTAATAATCGGCTCAGTCATTTTTAATGATCGTTGAAAGCCCAGATCGTAATCGTGATTAAAATTCGATTAATTGAGCAGCCCTACTCTCATGTTCCTAATATTACCAAACAACATCCTGGTGCTGAGATACCCAATCAGACAAAACATTTTTTAATCTTTAAAGTACTGATATATATTGCTCATCACAGAGAAGCTAAAACTGCTCCAACAACAAAAATACGTTACATGTTTATCAAATCAATAAATGCTAATGGTACAACTGATAGCTTTGTGCTGTAACTGCCTAAGGTTATGCTAGCTTAGATCAACAAGCAACGGACAATTTTATTTATATGGCACAATTCATTACAAGCAAATTCAATGTGCTCAAGCAGCAGCAGGAGCACCGATGGACTCCAGTTTATAACATCTTAAGGTTATTAACTGACTAATTAGCTGTTAATTAGCAACGATTTTCAAAATACAGTAATGACATCAAAAACTGATTACTAATATTTTAAGTCCCCATAAACTAACAAAAAGATTCTTCCCCTCATGAAGGAATAAATAAAAAAAACAATATATATAATTATTTTTTAATCATTAAGGAAAATATGGTTGTTATATACTGAATTTATACCAACTAAGTAAATTTTATTTACATTACATTGAAAATGTACATGTAGTTTAACTCTTTAAAGTAATTATTTTTGGTATAATATACTGTTGACTGTAGTTTACTAAAATCTGTTAAAATTAAAAGAATATTTCATCATTCTGGGAAAATGGGTTTCACAGCAATTACAGAATATGAGCTATTGAAACCATACTCTGTAACTGCTCATACCACCCTGAGCACAGCCGATCTCATCTGGATGCGAGACCACCTGGGAATACCAGGTGTTTTTTGAGTGGCTTAGCTCAGGAGGTAGAGCAGGTTCTCTGTTAATCAGAAGGTTGGTGGTTTAATCTCTGGATGCCAAATATCCTTGGACAAGATATCAACCCCACGTGACTCTGCGATGCATCCATCTGAAGGTGAATGTTGGACAGATGCCACTTCAGCAAAGAAAAAAGTGCATGTTAGGCATGTTGTATAAAAACCTTTAAGTGGTCAGGTAGAGAAAAATGCTGTATGAAAACCAGTGCATTTACCATTTTACCAACCTCCTTAAAACCAGAGGGACATAAATAAATAAATAAAATCGGTGGCTGCCCAGTGATTTCTTTTTTCTTCTTCTTTGCATTCAGCGACCAATTGCACGTAGATGAGCAACCAGCTGGTCATCGAAAAGGTGAATGTCCAACACCCTCAACTTCTATACAGCCACAAGTTGGCTAGTGGTAGGCAACCTGTCTCCATTCAGTCTTCATTCAGTCTCAGACAGATTGCCAAAGGTTAGCAAACAACTGCTGTCCAATTACCAAATGTACACAGGGACACCTTGCAATCAGTCTGAGTAAGTTTGTCCCAGTGAGCACAACTGGTGTGTGTGTCTTATGGTGCTCAACTCAACTAGTTGCCAACTGGTTGTACATTTCTTACATAAAAGCTAGGTTTTTCAGTTAAATCACCAACCTGCAGCAACTACGTCACTATTTATGGACGAATATGGCTGGACTTAATATAAGTACATAATGTGAATTCCTGCTCAGCGTCAGTTTCTCCATATATAGACGACTACACAATACTACACAGCGCATGCCTGACTACGTAAAAAAATTCAAACGCGTTGGAGGAAATTCTGGGGAGAGGGAAGTCTGGCCACGACCTGGTCCTGGATAAGCAGCAGACAATGGATGAGTGGAAACATTTAAAAACAACATTGTAACATGTAACACAAACATGTAAGTGTGACAAATATGCAAACGAATCAATATTTATCTGCAGAGTATGGAAAAAAGGTTCAGTCTAGAGTATGAAGGAAAGAGCATGTTACAGTACAATTACTGTTTCTGCAGCTGCTCCAACACTGAAGATTTTGAGGCTTGAGATGTATTGCTACAGATTAATTAAGCACTGGGGGAAATGAAAATCTAAGTAACAAAGTTTTCTGAATCTGCTCTAAATTAGAAACCTGCTGAATGAATAACAGAATCCGTTCTCTTATTCATTCAGCAGGTTATAATTCAAAGACTAATATTAATATACTACAGTTTTTTACAGCCACTAGGACACATGTCTCAATACTTAGGTCACTTTTGCAAAACTCTTCACACAATCCTCCTAACTGACCTTCAGCTTGGCAAAGCAGTTCATTTCACATTCAAAATGCACTACAACTACCAAAACACTTCATTCAGGTCTCAAATAAACTCATTCTTCCAGAACACTAGCAAAGGTTGACAGCCGACAAACACACTTTGTGACCCACAAAACAATGACCTAAAAAACACTAACAACATGTAGCATTACACAGTGTTTTCTTGTGTAAAACAAGGACACATCTCTGTTTATAATTTCAATATATGTTACTGGAATGAATCAGACATCATGCAGAATTCGTTAATATTTGTTTATGTATTTTTTATTTTTTTGCACTAAGTAATCCCAAAATACAAGAATTTGTATACACACCATCCACTGATACACATACAATAGTAATGCTAATCTACTCGGTCTTCTCCATTTGGCCACAGGTTCTCATCCACATCACATCTTATGTCATCTAGGGCAACACACCTAGGAAAGAATCTTCTGGCTGCCAGAATTGAAGGAGTTGAAAAATTGAAGGAGTAACACCTGTGTAGATGTTCATCTACAATGAGAATCAGCTGTGGCTGGTTAAACTGCATTTTTAGATTTAAAATATGTTTCAATAAAATATTGCTGTTGAATTTTGCTGTCTTATTCAGTTTTGCATTGTGTTATTGTTTTGACCATAAGTTTAACAGTTTTGAAAACAGTATGTAAGCACATGCAAAATGTCCTGTACATACAAAGATTTTTGGCAGTTGTTGTGTCTGAGTGAGAAGATGATTCATGAAATTTGAGAGATGAAGTCATTGAATGCATTTTGTGCCCAAACAATGATAACTGGTCCTCAGTTTAGCCCACATAGACTTCTGTTGTGCTCACTGTGTGAGGAGTTTTGCAAACGTGACCTAAGTATTGAGACATGTGTCCTAGCGTCTGTAAAAAACTGTAATAACACCAATACTAAAAATGGACATGTGTACATTGGGGAGAGCAACATTTCAGCAGTTTCTAAAATACTCAGACCAGACTGGCATCTGGCACCAACAAGCATGTTCATAGTCGCTACATGACTTCCTCAAAGCTAAAAGCAATAGCTTGACCTCATGGATCACTTCGCAATTTCCAGTCATTTGCACCCTAATGTTACATACAGTTAGTCAGCTACCTGTAACTTAGCTATGCTGCATGCATTTGGTAATGGTTACTTCCAGAGGTGTGATACTCTGGGCTAAATGACCCAGCATGACGCACACCCACATGAACGCCCATGGTTCTTGTTTGTTTCTATGATCAAAGGTTAGACTGACTGTATGCACAGACCTTAAATCTACCTGTACACAGCTTCATCTCCATCTCTGCCTACCCGACCTCCACCACACATCAAACCTCTCTGCTCCCTGCATGGGTCCTCTTCTCTCCCTGCAGTTCTAGAATACCATGTCAGCTCATACATGCATTATAATTTGCCACAGATATGATGACAAATAATATTATTTAAAGTTTTTCTTTATAGTAATAACAGTGTATAGTGTACACAACCATTTCCCACAGACTGACTGAGTTCTTAGCTTGCTATGGCGGCCTGGGCAGGATGTAGGCGAAGTGAGTGTTTGGCTTGAACACATCGTGTGCTTCACTGTGATGAATCTCAGAATCGGTGCCATCCATGTTCCCCACAGTGCCAATCTGATCGAAATGAATGTGAAGACTGTAGCTTTTCCCAGCACTCGTGTCTGCCTGAGGAGAGTTACAGTGGCCATACTCTTAATCACACATTAACAGCTTGACGCTGCAGCCACACTCCGATCAGCTGGCCACTGAACAGCTGTTGGGGGTTAATTGCCTTGCTCAAGGGCACCTCTTTAGGAGTAATGAGGGAGGAGAAACCTCTCTTAATTCCCTTCAATGACTTGATACCCCCTGTATTTCCAAGGTCATTGGTTCACTGACAAATTTAAACTGCCAAAACTGCAGGAAGGCAAAATTAAAAATTTGAAGGTCACTGAAGGCTTTGCTGAGCCAAAGGAACTCCTCATTTATCTAAAGCTTTTCTAATCTTCTGTCTGCTCCAATGCCAGTGCCAACATTTGCCACTGGACACCAGCATCTGCATCAGCATTCAGCACGAGCTGCTGCCTGGTGGCACGAGCTGACATTATGCTGCAGGAATCAGAATCCTGTTTCATGGAATGGTAAAAAAGAACAACATCTGCAACATCTGCACTGGAGGTCAGGCAAAGTCCAAGGCAGTGGTTCTTGTTTGTAGTCATCTGCAGTCTGTCTTCATGATCTTGCAAACACAGCACTCCATCCTGACATTTCACTACGTGACTGGTCTCTTCAAACCTGAGGTCACTCTTCAGAACAGGCTGACAAACTCTGCGTCAGCCCATCCACCTGGTTTGTGTCTGTTCAAATGAAAATACTAACAATGCATTACGCTGCACGGTGCTATCATTTCGCATACAACACGGTGCTGTCCACGGGGACCTGTTGGATCAACATGCCTGCAAGGATATAAAGAATACAGCGCTCTCTTGAATTTGCTTTGTTAAGGCTTCCGTGGAGCAAGGCGAGGGGCCGATCAATGCTTAGATGTGTTGATTTAGATGAGAGGAGAGACAGCCAATAGGAGACGAGCATCAGCAAAGCAGAAAAGTCAATGCCAATCTCGCTTCCTCCTGCAACACTGACCCAAACTCAAGCTCTCATTTTCTTACAGACTGCATCCGACTGTTCTTTGTCTACAACACACTGCTTCAAAGGCCACACAGGTGGTGTGTGTGTGTGTGTGTGTGTGTGTGTGTGTGTGTGTGTGTGTGTGTGTGTGTGTGTGTGTGTGTGTGTGTGTGTGTGTAAAAAAGGTACTGTTTTACACACACACACACACACACACACACACACACACACACACACACACACACACACACACACACACACACCTTTTACAGCCAGTGATGTGAGTGTGGGACAATAAGTCACATGAAAACATAAGCGTCACTTCAAGCACATCGTCAGGTCTTGTCGTGTGGCCGATAAACAATTTCACTGGTAATTTCATGGCATTTATGGAAATAATTATTAACAAAATTATGACAGAAAAGCAACAGCCTTACTTACTATATATTGTGTATCGCTAAATATTTGAAACAAACTATCCATCCACTCTCTTCCGCTTATCGTTGTCAGGGTGCTGAAGCCAATCCCAGCAGGAGGCAGGGAACACCTTGGACAGGTCACCAGTCTGACGCAGGGCTAACACATGAACAGACCACTCATACTGACACCCGTGGGTTCTTTAGAGTTACCAGTTAACCTAACCTGACTAACTGTGTGTCTTTGGAGACGAACACTTTGTTTAAAAAAAGAAAACGGAGGATAAAATTAATATCCAGTGAGAAGAATTCAGTTTGTAGTTTTTATACATTTCCTATGAATCAGACATCAACTGATATAATCCAAGTTACACGTAGAGCTGAAAAGATTTTTGTGTTAATCAGCAAGTCAACAACCCCATTTCTGAAAAAGGCGGGACGGTGTGTAACATATAAATCAAAACGATGAAATCATTTGAAAATGCTTAACACAAAAAAAAGTGCAGAAACAAGCTGGTGGGTCAACTTCAAACAGCAGAGCTATTAGTAAGTTGATCCCAGACGTAAAGATCCAGAGGGATTCACTACACTGAAAACCTGCATGAGCACACAGTCCAACAATTATACTGAAGTAAAACAGTTTATGGATTTCATCATCTATGGTACATAATGTCATTAAAAAGATTCAGAGGATCTAAAGACAAAGCTGAGAGCAGTTTGAATGGCTTTCACGTTCAGGCCCTAAAGAAGCACTGCACTTAAAAAATCCACCTTATCACCGTCCTCGCAGGTGGGCAACCTCAACGAGACCTTCCACGAGCCATTATTAGCATCTACATGTTTTTAAAAGAGATTGATCGTAAATCCAAATTCATGATTTTCCTATTCATCACCCTCCCGCTGCTGTGCGAGCTTACATTCTCCGTTTGTGTTTGTTTGTCACGTTCAGCTGCTGTCGCCTATGCATCACTTAACTGCTACCAAAATGAGTATTTACAACACAGTTTTCTTCAAGTCAACATTAAATATGGAAACAAGAACAAAACACGCTCCAAAAACAGGACCGTCAGCTTTTAGAAATTATGGATACCGTGTCATCCATCTGAATATGGGTGATGATTCATGTGGTGAATTCTTTTTTTAATTGTTCTCCCAAATCTCAGCAATCAAGGGACAAAACTTAATTCTGTCACACAAAATACTATTTATATTTTTTTAAAGGTCGGGTTTGTCACCAATGACGTCTCAACGCCCATTTATACCATTTAACATAGTCCTCTTGCTAAAGTGACGTCACATCCACCAGCAGCAGATGTGCTTTAGTGTTGTGTTGCCTGCTCGTGCACCTCTGGGATTTTGTAACCTTGTGTGGGTGATGGGGCTGGCATGTGCTAAAGACGCGAGTGTACGCTCACGCCAGCTTTACGACCATTTTAGTGATATTTCTGCAGGAGCTCAGATATTCCCAACTTACAGACGTCGCAACTGTTTGAAAACGAGAAGCCCTCAGAGAGAAACCTCGGCCTGGACAGCTCACTCTCTGCTCAGTGTTTACTTTAAAGCAACAGTGTTGTATTTTCTATATATTCATTTTGGTGTTTTGTGGTCTTTTTAAACGTACAGCAAAAAACGTGTAACGTGCAGGCTTTTGTTCAAACATTTTACTGTACTCAACATTATTTTTTAATGTATTATTTATTCATGGATACATGTGTAGCATTCACTTTATTGTAAAGCGTGTTCATTTAAATGTTTAGTCATGAATATTACGTAAAAAAAGAGGTTTTTTCCAAAATTATTTTATTTTATTCTAGAACATTGTACATGTATTTAAACTGTTATAACCTGTTACTGTAATGTACATTACAAAGTCATAAAATATATAGTCATTATTAAAATCCTTTTATATCCCTGATGTCAGTACCAACAATGGCCAAAAGAAACATATTTTAAACAGTTCTATGCAGCACTATTATGAGCTTGATAGAGGTCCGAAATCTTTCTATATGTTCACAATACACACCAAACTTATAAGAATCATGGTTTCTGATTTATATGGATTTTTGTCTGTTTTTGATCAATAAATCATTAAGATGACATCAAAGACCTCATTTCTGGTTTAAGTTTCTTCTAACTAGCACTGATGCAGAGGCTCGCCTTACTTAACTGCAGCGAGTACGCACATCCTCAGTTGTAGATCATGTCGATGCTTTCGTTCAACACGACCAACATGGAAACCATAACGACATCATTTAGGTGTCACAGAGTTAATGACAAAATATGCAGTTTTTATTTCTCCCAGGTGAAGTTTGCTTGTTTGAGGAAGACGATGCCAAACCACATTACTCACTGTCCTGGAGCATGGCTCTGGGTGCCACACTGGCCTGCAGTCCAGTCGAAATGAACATTTGGGCCATCATCAAACAAAATATCTGATAAATATATGCAGGCCCCAAATTCTGTGACAAACTAAGATCGCTTTACTTTCCTCTAGTTCATATATTTAATTATGAATCCCTTAGGAACAATATTGCTGACACTGACAGTCAATCACAGATAAATTACAATGTGTGAAACAAAGTCGTGCATGCACTTCATATACACTGTCTCCATAACACAATGACTCAATTGAATCTAAGAGCTGAATGTGAACTCATCATAAAAACTGCTGATGTTCTGTTTTAAGGTGAAAAGTGACTGCAGAAATGTGTGCGTTAGTGCACGCAGAAATAACATGAGGAAAATAATCCTGCTTCCTGG
Organism: Rhamphochromis sp. 'chilingali'; assembly: GCF_963969265.1. Taxonomy (NCBI): domain Eukaryota; kingdom Metazoa; phylum Chordata; class Actinopteri; order Cichliformes; family Cichlidae; genus Rhamphochromis; species Rhamphochromis sp. 'chilingali'. The sequence continues at coordinate 3,641,082 of NC_137938.1, forward strand.
TGGGAATATCTGAAAATGCTGCTGGGGGCAAAGATTTCATTTGTGACACTTTGGAAACAAAAGCATTGTCATGATCAGCAGATTGCTCGACAATGAGAGCGCCTGTGTTCCTGCAGATAAACACAATACACCTTAATTACCATGAAGATGATGATCAGCCAGGCCCTCGTTTCTCATGTTTACTGCGTCATGTTAGAACAGGTAAGGAAAATCAAACGGAGAGAAAAGTTCATCTCTTATATTTTTTATCAAAGTCCAAAACATAAACCGAACCGACACCAGTGATATTAATGTTTTGGTTACTGATATGAAAACTGCAACAAATAAATAAATAAATAAACATTCCGCTTTGGGACATTTACCGAAATATGAACTACTTCCTTTGTCATGAATCTGTCATCACTTCCATGAATCATTTCCGTCATAAATCAGTGTGTCACGCACATTCTCCAAACTTCAGAGGAGAATGTTCAGGCCGACATCTGTACAGATGTTTTCTGCCCAAGAGCCCAGAGACGGTGATACACGCCTCACAATAGAGATGCTGAAACAGACAAGTATCTTCAAAACAAGAGGTGATGTGAAAAGCGGAGAACTGATCGCGTCCATTGTTGTTTCTATAAAAGACGAGCTGAGCACAGACGCAAAATGCAGCGATAAAAACAAACGTCAGTCATCTTCCTATGAATATGATTGAATTCACGAAGATGATGCTGTGTACCAACACTTAGTGACCGTTAGTGGAAAAGTGTGAGCCCCGCTGGTCAGCAGCGGACAGTCTGCTGGAAAATCCTCACAACAGTTCAGAAAGTTGACAAATCTGCAGTTTTCCTTCAAAATGAGGTGCGCAGTGCTTAAACAAACGAACAAGCCCACTGATGTGGGTTTTCCACGGCCGCAAACTGTGAGCAGACATCATCTCAGTGGGAAGCGGCGGTCTGAGCTGCTGCAGGAGACATTTCACATCTGTTTTCTGGGTTTTTATGAACAACAGGCTCGAAAAAGGGAAACGGTACTCACCGATACTCCGGAAACTCTCTGACAAAGTTCTCCTCAACTTTTTCATTTTGCCCATTTTCTCCGGGGGCTGAGAGGCTGGCATCAGGTCGCACATTATTATCTTTTTCTCTCTCTCCCACCGACTTTGGCAGCGGGCTGGCTGTGGGGCTTCAAGCGGAGGAGGAGGAGGAGGACCGGTGCTCAGGCAGCCCTGCGGGGCTTCTTCAGCCCAGCTGCAACGCGCTGGCAAACACAGGAAACGGAGCCTGAGCGGCTCTCACTGCTCTCATCAACTAGTGAGAACAAATGCCTTCTTGAGACTGACTCAAGAATGCGGCTCCATTTCCACAAGAGGCACAAAAAGTCCGCGCTGGAGCATCCAAAGTGGCAAGCGTGCGTAATTGTCTGCGCACTGGCACAGCGAGCAAACGGAGCTCGTCTTCTCACTTCTTTTTCTTCCCGCAGCGTCCCGCTCGCTCCCAGCTCCGCCACAGTCTACATATAATTTTTTTTGGGATTCTCTCTCCGGTTTCGACCCTTCAGACCCCGCCCGGGATGCGGAGATTGGAAGGTTCCCGGGAACACCGGCTTTTCATTGGTCTCAGAGAGTGGCTGTCAAGCATCCAGCCCCGCCCTCCAGTGTGTTGCAGCAGGAGGAATATTTGTAGAGTACCGGGCTGCTCTCCGCGCTCCAGCTTGAGACTGCTGCCCTCTACAAGACCCAGGCTCGGAGCGCGGGTCGAGGTGCCCCCCACCCTCGCCCCGCAAAGCATCGGCTTCATCGGGCTTCTTCTTCACCTCAGTCTGGAATATCACAGCCTCAGATGATGAAGACCGAGTTTGTCTAACTGAGAAAATCAGTGCACACAAATCACCGGGTTTGGTACACGTGTGTTCTTTTGCACTTCTTACATCATTCCTGTGTTACATCATAATAAAAATTCTATAGCTGTGTCACCTATGCTGTCATCCTTTTGTCATCATCATACCATGAAACCATGTCCTCTCTGCAAGCTTTTGTTTTACAAGGACTAAGCTGCTGCTTCTTCTGTCGTCTTCTCCCTTTAGGGGTCGCCACTGCGGATCATCTGCCTCCATCTCACGCTATCCCAGCATCCTCCTCCGCCACACCAACCCATGCCCTAGAAACTGAGCACTTTATAATAGTCAGCAGTCCACTTCAGCCACAATGAAACTCGCAACAGAGCATGATTGAGAGTAAAGCGGGCTGTGGGATTAAAGATACCAGAGCTATTCAGGTCCTGCATCAGTAATCTGAATCCTGCAGCAGTGAGCTCCACACTGTCATGTGTCTTTATGTGCTGCTCAGACCTGATCATGTCTGTACTGCAGAGACTCACAGCAACCATGTGAGCGGGTCAGTGGTCTTTAGGTGTGCACATGGCAGTGTTTGGCTCTGCAATCATCTCAGGAATGCAGCAGGCTTGAGTGTTTTCATACTGCGGTCTCATTACTTTAACTGGGGCACAGCAATAATGGAAACAAATGTATGGCTTCATTAGTTTAAACTGGTGCTTGATTGTTGTGTGTTTGTAGGCAGCATGCACACCTCTCTGCTGCCCTACAAAAGCAGAACATGTCGGATTAGAAGTGAGTTAAGACCAGAGAGTTCACATCTTAGCTTTCAGTAGAAATGATTTTAAGGAACAGGGTACAGAATGGGAGTACTGTTATTTAGGACACTTTCTACAGGCACTGAAAACAACTAGAAACCAGTGCACTGTGAAAGCAGAAGTGCTACTCTGACAGTCCAGAGTTCATCTCTGATGATGTCAGAGCGCAGATATGTATCAATGAGATTCTTTCCTGGGACAGGTAAAGCTAAATTGCATTTGCCTTATGCAAAAGTGTTAAATGTTGTCACACTTATCAAACCAATCACATACCACCATCTGTTTATAGGCAATTTGTAACTGTAATTTGTAATCTGTAATTTTTGATGTGTAATTTGGAAACCAAGTGGCAACCCCTGAAGTCAAAAGTGAAACCATAGCAGAAGTGACAAAACTCCAGTTCCTCTGTTGGCCTCTGACTCCACAAATGCAAATGCAGGTCAGTCCCCACAGACCTGTACATAACAACGTCCAGTGTTTGTGCCTTTCTGAGTATTTGCAGTGGAATCATCATCCCATTATGGATCATTAGCAGCTATATTCACTTGTAGCAATAACACAGAATTCTTAAATGTAACACATTAAGGTTTTTTATGGTATTTATTTATTTTTTTTACAAATAATAGTTATATTTGATAATAACACCTTGTTCAGCCCTGCTAGTTTTAAGACTGAACCTCTGGCCTGTCATGTGAAGTCAATTTATTGAATTCATTTATCAGCTCACATTGATCCATGCACAACATGTAACAGCTGGGCATAGTTCCTGGGTCTGAAAGTCTGAGTGGAAGATCCATAGACCTGCATTGTTTTCTAATTACCAGCAGAGGGTTATTCCTACTTCTCACTTGATGTGTGATGTCAGCAGCACTTTCTTGATGACTTTATGGTCTCAGTTGCTGTTTTTAAGTTAGCATAATATAGTGTTGATTTTGTAACTCATGGTCTCAAAGCAGGTTTGCTTCATATTACAGTTTTTCTCGATTGCCTAAACACTATAACCAGGCCTCTAAACTAAAATTTCAAAACCGTAACGCTATTGTTCAAAAAGCTCACCCATTTCCCTGAACTATAAACACTATTCCCTGCTTTGACACATGACTCAAATTTGGTGAACTGTTACTGCAAAACTCTACACACAAATCCCTACATTTTACAGTGCTTACACCATGTAGTCATTTAGAAAGCACTAGCATGCAATAATGTTAACTTAAGTCAGCATAGCTTGAGCTCAATTAGCACACAATTAACCAGGTGGAAACACTAGGAGTCAAAATTTAGCACACACCAATCAGAACCTGCGATGGATAGATAAAAGGGCCAAAGTCAGCTCATTCAGGTTTGAAACAATGGATCCAAAGAGATGCAAAGGAAGAGGACGTGGTGGAGAAAGAGGACGTGTTGAAGGAGGAGGACGTGGTGGAGGAAGAGGACATGGTGAAAGAGGAGGACGTGGTGAAAGAGGAGGACGTGGTGGAAGACGAGGAGGAGGTGGTCTAGGACAACAGGAAGGTGGTGGAGGAGGAGGGAGAGGTGGAGGAGGACGTGGTGAAGGAGGTGGAGGTGGAGAACGACGGCGACAAGGAAGGGGAAGAGCAAGGGCAAGAAGACAGTCAGTCTCGGATGAAATTCGAGCCACTTTAGTTGACCATGTCCTTGTCCATGGGATGACTATGAGGGAGGCTGGGCAACGAGTACAACCAAATTTGAGTCGCTTCACTGTTGCCTCCATCATCAGAACCTTCAGGGAGGAAAACAGGTAGGTGTACTTGCAGTAAGACTGCTTTGTACAGTAACGTTTAAGTTACTGAACTTATGTGTCTTGAGTTTCAGTATGTTTCCATTATTTGCCTGTAAAATGAATGTGTGACAGTTACAGTAATGAGTGCTTCTATTTTTGTAGGACACAGAGACGACCACCTGGTGGAGGCAGGTTAAGACTTTTGTCGGAGGAGCAAGAGAGGGAACTTGTAAACATGGTAATTGCAAATAATGTAATCCGCCTGCAAGAGATTCAAAGGAGAGTGATTGAGGATGATCATCTTTTTCGAGGCATACATGCCATCAGCCTCTCCACAATTGACTGCATCCTCCGAAAGAATCAATTCCGGATGAAACAGGCATACCGAGTCCCTTTCGAACGAAACTCTGACAGAGTGAAAAACCAACGTGTGGAATATGTTCAGGTATGAGTTTGGATATTGTATAAAGTATTGTGTACCATCACAGCATGGCAGTTTATGCTGCCATTTCAGCACTCTTGAACTGTGGTTCAGGGTACCGATTGACTCTACTGTGTTATGTGTTTTGCAGAGAATCTTTGAGATTGAAGGACGGCCTGTTCCCCATGAAATAATCTTTGTGGATGAGGCAGGTTTTAACCTGACCAAAAGAAGGAAAAGGGGGAGGAACATAATTGGCCATCAGGCTATTGTAAATGTCCCTGGTCAGCGTGGGGGGAATGTCACTATGTGCGCAGCCATCAGCCAACGAGGGGTACTCCACCGCCATGCCGTACTAGGACCCTATAACACTATGCTTCTCCTTGCTTTTCTTGATGGTTTAAGACAACATATGTTCCAGCTGGACTACAGGGAACCAGCACAGCCAGAGCAGTCTCACTACGTTGTTGTGTGGGATAACGTCAGCTTCCATCGCGCTGCTCTGGTTCGTGACTGGTTTACCAATAACCCAAGGTTTTCTAATATCTTTCTGCCTGCATACTCTCCCTTTCTAAACCCGATAGAGGAGTTATTTTCGGCATGGCGGTGGAAAGTGTATGACCGAGAACCTTATGTCCGTGTTCACCTCCTTCAGGCCATGGAAGAGGCCTGCCTAGACATATCAGTAGATGCATGCCAGGGGTGGATCAGGCATGCAAGAGGATTTTACCCCCGCTGCCTGGCTGGGGCCAATATAGCCTGTGATGTGGATGAGATTCTCTGGCCTGACCCAGACCAAAGACAAGATGCTGAGGTGGGATAATGTTTCTGGTGTGTGTTGTACTGTATAGTACATGAATGACAATGTGCCACTGTACATACATTGGTTGCGTCTTTTGTGTTTATCATGTGACAAGGGTTTTGAAGGGGAGAACCATAAGCAACCTATTTGTTTTGGAGCTATTGTTTTGAATTAATTGTACCAGTGTGCAAAACTCTGTTGTAGTGTGTGTGTTTTTGAGGGCTTGTGTTTGATGTCTGTGGGCAAAGTTTGGTTTTTCAGCAGGAGTGAATAGTTTTGGGTGTAGAGCTTCATTTTGACCTGGAAATAGGATGTTTGGGAAATTGAGTGAGATGTTATGGATTTGTGTTTACTGTTGTGAGGATATGAGGCGTAGTTTCAAGAAATGTTTTTTAGCAATCGAGAAAAACTGTAATACCAAGTTGCTCGCTAACAAACGTGCAGTGAAGTCAGATTTATGTCTTGCTAGTCAAATCCAGTTCCACCAACACGGTGATAGCTCAGCTTGATGTTTGACAATGCGACTTCTTCAATCAGTGAGTGACAAGCTAATGGTCACATTACTCTTTTATAATTAGTCCTGTATTTAAAAAAGATGTGACACAGGATTCAAGTTTAGGTGTCTGGAATGGGTTATTCTTTATGAAAACAACACTTTAAAAACTGAAATTCATAAGGAGGTGCTTAATACCGAGCGGCAATCAGTGTACTATCGCTAGCTGAGACAAGCCGGTTAGCAACCCATAGCTAAGCTAATGTACAAATCTCTAAACTTTTTTTCCCTTAATGCTAACTAGTGTAGCCAGCACAGTCAGTAGCCTGCATGATTTTTGGAATTCACATGATATGAGGTAATTTAGGTGTTCAAAGCCCAAACGTACGTGTAAGTCAACTAACAAGGAACATGAACACTCAATCTGTTATTATCATCCAAAGCACAGATTATTACTGGACTCAAAAATGTTACCTGCTAGCTTCAATCAAAGGTTATGAAAGTTTAAAAACCTAAGAAAGCTCTCAAGTAATGAAATGTAGACACTGTTTTGTCTGACAACGGGCGACATCTCACTAATGCTAATAGTTACTCTGTAGTGAAACATGGGGCACCTATATGAAGGAAACTCTGACAAGAACTGATAAACAACTTTATTTCAATGCAATTTTTCAAATGTTTTTCATGCAGTAAATACACTATATAAAGAAGCAAGATTTATTTTGCTTATGTTTATATACGTTACAGTTTTTTACAGTCGCTAACAAGCGCCTACCCATACTTCAGATACTTTTTCTAAACTCTTAACACAGACCCACACCTACAAAACACAATTGGCCAAATGGATAATATCCTTCCCAAAAATACACTTTGTTAAATATATACTAACTCCTCATTTCAAAATTAGAACACATCTTTCTCTGCACACACTAACTGTACAAAAACACTATAAATCTGACTCAAAATGAAATTAGTCTGTCAAAGAATAACACTTGTTTTCACTTCACAAGGTACATGCAGTCAATCAAAGTACACCAGGTTTCAAAATACTGGCTATTATTGACATTACAAAAACTGCATAGACTTTTATGTTTCAGTTTCACAGGTATTTGCATGCGAAACATGCAATCCACCATATTGACACCAGAAATGTCTTGGTTGGTAACTGTATGTCCACATGTACAGTAATGTTCACATTCAAAAGCATTCCAGTAAAAAGCAAACAAGTTTTTGTTCCTTTACTGTTTACCACAGGAGGTACAGTAGAAACACGGTATGATAGGACAGAGAAAGTTTTACAGTATTGCTTACAGTGAACAAAATATCCATGAAACACACAAGAGCATTCTGAACAAAAAAACAACAGCAAAAAGCCAAGATAAAAAGGGGGGGAGGGGGGCTATAAAAAGGCAAAAGATTTGCATCTAATCTCTGCGATCTTCAGGGTTAGGCCACATGTTTTCATCAACATCACATCTGATGTCAGCCAAGTCGATGCACCTGGGATAAAACCGCCTGGTATGTCGGATCCACCCTTGGCAATCGTCAACTGTGATGTCCCTGGAGCCAGCATCCATGGCTTCAAGGAGGGACATCTGGTCATGTGGCTGATGGTCATAAACCTTCCACCGCCATGCAGAAAAGAACTCCTCTATGGGGTTGAGGAAAGGTGAATAGGGTGGAAGGAAGAGACTCACCAGTCTTGGGTGGACTTCAAACCATGTTGTTATTGCTTGCGAGTGATGGAAAGCCACATTGTCCCAGGTAATTACAAAGGTCCTCATGTTTTCACCCTCCTGACCCTGCTCTGGAACCAGGCGCTGGTGGAGATCATTGAGAAAGGCAAGCAAGCGCTCTGTATTATAGGGTCCAACCTGACATTTGTGAAGGAGTAATCCTGCATTTGCAATTGCTGCACACATGGTAATGTTTGCCCCTCTCTGTCCTGGCACATCAACTGTGGCCCTTTTTCCAATTACATTCCGTCCACGTCGACGCCTTTTGGCCAGATTGAATCCTGCCTCATCGATGTATATGAATTCATGAGGGGCCTGGTTGGCCTCCAATTCCATAACTCTCTGAAACAAAGTTTATGTAAGTCATGTTAGTACTGTATACCATACTGTACTGTAACCTAGTATTGTGTAGGTTACCTACTTGCAAAGTGCAAAGCTTATAGAACTGGACATTGGATTGAATATACACTGTACCTGGACATATTGTCGTCGTAGCTCCTTGACCCTCTCACTGTTCCTCTCAAAGGGAACAGTGTAGAGCTGCTTCATCCGCACTCTATGTTTGGACAATGTCCGCGAAATGGTTGTGAGGCTGATTCTATCGATATTGTCGAATATCTCATGGTCCGCCACAATTCTGGTTTGTATTTCACGCAGTTTTATTGCATTATTTGCAGTAACCATTTCCACAATGGCAAGCTCCTGATCATTACTGAGGAGCTTTCCTCTTCCCCCAGAGGGTGGAAGACGTTGCATTCTTTAGAAAGACAGACAATTCAACATATGCATTACTGTATGACCATATTGACATGTCAAGTGAGAATAGAAACAATCCATGTAAAATGCAATACTTACCTGTTGGTTTGTTGAAAGGTGCGTATAATGGAGGCAACCGTTGACCGCCTCAAATTGGGCTGCACTCTTTCACCAGCCTCTCTTAGTGAAAGACCATGGTTGATTACATGGTCAATGATAGTGGCACGGATTTCATCACTGACTACTGTTCTTGCAGCCCTTGGAATGCCACCACCACGCATTCTTACACCTCTACCTTGCCCTCTCCTTGGGCCTGCTCTTCTCTCTGGGCCCCTTGCTCTTACTCCTCCTCGACCAGACATTACAGTGTTTGTCTTTTTTTTGTTTCCAAAAACATCACTCCTCAAGGTCTTGCCTTATGAACCCCACTGAGTCTAAGCCAGAATGGAAGAAGGTGTGGTTGGCCCAATTTACCCAACATAAATCAGCTGTGTGTCAATTATTCAATTGTTTGTTTGTTTACAGCTGAGATATATTTTTGATATTGATATTGTTTTTGTACTGATATCATTGCGGGGGCAGAGGTTTTTATACTGTATCTACGGTTTGGAATATTGTTTTTGCTATTGTGGGATGTTGTGTGTTAACATTCGTAGATACTACAAGAACAGTCCATAGTTTTGTTGGGAGGTATAACTTGTCTGTTAAGAAAATGTAAGCATTGTGGAAATGTGTTCACTGACTGCATATTGGGTGAACACGACATGAAATGTGTGAATGGTATGGCCACAACAGACCGATGCTGTGCTAATTGTGTTTAGAGTTTTGCAAATGTGACAACTGTTTGGACAAACGCTTGTTAGCGACTGTAAAAAACTGTAAGTGCTTGAGTCTAAAAAGTATGACTACAGTAACTCAGAACTGACCATTCGGCAGTGTAAATTCTAGTTAACCTTTAGTTAACCTTATTAACCTGGTTGACTTAAAAACTGGAATAGGGGTGGGTGAGTGCTGAGTACTTGGGTGAGTGCTGAGTACTTGTATATGTGTGCATATGCGGTTCACTCTGGCACAGCTGGCTGCCGGCAGAGCTGGCGGGCACGCCACTGCAGCCCCCTCTGACTTCTGCTCCGTGGCTACTGGGTGACCCCTCATCTGGGGCTCTCCTCAGCTCTTCCCATGAGGGTGGCACGGATGCCCCTCCGGTGGTCCTCCTTGGGCTCTCGCACTCTGGGGCCTCTGGATGTCTGGATGTCTGGGGCCTGGATCTCCTCCATGCCTGCTTCATGCCCTGGGGGACGGGGCTATGGCTCTCTACATCCTCTAGCAGACCATTACATGTGGAAACCATTTGAATACAAGCGCGCTGATCCACACAGGTGTGCACACGGGTGTTCACTGTCCATAGACATAAACTACACCTCTATTGGCTGCTATTTCCAAGCACATTGTGCGCTGTCGGTCCTGCTTGCTACAAAACAACATTGAGTATTTAGTATTTACTGCTGTTTACACTTAGCTAGATTAACGTGATGTGTTGTGTTTAGTATGTTGCTCTGTTTTTTTTTTTTTGCTTGTTTTCTCTTCTTTTTCTCTCAACAGGTGATCCAGGAGATTTTTTTCTTTTCTTTCTCTTTTTGTGCCCTTTCTCACTGTCCCTCTTCCCTTCTGATTTTCTTTTCTTTCTCCCTTTCCTATCCCTCAGTCATGTCTGTCCCATCTGTAACAACTAAAAATAAAATAAAATAAATAATAACAACAAAGGTCGATCAAATGGACCAATACAGCAAGGCCGTGATGATCCATTTGGCAAAGTAAATCCATTGGGTCTCCTTGTTGGTCTTCAGACAACAATTCTGACGGCTAAAGAACCAGGAGGTCAAAAAAGGAAAAAAAAAACTGGAATAGGAAATGTATGTTGACGTAACAATGGATATTTTTAGGATATTTCACTTCACCAATTAGTTTAAGTAACAAAATAAAAACTACTAAAAATGATTTTTTTACACACTAATGTTGACGTAGAAGGAAAGAGTCTCATTTACTTGTTCTGAAAGAAAGTAAGTGTTGTTTTATTCAAATGCTTCAGAAATCGATAGAGGAAAAACAGGTTCCATTCTCCTAAAATACAGCCAAAAGTACAGGTACAAGTACAGTTATAAGCATATTTTATTTTCCTAATTTTCTGGAACAACTGACACAGTTTTTGAAAATGCATTTTGTAAGACAGGTTTAGTCTTTACAAGTTTACATGATTTACATACAAAATGTCACAAAACATTATTTAGTTGGTTTCTTTCCCAAACCAAGCATCAGAATGAATGTGGAAGTGGTTTTTTGTATTTTCACATCTCAGGTGTGAGGCATTAACAGCCTGAACAGGAGCCACAGTGCTTACTGTAGGTTCTGGAGGCCATCAGTTACGACACCTCCTTTTATTCTTTTCTTTTTTTCTTCCGCCTGTCCCGTTTGGCTCTTTTGCCATCAGAATTATTGTCTAAAGGCGAAGAAAGATTCCCAACGGATTTACTTTACCAAATGGACCATCCCAGCCTTGCTGTATTGGTCTATTTGATTCACCTTTGCTTTTATTGTTTATCTTATTTTCACTTGCTCCACACGGGACAGACTTGACTGGGGGAAAGAAAGAGGGAAAGAAAAACAGCGGGGAAGAGGGACGGTGATAAAGGGCAAAAAACAAAAACCAACAAAACAAACAGACAAAAAATCCAAATATCGATCACCTGGATCACCTGTTGAGAAAGAAAAAAGAGAAAACAAGCAAAAAAAAAAAGAGCAACATAATAAACAACATCATCGCGATGATCTATGTGAAAATAACAGTAAACACTGAATATTGAACATTATTGTGCAGCACATAAGATCAACAGAACACAGTGTGCTTTGAGGTAGGAGCCAAAAATGGTGTCGTTTGTGTGTGTGAGCACCCGTGTGTACACCTGTGAGCATGAGAGCGCTTGTTTTTAAAAGGTTCCTTCATGTAATGATCTGCTAGAGCAGACCTTCCCAAAGTGTGGGGCCCGCCCCTAGGGGGGGCGCAGAGCCATGGCAGGGGGGGCGCAGGATGAAAAGGGGGAAAAAAACAAAACGCTTGGACACTGCTAGCACGGGCGCCTACAGAAACGCAAAGCAGGAGATGAAGCATCGCTGAATATGTTTCCAAACAAACTTCATTCTAAGCCAAAGAGTAGAAAATACGTTGAAGCAAATCTTCCCTTTGGCTTCACCTGCACAGGTGCCGAGGTAGGTCTCCCTGCAGGACTGGTTTCCCCTGCGTCGGGAGCAGCACTGGGCTGTTTAAATCACAGACAAACAGGATCCCACAGTTTGTTTTCAAAAATACCCGTGTAGGTGCGGACGTAGCGTAAAAGAGTTAGTAGTTTATTTTATTACTACCTGTGATTTATTGCAGGTCACTTGTATTTGCTTAATTGTTTACTAAATGTTTGAGGTGTGAAATAAACCGCAATGGAGCAAAATATGGGCGTGTGTGGTTAGAGGATGTGTGCGTGCATGTGCGTACACACGTGCACGTGTGTGTGTGTGTGTGTGTGTGTGGGGGGGGGGGGGGGGGGGGGGGGGGCGAACATTTTTCTTGCAAAACAAAGGGGGGCCCAGCAAAAAAAGTTTGGGAACCACTGTGCTACAGGGTGTGGGGAGCCATGGACCCGTCCTCCTGGGCATGAAGCAGGTATGGAGGAGATCCAGGCTCCAGACATTCAGAGGCTCTCAGAGCCAAGGACCACCAATGCACCGATGTCTGAGGGAGTCCGCCACTGGCAGGGAAAGTGGTGGGGGGAGATAGGCCTCCATACCTTGGAGGGCCTGAGATGTCCCCAGAGAGGTGGCGTCTGACACCCAACCTGACCTATGGACACAGACATACAGACACACACAGATACAAACATCCATTCCCACCCTCATGCTCTCATATACACTTACTCCACACTCACCCAACGTGGAGACCGACATAAATAGACACTGTACACACAATCACACTCCCCAAGCGTACTCTAAGAACCGGTTCTAGGTACCCTTGCCCCTGGAGGGGGAAAAGGCACCCAGACCCAGGTGGTGTTACCCTTTTCCCTGGCATGGGGAGATGCAGACCGCCCTGACTCCGTAGCAGCAGGGAGGCCCCACATTCCAGACCCCAATTGGACGGCCAACTCCTCCTCCTAATAAGGGCAAAGTCATTCAACACACCAAAACTGGAGCAAAAAACAAACAAACAGCGTAATCAAGACATGGATTCCACTGGACCCCCGAAGGTGAGCTGTGGTATCTGCACCAAGATCTTTTAAGTTGTGAGGTGGGGGCCTCCGTGGATGAGACTTGCTTGTCCAGCACATCCCACAGATGCTCGAGATGGGATCTGGGGAATTTGGAGCCCAAGCCAACACCTCAAGCTTGTTGTTGTTGTGCTTCTCAAACAATTCATGAACTGTTTTTGCTTTGAGGCAGGGTACGTTTTCTGCTGAAAGAGGCAACGGCCATCAGGGAATACCATTTCCATGAAAACGTCTACATGGCAACAATGCTTAGGTAGATGCTCGTGCCACTCCCAAGGTTTGCCCAAAGCATCACATTGCCTCTGTCAGCTTCTTCTCATAGTGCATTCCTGTGTGAGGTGTTCCTGAGGTAAGTGACGCAACCCAGCTATTCATGCGATGCCAAAGAAAATGTGATTCATCAGATCACCTTCTTCCATTGCTCCATAGTTCAGTCCTGATGCTCATGTCTCCTTCGTTGGTGCTTTACATGGGTTACTATGGGCACCCTGACTGCTCTCTGGCTATGCAGCCCCAAACGCAACAAACTGTGTAACGCTATGTATTCTGACACCTTTCTATCAGAACCAGCATTGACTTTTTTTGGTGGTTTGAGCAACAGTAGCTTACTGGTTGGATTGGTTGGATCAGACCACACAGGGCAGCCTTCACTACCTACCTGTGTCAACAAGCTGCCCATGACTCTGTCACTTGTTCATCACTGTTCCTTCCTTGGACCACTTTTGATAAAGACTGATCACTGTACAATGGGACCGTCCCACAAAAGCTGCAGTTTTGGAGGTAGTCTGACCCAGTCGTTTAGCTTGCCAATTTTTCCTGCTTCTAATACATCACATTTTTTGCCTACCCCATATTAGGGTGGCTGTAGCGCAGGAGGTAGAACAGGTCAGCTGCTGATCGGATGGTTGGTGGTCGGTCCCTGGCTGCCCGGTTTGCATAGCCTGACTTGCTCTCTGATGCATCCATCGGAGTATGAATGATAGAGTTAGAAAGCATAGATAACAGTGCTTGTGTGGGAGAGTAGAAAAGTACTGTATAAGAATCAGTCCATTTACCATTATTATTTAACACGCTTGTGTTAAAATGTTATGCCTGATTGGTGTATGTCTTTAATGTATGTATTTTACTTTAATCACAAATTAGAAGAAACTTCTCATCTATTTCAATTCCCACAACAGTTTTGGCACCAACACAGAACATCTGGATGCGGTCTCATGGCGTCTATTCCACATAGTGAAGGACTTTAATTGAGGTTGATCACGCGATCATTCATGTTGAAAAATGACTGGTATAGTGCTTTAAAATATTATCCCAGCAGGTCCTGACCATATGCCAGTGATAAGATGAGACATCCATACTCAGCATATCCAACCTTTCATTTAATTCAGTTCTTTGGAATAACCAGAATATTAGGCTTTATTTGGAAAAACATATATATAGTATAGATAGTAGCTATTATAGATTGACTGCAGATTGACCATGATATACATTTATTCATATCTAGACAGCTGCATTATTTATATGTCATTAGTGTCATAATAAAAAGCTAACAAAAGGCTTCTAAAAAGGGAACCAAGCCTGCGTGCTTGACTGAGGTAACCACGTACACTGGCGGCACCACATGGCAGTGAGGGAACTGAACCTGAATGCTGACAGGTAATGTGAGGAGAGGAGATTCCTTTTTCTTCATGTGTCCCTTTACTGAGGAGTCTGATGGTCATTCCCGAGCACGGCTCTGACATGTTAGCCCCCCGCTATAGCTGAAACGATTGGTTCATTAGGTTTAAACCCCCAAATTTCATATTATTTAACATTATATAGGTATAGTAGCAATAATGCATTGAGAAGGACACTGCTGTGAGAGTATGTAGCTGCATACTAAACCATGTGACAGGCGCCGAGACTAATATTTATACATTTAAGTCACGGCTCCAGGTTCAACCCACCACTTCAATCTTAATGTTGTGTTATTGAACAGAACCCTTCAAACATTCAAAGAGCAGACGTAACATCATCTTTTACATTTGTTTCCGCCCTAAATCGTGGAGTCATATTTGATTCAACTCTGAAAGCTAACAGATCGATCACACAGCTAAACTGAGTTTCATACATCTCTGTATCGTGTCCAAAATCACATCGGTTGGGAGTCTTTGTGCTTCAGGCTTGCAGAATCTTTCCAGTCTTCAGCCACTTTAGAAAACTACAGCATGAGTAATAACATACATCAAAAACAGGCAGAGAATGTAACTTCCTCATCACCTCACTACGCTGGTATTACAATAAATCTAAATCCACAATGTTTCTCTACAAACTGTTGACTGTTCTCGATCCAGAATTCATGCATGCACACTCTGCTTTTCCTTATTTTCTGTCATGTATTTATTGTGGGTAATCTTCAGGACCAGGGCAAATAACGAGGTCAGTTTTTTTGTACTCTTGGGTCTGTATGGTGTCAGAGCCAAGAGGTTGTTCGCTGTTCAAACCTGTTTCTGATGGACAGAAGCTCAGAACAGTCAACATGAAGAGACTGGGAGCTAAAACAGCTGAACCAAGGACTGCTAATCAACAATCGCTAATATACAAAAATATTTTGAACAATCAACCCATTTTTAATGTGGGCTTTGAAAAGTGAATATAAATGCATTTGCTTTATTAAAATGATATAAAAGTGAGAGGTTTAGTGCCATCAATTTTGCAGTTTTTAGGCTCATCATTAATCATTTTATTTCAGCCTTGATAATCAAAGGGTTAAAGTGGATCATCGCTGAAGTGGGAGAACAGCAGTGGACGGAGAGGAAAACATTTGTTAACATGGTCAGTCCAGCTTTGAGGCATTTTAGTTTCATGTTATTAAGCAGACTAGTGGGTGTCCGACTCGGAGCAACATTCTCCTTCCCGATGTTTTCAATTAAAAAGTTATCGGAAAATGACAGAGGTCAGCTTGTGCTGTCGTCTATGACAGGGCTACACTCAGCAATTTATCATGCTCTCACTTTATGCACTCTCTCAGAAGCTCATACATTTAAAACAAACAAAAAAAGCTTAAAGAGGTTTATTAATGAATCGAAACACACAGTCATCACTGTTTAATCAACGTATGTACAAAGTGCAAAGATTGATGTGAGAGTACAACATTTAAAAAGAGAGAAAAAAGGTTTGCAAAAAGTTTAAAAACAAGATTTAACGACTAAACACACACGACTGCCTTCATAAAGAATCACAAAGCTAAACTAATTCAGAATATTTTCAATCAGGTTTGACGTCTGAACGAGATCACCGGACAGCTGCTGCTCTGCAGCACTGTGTGGGAGAAAATCACTCCGAGCTAAAAGCAAAGCCGTGAGAGCCGCGGCCCGCGGACGTCCTCTGTTGCAGCTGCTTTACTCGTTCTCAAACTTGCTGTACGGGTGGTCCGTGTCGCCCATCAGACCTGCACACACAACGTGGAGACAAAATGAAAACAGACAAAGTCATGCTGGGTCAAATTCTGCTCCACATTTTCCAGAGATGCCTTGGAGGAAGCATCAGTTTGAGGACAAACTGGGAAATCCATCCCGGATATTCTGTTCACGCTGATGTTTCATTAACAATGAATGCAGTATGACAGCATGTGCTGCTAAACCGCCATCAGCAAGTTTTTCATACACACGATCAATGGAATTATTTATTTCTATGGGCAATGAAAACAACTGCCCACCTTATCAATTTTGTAACCGTTCCTATGGACTTTTATTAACTGCATATTACTGTGTGTGCCATGTCACCGGCAGACATCTTTGCTGATGTCTGTGGTTGTTCTGAATCGGTTTTCTCCTCCATATCTTTGCCGTTTAGAAGGATGTCTGTACTTTGTTTTATGATAACATTAATTAACTATGTTGTGTTCACTAAGCCATGAGGAGCAGACTGGTATCTAATAAGCACCAACATAACAGAAGAGTGTTTGCAGTCGTTTTTGTTTGAAGCAAACTTTGATGAAATGATTTGACTGGAAAGTTCAGAGGATTCTCTCCTGCTCGGCTTCCCAATATCCCTCATGTTTGGTCCTGGCCTTTTTGTTCTCGTGAGAACATGTTTTGGTGGAACTTTACATGAGAAATGCAGCAGGTGAAAGGAGAAACTAGCACGAGCATTAATAACCGCAGAGTGCAATGAAGGCTCACCTAAATAAGCCCAGTGCAAATAAACAGGCTCACTAATAAAGTCATTTTCTTGCGTCATTTATCTCTGTCCTGGTGTTATTAATTATTTTACTCAAGTGCAGGTTACAGTATATTTCCAGATGCATTTCTTTCTTACCTTTGGTTTAGTTAATAAACGTTTCAGTCAGGCCTGCTGTCGTCTTACACACAAACAAATGATTCCAAGGCTGACTGAAGAAAACAGCGTATTTATTCAACAATGGCTTCTGAGGAGTACATGGAATAAGTTGGATCAATGCACCTCTAACCTTGATGAAGGCCACAAGCAGGTTAAACTATAAAGTTGTTCTTCATACTCCAAGTGTTACTGAGGTTTGAACCTGCACAGTTCTCCTGCAGAGCCTGAACTTTCCACGTCCACGGATCAATACACATTAAAAGGGACACTCTCGCTCGCTGCCACTAAGAAACTGATTAATCGATGGCAGTTAGTGCACAAATACCAAACACTGAATGCGTAAAGCATTTCCAACTATTTCAATATAGGAGGAGCCTTCTCCTGCAGAACGATGCTGTCCTCATGTTTAAGCACATTATGGCCACTGTTGCTGCATTTTGGGTTGATAATGTAACCTGGCGGCACTCCACTGCTGCTGTTTGAAATTTTTTCTTTACATAAGATTCTGATAATAATGCCAATATAATAAGCATGGTGTGTCTTCATAGTCGATGCTCGTTTTAAGCGTGAAAAGTTGATTTCATTCATGATTAAAATGGATTATAGGTTACACGGGCTATTCTCACATTCTACAGCCCTCTAATTACTGGACTACATAAATGGCAAAGTAATGACTTTAGGCCCTAATCATGCTTTATTGCATTTCCACAGATTTAACAAAGTCAGTTTGCACCATCCTCCTGGTGTGAGCAGGTGAAGCAGGGTGTTACCCCAGCAATGTTTCGCCAGACAGGATGTATAACCTCTCCAATGTGATCTGAGTTTAATCCTCAATGCTTAGACATCCTGATCAGCTGCCTGAACCTCCTCAGCTGGTTACATTCTCGAATGTCTAAAGGCTGAGTCGAGTCCTCCTGGAGACTAAGCTGATTCTGCCATTTGTATCCAACCTCATTCTGTTTGTCACTGCCCACAGCTCATGACCATAGGTGCAGCTGAACTGAAAGCTCTTTTTACCAGAGCGGTTCACTACAACACCAATCTGCCAGCCATTCTCACACTCTTCCAGTCGACGAGGGCTTTTTGAAGCAAACTGCAGTGATACAGGATTCATTTCAGACTTGAACCAAAATAAACCTCCAACTGTACAATAGTTAATGCTCATTCAGCGCCATGCTGTAGAACTGTAGAAGTCTAGTGTTCACAGTTTCGTATTATTGTAGAGTCTCTACCTGACTTTATAAAACACCTTGAAGCAGCAGCTGCTCCCTAAAAATAAAACTTAACTAAATGCAGGCTATGACAGAGCGCTGGGGTTAAACTGCAAAAAGTGAAACGTGTAATTCAAATCTGTGCTGTCTTTCTGGGATATTTTCAACTGGTAATGACAAGAGATCATTTCCAGTTTTGCTGAATAACCTCCTGACCCACCCTCAGGGAATCTTCCGCTGTGTCTGATTTCAAGGAAATAAGAGGATGTGGATTGTAGTTGTAGAGAACCGACCAGACCAAATGTGAAAGGAGAGCAGTCTCTACTAAAGCCCCTGTGGAAGGAAACTAATGAGAGCTGCAGGCCTAAGAAACAGACCACCATCCATCACTCTGTCGTGCAGTCGTTACACTCAACCCACATAACCTGACATCTTACTACAGTGAACGGATGGACAGACACGACGCACGGACACTTGAGCTTCTCCCACATCTACGGAACGAACGAACGAGTCTGTCTTTATCGAGCCGCTGACAGGCCAACCCTTACCGCCCACTTCCCTGCAGAGGGCAGAGCGATGGATTAGAATCAGTGCATTGATTGGAAATAAATAGAAAGCAGTGCTGTGTGATGTTGATACTTCTTCTATACTTTGCTGCAGCGCACACTCGTAGTTTGCTCATGACTCATTTATTTTTAGAATATTTCCTGTTTCACTGACAGCAAAAATGCTCTGATTAAGTTAAAGCATGTGGCAACAAATGCGAGGTAGTGATCAGGTTTTAAAGTTTGACTATTTTTGTACCTTCAGCTGCTTAAAAACAGATTTTATTGCATAAACATTTCAGTCACAACTCTGAGCACCGGAGAGTGGTTGTCATATTTTCCCATGCCTAGCAGGGACCGCTACTTTAACTGCATACAAACACGGAGATTAAATTAGCTCCACAAAAAATAGGATTTGCTTTTAGGTCATCTAAAACTCCTAGCTTTTAATTACAGCACAGCTCAGGCAGCCGTTTATTACACACAAACGTTTTGCTAACTAAACTGGCAAAGCTTCATTTGAGTTCATGGATCATGAAAACATTCAAGCTTTTATTATTGCCACTCTTATTGATGACACCAGCAGCTGAGCAATTATTATGGTGCACTATTGTGTGTGGAGTGTGTCATATCTATTGTAACACAACTGAGAGACCAGCATTAATACTGAATATCAGTATAATAACAATGTTGTCCAGCTCAGGTTAGCCCATGTTAACTGGTGAAGTGGTGAGCTAGACAAATTGGTATGGCAGCGAGGAGAAATGCCACATTCCTGGGATTTTTGCAGGCTCTTCAAGTGAGGGATGGTCTCATGTTACATTTTGTACAGCCGTTAGCGATACAAAAAAGGTGTTTATTTAATAAATAGGAGATAAGTAAAAGATACTGACAGCTCCCCCAACCTCCTAGCCTATGCACCTATGGCATCAATTTGAAAACCCTATGTCGCCTAGTTCATGTACACCTACAGTGTAGGTTGCTTGGGGACGAAGCATATTCTGTTGAATAATGTATCAGTGGCCCAGGGTGTGGAAATCAAAGTCACTGACACTGAAAAACTCTTAAAATAGTTAAGCATGCATCAGAGACACTGCTGACACACACAGAACAGAGAACACAGAGCTGGCTACTCCGTGTTAGACCTACTGGTCACCTCACCTTCAGTGTACATCAGAGAGGGCTGGAAACAAACACTATGATCAAAGAGAAGGAGCTAAAGTCCATATGGAAAGTCTATACGCACCATACTTCCTCCTGATCTCATCGTGGCGTGCCATTCTCTCCACCTTCCTGTTAAAAAAAAAAAAAAAAAAAAAAAAGTAGAGGAAGTTAGTCAACAGGTCAGGAAGTATTCACTCTGTTAGTGCCAAATACACTCCAGAGAAAGACAACTCTCAAGGTAGAGAGCCATCATTCAACTCTAACTGGGCCTCCATATTTGGATACAGCCAAGTATCCAAACTTTAATGAAACAACATGGAAATAAATGACTGCAACACAGACGTCAGCTGTAATGAGACAATGGGACACCCAGTGAATCCTGAAAACAACTCTGTGGGACAATTCTGAAATGCTACAGATGTCCTGCTCCCGACACCAAATCAACAGCTGGACTGAAGAACCTTTCCTGCTGCTTAAAAAGTCTTCACCCTCGTCCTAAGTTCTCTTTTTATCTGCTCTTCACATATTTGTCCGACAAACCCAAACCTACCTGGCCCCATGTGAAAATACCCCGTTCTATGCACATCTATATTATATTTCGCTGGTTTATCTTTGTCTAATGCTCAAATTTGTTTGATGATCTAAAAATGTGTGAAAAATATGCAAAAACAAACAAACAAGGCAAGGGACAAATACTTTTTGGCACTGTTGCAGAGATGCATGTCAGAGTCAAGGTTTACGACAGTGTCAGTTGCACAGCAGCAGACATATGCACTCATCCCAGTCTATGTTTAGGGTTGAGCAACTATGTTTTTTTTGCTGGGCTGCAGTAGTCATAGATAAATGTGGTATTTGTTCAGTAACTCTGGACTGAGCTGCTGATGAAGCCGCACTGTTGTAAAAACTTTACACATGACTTGCAGGCAAAGTCTGGGAAAAGTTACCAAACTTTTTCATTAGATTCTGGAAACTTTTGGTGAGTCTGTGCAGTAAATTTAGGTTCTGGCTCTCTGCCTGTTTATTTAGATAATGACCGATTACCTGCTCACAGGCGTCACCAACAAGGCTGCTGAGCACTAAGGAGGCAACTCCGAGTTCAGGTGATGAATGCCATTTCTCCTCTGTGTGTTAGTAGCTATGAGTGTTTTTGGCTCTACTGTTGACTCCAATGAAAAACAGGTTTTACAGAGAACCATGGCTGAAATAGTGGCGATTCCAGAAGTTTCTGCAGCTTTGTTATTTTGAAACAGCTGTTTACATATGCACAAGTTTACAGAGCAAACCCATCAAGCACTTTACTCGCCAAGAAACATTTAAGCTACACTGCACCACAACATTACAAACAGCCAGTCATGATATGTGGGCACTTATGCAACCATCAATACCTAATACTCCCAAATACTTATTATGCACGACATCGTTTAAACAACATTTCAATAAGCACAATAACATTCAGCTT
Organism: Rhamphochromis sp. 'chilingali'; assembly: GCF_963969265.1. Taxonomy (NCBI): domain Eukaryota; kingdom Metazoa; phylum Chordata; class Actinopteri; order Cichliformes; family Cichlidae; genus Rhamphochromis; species Rhamphochromis sp. 'chilingali'. The sequence goes on from NC_137938.1 coordinate 3,662,676, forward strand.
ACCAAGTAAGAAAAATGCATCAGTTTGCACTCCTGGCATAAAAATGTTCCTAAATTTTAGCTGACAGTGACTCACAGAGCAACAGGCCTGTGGTAAAGCTGCTCACTCAGCCTTTCTGAGGGGCAGGTTTTGTGTAGTGGAAGTCCAGAGGCCTCACTTCACTTCATCTCAGCTCAAAGACTCTGGTGTGTGGCAGTCGCTGCTTTATTGCTATGTACTGATCTGTGAGCAATCAGGTGGGTTAAGATGTGTCTGCCATCCGTCCCCCTAAGCCACGCCGATGGCCTGTGTGCATCGCACTGACACGTTCACATTCCCTCCACATAAATATGGCTGCATTCAACATGTTGGAGGGAAGACGGAAAAAAAGGGAAAGTTGAAAGAACGTGAGTACTGAGCTTGGCTCACTACACAGACTAAAGGTTTTGAAGGTGCTCGACTTCTCCATCATCACAATACCACTCATAATTTATGAAAATGGGATACTACAAGCGGTGTTGGGGAGTAACAGAGTACATGTACCGCTGTTACGTATTTAAAATACAAAATATGAGTAACTGTATTCCGTTACAGTTACCGTTTAAAAGGGTGGTATTTAGAATACAGTTACTTTGCTGAAATAAATGGATTACACGGCGGTACTTTCCTGTTTCATATGTTCGGCTATGTCCTCTCTATTTTTGGTAATGCCACGCCGGTGGAAACCCAAACAAAACATGCATTAAGAGGCTCAAACGCCCGTGTCTCAATCTCGCGGTCATAACGACGTGAAGAAATTTTTTTTATTTTTTATTATTTAATATGAAAGCAACAGGCAGAGTGTTACAGGCATCGCCCTAAAGCATGCAGGGCAGTGTAGTCCGTGCTGCAGGGAGGATGGACTGCCATACCCGTGATGTGTCTGTGAGCGAGGAGGGAGAGAAAGGAAAAGTAGGAGCTGTCACGGAGCAGAAACGGGAGCTGGAAGCATGTAAATATAATAATAACCACTGCAGCCAAGAAGAGAGCCTGACGAGCCCAGCTGTAAGTAAGCTGTTAAGACTCGGCTGTACGCTGTGTTCATGTTTTCCTCCGAAATAATAAGCTCCGTTGGAGCAGCCTTTCAACGCCTCTCTCTGTCTCTCGCTAGCAAAGTTGAGCCAGACAACAAAGTAAAGCTAGTTTTCAGCTACGAGCCGACATGAACCCGACGTATCAGCCAGAGGTCCCTTTACTACGGTTCGGAGCCGCGGACCTGTTTTATATACGCGCTGAATAGTTTCTATACGAGATCGCTGCAAAAAGTGCAGCCTTACCTAATGTCCACCTACTGTTACTCATTTATATTAAGATTTAAACATTAGTTGGTGTTGGTGTGGAGAGTAACCTTCAGTAATACTAATAGATCACACAGCAATAGTACATTCATGTAGCTGTAAAAAGCATGATAATATGTTAAGTAATCCAAAGTATTCAGAATACGTTACTCTTGTTGAGTAACGTAACGGAATACGTTACAAAATACATTTTAGGGCATGTAATCTGTAATCTGTAGTGGAATACATTCAAAAGTAACCTTCCCAACTCAAGTTCAGTTAAAAGTTAAGGCTAAAAGAAACTTTCAGTTATTTGTGCAATCTAAGAAAAAAAAAATCTAATAAAAAGGGAACTACTTTAAATTCTTGACGCCTGAGAACTTCATAAATACAAAAGATAATAAGAAAATTTCAAGGCTGAAAAACACCTTCAGCCTTTCGCTCAGACCGGCAACCAACTTCATTTTGCACCTGCTCCAAGTGTCACAAAGCCAAATTCTCTTTTGTTCTTTGAAACAATGTTTCTAGAACCATCTTTGAGCATCAGTATCATGACATATCACAGCTTCAATACCCTGGATGTGTGATCAGTTTAGAAAACATGCATTTTGGCTATACTTAAAGAGTCATATCAACATGAGATTAAAACAAAATTCAAACTGAATACATGGCATAAAAAAGCCTGTGTGTATGATTTTTTTCTCCAGCTGTTACCATGACTCAGCCAAGGAGCATGGACACAAATAATGGAGTAACAGCTGCGAATTTTGGCCCATATTCAGTCCATATTATCATCATAGATACATGAAACTGTATGTGTTACCCAAGCATCATGTCAGTGGATTACAATGAACTTCTCACATAGTATTGTTGTGCATTAAGACTTGACACATTACAACACTTTGGCTTATTGACAAGCTAAACCAGATACAAGCCAACAGGAACAGATCCTGGCTGTTAGCCGACTGTAACATAAGCAGCCTGAGCAGCATGTTACATGGACATGCAGACTTCTTAAACAGCACTGAAACAAGAGGTTCAAGAGATACTTATTAAAATGATTTAATAATTTAGCATTTGATCAGATACAAAATTATAATTAAAATTCTTAGGTAGCTCTCCTGCTACATCAGCATGTGAAATATGAAATATATAGCTGCATGGGTCGACTCCCCGGCCCGCCTGGGCTCGGATGACTCTGTGCTTCAAGCTGGCTCTCCGGAGGCCAAGCAGCACTGTCTACAGGCACTAGTCTCTCTTAGGATGGGTCCAATCTATTCCGAATGTCCTGTTGACAACATGAACTGCATCTATGTAGGTCACTGCACTAACTCCAACTTCAGAGATTTGATCATGCTCACTGTAGGAAACCCTGACTCAATTCTGCAGCACGAGAGAGAAGAGCTCAGAGGTCGGATAATTCATTCTTTCTCAAACACACGAGGCGCACAGTGAGCCACGATGTGCCCAGCACGCCGAGCGTGATGATAAACCACAGTTACTGACCATCTTTCGGCTCGACTGCCCTGCTCACAAACATATCAGCCAGCTATCCTGGCACTGGAAGTAAAGGAACAGAACAAGAAGAGAAGGCTGAAACATTTATGGGGTGCAGGAAGAGGGAAGCCTTTCGGGTCTGCTGACTGCTGGATGATTCTGTTTCTTTGACTGTAGTACACAGGATGTAAACCAATCTATTTATGAGCACATTACCATGAAGCAGCTGCCCAGCTTTGACAATCCAATCGGTGTTCTGGGACGACAGCAGAGGAACCCGGAGCTTCTCCTTTGGGACGTGGACTTGCTGAGGCTGGATGGACACCAGTTGCTCGACTCCCAAACATACAATGAACTCTTTTGTTGGGGGATGATGAACTGTTCTGTTTTAGGACAATTATATCCAAGTCCTACTGAGATATGCTGAAAGGCAATGCCACCCACCACGCTGACAGAATAGGATTCGACTCGTAGGTGTGCGCTTGGTCTGAGATTTGAACCAAGTTCACTTGATATAAAATATATAACTGTTGTGATTAGCATCAAAAATGAAAGACTGTTCATTTCTTTAAAAGCGAGCAAGCCAACAAATTCAGCAGAGGATCAAATAATTACTTGATGCAGCAGTGTGGTGACTGAGAAAACACTGCAGCAGGGTAAAGGAAAACAAACAGTGACCTCTAAACATGTACCTGTAACTTCGTGAGTACGTGTGTAAATATTCTGTAAATAACGAGCAGTGTTTGATCCAGAGAGGAATGACACAGCAAAGATCGGTTTGGAGTTAAATGCAGAGAAAGAGGCTCCTGTGTTATTGAAATAAACACCGTTGCAGACATTTCCAACCTGTGTAGACTAAGGTGTGAGTCTAGGTCTCACCGTTCTTCAGCGCGCTGTCTGATCTCCTCCCTCCTCTTGGCAGATCTCTCCTCTTCTCTGTCAAACCTTAAGAGTGAAGGAGACATGAAGGCAGCATCAGAATCACTGCTCCTCGTGGAACCAGAAGATGACAAAAACACACTTTGGATGTGACAAATGACACGCAGCTACAAACTAACATTAGCTTTAGGGTTACTCTGATTGAAGTTCTATGCATCATTTATATAAGACTCATGAAATGTGTGCCTGAGTGCAGAGAGTGTTTTCTTTTTATGTTCCACAATGAAAATGCCAAATACAAAAGAAGGTTTAACATGCACAAAGTAAAATGCTTGGAGGCAACCCCCAAAAAGAGTAAAACAAGACGAAAACATGACTGTAATTATATTAAATTAATATCTGTGTGCATAACAGTAATACATGTGAGCTTTCCCCAAGTTTTCAATCACATGATAGACAAGAACGAGATTCCTGCACCCACAGGACTGCAAGTGAGTGACAGGCCAGACTGTAGCGGACTGACATGACATTTTCACCCCCCCCTCCCTACAGGAACAACAGTGAGAGCATGAAAGGAGCTCTACTTTGATTAAAAAGCCAAAGTAATGTTTGCAACAGCAACAATGAGTTGCACCTATACAGGACATGGGTGAAAACCACTAAAGCTTCCACATGAACCATGAAACAAAGTGTGGACTTTGTGGTCTGACAAAGAAACCCCCTCCGTCTTCACTTTGTAAAGACAGTGATAAGATGCAGTCTAAAGACTGAAGGTGAAATAAATACCGGAGCACAGATAACATGACTAATCACTGAATGTTGACATTATCGTAGCATGTGAGCAACCTGGGTTCTTTAGCGCTAGCAGAAGCAGGGATCTTTCTGGTTTTCTTTCACTTGTTTCCTGTTTTTTCTGCCATTATAATGAGTACACAACTGTAAGGAAGTAACTGTGACATCTACTCCAAACTGTTCTCTGTAATCCATTTCAACACTACATGCTGTGTTTTCCTGGACACAGCTGTTGCTTTAACTCTGTAGCAGCCCGTGTGAGCCTGAGGTGAAAAGTGCTCCCATGTAGTGCCCTTTCATCCCGAAAAGCATTGGCCCACTAAGTGCTTTCATGCATCTGACACAGCTTTCTAAAACTCCTGTTACTCAGTTACCTCGGACTTGTAATGTTACCTTGAAGGGCGCTTCTTGCAGCAGCAGCAGCAGCAGCAACAGACGGCAATGGCGAGGAGAATGACTCCACACACCACAGCCATGGAGATGATCAGGGCTTCAAAGTTCACTGAAAAAAAGAGAATTTATTCATTTTTCACAAGAAGATATTCTCACTGGACCACGTGATAAAGGTAACTAGAAGCCATCACACGCTGCCACTGTAATGACAATGTGCTCTACATGTGTCAATGACACCACCTGCTGGCTTCTGCAAGTTATTGCACTGCAAACATGACAAACCACAAACAAGCCTCTCACTTTCCAGAGAAAAAGAGCACAAATGACTTAAACGTATGGAAACTGGTTTTGTTCTGCAGAGGGAGGGATCACGTGACCCCGAAACACTGCCAGAGTGGTGCCCACATTTTGCTGCGTCTTCTCTTTTCCTTTTACAGGACAAACCACAGCATGCACGCATGCGCAGCTGTGGCCTAAAACTGCTCACGTTTCTGTGTCTGCTACTGGAGCTCTGTGTGGCATCTATCGGGGCTCTAATCTGAGCTGCTGTTAACCTGTGATTTCTGAGGCTGGTGACTCGGATGAATGGATCCCCAGCAGCAGGGGGGACTCTTGGTCTTCCTTTCCTGAGGCGTCCTCGTGTGAGACAGTTTCATCGTAGCACTTGTTGGTTTTTCCAACTGCACTCCAAGTCCCATTTAAAGTTTTAGCAAAGACTGACCGACCCTCAGCTCTTAATGTAATGTCGTTTCTCTTCCCTTAGGTTGGTACATAGCTGATAGCTGAGTTCTGCACAACACAACTGATGGTCCCAACCCCATTAAGAAGGCACGAAATTCCACAAATGAACCCTGACAGGCACACCTGTGAAGTAAAAACCATTTCAGGTGACTGCATCATGAAGCTCATTGAGAGAAGGCCGAGGGTTTGTCAACAAAGCAAAGGGCGGCTACTTTACTTCCATACTTTGGACTGGTAGTGTATGTTCATACCTCAGTATTTTTCATGTTCAACTGTAAGTAAAAACCAGATGTGACATGTCACGTGTACTTTGTCTGTTCTCTCTGGTGTAAATAGAGTTTCCTTCCATCTGAAAATGTACGTGATACAGAAGAGCTGCCAGCTGTCAACACAAAGTAACTACCACCTACTCAAATGACAGCATGTGTCGACTCCATACACGAGGAATATTTACACATTATATTCAACAACATTTGCCTGATGTTAGTGCATCACATTTAAATGCTGTGCCAGTAGCCGGCCCTTTTGCACCCTTTTGGTTTTATAGCTGTTCCCGATTAGCAATAAAGTGTTTGTATTTACACAACTTTCTGTTTGCTACCAGTGAAGTTTGAACACTGACACACCTTACTGCTCCAGTAGGCTCCGTGCGACCGTATCAGTTCTCTTGTTATTTTTAAGACTGAGAAAATTAATAACAGAATTAACAATGGTTTTTTTCCTCATCTGTACTGAATATACATTTACATTTTCAGTAGAAACTGCACCAGCATTCAAAGGTTTTTGACACTTATGGGTTAGGCTCTAAAGACTAATTTCACCACTGAGAGTTATCAGCATTAACTCTGGTGAGGTGGAACATACGTCACCGAGGTGTCTGCTCTACTGTGACTAAGAGCAGGGTCTCAGTCATATTTCCTGCATGGTGCTGCAGTTGACTGTGAAAATTTTATGGGTAATTAATACACATAACATAAGCCGGTTTTCACATACGATTTGTGTCAGTTGAATATCAGTTTTAACGTCTTATACAAACATTAGGTCACGTTAGCTCGGTTACTTCGCTGTGGAGTCTGTTTGGCAGTGTCAAGCTAAACGTACTTTACTGTGTTAGGGAGAAAGAGAAAGATCATTTACTTGTTAAGTTAAAAGAACGGTGGTTTATTTCAGGGGCCAAACATTTGGCAGTAAAATAAGGCAACAACATTATAATTTATAATATTCCAGTTGAATCCCTCTACGCTTAAATTTACAGTTCACTTAGCTCTCACTGTAAATAGATCTCCTGGCGATAAGACAGGCAGTACATTTCTGTGCTACCTCTGTAGTGCTTTTATGCTCACTGAGCATGTCACCTTTGATTTAGAGCCAAACACTTTCTGCAGGACTTTATGTAAATGTCTAGAGCCAGGACAGCCTGAGAAACCTACTGCTGTGAATCATCTGTGGTACAGCTTCAAGAAAGAGGTGCTGGGACACCCCTGATGACATATCAGGACAAATTCAGAAAGATATGTGGCAGAGGAGCCGGAGCACCAGCTGGGAGAGCGGGGCAAGAATAGGCGAGCCGTTCTGTGTAGCTGTGGGACCGACTGAAACATTTATAGAGGAATTTCCAGCACAAACTATAAAAACCATGCGGGGAATTACAATAATTAATATGCAGTGGGGAAAAAGAACTGCTCTGCTGAAAAGTAAAACATTGTTTTGATTTTATAAAACACTTTATTTAACTGGGCAGCGAGTTCCTGCTGATGCTGCTGGACACGGACGTACAAAGAGCCACGTGTATGTGCCTGGCTGAGCTAATCTATTTATCCACAATATTTGTAGTTAATGTTGTAGTCAGCAAAGCAGGACTGTGGCAGGTTCACTTCCTTTAGGTTAGAAAGTATAAAAAAAGTAGTAACTTAAAGTATGAGAAAAGGTAAACTGAAAATGAATCTAAAGCAAAAATAACTCCAGTCAGTGTGTGTGGGTTTGTTCTTCCTGGTTATGGAAAACATGTGTTCCTAGGATTGGTGTGTCTGTTGCATATTATTGCTGCAAATGCTCCTGCCTGCCTACAGAGACAATGGATAACGTCTCTTGTGGAGTACAACTTTTTTTCTAAAGAAACAAGAGGGAGCAGGTGGAGTGAAGCAAGAACGATGTGCTGGATCTTTAAATGCACCCACTACAACTGAAGTGACCTGAGAGGAACAGAAAGTGTTGGTGCTACTTTCACACCGCTGCATGCCTAATGATAAATCCCTCCCCTCAGACCCACCGACATACAGGAGGTCATTTTAGGTCGCACATCTGTGAATATAACAGGTTGCTGTTTTGGATGAAGAGCTTTTGTTTTTATGCTTTAATACCCTTTTACCTACTTTTTCTTTTAACGCGTAGGTTGAAGAGTTACATTTCCAGCATACTGAACACCAAGTTCCTCAAATCATTTCCCCAATATGTATGTAACTTATTCTGTGTCAAATGAAACACAAATGCAAAAAGGAAACACCACATTTAACATCACAATAATAAGTCTGATGAACTTACGCCAGCACACTCCCCAGCGGGCCTGGGACAATGGGCATAGTTTAGCCGGAGGCAGCAACCAGGTCACTGGATACTCTGTGCAGTTGTTTGTGGTAAAGCACCAGAGACACTGCAACAGACAGACACATGTAAGGTATGATTCTGCTGAGTATAATAGTTAGGATGCACGAATGAAGAATGCCACAGGAATGATTCTTAAAAATAAACAGTTAGCATTTTGCCACACATTTCATTTGTATTTATTCCTACATGTGGGTGTTAAACGAGACTAAAAACTCGTCATTAGATTTCACCGCACTAAACGTGGAATCTATGACATTAAAGTCATGAACAGGGTTTATTTACAGCATAGCGTTAATGTTTTACCTGTGCTGATTACATTTATGCTTCAAGTTTCATAAAAGTGACATCATTTTGTGGACGTGTCCTTGTTGAACAAATAAGAATGTAAGTACCATAAACTATTTATTCATTTATTATCTGCAGTTTGTTTTTAATGTCCAGATACTGCAATCCTCTTCAGGATGTGAACAACATCATTTCTGTAGCACTTGATATCAGCCAGATATTAGTTGACGTGGATATTTTGCTGTCCAAAAAAAACCTCAGAAACTAAGCGATAATAGAACATTACTATACTCCTCAGGAAAGTCTACCAGCAGACACAACCTACCTTACCACCTCCACAAAATCTTAAAAAAAAAACTTTTCAGTCCTTCTTACACTGAAGGACTGAAAAGTCCATTTCTGTGCATCACTAAGTGGAAATTATATGTAAATGACAGTGTATTTAAAAACATAGGCTGGAGCCTATCCCAGTTACAATATGGTGAGAGGCGGGGTACACCCTGGACAGGTCGCCAGGCTGTCGCAGGGCGAACACAGAGAGAGACAACCGTTCACTCCACATTTACACATATGGACAATTTAGAATTACCAATTAACCTAACCCCACCAACTGCATGTCTTTAAACTGGGGGAGGAAGGCAGAGTATCCCGAGAGAACCCACGCAAACACAAAGAGAAAACTCCACACAGAAAGGCCCCGGCCAAGGGGTGGAATCAAACTCAGGACCTTCTTGCTGTGAGGTAACAGTGCTGTTCACCATTGATTCCCAAGTTATGCTCTACCCTTAGCAGAAAAACAGCCCCAATGCATAATGCTGATTGGGCAAATAGAGGCAACCACGGTGGGTCGGGTGTCAAAGACGTCCACTTGGTTTCATGTTTCTCTGAATCATTTACATGTTCACTGGCAAACTTAAGATGGGCCTGTACATGTGGACAGGCGTGCTTTACACACACACACACACACACACACACACACACACACACACACACACACACACACACACACACACGATGAGTTGAGATGTGGCGTATCTGTAATTAAGTGATAGATCTGCCAGGTGGGAAGACAACTCATGTGTGAGCCAGAATTTTGGCTAATATGTCGAGGATCACTTTTGTTTTAATGACTTTTACACCAAGTTTGCCAACTTGGCTTAGATTAGTAAAATTGCTTTGTGTCAGTTAAGTCTTTTAGTTAGAAAAGGGTACTGCATAAAGCTATCCACAAAGGACTACTAAATGAGGGGTGTGGTGCAGCATTAACCAGAAAATAAATAAATCAGTATATTTCCCAAATTTTGATCTTCTACTGGAAAACATTCACCATTCTCCCATCCAAACCACTGTCACAGTAATGCGCAGGATGGTGAGTTCTCCCAACTGTCCTCTCTCTTTTTCGGGGGGGATAATAAGGCCCAGTTTGGATTTTTGCTGCCGTCTATCTGAACTCAATGCTGCATTTCCTAGTAACAACAAAATGACCTTCAGAAAACTGACAGTGAGTGATTTCTGTTGATTTGTAAATGCAGCATGTGGGGTTTAACGCAGTAATCCACACTTAGTTTCTCTCATGCGGCCTGGCGAGAACACGGAATAATGTAGGACGCCAAATGCGAAGACGCAAACGAGGGATCATAAATCCAGCGTTTACAAGTTTGTTGCATTGAGCAAAGGTTTGGTAAGGTTTGGTTTATCGCGTACAAACGAACACAACCACTGCTGACAGCCTTACCTTGGCGTGTGGGACGCAGGTGTCACAGTTTTTATAGGAAGAGCAGGCTGAAAGACAGACAAACACACTAAATAAGTGCCGCGTTAAAAACAAGCAGAAAGCTGTGGTCGAAGTCACACTCAGTCGTGACGTATTTTAAATATTTCCCAACTACTGAGCTGACATACTTATGAACTGGCTTTAAAGGCACGTGGTGGATAAAAATAAGCTAGATGATTGTAAAAAAAAAAAAAAGTCATTGGGCAGATTTTTAAAACTCCACTTATACTTACGAGTTGGTGGCGCTTGAGTTGCTTGGCATTCCCCCTGGCTAACAAAGCTAACACAGAGGAAGGCGACGGCAAAAATCAACGAAGTGGACAGAGTATGTCCCAGTGCTCCAAACGAAGGCATAGCGAAACACACACGAAACAAAACAAAACAGCTGTGAGTCTTAACTGCGTGTAACAACGCAGAATGTCAGCTAGTCCACAACAAACGACTCCTGACAATCTCTGTTGTTTCCGTTTTGCCTTCAACCCGCTGCTGTTTCCTTGCTGTCTAGGGTTACCTTGTTTGGTGTAATCTAGACAGCCCGGGCGGGAGGAGTTAATGCTTTAATCTCACACACAAATACCCGCCCGTGTATTTACCAAGAAACGAAACTCTTGAACTCTTTCACTGTATATATATACATATATACATATATACATATATATACATATATACATATATATACACACATACATATATATACACACATACACACATACACACATACATATATATATATATATATTATGGAATGCCCTTTAGGAAAATATT